>NC_135658.1:87353709-88008709 GCF_964188315.1 Podarcis muralis
ATTTGTTGTGAATTATTCTTCAGACAGATAAAGGTACAATGCCACTGAATTCAATTTAAATGGAGTTGAGCCATATTCACCAATTATTTTCAGTGAGATATCTCTGTTTGATAGGCCAGCCTTGTCCATTATATATCCGATTTGCAGAGAATTCATTACTTAACTGTTGACTCATATATATATGAAACAAACTATTGTTTCTCTCAAATATGTATGGATTCAGTGCCCTTTCCTGCGTAATTTCATGGTACAAATAAAACTGAGCAACAAAGTGTTGCAGGATGGCTTATAGTCACATAACATGGATACTATAGTTCCAAACAGCAGGTTAATTACACTACTGTCACATCAGAACTACACTAGAAAACTGGTGTAATTCTTCAAAGATCTCTGGAAACTGTAATTTTGTGAAGAGAGGAATCTAAGAATTTCTTATATGATTCTCCATAGCCTTAATAAACTGCAGTTCTCTGGATCATTTGAGGCCAGCCATGACAGTTTCTTAAACTGGCATAAAAACAATCTAAGCTTGTGCAGATATCCCTTAGGACACCATAGGTTCTCTGTCTACTTTTGGTACAAGACTGAAGGGGGGGAAAGCCTTCATGTACTGTGTCATCTTAAGAAAGACAATGACAATTTTCCAGGACTTTGCTCCTGAGGAGAATAATTTCTTTAAAAAGAAGGGAGTTTGGGCTGTGCTTTCTGATCAGTGCATCTTAATTCCATATCCCAAATCTCAGTATTCAACAATAAGGAAAAAATAATTTACCATGTGCTAGAGCTAAGCCAGCATTTTTTGCAGTTTAATACAGTGGTACCTCTGGTTAAGAACTTAATTTGTTCCAGAGGTCCATTCTTAACCTGAAACTATTCTTAACCTTAAACTTTAGCTAATGGGGCCTCCCGCTGCTGCCACTGCCACCACATGATTTCTGTTCTTATCCTGAAGTAAAGTTCTTAACCCAAGGTACTACTTCCGGATTAGTGGAGTCTGTAATCTGAAGCATTTGTAACCCGAAGCGTTTGTAACCCAAGGTACCACTGTACTGAGCCAAATTAAGCCCGGTCCTCTTCTCAGTGAAGCTGATTTTTGTTTGTTTGGTTTTTTTAAGGAATCAAACTAGGGATTGATAAGCCTTTCATAATTGGCTGTTGCCTAATGTGCAACTCATGAGTTTCTTCTGGCTCTGAATTTCAGACTGACCATCCCACCTCCTTCCTTCAACACATGTGCACACACTTTATCCTTACAGTGACCTTGTGAATTTAGAAGACGGATTAATTCCTCCTCAGGCAAAAAATCTGAGGAATGATGATGATGAAAATGACTGAAATTGCTTCAAATATGTGTGTTTACAATGCACCTTAATTATCACTGAAGGGTTCTATTTCCATGTTTAACACAGAGAGCACACTAGTTCTCTCCATCACCCTGTTGCCAGCTCTGTTGCTCTTCACAAGTTGGTGGGATAACCTTTGAACAGGAGAACGTTTCCTGTTCTTGTGAGCTCCCCATCTGATTAAGAGCCCTGGGAAATCAGGGGTCTACACTGAGCAGAGAGCATCCGAACACTGCAGATGTTATCCACGCAACTCATAGCAAAGGGGCAACAGCAAACTTCTATGTGTGTCCTTTATCTCCGTATAGCACCTGGACAGGGCTTGGATTTTGCCTAAGTGGAATTTCCTTGCAATGTGGAGGTTCCTCCTCTTCAGATGAAGCATCTAGAGAATTTAGAAATAAACCCAAAGAAATGCAATAAAAATAATGAAGTTTATCAAGGGAATCTAACCACATCTCTGAGATTGATGGGAATAGCCTGTCAAATCTTTAATGCCTACTTGCTACCAGGTCACTCATTTTGACCTAAAATAACAGTAGAAGAAATCTGGCTGTATTGCGAGGCAAGGAGTTCATTGTCAATATGCATTTTCCTGCTCTGAAGCCCATTTTTCTCAAGCTTGCATCCCTCTCTCTGAATTCTGATGAGAGGCTGAAACTTTCAGCATGCCTGGATTCCCTGTTAAGCTCTTTTCTCCAGTCTGCACTTGAGCAAGTCATGGGACAGAGCAAGATGGTTTATAAGAAAAGAGGGTTGAATTAATTCCAGGGAAATCCCATGTCTCTGCTTCATTCTAAAGCCTTGGCTAGGCTCTCCATCCGTTGAACATAAATTGCTTGTTCATTGGGCATGCAGGAGAGCTGCTATCCATGGTACTGAAATCATGTAACCCCTGAGAGCGGTTTTTTGGGGGTAGCTGAGCTTTACAAGTTGCAAAGCCCAGCATTATTAGGATTCCTCTGTGCCAGTGAAAGGTTTGTAAAAATAACATTTCTTCCCCATTTAACTTTCATTCATGCACCAGAGGATTGCCGTACTAGGAATATGCAGGAGTGGAGAAGCTATTGACTTTGGCTTGTCCACTGTCAAATATCTACGTGTGTGTGTGTGTGTGTGTGTGTGTGTGTGTGTGTGTGTGTGAAGTGCTTTAAAAATTCCTTGGAGTGAAATGGACCAATGAACTCAAAGATGCTGCTAATTAAAGAGATTCCCCCTTCATGCTGTCAGTCTGCAAAGAGGAATATCCTCTTAAGCAAGGTCAACTTATCCTTAAAACATCAGCAGCAAAAATATCAGCCGGTGATATGTAGTGTTAGACATATTCAAGTTAGATCCACTGAAATCAATGGGCTAAAGTAATTTAAGTCTATTGATTCCAACAGATATTTCTTGAATAGGACTTAGTTGGATATTACCCAATAAAATCTAAATGCAAAAACCAAAAATTTTAAATCAGCAATATTATAATCAAACAACAAATACTTGACCAAATCAGGTGGTACAGAGATGATGACGACTAAATGACTCCTTCTAAACCTAGCTGCCTTCCAAAGTCCTGGGCAAGGAGATGCTTCTTCAGTAACATTTCAGTAGCAAGTTAAGTTGGTGATGGTCATACCTAAAAGACGCGGTCATTGTAGAGACCGGGAACCACCACAGAGAAGGTGCTTTCATGTGCTGCCACTTCCCAAGCTTCATCCTATGGTGGAATCATGAGCAAATATTAAGGCACATACGGGCTAATGTGGCAGGAGGTCTTCATTCAGATCCTTGGGTCCCAGGTCACTTCAGACTTTTTGTGTCAACATTAAGCACCTTGAACATTAAGCAGGACTGCCTGCTGAGGGCCTGAAGGACGCCACCCTTGCCTCTTTCCACCTGGCTTGGGGCGGGGCGTGACAGGCTTCACAAGGATTGCAGCTGCTTTTACATTGTTTTAATTTTTATCTGTGTTGTTTTAAATGAGGCCATCTTGACTGTGAGCCCAGGAAGACCTGCACCTTGCTTTGCTGGCCCTTTCTCATCTGGCCTGGGAGAGTGGAGTGCTGACTGACTCCAGCTACAAAAGCTGAAGCTGTTGAACAGATTCTTGGGCTGGAGTACTGTTTACGGGGGGTTGAGAGAGCTGTTGCTGTTACTGATATTATTGTTGTCTCTTTAGTTTTAGCTCTTATGATTTACGTGGAAATTGTTTCCATTTGGTTGTGTACTTTTTGATGTGTTTTATTTATTGTTTATGACTTACGTTTGTAATTATGTAAATCTTTGTCATGTTGTAAGCCGCCTTGAGCATAGTTTCAACTATGGAAAGACGGAATACAAATAAAATGAAGATGATGATGATGATGATGATGATGATGATGAATTGATCCCAGAAGCAAATTGGCAACATGTGCTGAACCTTTAGAAAGGATGCTATTTGAGTCTGGTCAACATTGCCTGTCAGCACCCTGAGTTTTGTACTCTACTCTACACCACTTGCAGCTTCCAGACTTCTTTAGATGGCAGCCCCACATGGAGCGCATTGTAATGGCCCAATATTTTCCAAAGAGCAATAATATTTTGCCTTGTCTAATCTTCCTCTAAGAAATTAATTCTCAGAGTCCATCTTCTCAGCAGAAACTGTTTAACCCCTATAGTCTTTGTTCTTGACTTTGATCTGCATGGTCCCAAAGGAACAAAGCAAATCTTGGAGGTTAACAGTTGCAAACTTTGAACATTTGTGTTTTAATTAATTGAACACAATTCTGGCTAACATGAAACAAAAGTGAAGCACTTGATTTTCAGCTTTTCACCACATAATTAAAAGAACGACTGGATGCAAAAGCAAGACAATTCAAATGACCTTCACTTTGAATGGATAAATGAGTCTGAGTTCAGCAAAGCTGTAGGTCTGCAAATGCAATGCACATGAAAATTTTCCCAATTAAAATAGTCACTTGTTCTCCTCAGTCTTGGAACATCAACAAATCTGCACTTCTATTCAATCTCTACCCATTGTATTGTTCCTATTTTTCTCTGCATTGACATTTAAATCGTATGTTTTGCTTCTAAAACACAATAGCTCACACTGCCATGATTCCTCTCTCCTTTTTGTCAAAATGCTGTGCCGCAAAATTACTATTATCCTCCTTTATTTAGCTGCAAAGCTCTGCCATCTGAAAAGAAGGGGGGGGGATCGACATAATGCTATCAAAAGATATTCTATTCCCAAAATAGTAAAAGTG
The DNA here is from genome assembly GCF_964188315.1 of Podarcis muralis. Taxonomy (NCBI): domain Eukaryota; kingdom Metazoa; phylum Chordata; class Lepidosauria; order Squamata; family Lacertidae; genus Podarcis; species Podarcis muralis. The sequence goes on from NC_135658.1 coordinate 87,358,283, forward strand.
GGGTGGGAAGAAACATGCCAAAAAAAAACAACCCCTCATAAAATAGATAAAGCAAAGTCACCTGGAAAGACAATAGTTAAAAATGTGTAAAGAGTCATTATTTTAAGACTGCAATTGTCTGCAGGTCTACTCAGAAGTAATTTGATTGAATTCATTTGGACACTGCATGCATGGTTTTGGACTCCCATGGAAGGTTGTGGAATTGCCTTGTCATGGATGCTTTAGTTGAGATTCCTGCATTGCAAGAGGTTGGACTAGATGACTAGATGCCTCCCTTCCAACTGTGCAATTCTATGGTCCTATGATTCTAAGTCTTTTCTGAGTAGATAATTATAGACTTTAGTCTCTACCATGAAAGTTTTGAAAGGTTGCTTCTCCAATTCACCTAGTTCTGGTCCAGTGAGGGAAGACTGATGCTAATCTGATGGAAACTGGAGTGGGAATACTATTCTGATCACTGCTATTTCTAAAGGAACACATATTTAGCATGGGGAAGAGAGTGTTAGGGAGGGAAACCTGTAGTAAATAGAGATGAAAGCATGTACACTTCACATCATGTCAATGTACTTTTAATTTGAAGGGCAGTTCCCCATTGTTAGCTGCCCAAACATTGGACCTTTTTATTGAATAATCTCAAAATATCCTTGTGCTGAATATACAGATGGATAGATCAGCCTACTTCCATTCCATGACAATTGCACTTGAACTCAACCATAGCTCTATTTTATCCCATTTTTATATATTTTTCCCCTTAAAATAGCATGGATATTATGAATTTAATTGTATGCATGTTATACACATTTCCCCCCGAAAAGATGCATTTTTCTGTGCTTTTCACTGTGCCCCAATATACTCATTCCCCCACAGAAAAGACCTTTGTGCATTTCCCCACCCCCAATCAAAACTCCATTGTAAAATTCAGAGAAGCATGTATGCTGATTGATAGCTGTGTTCCAATTCTTATGTAACTCTGTGACTGACAAAATAGGTCAGTTCACTTTACAATGCAGTCCAAATACATTTTTCTTCCACCTTTAGTCAAATGTACATTAAAAATAATAATAATATTAATTGCTTCAGATATCCAAAATGGACATATTATACATAAAGTTTACCACAAAAATGCATTTTCCACAGACTGTTTGCTCAGTTATACAATTTTCTCCATGTTAGGGAATAGAGATGAAGAATTTCTTAGTAATAAATGGACAATCTAGTTATTTTTTTTTATAGAAATTAGATTAGCTGTTGTGTTTTTCGCCTTTAAAGAAAGGATTTCTATTTTTATTTTGTTACTGTATTGTTTTCCACCATTTTAATGTGGCTGTCTTTGTAGATGAGGTGAATCTTGAAACAGAAGCTAATTCTGACACAAACTGAGAGATGTTATGAAACTCAGTTTGGGGGGACGACTATAATACATTTTCACATTTTTCAAATATTTTCAATAGCCACATGTCTCAACTGATTTTTAACAATTATTAATGAATAAATGCATGAATTATTAATTCCATTAGCACTGCCTAATTCCTAATTTACCACATTATTTCCAACTGTTAGCAAGCTGAGATGAAAGTCAGCAATGGGAGCAAGCGCAGAATTTGTCTCTTGGGCCTTATATATCCTGAAGTTTCTCACATCATCGTAATCAAAAGGGATCAAATCCCAAACATGACATATCTATTCAGATTTTTACAAGGGAATCCTACTTCAGTTATTATAATTTATACCAAGGGCATCATTGTACATAGCAACTTATAGAGTTAAGCAACAAACAGGTGAAGTTGTAAGCCTGTTTCTAGTATCAGGGAATACTTTTACTGGAAGAACCGATGAGTGAGAGTGTGATCTGTCTTCTAGAATGAGCACTCATGCTTTACATTGTGGGTGCCCTTTGCAGGATCGCACGCAATGCTACAGTTCCCAGGGAGCTTACGGGATAACAGGGGCTGGCTTGCCTCTCAGTGCTAATTTTTGGAAGTTCCCGCCCAGCCTCGGTAATCAAGTTTCTTGCTGGGAGGTGGGGCCAGGCCCATTTATAAAGAGGGGGTGGAGCCGACATTAGCCAGGCAGTCAGCTCTGGAGATTCACCCTCCCTCCCCTCCCTTTGTTTAATGTTTCTTGTTTGCAGGTTAACTTTTTCTTCCTGTTTGGCGGGTGCTGCTGCAGTCTTTGACTGGTTGTTGTTGAAGGACCAGGAAGAAATTTTCCTGCATTGGCAGGTTTTGTCTTCCCTGTAGCAATTCGTCACAACTCTGGCAGTTATGACCTTGGGTGGAATCCTTTAGTCTTTTATTCCCTATATGGGGTGTGTGTGAAGTGCTGACTCACCCCCCTGCAGCGGCGATTCCAGGGTCTCCCTCTTAAAGGGGTTATATATATGGGTGTCACTGGCTATACATTGAAAGGTTGTCAGTGAACTACCCTGAGTGCAGGATATGGGATGGGCTGCCTGCTACACATACGTCTCGCAGAGCACCCCCATATCCCATTTACCCTGATGAGCCCCAGTTCCCACCGTCTGAGGGGCTGGGAGGGATACATGCCCAAGGCCTAAGCCAAGGTCTTCCTACATTCAGAAGTTTAATAAAGTTGTGGCCTAATTTTAATTCCACAACACATTGTCAGAGTCTTTATTCCTTCCTTATGATCCCTGGGGGCTGGGGCTGTCGCCGCCTGGTCATACAAAGTGGTTGGAGTGTCTTTCAGCCTCAATGTCTGACCCAGCACATTCACTGGCCTACTGGGCTTCCAGGGGAAGGAAACACTCTCTGAAAATGCCCAAGGACTGAACAAAATGAATCAGGAGGCCATATTTGTCCCTGGGAGTGTCAGCTTTACACCTCTGCACTCTGCATTTTTAGTGCATTTATCAGCAAGTTCTTGAATACTTCCTGGAGTCCTCATAGCAGGTGCTAGCTCATTCACTCCTCCTCCCCATGTCATGGTTAATATTCATTGGTACCTTGCTTCCCATTTTAGCTGTCAAAATATTGCCAGCAGTTAGCATTTTCTGCGTGTGCTCAGCTGAACTTGTTACCACAGATGTTTTCAATTGTCACGCCAGCTGCAATTTTGTTACACAGATAAATTAATCCATACCTTGAATACGGCTCACAAAAAAACGATCTCTTGAAGCACTGAAGGTGCAGCATTTTTCCACAGCACTCAGAGTGGCATTTGGAAATAAAGACATTTGACCAGATGTATTATGTAATCAAGATATAAAGGTGGGTTAAGGTCAAGGAAATGTTTGCACATGTGTGTCAGTAATTATCATTCAGGTAAACTTGTTGATGTGAATCTGTAATTAAACTGCATTGAAATAGTACTGATAACAGCAAAAGCAACAATAGAAATGTGTAGACTCTGTAACTGAAAGTACTGCATGATGTATTCATGCAGAGGCTCAATAATCCCGAATACTGAACTGAGAGGCATTGCCACTCGTGTGACTAAACATAGACTGAACTCAGTTATTTCCAATTAGTAGCTCACCCCAGTTTACCTTCCATTACACAGATATCTTGTATTCATTATACCAGAAACAGACAGAGCATGGTTAAGGGGCTCCTCTTTTTAAGGTGTCCCGTGAACTATATGGTCATAGTCACTGGAATCTCAGGTTGTTGTTTATAAAACATTTCTAAAATCTTTCTAAGATGCTTAGGCCCAGTTCACATTTGCCTGCTGGAGAACCATATATAGGCCCCTCCCCTTCTCCACCATCTATGTCACATAGGAAATGTGTGCTCTGTGTGAAAGTTCATAGCAATAAATGCCCAATTTGCACATTTCCTTCTCCCAATCTGGTCTACTAGATCAGGGGTCAGCAAACTTTTTCATCAGGGAGCCGGTCCACTGTCCCTCAGATCTTGTAGGGGCCCGGACTACATTTTGAAAAATAAAAATACCCTGCAGCTGCCTCTGGACCTGGAGGAGAAACGTACTCTGCATGCACTCAGGAGCGTGTCTTGGTGCCACCCCCTTGCCGGCGTTGTTGACGAGCAGCAGCCACTCCATCAGCCCATCCCCATTGAGCACCCAGGTGGCATGCACCATGCGCTGCAGCCCGTTGTCTGAGGGCAAGTCAGCGGGCAGGCCGAGCAGGTGGCACACAACTCGCCCTCCAGCTGCTCCAGTTTGGCTGCCGAGCGCGCCAGCAGCAGCAGCGCCAAGCTGGGCACCAGGTGTGGGGCCAACAGACACACCAAGCTCTGGCTGAAGCCCCATGACACACCCATCACAATGCCCATGGCTCGGCCCAGGCACGCCGCCTGCCCACCAGCCTCTCTGTCCATGGCCGCACCGGGTTTACTTCAGCCGCAGGAGGCGAGGCTTTGGATTGGCTGCAGGAACTTCCTGCAACCAATCTGAAGCTATGCCAGCATCACTACCTGCCCAGAGCCAATCCGAAGCCATGCTAGCATCGCCGCCCTCCCAGGAGTTGTGCCAGCATCATGGAAGTCAGTCCCCGTGCAGCGAAGCATCCGCAGCACATAGGGACTGACCGAGTGGGCAGCAGGGTCCGTGGGCAGGATTTATGAGCCTGGGGGCAACATCCGGCCCCCAGGCCTTAGTTTGCCAACCCCTGTACTAGATAATAGCAAAATTTGCATTTGTTGCTTCATCAGCTTTTGCCTCTGGCGTCAATCATCCACCACAAGATCTCCAGTTGAAGAAAGTTCTTCTCAGAGGAACACAAAGACACTGCTTAGCACTTATTCATTCAAAATTTATCTGCATGCTGTTTTTGCATGTCTGTATGCATGCACAAACAAACACACACTTGCATGCATACATCTATGCTTCAAGAAGCTTAAAACAAAGAAAACAGAATGTATTTTAGAACTAAACAGTGCAAAAACAATTTCCTAACAGAAGAAGAGCACAAGAGCAAATGCAACTTAACAACAACAACAACAACAACAACAACAACAACAACAACAACATGTCAGTGCTAAAAATATAGCAGAATTTCATTAACAGCACCCAACAGCAAAAGTAGCAAGGGAGCTTGACAGTCCCTCTCCTGCAGCAACTTCTTATAAGGCTTCCAAGGGCACTATGATGTTGCTCTAATACAATAGGAAAATGTTTGTGGCAAGGATAAACCCTCACCAAAACCAGCAATCACAGACATGAATACAGGTAAATCCTATCGGATCAATCATAGCTGAGGCTTCTGTCCAGAAGTTCTTCATATAAATGTAATGAATGCAAATTATTTTCTCCTCGCAGCTTTTGCCTACAAACTACTTACAATTTACTATTAGACCTGTGGATCATTGTGTATTTCCAAAGAACAAATCTCATTTTGATTTATGGCTATAAGTTCATTTGATAAAAGGTCCTCAGAGTTGCTTGGATCTTCTGAGCATTGTAAAACAAGAATATGCTATTATCATAACCATGAAACATATTTATTGTTAAGAACACTTACATGCCTAAACAAGACCCTCATTATTTTTAATTGCTCTGTTGACCTTCTGTACTTCACACACTCCAATGAAAGCATCTCCCAGTGACTCTTGTTCACACTGCTTTGACCGTGCTTGGGTTTTCTTCCCAAAATCAACATTCAGTTTAGCATTGTTTAGCATTTTCCATTTGAACTTCACAAACATTTTAGATGGCATTCCTAAGGGCTGGATGTGGGAGCTGCACCTCTCCCCCTGGAGATAATATTACAAGATCACATAGTGCCATTTCTGCTCTCATTGCCATTTCTCCATTGCAAGTCCCCTCATCTTCAACTAATTACATTCCCAATTCCTATGAGCTCTAAGTATTTCTCACAACCATAGCTTAACATTTTATATAATTTGTCAGAAGGTTTAATGCAATACACCTTGGAAGAAATTAACTTGGCGACTACTAGAGCATGATCTCTGAAAGTAGTGGATACCAAACCATCTTCATTCCATTTCTCTCCCCTCCCCCCATTGTGTCACACACATACCACACCATGGATGCCTATATTCTTTCATAACACATTTTAAGTGCTCAATTTCTTGCTCTGCTCTACTGGATAAATTGTATGCTTATAGCCAAATAGGAAGCTGCCTTTCCAATTGTGTTTCTTTACTCTGCTCCACACAAAGTCTGCTTCCACTCCTAACTGCCCCCACCTGCTTTAGTTTGGAATGAAAAGCATCCATAAACAATAGCTCAATATGTATTGACTCTATTTTCTTTTAATGTGCAGTTGCTATTCGCTATTAACTTTTTAAAAAATGAAAACAAACTCCTCCCATTGTGTTGTCGCAGGAATGTGCAGACAACTCTATGGATGTCTGCTCAGAAGTAAGTCCTAATGATGCATTCTGCCAATACATCATCTTGCAGGGGCGCCAACTATATGTTGTTGTGGGTACTCAGTACCCATACTGCAGCGTCCCCAACACAACTTCTGAGGTCTTGTGAGGCCTCAGAGATGCTTTCTGAGAGCTTGCAAGGTCTTGGAACCTGACTTCCAGTGCCACTGGAAGTCAGGTTCCAAGGCTGGCAGGGGTGGGGTGTGTGATGCCATGACATCACATGCACTGGGTACCCATGGAGCCCAAGTTGGCTCCCCTGTCATGCTTTCTGAGCGCTTGCAAGAGACTTCAGAGAAGTGTGACTAGCCCAAGGTCACCCAGCAGCTGCATGTGGAGGAGCAGGGAAGTGAACCTGGTTCACCAGATTACGAGTCCACTGCTCTTAACCACTACACCGCGCTGTCTCCATGCTGAAAAACGGTTAGGGGTGCTGCGTGCAACACTGGCCTCTGTCCCTCTTTCCTTTCCTCTCTCCTCTGATGCCCCTCACATCTTCGCCTCCCACAGGCTTGCACAGCTGTTTCTTGCAGCAGCCCTGGCTACAAGCTCCCCAGGCAAATGGTGCCTCTGGGGCTGGACGGGGAGTGCTGGTTGCCAGGAGCTGAGGTGGCCTTGAAGTAAGCAGGCAAGTGGGCGAGGGACCCCAGCCAACCAGTCCACCAGCCCTTGCTGTTGGGAATGAGCAGGCAAGTCCCAGCCCCTGTGAGGCAGTATGAGAAGGCACCTCTCTTTGGGGCAGGGTGGGGAGCAGCTCAGAGACCAGGGGCAGCAGCTGCCCAGAGGACTCCCAAGGTGAGGGGAGAGGATGCTGAGAGATCAATCCACAAGGGAGACTGTCCGGTTCTGCGGGAAAGGGGTGACATAACTGGGCTCCTGAAGCCCACAGTGGTGCCACAAAAAGAATATAGTTGGTCAAAGGAGTTGTGGAGGCAAAAAGTTTGAAAACTTCTGTTCTAGACCAATTGCTCATGACCTGCCCTGTCAGTATAGCAGAAGAAGTCGCATATGCTGCACTGTTTTTATGGGGTTATCCTACATTTTTGACAGTTGTTAAAATCAGTTGCCTGTACAGATTTTTTTCCACACCGTCTCATTTTCTTCCACTGCTTCTTACCTGCACATCTGCTTAAGATGTTTTATGGGCATTTTTATATGCCTCGCTTAGATTTTTATTGGGCAGCAGGGGTTTTGCTATGCTTCACAGGCATTCTTGCTCCTTGCTACATTTTCCACCAAGTCCTGCTACTTCATGATCCACCTCCTGTGGTTTCCGAATCCTCTGGTCATATTTTTTATCCTAGGGTTGCTGGCTCAGTTCATTACTATGGAGATTTCTCATGGATACTTACCTCACAGCCATTGCCCCTGACTTTTTCACCTGGACATCTGTCTCTTGTCCTGGTCTTAGCTGTAGCTGTTTTGCCTCATTTAGTTGATGGACTCTTTGAAATCTGCTGACTTCAGCTTATTGTTTTCAGAGCAGTGATGCCTGTAGTTGCATCTGTGCAGGTGCCTTAAGCATCTGCTTATTTTCCCATGCAAACCTTAGGACACTTGCACATTAATCACTGGCCTAGCATCATAGCCACAAAAGCGTTTGTGTTTATAGACGGAGGACCTTGACTTTCACCAGGATTGTAAGTTTTGATTACTGTGAGGTATAGAATAGTCAACCAGACCTACAATCTATGGCCCCTGGAAGGCTGCCTTAGGGGCCATGTTGTTGTTGTTGTTTAGTCGTTTAGTCGTGTCCGACTCTTCGTGACCCCATGGACCAGAGCATGCCAGGCACTCCTGTCTTCCACTGCCTCCCACAGTTTGGTCAGACTCATGTTGGTAGCTTCGAGAACACTGTCCAACCACCTCATCCTCTGTCGTCCCCTTCTTCTTGTGCCCTCAACCTTTCCCAGCATCAGGGTCTTTTCCAGGGAGTCTTCTCTCTTTAATGAGGTGGCCAAAGTATTGGAGCCTCAGCTTCATGATCTGTCCTTCCAGTGAGCACTCAGGGCTGATTTCCTTAAGAATGGATAGGTTTGATCTTCTTGCAGTCCATAGGACTCTCAAGAGTCTCCTCCAGCACCATAATTCAAAAGCATCAATTCTTCGGCGATCAACCTTCTTTATGGTCCAGTTCTCACTTCCATACATCACTACTGGGAAAACCATGGCTTTAACTTTAACTTAGGGGCCATAGGATGCGTCAGATCACAATGGTCAGAGACAGAAAAGAAGAAAATCTGACCTTGGATTGCCTCTCCTCACACCATGGAAACTTGCCCTGCTGATGTTGAAAGTGTAACATAGTTAGGGAAGTACCATACAGGAAAGGACCACGAGAAAGCTTTGCTCTCCTAGCACTTTTTCAGTGTTCCAAATGGGAAGCAAATTATTAACAGGAAATATACAGAAGTAGATGAGACAGTTCTTCCCCTCCCCATCATTCTATTGCTCCCTGAAGGCTCTGCTTTTCATACCTATTCCCCCAGTTTGATAAAATCCTTCTGGAGCTCATCATCATCCTTTTTTGTTTGTTTAACCACCTTGAACAACTTTCATCAAAGAACCTGGATACCTCACTGCTACCTCTAGGTTATTTACGAACAAGTTTAAAAGAACAGATCATAATATAATCATTAGGAAACTCCACTATCTATATAACCTCCTCTTCTAACCAGGAACAGTTATTTTATACATGAAATTGTGAGTGATCACCCAGTTTATTTTAATGTATTTTAATATCTAAAAAACGCACCTCTCTTGACAGTTTGGTAACATGCAGATTTATTTACTTTTTAACAGTCAGTTGACTCAAGAGAGTTATGATTGATCAATTGAAAACCCTTTAACTGGGCAACAGTCTGAATTTTTACCTTCTTGCTACATTTTCATTTCAGCCCACAACCCACAGAAACCAGATGTGTTGGCTTTAGGCTGATTCATTCCCATTGGCCGCAACTCAAAAGTATACATCCCTCCATGTCAAGGCTGGAGGTTGGTGTTTTGCATCACGAGAATGATCTAATTTCAATGTTTTGACATTGGATTTTCTTTTTTGCTTTTAAGCACTCTTTAAAGGCAGTAGAGAAAACTCTCCTCCCCTTTCTCTTTGTTAACTTGAAATAAAGGTCACTGGTGTTTCAACAGTGGCAAACTCTAGGTCAATAGGGACAGTAGCTGTGTGAACAAGGGCATGGACTGCATGAGCAAGGACTCTTTGTAGAGAAACAAGCTCTAAATATATACTGCTTTTCACAGTTATAAGAGTTGTCAGAAGCAAATAATATTTTTTTTGCTCCCTTGACTGGAGGTTCTCTGTATGTCAACAGAGGCATCCAGCGAGTCAACAGGGACCCATCTGAAGAAGCAAAGCACATACTAAAAGGGTCCTTTTCTATATATATTTCACCCCTGCAGGCTAAGTATTCTTCAGAATAAAAGAAGCATAAATCTACAAACATATCATCATGTACAAGTACCCTCCTGATTCTCATGTCAGAGAAGCAACTAGCATGCATCTTAGATTACTTCAAGAGACCAAATATCATTTGTCATCTACATCAGAAACTTCAATTATTATTTGAGGCCTCTGTCAGCTTGCAGCCAAAGCTAAAATTATACATTACACAGGAGGCATGGTAGGCATCAAATGGACACATTTATATTGCGTTCCATGTCCCTGTGACAATACACACAAGGGCCAATCACACCATTTGCTAAGATCTCATTGACACTTCCCACACCAGCACAGCTGGTTGACCAACAGAGGAGTAGTGCTGCATAGGAAGTGATCTGGTAAACCCCATGTCTTCCTTGGCACACTCAAGAATAGAACTCATGGAAGTCTAACAAGAAGGCACTTGAACATAATCTCACTTAGGAGCCAACTCCTAGGGGCCGAGGTCCCTTTGGCCCCCCAGTAAAATATTTGAGGGGGCCGTCCTCCAGTTGATGAGCATTGCCATTCAAATGGGGTGTGTGCACCACATCTTGTGATCGATTATGTGGGGTGGAGCTCACCTGACTCCCAATATTTTATTCAAGTTGGCACCTGTCAGGGACTGGGCAGAGGAGGAGGACACTGGAGAAGGGGTGATGTCAGGGGCTGGGTGGAGGAGTGGTGAAGACTGCCTCCCCATCCTGACCCTTCCAGAGGGGAGGAAGAGGAAGATAGTATAGAGGCAGATGAGGGGGAAAGTTGGGAAATAATGGGAGAGGAGGAGCAGGCAGAGTCGGAGCAGCAGCTGTCTGACACATTGTCACTAGAAAGCATTCCAGGCCCGCCATCTCCCAGAACCCGGCGAGCCTTAAAAGTAGGAGAGCAAAGAGCTCAAAGACAAAGGGCACTTAGTAGCACCTATAGAGGAGTTGATGGTGATGGCAAATGAGGAAGTGGGAGAGAAAGGGGGTGGAGATTCACTCGGAATAACACCATTATCCAAGAGGCTGGGTTCTATGGCCTCTCTCTGTAAGAAACTTTTCCTTGTCTTTATACTTCCCTGGGCAACCAGCCGGAAGCTGCTGACAGCACCCTGACAGCACCCCTGTAAGTTCATAAGACTTTCACTCATCACCAAAGACCAAGGAAACCATAATGCTGAAGACCAAATATTACCAGGAGATCTGTCATATAGAAGATTGCTGGGCTGATCAAAAGGGTTTAAGTTTCCACATGGTAGATTTCAGTTGAATATTAAGAGTGGGGAATTCAATGGGAAGAGCCATTCAACATAGGAACCCATTCACTTCAGACTCATTCTCTTGTGGTTTTCAACCAGAGGATGGGCAGTCATCAGATGGGACAGCTATGCGTGTCTTGCAATGAGGCAGAACTAAGTGTCTTACATGGCCCCATTGAACTCTATGGTGGCTCTACTGTATAGGCTTTCTAACTGTGAGACAAATCCCCTTGGCAAGAGCAGAGGGTGGAGGTCATATTCTAGATGGAACCTTCTTCCCCCTACCAGGTTAGTTTTGGAAACTCAGTCTCCAGTAAGGAAATGGAGAGAAACTAGGGGTATGTGGAATGAAGTTCCAGGAAGCGAGAGGAGGTCTTGCAGAGACTTCCTACTTCCTTCCTCCTTTTCTTCCCACCCTGTCCAATTGGGACATGGGGTTTCAACAACCATCTTTTATTAACTCTGAGAAGATCTTCTACCTCACATTGAAGTGCTAATGTCATTGTGTGCACATTGTGTGTCCAGCAAGGCTACAAGTAAATGTATGTGAGAACTGCAACGTTCCTTATTGGAAACACCGTACTGCATTATAGATTGTTTCTGCTCAGACAGCAGATATCTCTCTTGGTATGACAACCTACAGAGAAGAGCTACAGAGAAGTCCTGAGGGTCCCATCCAAGATTCTTTGGCAAAATCATTAGTTCTCCTGGGGGTATCATTTTAGATAAGATGCTGGAGGACTGAAACCCCATGAAGTTGCAGGATATAAATAATTCATCGTCCATATTTATTTTTCATTGCAAGTTCAGTCAAATAGACATAGGCAGAGAATGGTTAAAAATTTCTGTTGGGTGATTTAATTGCATGGAGTCATTATGCAACCGAGCAGCATGATACTTAGATGCTCTTGCATGTCTAAATGGCAACTTCTACAGAATTATTTTGTTGACTGATTAAATGGCAGAAATTTGAATGTTAACTCCACTGGGATCCTATTAACACATTGCCAAATGTTGGAAGTGTTTCTTATTCCTGTACTTCTATTTCACAGGGAATCAGTTTAAATGCTAGTACTCAATGATGAGACCAAGAAACAACAGGAAAAAAAATATTTCTTTATGTACATAGAGCACCAGATCTCAGTCCAGATTTGTCAGCTAGCTGTGCGCAACTAGTTGATAGGCACAACTAGTTGATAGGCAATCCCTCTAGCTAAGTACCTTCGTTCAACTATTGTAGAATATTATGGGTGAAGGCCACAATCCCAAAGCCCTTTGAGCCCTGTGGACATGGGTTTGTTTATAAGCAATGATGTGTCTTCTCTTTTGTAACAGAAGGATCTCACTCTAAAAATAAGGAGTCAAGAATTCCACTGATCATACTGGATATTACTGCAAGGGACTAGGGGTAGCAATTGTCTGATGGTGGTCAGGATATGGTTATGGAATTGCATCCTTGGCTAACAGTGAGCACACTGATAAATCTAGAAATCAAGATATCAGCAATACATTTGGGGTGGTCTCCTGTTTGCAGTGTCTGAAAGACTACTATGGTTTAATTCTGCAACAGGAACTTTTGAGAGCCATCCTATGCACAAGAAGCTGGCATAAAGGAAGCTGATATAAATTAATCCAGCATAAAGTTACATCAGACCCAAACTGTGTTCAGCAGTGGGGCTACTGCTGGATGAGCTGACCTAAGCCTGGCAGAGGGAAAACAGGCCTTAAGTGCTTGAGTTACAACACCATTTGTATTGGCATAATTTATGTTCGGCCACAAGACCAAGTTGAATAGATTTAGAATACAGCATAAGTCCCACCTACCCCACTGACAGCAAGCATCTTCTCTTCTATTAAAATGGAACCATTCTAGATCTAGATGTTTCTGGATCTGGTTGGGCTCTCCTATAAAATCCATCTTGAAATTAAGCATGTCAGGTTTTCCCTCTGCTTTTCGGATGTGCTGAGTTAATTATGAACATCATTTGCATGCCTGCCTTTGGGAATGTTCCCTTCAGTTGTTTTGAATTATGAACATATTCTTTGCATGGAGCAGGCATCCTCAGCGTGCCTATGCTGGAGATTCTGCTAACCTTCCCTTGGAGTATGAGAAGCAGCCATGAGTGCATGGTGCTGGCGGAGGAAGTCCCAGAGGAATGGGACCGCAGCCTTCAAGAAAACGTTTGCAGGAAGCCTGGACTGGCAGGCAAAGAGAATAGGGAATAAGCAGGAAAAGAAATGGTGTGCATGATTTTTTTTGAGCTGTACAGACAAGGCAACCTGGGACTAAGGCAGACAGGAAGCTGCCTTCTGTTCAGTTGGACATTTGTCCATCAAGCTGAGTATTGTCTACACTGACAGTAGCTCTCCAGGTTTTTGAGCAAGGGATGATCCCAGAACCACCTTGATGTGATCCTTTGTATGTGAATGCATGTTGCACCACTGCTCTGTGCTCCTTCCAAACCTCATTTTATGCACCCCACAGGAGCCATACCTCTGGGATATAGAAGCCTAATATTTCAGGAGTATATGCACATTCAGAACAAAAAATAGGTCTAGCGGTGCACAGAGAGCTCCTGTTTCTTCATTATGTGTGCTAAGCACAGAGCACTGCATTCAATAGGGACAAAAATGATTGCCTGTTTAACATCATTGTCAATAGTGGAATGATGCTGGGACTCAAGATGTCATTTCTTCTGTGAGCTGGTAGAATCCAGAAACAGATGAATGTGACAATGCAGAAGGAGTGATATCATACAGGCAGGTCATTTAGTTTGCTTTCCAATTAAAATGTGCAGCACATCCATTTTACTTAGCACAAGAAAGATAGCAAGCATCTTGTGATATACGTTCGTCACTCAGTATCACCATCAACTAGGTGCTTGTTAGAAAGGCCTTCTGCGAAAAGCAGGCTGCAAAATGTGGAAAGTGTGTGTGTGTGTGTGTGTTGTAGGCTTGACAGAAGCACAATTTTCCTTAAATAATTCAGCAGGTTTATCATCTCACTGGAGGGTGTTTGATCATCTGAAATCCTGTGTAAACAGTTGTGGGGGAGAATTGCTCTATTATAAAGGAGGTTTAGGCTAAGTTCAGGCCCCATGGTGCCTACTATATGACGACCTCAGGAGCATACTGAGAAACCAACAAATTCCCACTTCTGTGTCACTCCCTACCACTGCAATTGCATGCCCTCCAACATTTCTCCAATGAATGTTTAGACCACAGTGCCACCCGTGTTCCTTTCCAATGAAAATAGGGACGTCCACGTCCAATTCTATTATTATTATTATTATTATTATTATTATTATTATTATTATTATTTACCCTGCTCATCTGGGTTGCCCCAGTCACTCTGGGCAGCTTCCAACATATATAAAAACATAATAAAACATTTAAAAACTTCCCTATACAGGGCTGCCTTCAGATGTCTTCTAAAAGTTGCATAGTTACTTATCTCCTTTGTTTGGGGGTCACATAACTCTATACCCTCCAACATTTCTCTGATGAAAATAGGAATGTCTTAAGGAAAAGCAGGACATTCCAGGATCAAATCAGAAACCGGGATGGCTTCTGTAAATCCGGGACTGCTCTATAAGACTCACTTTTTCCCTCCTAAAAAGTAAGGGGAAATGTGTGTGCATCTTATGGAGTGAATGCAGGCTGCACAGCTATCCCAGAAGCCAGAACAGCAAGAGGGACTGCTGCTTTCACTGTGCAGCGAACCCTCTTGCTGTTCTGGCTTCTGAGATTCAGAATTTTTTTCCCCTTGTTTTCCTCCTCCAAAAACTAGGTGCATCTTGTGGTCTGGTGCATCTTATAGAGCGAAAAATATGGTAATTGTACAGCCTTATAGAAGCATTTCTAGGGGGGGACGAGGACCTGTTTCCCACAGTAACGAGAAATGTTGAACCGCAACTGAGAATTTGTTCTTTCCCTAAAAATGTAATTGTTGGGAAGAATTTGGTCATCTCAAATCATTATCTGGAGTGTAACTGCTACTGCAACATTAGCTGTCTTTGGTAAGACAAGCAATCAGATGTGAGAAGGAAAGGAGAGACTTAGGGAGGGCTGTTGTCTCAAGGCATGTGATGATCATTTGCTGCTGCTAAACAGGTATGTGTTGGGCTAGTGTCAGGCAGAGAGATCTCCTTGAAAACCAGATGAGCCTGATTGAAGGAAGTCAGACAAATAAATAGCTACAGGCACCTCCTTCATCCTGCCACAGCTTAGCTGCTGAACACAATAAAGGACAAGGGCCTCAAATGAGAGACAAAAGCTTCTTTCATGTGCAGAACTTAACATGCTGTGGCATTCATTCTTTTATTGAAAATAATTCCTGATAACCTGAGGGCAATGATTATTTCAGATGTGAATAATTTTCAGAAACAAACTAGAGGAGGCAGTAAGTTTGCATGGAACATAAGTAGCCTCGGGAGTTAAATGACTGATGTCTCCGAAAATGAGATACACTAAAGAGGAATGACTGGGGGCATCTCAAACCCCAGAAGCCAACTCCAGTAATGCATTAAATGAGATATGCTATGGGCTTCTGAAACATGTTCCAATGGCTGAATGATTCTGCAAATGGTGCTGTTGTCTTCAAATAAGAAGATGCATTAATAATTAGGGTTTACCACATTCTAACATAGGCTAAATCAAATGCAAAGAGGTTATCCTATGGGATGGTGTCTTCTTCTACAGAAGGACTTCACAACATGTCATCTTCCAAGCTGAACAGAGCTTACACTGAGATCCAGCGCCGAGGGCGTTCTGGCGGTTCCTTCCCTGCGAGAAGTGAGGTTACAGGGAACCAGGCAGAGAACCTTTTCGGCAGTGGCTCCCATTCTGTGGAAACCCTCCCATCAGATGTCAAGGAAATAAACAACTATCCTACTTTTAAAAGGCATCTGAAGGCAGCCCTGTTTAGGGAAGTTTTTAATGTTTAATGCTGTATAGTGTTTTTAATACAGTGGATCCTCTGGATTGATTCGTTCTTTGGGTCTGTTCGCACCCCGAAAATTACATAAATAGAAGTGCACTTCTGCACACGCACATGGCACGATTGAGTGCTTCTGCGCATGTGCAAAATGCGCAGAGTGTTTCGTGCATGCGCACAGGGCCGTAACCCCAAAGATTCCATATCCAGAGGGATATGTTAGTAGAGGTAAGACTATATTCAATTGGGAGCTGCCCAGAGTGGCTGGGGAAACCCAGCCAGATGGGTGGGGTATAAATAATATATTATTATTATTATTATTATTATTATTATTATTATTACTACTACTACTATTACTATCCATGTGTGTGATGGTCCACAAAAAGCATGATAAACCTCAAATTTTGCAATCTGAGATTGGAAAGGGGTGAATCAGGAATGCATGGTGGGTAGACACCACCTGCCATTTACTGAGTGGTCAAGGTATGACACTAAGTGAGCACATTGTTGGGAGTGCTGTATTGGCTCAATCAATGTACCAGCAGTGTGCCAGCCTCTCTGCCACCACACCCCCCAAGCCCCCAAGCAAGAGGCAGACATTCTGCTGTTGGTAGGCCAGGTGCACTAGATTATCAGTCACATGTTAATGGTAGTGAGACTGATCATATCCAATTTCTGGAAGGTCCACTATTGAGCAATGCATTCAAAACTGTAGTTTCTTGCTATTGCAGGTGAAATGTAGGAAGACTTAGTCTATGGAGTGCTATGTATGACTGATAGCATTCAAGATATGACTGAAGGAGAACCAGAAGGAATACGACCATATAACAACTATAGAAAGTGAGTACAAAAGAAAATAGCAGGGAGTCACATACCGAATGACAAATGCTTACATACAATAGAGAACAGTAAAACAAGGATTTCTTAAATTCATAAACAGAAGGACTACCAAGCACTTGACAGGCCATCATATATGGACAATGGGTTGCATTTAGTGTGGCCAGCTGCACATATATGCAGTGGTACCTCGGGTTAAGTACTTAATTCGTTCCGGAGGTCTGTTCTTAACCTGAAACTGTTCTTAACCTGAAGCACCACTTTAGCTAATGGGGCCTTCTGCTGCCGCCACGCTGCCGGAGCACGATTTCTGTTCTCATCCTGAAGCAAAGTTCTTAACCCAAGGTACTATTTCTGGGTTAGGGGAGTCTGTAACCTGAAGTGTATGTAACCTGAAGCGTATGTAACCTGAGGTACCACTGTATCAACACAAGTATAGCTCCTCTTTATACTGGGACCACTAAGTATGTTCACATGCTCACTGAACTTGTCGAGGGACAATGCCCAAACTCTCTTATTTTCTTTTGATATCTCTCTCTGTTGGGATAGGTCTTGGACTTCATACTTGCTTGTTTCTTTGGTTATATGATTAATGAATGACTGCTCTAAGTTCCCAAGTTTTTATTTCCTACTTAGATGTTGTTGGTAGTCGGGTGCTGTAGAAATTCATTGATTAATAAATGACCTTCCAACACTCTCCGCTGCTCTGTGATTATCAACCATCTTGAGAAGGTTGTTTGAAATTACAAAGGAGAATCTATTTTCAAAATGCATGTCTAATGAACCTTTGGCCTTTACAAACAGAGCATCACATTTTAGAAGGGAGGAATACAAACCCTGATCTCCTCCTCCAGAAAGTTGCCAGTTCAAAATAAATACTGGACAACTAATTATCAAAAAGACCTTGACAAGTTGGCAGACACTCAAAGAAATGAAACAAAATATGATGAGTCCAGATAGATTAGTTTGTGAGGAGTCATTAAAATACTTAATTATATGTAACATGGCTAAAGCATAATGAAAGATGGAGAAGATAATAATCTACAAGTACTTGGAGGTTATAGATACCAAGGAGACAAAGTTGCATAAAACATTAAAAAAGGACTGAATGTTAATATCATTTCAGCTCATTTCCACTTTGAAGGAAAGTTAGGGCAGCCTTGAAAATGAGTTGTAGGCTTATCTTTGTTTCTGCATAGCACCCTCTGCCATAAATTGGCAGAATAAATTGTTAAAATAGACTGCATCACTCCAGGCTGCAGAGAGGGAACTTTTATGCTGACACCCGAAACACAATGGTACAGCCCACAAAAACTGTTGCCACTTGATTCACTTGATTATATAAACTGGCTTAGCATTCAACAGAAGCAAGTGGAAAAGCTTTTCCTGGAATATACTACCAAACATCAGAAAAATAACATCTTGGATGCATTCTAATGTTCTATGTACAGCTGCTTTGTTTGCTTGAGAAAGCACTTCAAAAGCAACTCTAAACTTGGACACTGAGCTTTGCGAAGGAAAACGCTGGTTTAAATCTTTCCTCTATCATTATCACAAATGGTGACTTCGGCCAACCCACTCTCAGGTAAGTTCCCACATACAATATGGGGATACAAAATGGTGGCCTATTTTATAGTGTCAGTTTGTTCCTGAAATGATCGAGTTGTTTAACTGGATATCCTCAAAGATCTCAGATTCACACACAAGAAAACTCAAATGTTGAGCCTTATAACACCTTTGAACTAAAAGCTGAGAAAGCTATGATGGAAAATCACAGGGTATGCATCAGCCTTGCTTGTTGAAGAAGAAGAAGAAGAAGAAGAAGAAGAAGAAGAAGAAGAAGAAGAAGAAGAAGAAGAGTAGTTTGGATTTGATATCCCGCCTTTCACTCCCTTTAAGGAGTCTCAAAGCGGCTAACATTCTCCTTTCCCTTCCTCCCCAACAAGAAACACTCTGTGAGGTGAGTGGGGCTGAGAGACTTCAAAGAAGTGTGACTATCCCAAGGTCACCCAGCAGCTGCATGTGGAGGAGCGGAGATGCGAACCCAGTTCACCAGATTACGGGTCCACTGCTCTTAACCACTACACCACACTGGCTCTCTGTTGAGAATCTACCAGAAGAAAGAAGAAGAAGAAGAAGAAGAAGAAGAAGAAGAAGAAGAAGAAGAAGAAGGCAGATGACGGATATTCAAAATTTCAAAGAAGATGTACTTGAGGAATGTGACAATCAGACAGCTTGCCTAGATGCTGGGACCCAGAGGCGCTTCAATGGAATAACAAAGGAACTGTACAAGGACAAGAGAATCCAAACCAAATATCCATCGTGTCCTGACAGACAAACAGGCTGGTGTTGATTTGAACAATTTTTATGCAGTGAACATAATGAGATCAACAGAGGGGGATAGCTATAAGAGGGGAAACTAACCTGAACTGCAACTGTAGCCCTTGAGTGACACCTCTGTGCCTGAAGAAAAAAATATAGGCATGGGTACTGAATGCCTGGCCAGCATTCACTCAACATGCCAAGCCTATGGGCGCGGGCACCGCCAAGGAACCGCTAGCCAATGGCTTTGGAAGGTGGCTTAAAATTGCCTAACCCCAATAATCTCTCAGGAGTTAAATCAACCCTTCCTTACATTCTATCACTTGCCCCAACTAAATGTTAATGAGTCAAATTCAAGGGCAAGGACTCTCCACCCATCTCTACAGACTCCCAACAGTGTGAACTAGGCGAAAGAAGAAGATTCCCAATGCCAATCAGGGGCAAATATCCTGCCTAGAATCAGTTTTCTCTCAGGCAGATGTTTTTGCCATCTTCTGTTATCTGATATTTTTGAACTGCAGGGGAGCGAAGGTTGGTCAGCTGTGTGTTGTATAAAAAAGGTAAAGGACCCCTGGATGGTTAAGTCCAGTCAAAGGCAACTATGGGGTTGCGGCGCTCGTCTCGCCTTCAGGCTGAGGGAGCTGGCGTTTGTCCACAGACAGCTTTCCGGGTCATGTGGCCAGCAATACTAAACCGCTACCAGTGCACGGAGGACCATGACAAATGCCAGAGTGCACGGAAACACCATTTACCTTCCCAATGCAGTGGTACCTATTTATCTATTTGCACTGGTATGTTTTCAAACTGCTAGATTGCCAGGAGCTGGGACAGAGTGACGGGAGCTCACTCCATCATGGGGATTCGAACCGCCAGCCTTCCGATCATCAAGCCCAAGAGGCTTAGTGGTTTACAGTGGGCAGTAGTCTGTTTCTTGCTGCCACTCACATCATTTATTTTGGACTTTTTCCACCTTCCTGATTCTTCATGAAATACTGCCGAATACACTGTACAAGCTAGGGCATGTGACACAAGTGCAGTTCTACAGGACTGGAAGTATGAAATGCACACACACACACAAAGTATTGGAGACAAAATGAAGTCTTCAGCAAGGAATGTAGCACCAAGGTTCTAAGGAAATGGATCCATAATTTATAAAATGAAAAACTGTTGCCACCAGCATCAGATGGTTTAATCTTAGGAACTGTAAATTGGCTTTCAGAAACTGACTGGAGGGAGAAAGCTGGCTGATAACTTGAAATTAGATCTATTATCAAGGCCTACGGTGTGACTTGAGCAAAAAAACTGTCCAGAGTAAGTAGTAAAATTTCAAAATCAATATGTCATGAGACAAGCTGCCAGTGATGCTCGTCGGAGAGAGTGACAATGCAATCAGATTCTTATTTATTTCATGAAATGCAGCCTGTAATTTAAGAGCAGCTGCTTTTCACGCAAACTTAAAAACAAATAGGCAATAGCCACAGCAGGAGAAGAGGTACAGGACAACAGCACTCACTTTCAGAAAGGGAGATGAAAGTCTATCAAGCTTGGAGGGCTTATTTGCCTCTGGTTTTTCTTCTTTACAGCTTGTGCACATCCTTCTTTTGAGTGCTTTCCAGAATTCAGTGCCATTCTGCAGATGAGGCTTTACCAGCAGTGAGTATGGCTTATGTTTGCTTCACAAATCTTGGCAACTCTGCTTCTCTTAATGCATAATAAAATGGCAATAGTCCTCTGAGTCAGAAATCATGCTTTTTTAACTTCCCTCCTCCTGCTTATTATTGTGTCTTTGGCTCATCTTTCTTCCGTAGCGTTTCACATTTGTTCTTGTTGGGTCTCATCATTGTGCTTTCTGCATTTCTCTCTCTCTTTTCTTTTTGGCAAAGCTATTTAACTGCTTATTTAACTTATATGCAGAATTCACCATGTGAAAGGCTGGACTGGATGAATCCCAAGCCAGAATTAAGATTGTTCGTAGAAATATCAACAACCTCAGTTATGCAGATGACACAACTTTGATGGCAGAAAGTGAGGAGGAATTAAAGGACCTCTTAATGAGGGTGAAAGAGGAGAGTGCAAAATATGGTCTGAAGCTCAACATCAAAAAAACTAAGATCATGGCCACTGGTCCCATCACCTCCTGGCAAATAGAAGGGGAAGAAATGGAGGCAGTAAGAGATTTTACTTTCTTGGCCTGCATGATCACTGCAGATGGTGACAGCAGCCACAAAATTAAAAGACGCCTGCTTCTTGGGAGAAAAGCAATGACAAACCTAGGCAGCATCTTAAAAAGCAGAGACATCGCCTTGCCAACAAAGACCCGTATAGTTAAAGCTATGTTTTTCCCAGTAGTGATGTATGGAAGTGAGAGCTGGACCATTAAAAAGGCTGATCGCCAAAGAATGGATGCTTTGGAATTATGGTGCTGGAGGAGACTCTTGAGAGTCCCATGGACTGCAAGAAGACCAAACCTATCCATTCTTAAGGAAATCAGCCCTGAGTGCTCACTGGAAGGACAGATCCTGAAGCTGAGGGTCCAATACTTTGGCCATCTCATGAGAAAAGAAGACTCCCTGGAAAGACCCTGATGTTGAAGATTGAAGGCACAAGGAGAAGGGGATGACAGAGAACGAGATGGTTGGACAGTGCTCTCGAAGCTACCAGCATGAGTTTGACCAAACTGTGGGAGGCAGTGGAAGACGGGAGTGCCTGGAATGCTCTGGTCCATGGTGTCACAAAGAGTCAGACACAACTAAACGACTAAACAAATTAAACTTTTGGCTTGTCTTCTACATGCTTTGCCATCCTTCCCTGTTTTATAGCACGTGCAAATTTTATACATGCATCTGAGTCCCCATTTCTATACTGCTTTTTGAACTACATACAAGCTGCGACAACAGAAAATACAAAATAAAATGTGTTGTGATTTTTAAATTACTTCATATTTGATTAGAAACCATAAAATTATATATAAAATATATCAACTGGACTTCAAAACTTCCAGACCATTTCTGGGTCCAAGTCAAAGTGCTGGTACCCATCTATAAAATCATAAATGGCTTGGGCCAAAGTTATCAGCACCTCCCATACACACAAACACATTCCTAGAATTTCAAGTTTATCAGAGGCCCTTTTTCAGGTTCCCCAGTCTACGGTGGTGAAGAGGTGGTTACTCATAAGTGGGTCTTTTAAAATTATGTGTTTTGCCCTTGGAACAGGTAATTTCTGCTGTGTTTTTAACAGGGCCGTCTTAAGCATATCTGGTGCTGTGGTGCAAAGATCCCTCCCATGCCCCCCCCGGCAACTCCAAAACAAGGAAGGGGGCAGTGGAAAATGTCTTCTGCCTCCCCCACCACCCCAATCCCTGGTGTGGTGGCAGCAATCAAGCAGGAAATGTGCTGGCGGACATGCTCTCTGGCATCAGGGCGCCCGAGAAGGCAGCCCAGGAAAGCTGTGCGCTGCCTTTTACCAGGAAGCAGGAGGAGGACAACGACCAGGAGCGGGGCCATCTTTAGCAGATGCAGAGGCTTGGGAGGGAAGCTGCACGCCCGCCAACCATATAGTTGGCGGGGCGCAGCTGGTGGATGTGCAGGGAGGCTGCCGGCAAACCGCACAGCTCCCCCACTCGCTAGGGTGCCCCTAAGAGGCCGGCACCCTGGCGCAACGAACCACTAACACCAATGGGAAAGACGGCTCTGGTTTTTAAATATTGCTGCTTGCAGAGGTGGGCTTTGGGCTTTTAAATTTCAGCCATGCCCTTTGTGATGCTAAAATCCAGTGCCTCATGCCTCATGCATTCTGTTCCACAACATTGTTTTGGCGCACCCGGTGGCATGGTGTGGAGTGCGACTGCGCCAGTCATACACACACACACACCCCGAAACTATCTCTGCTTTTTGTGCTAGTTTTTAAGCAGCAAATTGAGTTATATTAATATTCTAA
Organism: Podarcis muralis; assembly: GCF_964188315.1. NCBI lineage: Eukaryota > Metazoa > Chordata > Lepidosauria > Squamata > Lacertidae > Podarcis > Podarcis muralis. Next base: position 87,381,313 of record NC_135658.1, read on the forward strand.
TTGCATTTTGGTTGAAGTCAGTGTGAAACACCCAGGTCACTTTCTTGATTGTGCAGTCTTTCAAATGTTCCAAATCAATAAGCAAACAAACACAGACAGAATTAGAGCCTATGAGTAGAAAACAAAGGGAGTATTTGCAGAACACTTTTTCTCTAACAATGTGGAAGATAATGTAGAGAGTAGTCTTACAGCAAGAACTGCTGGGAGAAGCTAGTTAAGCTCCAGCATATCTCCAGCTGAGCTGAGAGGTTGCTTGTGTAGCTGGGCCAGACCAGCTTGTTGCAGATATTAATATCACACAGTTTGAAGTTACTGGATGCATGAAAAACGACTCATTTTGAAAGTGAAGCATTATCCAGACCCATGAAACTATTAATCAAATTTTACAAGCAGAACTCTTCAAAATGAAACAGAAATTTCAAACTATACATCCAAAAATATCCATATAATGTCTTGTGCTATCCAGCACAAGCTCAGCGTGTTACAAAATAAGAAATAATCCAAAAAGACCTATAAGCAAAGGTCTCTCTCTCTTTAACAACATGCATTCCAGCCTTAGAATGTTTACACTCCCTTCAGGAGAGCTTCGTTTACATCTTCACTCCATTGAGTTTGGGAGACAAAGACACTCCCTTCAAAATGGAGATTTGCAACTCAGTACCTTCAACACATGACCAAAGGTTACAACACTTACATGTTAGCTAACAAAGAACAAAAATTAATTTAGTTAATCATTAACCCTGCAAGAGTTCTTGGGGGGGTGGGAACTACTGTGGAAAAAACCCAATGTTAGCAATCCACATTTAGCCATTTTCCATTTTAAATCTTCATTAATACACATACATTTTTCATTTCTGTATGAATTAAATCAGTTATACTTAACGCAATTTACAACCCTCATCCCCGGCTCAGCTGGAGATTTGCCAACAGGTCTACCCCATCCTGGCTTAGCCAGGTCCCAGAGATGGGAGGAGCAGGGATGAGGAACCTAGCCAGGATCATAGAATAATAGAATCATAGAATCATAGAATCATAGAGTTGGAAGAGACCACAAGGGCCATCGAGTCCAACCCCCTGCCAAGCAGGAAACACCATCAGAGCACTCCTGACATATGGTTGTCAAGCCTCTGCTTAAAGACCTCCAAAGAAGGAGACTCCACCACACTCCTTGGCAGCAAATTCCACTGTCGAACAGCTCTTACTGTCAGGAAGTTCTTCCTAATGTTTAGGTGGAATCTTCTTTCTTGTAGTTTGGATCCATTGCTCCATGTCCGCTTCTCTGGAGCAGCAGAAAACAACCTTTCTCCCTCCTCTGTGTGACATCCTTTTATATATTTGAACATGGCTATCATATCACCCCTTAATCTCCTCCTCTTCAGGCTAAACATGCCCAGCTCCCTTAGCCGTTCCTCATAAGCCTTTCCAGGCCTTTGACCATTTTGGTTGCCCTCCTCTGGACACGTTCCAGTTTGTCAGTGTCCTTCTTGAACTGTGGTGCCCAGAACTGGACACAGTACTTCAGGTGAGGTCTGACCAGAGCAGAATACAGTGGCACTATTACTTCCCTTGATCTAGATGCTATACTCCTATTGATGCAGCCCAGAATTGCATTGGCTTTTTTAGCTGCCGCGTCACACTGTTGGCTCATGTCAAGTTTGTGGTCAACCAAGACTCCTAGATCCTTTTCACATGTACTGCTCTCAAGCCAGGTGTCCCCCATCTTGTATTTGTGCCTCTCATTTTTTTTTGCCCAAGTGCAATACTTTACACTGCTGAGCAGGGTCTGGATTGGGTGTAACTTTATGTCAACTTAGCTTACACCAGCTTGCTCCACATGTATAGGATTGCTTCATAAGGAAAACAAATCCAGGATCCTGATTTTAACTGTGGACTTCAGGCCCTGAGTGCATTGCATGGCTAGGGCAGAAACTTGCAGCATGGAAGTGCACTGTCTTTTGGGAATAAGTTCACATCTATCCTGAGGAGTAGAAATAATTTTGCAGAAAATTGAAGACCAACTCAGTAGTCATACATGTTCCACTTAAATTCAGCCCCCACGTTGACTGTGTGCATTGTATTTTATGCTTACTTTGTATGGTGAGTTTGTCCCCAGTTTGCTACATCCTGAAAGTTTTATAGAAACTATGCAGGGTTTTCAATTAATCCTTTGGGTGCAATACTGAAGAGAACGAGGATGTCATTTATGGCACCAAATCCTTTGCAGAGACTTTGAGTAAAATTGACTGCCTATATTTGTTGAGGAAGGAGGCCAAGTAAGCTTCTGCTTGTTGAAATTGTTCCAATGTCATCATGCTGCCAACGTCTGAGAGTCAAAATGTGTTCAGTGAATACTGTGAGTGTACATATATGTCTTCTTTTATGAGCAAATGATGGTGTCAAGCTGCAGGTTTTCAGAAATGCATAAGACACCATTGACTATATTTCCAGTTCATATTACAGATGTTAATCTGAGGGTTTTCGTGCAATCTACACTGACAAACAAGGTCAACCCTACCATCGGGGGAAATGATGGTTTTGAATGTTGTGAAACGACAACACAAAATAGTAATAAAATTGTTGTTGTCAGCATCTGTCCGTCTCGAGAGTCAATAGAGTGTGACTCTGGGGTGAAGCCAAACCACTGTGTTAGCAGCAATGAAGTGACCACCCCAGGGTGCAAGCTTGGGCAGTGTGTATGGATGTCCAGGGCTGCCCAGATGCCCAGACCCCCTCTCAGCCTTGCTGATATGGTCCAAAGGAAAGCAGAGCAATACATTTGGCACCAGCTTGGTGGCAGGAGTTGCCAGAAGAAGGCATCATCCAACCATCTTAGGGATTCCACTCTGGATTTGTGTAGGGTTTACTCCTTTGCCATTTCTTCTGCCAAAGATATATTGCAAGGCAATATGGAGGTTTACGACCAGGGGTACCATCCCAGGTTGAATAGCCCCATCTGCTCCTCACTTCCCTCTACAGCACATCCAGAAACCACTGGTTCCTGACTGTTGGACCCACTCTTGGTCTTGTCTCCTCAATCCACTGGAGCCTATCTTCACATGCAGGGAAAGCCCGTAAGTCACCAAGGATTTGAGACCCATTGGCAGCCCTAACCTGGTTTAGCCAGACAGTTAGAGCAATTCCTAGGCTGTGGCTGCTGTTGCATGCTGACAACCTCTAGGATCCCCAGGTGAGAGCTGAGCACACATTGGGGACCAAAGGTGGACAGACTACCCCAGAAGGAGCATGGCATGTCCCCCTCCAGAGGTACTAACCCTCCCTCAGTACTCCATTCCTATTATTATTATTATTATTATTATTATTATTATTATTATTATTATGGCACCTGAGGACAGAAGAACTCTTTCCTGGGTAATGGAGAGAGGTGCTTCTGTCCTCAGATGCCAAAATAACTTGCTATTCTTTCCCAGGCAGAAAAAAGCAAAACCATTGAAAATACCATACCAATCACAATGTGGTGGAACCAGATTTCATTCCAAAAGCCACATCCAGAATTTCAATCCAGATTCCAGCTGATATGGAATACATCGGCATTATTAGTACCTGGTGCATTCACCACGTTCACTCTTTGAAGTATCCTCCAAAGTACACAGTAGCTTAATTTCCACTCATCATGTCACAGTAGCTGTTTAAGCCAGTGGCCAGCTATTTCCATCACCTTTCTGCCACATAGGGCTGGCCCCTAAAACTGTGTTTCACAAATGCACCAGTAATTCAGGATTTAAAAGGGAACAATGATGTCGGTGCACTGGAAAACACTCCTGCTTTCTGTTAAATTTTACCTTCATTGCACCACTAATTCTAGTTTGGGAAGTAAACACATAACCTGGATTACTAATGTGCTGACAAGAATTCTACTTTATCAGTAAGGCACCAGAAGGAGCAACAGGAATAAGCTTTGCAGAAGGAACCACAGTAACACATAAATCTGCCTTAACATGACACATTTCCATCCTTATTCCCCATCAGTGCACTGGCCTTGTTTCCTCTTCTGATGGCACCGAATGGAGATTGCCGCAGAGTAACAGCAAAAGTTTAAAAATACATTCTTTCCTGGACAGAATTGCCTGCAATAAAAGTTGGGGGGGGGGGGTGTTACAAGATCAATACCACACTTCTTTGGACTTAAATATTGTGTTAAGCTAGCACATTATTCTAATCTTATATGAAGTAAATTCACATTACCTTTTGACTTCTGAAAAGAAAGTCTTGGCTTGCAACTTTTCAGATCTCTTGGTTCAAATGGATTTATCCAAAGCAGATAGATAAAACTTCTAGAATTCTGCCAAGTTTTCTGTACTATACCAAAAGGGCAATTCTTTGATGTGTAACCTTCTCCTAACTGTTTTAGCTGATTTCTTTTTTTCTTCTTCTCTTTTTTAAAGCTAGAGCTAGCACGGTATAAAATTGTATTTTCCGTCTTTAAAACATAATTTCATTCATTGGGCATTTCCCCAAAAGACTCAGCTCTAAAAGGAAACACCAACAGGTACACTGGCCACCTACTGACTCCAGTGGCCAAACACCAGAAAATCTGCATGCACACAGAAGCTCATACCAGTAACAAACTTGGTTGGTCTCTAAGGTGCTACTGGAAGGAATTGTAAGGAAATATTAGCAAAATACAATTGTGAAGACTAAAGGACAGGGTCTGAACTGGGTGTCAGTGCTCTTCATTTCTAGCTAAAGCTAGGCAGTTGACCAATAGATACATCATGTGATTTGACTTCCAGCCTTCCCCCAAATATATATATTTTTTATCTTGTCCTTGTCCTGCACAGATAAACTATTCAACTTGTAATGTTCACACAGCTAATAAAGACACATGAATTGTATGTGAGAGAGAAAGCCAGCAACCTTGTATGCAGCTTTATTAATTTTTATGAGTGGGGATCCATCACCTCTTACAAATTAGATACTTTTTATGAATTACCGTATTTTTTGCTCTATAAGACTCACCCTTTCCCTCCTAAAAAGTAAGGGGAAATGTGTGTGTGTCTTATGGAGCGAATGCAGGCTGCGCAGCTATCCCAGAAGCCAGAACAGCAAGAGGGTTTGCTGCTTTCACTGTGCAGCGAACCCTCTTGTGTTCTGCCTTCTGAGATTCAGAATGTTTTTTTCTTGTTTTCCTCCTCCAAAAACTAGGTGCATCTTGTGGTCTGGTGCGTCTTATAGAGCAAAAAATACGGCACATATTTGCATGTTTTGGTGTACATTCCAACTGGCAATGCCTGTGTTTATCTCTAGAGGGCTACAAGTTCTGTTGATCAGCTTAAGCAAAGCAGAAGGAATCCCTGAAATAATCACACAAGACAGAAGCTTTAGGAACACATGGAGCTGCCTTCTGAGACCACGGTTCACCTGGCTTAGTATTGTCCACACTAGTTGGCAGTAGCTATCCAAGTTTCAGACAGGAGTCTTTCCCAGCCCTCCCTTGGAGCTTCTGCATGCCATGCAGGTGTTCCTGCACCAACTTTAGAGCAATGACAAAAATTGATTTGAAAGTGATATTGGTATAAAGTTGGTTGGCATGATCCAGGAACGCTCTAGCCTTACAGCAAGGTGTGTTTGTTGTTTGTTTGTTGTTGTTCTTGGTTTTTTTTTTACATTTTCCTGGAAAACCCTAAGTATTTACAGAGTTCAGTGCAGTTCCATTGCTGGGCTCTTTGTGCATCAAGGCCCAAAACCCACCCCCTATAGAAATAAAGACATGATGGACACAGAATTTAGTATAAAGGTTAATGGGCAAAATTTAGGCCACAACTTTATTAAATACACAAGTATGAATGGTATGAATGGCACTGGTATCCAGAATATAACTGGCTCCTGCCTATCCAGCAGGAAGCCTGCAAAGGGTAAACTACAACAGGGGGACCACCATCGATGGCTATTGACTGGTGCTCACCTCCGGAGCTCCCAGAAGTCCTGGCATGTCCCTAGCCCCTCCCAGGCTTCGGATAAGATCCAGACCCCCAGATTCCTTTAACGGAATACCCAAGTCTTACCCAAAGGTAAGCAAGAACACATTTGAGGTGTGTGTGTGTGTGTGTGTGTGTGTGTGTGTGTGTGAGATTCCTTTAGTGTCTATTAAGGCATTCAATTTTTATTCCTTTATCCAAGATTACTTAATAGAGCAACCCAAACATGTGGCAATCCCAGGTAAATCCACATAGGATTGAAGGCTAAATGTCCATTTTAAAATTTGTGTGAATATGGCCAAAAAAATAAAAATTGTTTGCAACTGTGTATTATGCAGGCTCACTCATCAGGGAGTTACAATTAGCTGCAGGAGTTGCAACCCAAAGTTTGCCTCAGTGTGGTGAATGAAATGGTTCCTAGCATGACATGGAGATGGAACAAAAATGCCTTGGGTGCTGCAAAAGATCATGTGCAATCACAGAAGCGTTTCATCATTTCCAAAATTTTGCACGACTGCACCTCAGCCATTTTCTTAACACGCCAAATGGATTGTGTTTGCTGACTTTCTGTAATCTGCATACACATACACTTAAGTTAATGTGGGGTGCTTTACAGGCTGCTATTTTATTCATCCATGTAGCTTTTGTTCTTCATATCCTCACATCTACAATTGTAAATGTTTTATCATCCTATTTTTCTCAGTTTTAATTATCTTCCGTTTTACAGCACTGCTGTGGGAGAGTACCTGACTCATTAAGTACCAAAACTCTTCCGGTTGTCACTATTATATAAGAGTAAGGGGCGGGTTTTAGACACGAGCGTCTTGGGAGGTTGAAGGAAGAACTTGAAACATGGATATTGGTTGTAGCATAAAAAACTGTTTCTCCCCCATACAGTATTCATACAATATTCTACGTACGTGAGATGATGGGTGCTCTGAACGTCGCAATAGGGTGCTCCGAGCACAGCAGCAGACAGAACAGTTCTTCCAGGATAATGAACTGTATATAAACAGCTTAGTACACTTTTAAGTGATCGCCAATCTATGGCTATTTGATGTACTTTTGGGAACAATTAATTTGCTGATGTAGAATTATCATTGAAACAGTTCATTATCCTGGAAGAACTGTTCTGTCTGCTGCTGTGCTCAGAGCACCCTATTGTGATGTTCGGAGCACCCATCATCTCATGTTTGTAGGATATTGACTGTGGAAAGGCATTCTGCCTCCATTTCAGTGATCTTTGACAGTGACTTACCACTCCTACCATTCCTGTTCATGGAACATTTATTTGATTCTTATTAATTTGTTACTCCATGCACATATAATATGTCTTCTGCATTTATTTATTTAGAAATAAACCCCATAGATCTCCAAAGGAAGATAGGCTCATGGTGCAACCTCAGGAGGGGAAAACAACACAGCAAGTTGTGAAACTAATGCTAACATAATAATTACATTATGCATCAAGCACACTTCCATTGGGCAGGTGCACTTATTATTTTACCTTTATGTTGTGTTTTACGACTGATTGCCTTCTCCTGCAGGTTTTCAACGTAATATGGCAACGGTTTAAATACAAGCATCTGATTGAAAGGTCACAAAATGTGCAGGCATACAAATTATAAGATTCACATTTTAAATTTCAGCATTGTTCATGTTCTGCTGCACACATAAAAGAAATCAGGAGAGCTTCAATCAAACCACATGGAGTGCTATGAAGCGGAAAATTTTTAATACACAAAAACAATAACACCTTTGTACAATGCTTCTGCATACACATAGCTGATGTTAGTGATGCTTTCAATGCTACAACATGCCATTGTACATATATTTATGGGTTGCACAGAAGTCGGCATGACACCACTGCTTGTGCTCTCCATCATGAATTGTAATTAAGAAAGTGAAAATATTCTTGGAAAAACATTCTTCTCAAGCATAATTCTATGAAGATCCCCCCCCCAAATAAAACTAAATAGCAATACGCCCCCATTTGTGATCCTCAATATTAAATAAGTTGTTAAAATTGTTTTTTAAATAATAATAACAGTGGCGTAGCGTGGGGCCGGCAGGGGGGGCCGGCTGCACCGGCCGCAACATCTGGGGGTTGGGGTTAGGGGGCGCAAATCCACAGGTTAGGGGGCACAAATTACTTGCCTTGCCCCGGGTGCTGACAACCCACGCTACGCCACTGAATAATAATAATGTGCATTCAAATATAAGTCATGCCTTCTTGAATCGGTTCAGGTTTCACCTTGGGTTGCTATATTTTTACTTCTAGGCCTGAGCTAATGGTTCTTAGAAAAAGTTTGGTGAAATTGAGGGTTAGCAAAAGATTTCATGAAGCTGCTTCTCCCCAGCTCATCTTTTTCGCTTAGTATCTTGGTCCTGGCAGCAACGGTGGTGTCAAGGATAAAAAGCAGCACCCCATACCAAGATTCTGGGGAGTTTTGTCTCCCTTGACTCTGCCCTCGCCTTGGTGCTCTCCTAGTCACCAAAATGTCACCCCCAACTTCACACTATTCGAGAAGGGTTGTAAAGTTCTGGGGGTCACTTTGTCTTAGTCCATTTTGGCTAGTGGAAGGCACGTGGAGACAGAGTAGAACTTAGCAGGCCAAGGTCATAGGCAGGAGAAATCTGGAGTGGCAGAATCGGAATCCAGAATGAATGTACAGGTCAAGAGTGGAGAGAAGTTCCAATCTAATGGAACATGACAGTATCAGCATGTCTGGTGGGGGCAGAACTGCTCTCCCGATACTGAGATCACTGCTGCTTTCCTGGACAGGGATGGGGCATGAGTGACACCAGTGTCAGAGGGTGACACTCTGGCTCTACCCCATCAAATGCAAATCTACTACAGTGGTACCTCTGGTTACGTACTTGATCTGTTCCGGAGGTCCATTCTTAACCTGAAACTGTTCTTAACCTGAAGCACCACTTTAGCTAATAGGGCATCCCGCTGCTGCTGCCGCGCCACTGGAGCACCATTTCTGTTCCCAACAGAAACATCAAACATTAAAAACTTCCCTAAACAGGGCTGCCTTCAGATGCCTTCTAAAAGTCGGGTAGTTGTTTATTCCCTTGGCATCTGATGGGAGGGCGTTCCACAGGGTGGGCGCCACTGCCGAGAAGGCCCTCTGCCTGATTCCCTGTAACTTGGCTTCTTGCAGTGAGGGAACCGCCAGAAGGCCCTCAGTGCTGGACCTCAGTATCCGGGCGGAATGATGGGGGTGGAGATGCTCCTTCAGGAATACTGGGCCAAGGCCTTTTAGGGCTTTAAAGGTCAACATCAACACTTTGAATTGTGCTCAGAAACATACTGGGAGCCAATGTAGGTAGTTCAGGACCGGTGTTATATCGTCTCGGCGGCTGCCCCAAGTTACCAGTCTAGCTGCCGCATTCTGGATTAGTTGTAGTTTCCGGGTCACCTTCAAAGGTAGCCCCACGTAGAGCGCATTGCAGTAGTCCAAGCAGGAGATAACCAGAGCATGCACCACTCTGGCGAGACAGTCTCAGCCTGCGTACCAGATGGAGCTGGTAGACAGCTATCCTGGACACAGAATTGACCTGCGCCTCCATGGACAGTTGTGAGTCCAAAATGACTTCAGGCTGAGCACCTGGGCACAGTCACCCCATTCAGGACCAGGGAGTCCTCCACACCAGCCCGCCCCCTGTCCCCCAAAACAGTACTTCTGTCTTGTCAGGATTCAACCTCAATCCATTAGCCACCATCCATCATCCAACCGCCTCCAGGCACTCACACAGGACCTTCACTGCCTTAAGGTAGCAAATTCCATAGTTTAACTGTGTAGTATATGAAGAAGTTCTTGTGCAAGTTTTGTGCAAACTGAATCTTCCAATACAGTACTCACCTTCATTGCATGGCCCCAAGTTATAACCGTCTGAGAAACTTCTCTCTGCCCAATTTCTCCACTCTATGAATAATCACATACACCTCTATTAGCTCCCCGCTACTCTGTTTCATTGTTCTAACTTTATAAGCACCAAATGTAACGTTTCCTCATAGGAGAGTTGCCCCTGCCCTTTGACGATTTGGGTTGGCTTTTTCTGAAACTTCCCCAGCTCTACAATATCATTTTGAGGTGTAGCAACTAGAACTTTTCGCAGTATCCCAAGTGCAGTCGCATCTTGTCTTTGTACAGTATAATATTATGACATTGGCAGTTTTATTTTCAGTCCCTTTCCTAATATGGAACTTGCCTTTTTTAAAACATGTGCCACACAACAGGTTGACATTGGGGCAGCCTAGATAGCTCAGTTGGTTAGAGTGTGGTGCTAATAATGCCAAGGTTGCAGGTTCGATCCCTGCATGGGAAAGCTGCATATTCCTGTATTGCAGGGGGTTGGACTAGATGATCCTCAGGGTCTCTTCCAACTCTACAGTTCTATGATTCTGATTTTCATTGAGTTATCCATCACAACTGCAATACAGTGGTGCCTCGGGTTAAGTACTTAATTCGTTCCAGAGGTCCGTTCTTAACCTGAAACTGTTTTTAACGTGAAGCACCACTTTAGCTAATGAGGCCTCCTGCTGCCGCAGTGCCGCCGGAGCACGATTTCTGTTCTTATCCTGAAGCAAAGTTCTTAACCTGAAGCATTATTTCTGGGTTAGCGGAATCTGTAACTTGAAGTGTATGTAACCTGAAGCGTATGTAACCTGAGGTACCACTGTATCTATTTCCTGGTTATTTGCCACCAAACCAGACCCACTAGTATATATATATGAATATAGAAAAAGATTTTGCCCCTGGGTGATCACTTTGCACTTTCTTACATTAAACCTCATTTGCCATTTTAATGTTCATTCATCTAGTTTGGATAGATACTTCACGAATTCTTTATCACTGTAACGGCTACCATTTTAGAATTTCTTGAAATGCCTAATTCTGAGAGGCATTTTACCCACAAAAGGGAGGGAGGAATGACTGCAAAAAATAAAATAAAATAAATGCAAGCAAGTATTTTGACCAAGTCCTATGTGAGATTTCAACATGTTTTCATGTGTTTGTCTTAAATACACTTACAAAAGTCTCTCTCTCTCTCTCTCTCTCTCTCTCTCTCTCTCTCTCTCTCTCTCTCTCTGTGTGTGTGTGTGTGTGTTGGTTCATTTATCTGTAACTAATTATTCAGTGATGCATAAAAATGTCTCAGCATATTGCTCTATATTGATGGATTTTTCAATATACCAAAATGTGAAATAAATAAGTTGGAAGCACTAATTCTGGGAAGGAAAGTTCACCTTAAAAAATGATCAGATTGTGTTGGGGGTTTGGTGATAATTATAATGCAGCAATCAAGGGACGCGGGTGGCGCTGTGGGTAAAACCTCAGGGCCTAGGACTTGCCGATCGCATGGTTGGTGGTTCGAATCCCCGCGGCGGGGTGAACTCCCGCCGTTCGGTCCCGGCTCCTGCCCACCTAGCAGTTCGAAAGCACCCCCAAGTGCAAGTAGATAAATAGGTACCGCTTTATAGCGGGAAGGTAACGGCGTTTCCGTGTGCTGCGCTGGTGCTGGCTCGCCAGAGCAGCTTCGTCACGCTGGCCACGTGACCCGGAAGTGTCTTCGGACAGTGCTGGCTCCCGGCCTCTTAAGCGAGATGAGCACGCAACCCCAGAGTCAGACACGACTGGCCCGTACGGGCAGGGGTACCTTTACCTTTACCTTTAACCAAGGATAAGAACAAAAACATCAGGAAGAGAAGGGTGGGGAGTAAAAAAAAACAAAACAAAAAGCTAATGGTATATTGTCTGTGAAGTAAATTTGCTAAAATCTTTGAAAACTTTTTTAAAAAATCAATTTAAAAGAAGGAAAGTTCACCTTTAATATTTCCTTTTCCAATGCCCTATCAGAAAAACTTAATTGGTTCAAAATATCAACAACTGCGATGTTAACTCAACCAATTAAATTGTGCCCTTATTGATTAAAATTTGTTTCCACCTTTAGATGCTGAATCTACTGATTAAACCAAATAAAGACTGTGGCCCTAATGAAAGTATTCTTATGTCCTATATGCCACCTACTGACTACAAAATACTAGTGCATGAGAAGAATTGATTCCGATTTCTACAATGAACGACCTAAGACTAAGTGAAATGCAGTATGTTGTATTATAACACCAAACTTAACAGCTTCTAAAAAAAAGGTCAATAATTATGAGTCTCTACACTAGATATAACAAAACAAAACAAAATGGTAAAGAACAAATGGCTAAGTTTTAACCTTCATTAATTTTATGTGAGTGATTAGACAACACCATATGTTTTTACAGCGCTCCGGATCTGGGAAGTCAGACCTTTCCCGCACAAATGAGTCAAAACCCCACTGACAACTCGCAACTCATGTTGTGCTTAAATTATCATATATTGATTGAAATGCTTGTTTTCTTCTGTGTGCTTGATTTTTTTGAGCCCCATGGGCACAAGTCACAGAGAAAAATAAAATAAAATTGAAATCAAACAGTTTTATTCATATGCTCAGTGCACCAAAGTAGAAAGGAAGACAAAATGGCGCCAAAGGATTTCAAAGGGAGAAAGTTTTCTTAAAGACCCAAAATATAGAATTCAATGTATTGTGCAATATGGACTCAATAATGCAATCCATTATTGAGGGTGGCGCTGTGGGTTGAACCACAGAGCCTAGGACTTGCCGATCAGAAGGTCGGCGGTTTGAATCCCCACAATGGGGTGAGCTCCCGTTTCTCAGTCCCTGCTCTTGCCAACCTAGCAGTTCGAAAGCATGTCAAAGTGCAAGTAGATAAATAGGTACCGCTCTGGCGGGAAGGTAAACAGCGTTTCCGTGCGCTACTCTGGTTTGCCAGAAGTGGCTTAGTGATGCTGGCCACATGACCCAGAAGCTGTACGCCGGCTCCCATGGCCAATAAAGTGAGATGAGCGCCACAACCCCAGAGTCGGTCATGACTGGACCTAATGATCAGGGGTCCCTTTACCTTTAATGCATTAGACACATTCTTCCAAATCTGTTCATAGAATGTTAGAGTTGGAAGAGGCCCAAGAGTCGTCTAGTCTAGTGTTCACCCCTTCACCCCCCCGAATATATATAGTATAGTTTTATGAGTTAATGTACATAAGTAAGCCTGGGAAACAGAGTTAAACTTAGAGCACTGTTGGATAAAAGCCAGATTGCATTCAAAAATTGTGAAAGAGGAGAGAAAAAATGGTGCAATTTGCATGAGCCAAGTGCAGGGTTTTTGGGATAGCGGAGGGACGTTTGTGATTGCCCTTTCTTTCATTTTACAATCCATGTCATCTGTAGTCTGCTGCCTCCCTGGGTGACAGAGCTGAGTGATCAATTAAAGCCCAGGGGAAGGAATAATGAGGTAACTCCTCCCATCAGGAAGCCTGGGCAGTCAGCGAAGATCCAGAATTAGGGGGGGGAAATGTTTACTGGAAAGAAGAACACATACACAACCCTTGGCTGCCTCACAACAAGAGTGTTTCAATCCACTTAAATCACACACATCTAAATTTCTAATTTGTGCTTGAGCACTTCCCACAAAATAAGGATGATTTGGAGACACTACCAGGCTATGAAATGGGGGGTGGGGGTGAATCACATAAAAGAGGTTAGGGAATAGGGTAGGATGCAAGGCACTTGGTGGTTCTGGCTTGGAAACTTGATGTGTAATCTCCACAATTCCTAGGTTAATGTGCCTACCTCTTTCATTTATTTCACTGGACTTAAAGGTATGCAATGCTGGCAGAGCCTGAGCCATAGCTTTTTAGGGTGATTTCTTTGCAGGTCTTCACAAAATCCCAAGTTTTAAGATTCTGAAACATGTATCACACAAGTGTGAAAAAGCCAAATGTGATTTCATTTGAAGATAATGACCCAACACAGCCTGGCTTTCTCATCCGAGTTGTCACCATAATATTTTCAATAGCCATTAGTCTGAAAAGAAACAATCCCTTCTGTCATACTCATTTCAGGGCAACATTTGACATCCTCCCCCTCATCCCATACACATGCCTTCCATCTGCCAAAAAGTCTAATCTGTTTGGCAGCTAGAAAAATCATTAGACCAATTAAAAAATCTCATTTGAGGACATGGCAATTGGACGCAAACCACATATAAATAATGTTAAAATTATGTGACTGGTACAGATGGTTGACAAATATAGTTATGAAACATTCAGAGATCTGTGCTCTGAATTAGAGCAGGTGATATGTTCAGAAGTACACTTTTGCGCATGGAGCCACAGCTACATTGAAACCTCCAGGCACATGAATGTACTCTGAGAAGATCCCACTCTGTGTTTAGTCTCTTATTTACATTAGGGATGGGAAACCTGTGGTGGACAACACTTCTAATCATGTCTTTGAGGAGCTTTCCAGTAACAACTGGAGGGTCACAAGTTCCCTATTTCTACATTTTGCTGGGGGAGGGGAGAACTTGTTATAAGATAATAATGCATATTAATATCTGGTTCAGATTTCTGTTTCAGTCTTCAAATATGTGCACTGGAGCTAGACATTATAGCACATGTGTGTTTGCCATTCACCTCACTAGATGCTATGTGCAAAGGGAAGAGACCCTAGCTTTAAGCATCAACCATTCTTCCACCTAATGCTTAGTTCCCACCTATAAAGATACTAAATTTATCCACCTTCAGCAAAGGCTCCTGTATCATATCTATAGAACATTAATTACCAAGCAATGAATACACACTCAATAGACTCTAGAAAGCTGATGTACATCATGTTACTGTTTAGTATGCCCAAATTACATGAGCATCACAAGTGTAATTGGAATTGTTATATTCAAATGTAAAATCTCTGCATTTTATTGGGGTTTAACAGGATAATTAGAACAAGTAAATTGGAAATTAACATAGTTATTAAAACTCTGTATTTAAGGATTAATTGATACCAATTTCCTCCTCCAGGCTACTGTTGGCAATCTTAATTAAAAGGCTAATTAATGAAAATGAAATAAACAGATTCCATATGTTTTTACTATGTACGTTCTGAGGAAGGTTTTGTGTTTCCTGTTATTGAACTCATTGACAGAACCTCCATTGTCTTCAATGAATATTTAATATATTAAAAATGAAAAACCTATAGGAAGTGGGACTTCCTGTGCATAGGGGTGGGATTTCTAGTGAAAGGGGCATAGGCCATATTCCACTTTTAGTTTTACAAATACTATGTCCTCTTGTCTTCTCACCTTTCTTCCCATGAGCTCAAGGTGACATATGTTCTTTTCACCTGACTCTGTTTTATCCTTATACCAACCCTCTGAAGTACATTGGGTCTGAGAGATTGTGACGGGCCAAAGGTCAACCAGCAAGCTTCATAGCTGAGTGCGGATTCAAACTTAGGTCTCCCAAGTTCTAGTCGAAAACTCTTATATAATGGCTTTGACAATGACTTCAGTACCTTGGCCAGGTCTTGATTGCTATGTTACTATTAGTGTGCTATTGTTTGAGTTGCTCTTTTAAACTGTGTTGGTGTGGTTCCATTTTTTCTTGTTTGTTCTGAGTGCATGTGTACCACACCCTGATATTCTGTCTGATGCAGGACAAATGAAAAAAAATATCTTAAATAAGTTCTCATTCCATTCTGAGGGATGCATTGATATGCATACAGCATAAAATTACACTTGCATTCATTTCTCTCTGCTCACGAGGTCAGGAGAAAGTGGACCACGTCTAGGAAAACATAAGTTAGGAAATGTCATCTTGGTTTTCTTGGAATTAATTAGTTTATTCTATTATTAGGCTCTCAACATGGAGTGGAGGATATTGTGAATAATATTCAAACACTTCAGCAAATGCATTAACTCTCAGTGATATAGCAACATTAAGATAGGTCAAATTAGGGTAATAATCCTCCCACCAGTAGGGCTATATAAAGTATAAATATAATTAGACCATTAATCCTCCTCAATATCTCTTCTCAAAACCTGTTTCTTCCTCAATGCTTACAAGGAATTAGTCTACTAATAATGACTGACATCCTGATCCTATATACATTTACCTGGAACTGGAAGCAAGTTTGACCGATTCTGGTGTAAGGTACACCCAGATAGGAGATGAATCAGACCCTGCTCTTATCAAAATAATGTGTGGAATGCTGTCTGCTGCTGCTCCTACTATCTTCCACTGCTTCTGCTTCTGAATTCGCTCCCCCCCATGACCAGCTGTTGTCATGACCCAGGAACTGTGCATTGTGCAACAGAGGAGTCAGTGGAGGACAAGGTTGGGAAGTAGGGGGAGAACTGCCTGAACCTTCTTCAGGATCCTCCCAGTTGGAAGACAGACTCATGCTACCAACTTCAGATTAAGTGGAGAGTCACAGTATCCCTGTCCTGTAGCCCTCCAGGAGTCATAGGTCTCTGGGAAAGCAGGGTTCACTACACCATAGGCCCAATCAGCATGTGTTGGCTATAGGTACTTGCAGACAGAGCTCTCCAAGGTCCTGCAATAGCTGTAGGTGCTGTGTACCCTTGGATTCCTGTTGTGAATACCTATTGTGGATTCTTGCAATGTTTAAACTGCAATTAATCCAGAATGCGGCAGCTAGACTGGTGACTGGGAGTGGCCACCAGGACCACATAGCACCGGTCCTGAGAGATCTGCATTGGCTCCCAGTACATTTCCGAGCACAATTCAAAGTGTTGGTGCTGAGCTTTAAAGCCCTAAACGGCCGCGGTCCTGTATACCTGAAGGAGCGTCTCCACCCCCATCGTGTCCAGCCCGGACACTGAGATCCAGCGCCGAGGGCCTTCTGGCGGTTCCCTCATTGCGAGAAGTGAGGTTACAGGGAACCAGACAGAGGGCCTTCTCGGTAGTGGCGGCCACCCTGTGGAACGCCCTCCCTTCAGATGTGAAGGAAATAAGCAGCTATCTTATCTTTAAAAGACATCTGAAGGCAGCCCTGTTCAGGGAAGTTTTTAATATTTAATGCTGTATTGTTTTTGACACTCGATTGGGAGCCACCCAGAGTGGCTGGGGAAACTCAGCCAGATGGGCGGGGTATGAATAATATATTATTATTATTATTATTATTATTATTATTATTATTATTATTATTAAAGTTTTACAAAGTACCATGCTTTTTTAAAAATGCTCTTTAAGGCATTAAATCTTAAACACGCTTAAATATAAGTAACTTTCACTGAGCATAATGGCACTCACTTCTGGCATGAAATGTATGGTGTTGGAGCTGGTGAGTAATTTTTTTATGAATCCACACCAGTAACAGACAGTGGAGAGGGGTGGCAGTATTTGCCTCACCCCTGGCTGCTTACCAGAAAGTACAGTGGGAGGGGCAAGGTGACGGGGTGGTGAGTACTTTGTAAATTGCTCCAGCCCCACCTCACCATCCACTATTGACCCACACTCATGAATAGACAAAACCCCTGAGTATGTTCTTTTCATACTTCAAAACCTGATGGTTTTCTTCATATATTTTGCAACATCTCCTTTCAGATTTGATTGACCATCTCCTCTGCGTTTATGTCTGCACCTAATTTGTTTTTGGGTGACTTATGTTTTTCCCCTGGAGTAAATTGGGGAGGGAGACCTACAGAAGGTTGAAAAAGCCATCTGTTTTCCCTCCTTCAGATCTATTTGTTTGCTTTTGACCTGCAAGCCTTTTTAGATCTTCATTAATGCAAATGAAGAAGCCATGTGTAGAGAAAGGTCAGTTA
The DNA here is from genome assembly GCF_964188315.1 of Podarcis muralis. Classification (NCBI taxonomy): domain Eukaryota; kingdom Metazoa; phylum Chordata; class Lepidosauria; order Squamata; family Lacertidae; genus Podarcis; species Podarcis muralis. The sequence continues at coordinate 87,398,941 of NC_135658.1, forward strand.
TTGTAATTACTGAACATCCTTACTACTGACATATAAGAACTCACTGAGTATAGAGTTTTTTCTGATTTAAAATTTGCTCTCTCCTTTCCCACTTTCTACATAATCTGTGCAAAATGAACAAAATGAAGTGCTTGCACCCCCCCTCTCTCCACACACACATTTTAATACGAACTTGATATTCTGGGTTTCATCCCATTTCATTGATATTCTGAGTTCCATACCCTCTCCTTCCTGTGCAGATATGATGTTAGCCATTCTGCGCAACCTTGTGTGTGCAAGAGAGAGCCTATTTATTTGGTAAGATATATTGTTTTCCATTAACCTTCAACGGGAACATGGCTCCCAGAAGGCATTCAGGGAAACTCAAGGGGCTGGAGGAAGAGTGAGGACAGCTAGGGAAGGTGTGCCTTTCAAGGAAAACAGGAAGCGGCAGAAGGAAAGAAAATGGATGGATTTGAAATATATCATTTTGCTCCCCTATCCTTGGGGTGGGGAACCGCAGTCCTGGGGGCTGAGGAATCTCTATCTGGTTCTCCCATTGTTTCAGAAAGTGCAAATGTGGTAGATTCACTTTGAAATCTGAATTAATTGAATTTCTCGCCCATTTCTAACTATATACCATTACCTGGGAGTAAGTCCCCACTGAGCTCAGTGGAGCTTATTTCTTACTCTTACCTTCCTCATCTTTTCTATAGGGATGTCCTGCATCTCTGTACTGAAATATGTGATGAATTTCTCATGGACCTACAGCAGGCTCTTTCTGATCTGATTCATTGGCAGGTGTTATGAGGGTAGCCAAGCTTGAATAGGATCCCTCAGGTGGCAGGTAGTTGGTGTTCAGGACTGACTTTGAGGAACACCTGTAGGAATCTTCTGTGAGAAGTCCCACCGTCACAAGCTACCTCTCATGGCTGGCTGGCTTAGGGGGATAAAGAAGGATCAGTGGGATGCAGAGGGCTGGTTCCCTCTAAATGCTGGACAGTGGGGAAGGGAACGGGGGTAGAATGGGGCAGCTAAGGGATCCTTCAGCTTACATTTGAAGAGGTATTTAAAACCATGCATTAGCCAGCCTACTAATGCAGTGCCTGGGGTGATGGTTGCATTGCCTAATGGAGGAAAAATGGGTTACTCATATCAGTGATCCCCTAGGCAGGGTCCGTATATCCTTGTTTATGTTGTAAGTAAAGCATCCCTAATATATAAAAGGTAAAGGGACCCCTGACCATTAGGTCCAGTCGTGACCGACTCTGGGGCTGCGGCGCTCATCTCACTTTATTGGCCGAGGGAGCCGGCGTACAGCTTCCAGGTCATGTGGCCAGCATGACTAAGCCGCTTCTGGTGAACCAGAGCAGCACACGGAAACACCGTTTACCTTCCCGCTGGAGCGGTACCTATTTATCTACATGCACTTTGACGTGCTTTCGAACTGCTAGGTTGGCAGGAGCAGGGGCCGAGCAACAGGAGCTCACCCCGTCGTGGGGATTCGAACCACTGACCTTCTGATCAGCAAGCCCTAGGCTCTGTGGTTTAACCCACAGCGCCACCTGCGTCCCTCCCTAATCTATAGCATTGGACTAAAAGCATATGTTCATACCAGCACCTGTTTATTTGTTTTCCTTTCTTTCCTTGTGCCTTCCTTTAACCCCAACTATTGTCCGGGGTCTTTGTTCCAAGGTTTGTGGGCAATCCCTCCCACCCGAAAAGTGGCGAGAAACCTTCAAAGTTATTTTTTTCATTGTGTTCTCTGTTATCAGAAAGCCCATGTCTGGTATGCAGACATGCCTCTCATGCCTTTAAAACATCCACCGGCTCATTCCTTTCCATTTCTCAGAAAAGGCCCTCAGTTTTATTTTTGCATTTTCCATCGTTTTCCTTCTTAGATTCATTTTGGTACATGTTGTTCCTGCGCCCAATATATACAAAGCACTCGAAGACACTTGAAAATATATACTTATATATCATATTGAACTAAGTCCGATTTGTTTTCGCGTGCCATGCAGCTCTGATGTTTTTCTGCAGCTCCGGAATGTTTTATGTCTCGTATATGACCTCTTCTTGGCTTTTGAGTACCATTTCAAGATTCTCCAGCAATTCTGAGAAATATCTGGAAACGATAGCAAGGTCCCTTGTTGCTTGCGGTACGAAAAGAACAAAAAAGGCATAACTATTCAGATAGTGTGATACAGCTATTGCTACTCTCCATAAAATATTCTGACAGGAGTGCTAAATTTAGGGATGGAGGAGAATTTTGTTCAGTTTCCGGACTTATATGGGAATTGGAATGCAGTTATCATAAGAAGAGCCTGCTGGATCAGGCCAAAGGCTCAGAGAATCATAGAATTGAAAGGGACCACAAGGGTAATCTAGTCTAACCCCCTATAAGGAAGGAAATTTTCATTCAGCATGGGCTCAAACCCACAACTCTGAGATTAAGTCTCATGTTGTACCAACTGAGCTATCCCATGTATATATGTAGTCCCGCATCTTATTCTCATAGTGGCCAACCCACAAGCAAGACCTGAGAACAAGAACACTCTTGTTCTTGTTCAGCCAGTGTGGTGTAGTGGTTAAGAGCGGTAGTCTCGTAATCTGGGGAACCGGGTTCGCGTCTCCGCTCCTCCACATGCAGCTGCTGGGTGACCTTGGGCCAGTCACACTTCTTTGAAGTCTCTCAGCCCCACTCACCTCACAGAGGAAAGGAAAGGAGAATGTTAGCTGCTTTGAGACTCCTGAAGGGAAGTGAAAGGCGGGTTATCAAATCCAAACTCTTCTTCTTCCCTCCTGCAGTTTCCAGCAACTGGTATTGAAAAGCATGCTGCCTCCATTGCCGTTGGATTGTATACTTGTCTGAATTTTGCACTGCGTACAAAAGTGTGTCTGAGTCTCTGGTGCATACTGGGATGGAGACTGGGGAGGGCAATGGCATCAAAGTGGGCATGGTGCCAGCATGTCAGTGGAACCAATCCAAACTCATTGCTGCCTCTCTACCATCTTGGCCCTCCGAGTGTCCCTGTTTTCCAGGGACAGTCCCAGATTTACAGAAGCCATCCCAGTTTCTGCTTTGATCCCAGAATGTCCTCCTTTTCCTTAGGACATCCCTATTTTCATTGGAGAAATGTTGGAGGGTATGGAGCTATGCAACCCCTGAGCGAAGGAGATAAGTAAATATACAACCTTTAGAAGACATCTGAAGGCAGACTTGTCTAGGGAAGTTTTATTCTGTTTTTATATATGTTGGAAGCTGCCCAGAGTGGCCAGAGCAAACCGTCAGATGGACGGAGTATAAATAATAAAATAATAATAATAAATAGGGGGGTCTCTATTTTTGTTGGAGAAATGTTGGAAGGTATGGGACTCGGCCAGAGGGAGATCAGATGAGCAGCACAGCCCCACCGCCCAATACAACTTCTGTGTTTCAATACACACAATTCACCCCTCTGGACTTTCACAGGGCTACTTGATTTCTTTCTGGGAAAGAGAAAAGAACCTGTCATTTTATCATTTAGCTTAGTTCACAGATGCTGCATGCATGTTAATTCTTTGACTGCAGTATCAAGTGGACAGGTTTGTCCACCAAAGGACAGGATGGTGGTTATACCAGTTGATCATTGCAATTGTAGCTTGATCACACAAGTTTATACATTAAATCTGCCACTTGTTTGCCTTGTCAGGTTAGGATTTTATCTTGTAATTCTACAACAGCCCCACTGATATTTCTTGCTGCATTTTAAATGAACCCCAAATGTGTCTAGCTGTGTGTAATTTAGGATGTACTTAAATTGTGGGGGTGGGGAGTGTTTTTGGTTTCTGGTTGTTAAATTGAACATCCCTAGTTAATATTGCCATTATAAAGAAATGTTTGTCTTCAGTGTTTGCTAATCACATTGCACTTACTTTTATCCCATTTATTAGAGAATTAAATTGTATTAGACCACCAACTGTATTAAATGTCATTAAAAAACCCCACTCAATAGCATGCTAATATACGAATGAGTAATTCAGTACAGTTAAGATGTGGTAATGTTTATGAAGTTCTAAGAAAATACCTTGTGGCAGCATGCAGCTGTCTTGAAAAAAACAAATGGCATTGTATTTTTTTAATAATAAAAAATCTTGAAAATCTATGGGTATGATTTAGCCAAATTTGAACATGTTTAACTCTGATTGATTTCTATCAGATAGTTAAAGCATGTGCTGAAATCTGACACTGGCTAGATCATGCCCAACATTTTTAATTTCCCCCCTTTTATTTTTTTATCCAATTTTTATCTTGCTCATCAGCTCAAATAAATATTATCAGTTCTTTCAAGTCTCAGAACTGAAATCTGTATGAGAAAAGTTTGGTTTCATATGTGCCACATTGATTGAGAGGAAACCTCTCTCTGTGTGTGTCTTATACTTATATGAATAAATAAAATGAGGTAATCAACCACACCAGGGACAGAATGTAAGGAAGAAGCTCAGTTCAGTTGGAAATCTGTACTAGGCATGTAGAAATATTCCAGCATTCATTTGAACTTTTTTCTGGTATTTTCCATCCTGATGCAACTGGCAAGTCTGTTTCATCTGCAGATTTGGATATATATGTGTGTGTGTGTGTGTGTGTGTGTGTGTGTGTGTGTGTGTGTAAAGGTAAAGGTACCCCTGCCCGTATGGGCCAGTCTTGCCAGACTCTAGGGTTGTGCGCTCATCTCACGCTATAGGCCGGGAGCCAGCACTGTCCGCAGACACTTCCGGGTCACGTGGCCAGTGTGACATCGCTGCTCTGGCGAGCCAGAGCCGCACACGGAAATGCTGTTTACCTTCCCGCTAGTAAGCGGTCCCTATTTATCTACTTGCACCCGGGGGTGCTTTCGAACTGCTAGGTTGGCAGGTGCTGGGACCGAACAACAGGAGGGCACCCCACCGCGGGGATTCGAACCGCCGACCTTTCGATCGGCAAGCCCTAGGCGCTGAGGCTTTTACCCACAGCGCCACCCGCGTCCATATATATGAGATGAGATTTGGAGATGATAGATGATAGATAGATAGATAGATAGATAGATAGATGATAGATAGATAGATAGATAGATAGATAGATAGATAGATAGACAGATGATAGATAGATGATAGATAGATAGATATAGATAGATAGATAGATAGATAGATAGATAGATAGATAGATAGATAGATTGATGATAGATAGATATATGATAGATAGATAGATAGATAGATATAGATAGATAGATGATAGATAGATAGATAGATAGATAGATAGATAGATAGATAGATGATAGATAGATAGATAGATAGATAGATAGATAGATAGATAGATGATAGATTAGATAGATAGATAGATAGATAGATAGATAGATGATAGATAGATAGATGATAGATAGATAGTTGATAGATGATAGATGATAGATAGATACACACAAACATATATAGTACTGTATCATACAATAGACATGCGCATATCAGCCATCAACAGATGTACCTTACCTATAGTTATGTGCCAAATTTTGCCATGGTCCAATTCATGAGAGTATCCTTGTGATGGACAGAAGCAGAAGGTGTCATACTGCAACCAGAATCCAGAATCACAATCTAATGCAAGCCTTACTTCAGCAAATAATACCCCTTTGGGAATAAATGATTATAAATGAGAAAGCATATTACACCCTTATTAGATCAAATAATCCTTCTGGCTTTCCGGAGAAAGCCTAGCTCATCCCTTTTCAGTAAGGTAAAGGCTTGTGGCTAATCAAATGTGTTTATCAAGGCAAGAATATTCAATTTGCATTTCTTAAGAACTTCCAAGATCATCAAGTCAAGAGCACCTTGGTAAAAATAGATTGATGGGTGGGCGGGGAGGACCCTGTAGATGGGCTTTGTTTCTTTTCTATATTTTTAATTAAATTTTCTGTTTTACATTTTAGAATATTTATTTAAACAACCTTAAAATATCAATGACTTCCCTTCTTCTCTTTTCATGGTTCATTTTGCATAACATAAATCCCCGCATATTTTATATAAACTAAACCATTCAGTATTCCATTATTACATCCATCAAAACTTATTTACACTGTTGAATTTATCTTAATGCTGCCCACATTTTCAAATATACACAATTTTCCTCTGTATATTCAATAAACATTTTCCAAACTTCTTTAAACATACTGTATTTTGTGCCCAATAGGACACACTTTTTCCCCTCCAAAAATGAAGGGGAAATGTGTGTGCGTCCTATGGGGCGAATGCAGGCTTTCACTGAAGCCTGGAGAGCCCCACCGCCAGCCCCACAAACTCGGGGGACAGCGGGGAGGAGCAGCGCGCCTTTCCTGCTGTCCCCCGACTTGGTTAGAAGGCTGGCGGGGGGGAGAAGCCTGCTCCTCCCCGTCGCCAGCCCCGCAAACTCGGGGGACAGCGGGAGGCACAGCGCGCCTTTCCCGCTGTCCCCCGACTTGGTTAGAAGGCTGGCGGAGGGCTTCCTCCTCCTCCAGCCCCGCAAGCTCCCAGAGCGATGCCAAAGCTGCACGCAGCTTTGGCATGGCTCTGTGTCCCGTTCTGGGGGCTGGGGGAGGGGGAAGCCCGAGCTTCCCCTGCCCCAGCCCCGCGCCTGGGGGGGAAAAAATAATTTCCCCCCTTTATTCCCCCCCCCAAAAAAATCCAGGTGCATCCTATGGGCCGGTGCGTCCTATAGGGCGAAAAATACGGTATGTTCTTCTTGTCCTCTTATTCTATGTTAGGTCCACAAGATGTGCATATTCCATCAGTTTAAGTTGCCATTCTTCATTATTTGGGACTTTGCCCGTTTTCCATTTTTGGGCTAACAAAACACGAGCTGCAATGGTGGCATAGATAAATAACCTTTTCTGACACCTGGGAATTTCCACCTAAATTATCCCCAACAAAAAGGACTCTGGGGTTTGTTCGTTTTTTGGTTGATAGGCTTTCATCCCTATGGTATCATTAGTGTTTCCAAAGCTCTGAACACCAACTCTTTATTTGTTCTCCAGAGGCTCACCTGGAGGGTCACCTGTGAAGATTGACAGTAGCAGGTCAAAGTCCCATCCATCTCATCCCCTGTCCCAGGCCTCAAGGCCATAGCTACTGCCCTGCATGCATAGATTCTCTTGACCCCAGTTGTAAACTATGGGGTCACATTGTTCTTACTAGAGATGGGTGGAGACTTAACCCTGAAGCTGCTAGTTGCTGACTAACTATTATATAGTTAGCGAATCGTGCTGCCTATGGCACAGCACAATGTTCAACGTATCATAATTATTGACTTTAGCCTAACCATCCAGATGCTTGTCTTGAACTGAATGCTCACCTACCGTGCACCTAATTATTGGTGTGTTTCTCTATTATGTCTGCAAGTTCATTAGCGATCATCTGTTTGCCAACCTGCTGCTCTGTGTTCAATAAGAACTAATGTGGACAGCCTCTCCTCCTCCTCCTCTGTGCCTCCATTTACAGTATCAGAATATCACCAGCTCTTCTGACATACGGCAGAACAATGAAATGTGCAAAAAGCGGATTTTGTTTTAGCCTAAGTGCGTTTCACATCTGGTTGTGATTACATTCCCTAGAAGGACATTGCCTGATTAGTGATAATGCAGCAATTTTACATTTGTTTCAAACAATTATGTTAATCGTCTCTTATACATTATCCAATGTTTGTGATCAGTGACTAATTGCTAGCACCTGGCTGACAGGCCACAAGGACATTTATGAATCACTCTGGAACCTGTAGAAAAACGCTGGCTGTGGAATGCAAAATTGTATATGTTAAAGCGAAGAGCAGAGGACAATATAACAGGGGATGGTATTCCTTGACCTTTAAGAGTTGTGTTGAAGAAGAAAATTGAGCAGGTGTACCTGGCCACATTAAGACATTCAAGGAAAATGGTGCTTGCTGAAGTTTTCTGTCCTACAAGTCCTATCAGTGTTGAAAACTGTTGCAGTTTATACACATGAAACACCATTTACAGACACTGTGGTTCATCTGAAGTTCTGCATTTTGGACTAGGGCTGGATCTACACTAACCTATTTAACATTATTTTCCCCCTGTTAGAACGATATTGGATATGTCATTCTAAAACGTCAAAGGGCATACTTGCAAATTTAAACTTGTTTACCTTGGGGATTTTTTTTGTTGACAAATGGAAGTTATACCTGGTTACAGCATTTTCCAAAGCACTGTTTTTCTCCTTGGTGCTGGTTGCTCATTGCTCTGCACAGCCCTCTGGTGTCACATTTAAATTCTTCCTCCCTGCCTGCATGTCCTTTGTTATCTGCCCCTTGAATACCATTGGCTGGGGTTCAGAGTTTGAATGCAGTCAAAAAAGGTAAAGCACTACACAGGGACATATGAGCAGTGTTTCACTGATACAGCAGCATAAAGTGATAAAAAGACAAGGTAATAAGCATGTTAGGAACATAAAAAGTAGGATGTCATATGTCTACCCACGTTCCTTAATTCTAAGGAACAAATTCTATTCTCACACTGAACTTTGAGACAGTATTAACTGGTGCTTCATACAGTCCTTTTTATATACCGAAGAACCCTTTTTATATACCGAAGAACCCAGGGCAGATCTACACTCATGTTTTTTAACATTAAGGAAGGGTTAAGGAATGCTTAGAACGTGATAGATAGATGATATAGATAGATGATAGATTTGTTTCCACGGTTTGCAGGATATTTGAGGGCAGTGGTGTAGCATGGGTTGCCAGATCCCGGGTCCATACAGAAGAGGAGAGGGGGTGAAATGGATGGAGTATGTAGGCACATTAAACTGCCTAATGGTTTCCGTGTCACCCCAGAGATTGCAGCCACAGAGATAAGAAAAGAAGAGTCGTTCCATTGTCTGGAGAGGTCACTTCCTGGTTTGCATGGAGAAGCCATTTTCAACAGAGCCCAGCAACGGAAGCACGCAACTGTACTGAGGCAGCACCGCATGATGAAATTTTCCACCCCTAACAATTTTCCACCCGGAGCAACAGCCCCTGTGTCCCACTGTGTTACACCATTGTTTGAGGGCCTTCTTCATGACTTGTTTAAGTGGAACTTGTACAACTCAAGAAGAACAGGCTTTGCTGGGGCCCATTCTGACAACTTCAAACAACTGTTCAGAAAATGTATTGACTATTAGAGGGCATTGATGAAAACATCCCTAGTAAGGTGGCAATCTTGACAGCAGTTAGGTTTTGTCATCTATCTATCATCTATCTATCTATCATCTATCTATCTATCTATCTATCTATCTATCTATCTATCTATCTATCTATCATCTATCATCCATCTATCATCTATCTATATCATCTATCTATCATCTATCTATCTATCTATCTATCTATCTATCTATCTATCTATCATCTATCTATATCTATCTATCTATCTATCTATCTATCTATCTATCTATCTATCTATCTATCTATCATCTATCTATCTATATCATCTATCTATCTATCATCTATCATCTATCTATCTATATCTATCTATCATCTATCTATCTATCTATCTATCTATCTATCTATCTATCTATCTATATCATCTATCTATCTATCATCTATCTATATCTATCTATCATCACAGTGCCTTGTGTAAGAGGTGTATTTTACTGCATGTATTTTAGAAAAAGCTCTGGGTTGCATAAAAACATGTACCAAAAGTTTATTTTTAGTTGTAACTAGGAGCTGGGCCCCTGCTCGCTCCACTCACCACCCCCCTGCTATTCCATTAACCCCCTAGCACTTTCCCTTCCCTCCACATGTAACTACTAAGCTTGCTTTTCACCTCCCCAACCCCATTCCCGAAATTACTTCTGCAGCCCACATTGCACCATTTTTCACTTTCACCCCAATGCCTGCTCTCTCCACTCTTTCTCACATTGTAACCTTCTGCACCTTCCTCCTCCCAAACACTACAACTATTAAGCACCCTTTTCACCTCCCACCCAATTTCAAAGTCACCATCCCATCTATTATGCAGCCTTTTCCCTGCTCCTGTTTTCATAGTTACCCCCATTCTTGTGCGATGTGATACATAAGTAGCAGTCAAATACAACATTCCTTGTTTTCCTAGAGTGGACATGCGAGGGGATGTTTGGTCCAGCCAGTTGGAACTTCCTGTTTCCTCCTGGACTGGGACATACTTCCTCTTGCATGTGACTAGGGGTGGGTGTGACCTTACCTGTACAGGTAACAAAAGCACAAGGCACACAGCCCTCCTCCCTTCTTTTCCATCTTGCTTTCGTTGTGTGAGCTGCAGTGACTGACTGCTAGTCTGCAGTCACTGGGATTTCCCCCCCTCCATATGGGGTAGATCCAAATGTACATATTTGTAACTAAGTCTGCCTTCAGGGATCCAACTGTGAACTGATGATGTGAGTAAACTACTTTTATACACTTTAAACAAGATTGTGGTGTGTTTATTCTTTTGAGAGGGATATAAAGGGGACTTACCAGGAACCTAATAGTGAGAGGCTTAAACAAGCCTGCAACCAGCTACCCGCTGTGTGTCTAAAAGGGGAATGTAAAACTCTGCTAAGTAAAGGAACTTGCTAGCGCAAGTTAGGAAGGATATTAATAAGCAATATATCCTCTCCTGCCTCCCTGAACATTCCCACAATTCTCATGCTTCCAAATACCTTTTGCAGTCTCACTTGCACCCATATTTTCAACATCTTCACTTTCACTCCCATCCTCCTCCTCCTTATTTTTCTCAACTCTCCATTCCATACGCTCCACCGCCATTTCCATGCTAGGGTCGGCTTGAAGGCTTCTGTTGTCTCTGACTCATCTCCATTCTTCTTATCACACTCAGTCAAATTACTTATCACTGCCTTTTGTGCTTTGCTTTTTTTATTTATTTGAACACATGTGGGCATAAGTGCTTGTAGAAGGCGGTTCTCTTTGTATAGGTTTTCTTCTAGAGACATCAGCTGGGGTGCTCAAAGTGTGACTTCTGATAATACTTGGCTTATTTCTAATTCCAATCAGGCAGAGATGCCACCCACAGAGATGTGTCAGGGTGCTCTGCTGCCACCATAGTGATAGAACACAAGACAATGTTGGTGCTACTTCGTACAATAAGAGTGCTTATTATTACACCTACTCCCAGCAGAATTGCACATTTACTAGTTCTCAAATTGCTCAGCAATCAGTACGATACTTTAAAGTTTCTTCAACAGTTTGAAAGGTAGTACAATGGAATCAGAGGTTAAAAATCAAGTGGAAGAAGGAAACAGTCTGGTTCCAGTGTTTATCCAACAGTATGCCACATATACACATCCCTAAATTGCTTCATTCACAAAACCTTCAGCGGAAAAATGAAGAATGTCCATAAGTCACTTTTGTCACACACCAGCTTCATTGAAAGCAAGGCAGTAATTTTAAAATGGATCACTGTGGGGACCCAGATGCCTGTCCGCAACACTGCCCACTGGCAAAAGGTGAGTGGACTTGCGAAAACCAGCTGCTCACAGTGTATAGTGGTTTTTTGTTTGTTTGTTTAAAAAAGTTTTATATGAGAATGTTCTAAGCGAAAAACAATTATTAGAAATTGTAATGACCCCATCTTCTAGGCTGGAATGTAGCATTAAATGGAAAACGGTGATAAATCAAATTGATCAGAAGAAATTGGTTGTGCTCAATATCTGGTCTTTGATATTTCCATTTATTGCCCAAAGGTGTCCCCCTCCCCCTCCAGCCACCAAAGAAAAATATTAATAGATCTGGGCTGACCTCAGCATTTTCTTAGCCCTGAAAAGGAGCACAGACCTTCTAATAACTTTTGAGTTACAAGATACACGATAAAAAGACTGAACGAAAGGCTGAAAAGCGGCCATCAGATATTGGCCTTTGGATAAGGATTGTAAAGAGCTTATGTGGTATAAAGCCAAGGCTGAAAATATTTTTCATTTATGCTGCCATTTGAGGACTCTCTCTGTAATCTGTTTGGATATAAGGCCCCATTCCAGTATTTTGTGAAGCTCAAACACTCTCCCCATCAGAAGCTTCTTCCCCAAATGGAATCACCTTTCCGACTTTGTCTCATTCGTTCTCTGTGACCAGGGGCACTCCAGACCAAAAAAAAAAATAAATGACACCTGATTTTTAGTTTCCTTCTTTTGTGTGATTGTCTCCGAAATAGTTTAGCGTGCTCCTGTTCTTTCAGGCAACTTTGAAAAAAAGCTTTTGTCCACATACTATGTTGAGTGAAATAATAAGAGCGCCTATAAAAAGAAAGGAGGGAGGAAGAACGTGAAGAGGACTACTATTAATATGGACATTAAAAAATGGGCAAACTACCAAGAACTGCAAGGTGAAAGGATGCGACGCCAAGAGGGAACAAATTCCATGGCCAGATTAACCATTATTCTAATTATACCGCAGCGTAGAGACCTATGCAAATGGGGTGTTCTGCTGTAGTGTAATTATCAGAGAAAGCTCTTACATCATTTCTCCCTGTTTTAGAAAATGATGGAGGATTCCCTATCACACCCATCCATTTATCTGTTTGCAAATACAGCAAGACGGAGCTGTTCCACCAGGCCTTTGGTCGGGGTTAGGTCTGATTCTTTTATTTCTTTATAAGAACAAGCATTAAAGAGGCCTCCTAGCCCGCTCTCAGGTTCTTTATGGGTACAGAGGTAACATTTGGCCCTGGAGAATATTAACCACTCTCAATTTTACCCGTGGACTGCCATCTGTCCATATTTTAATTTGTTCTGAACTAATTCTAAGATGTATTTTAATTAATCGGGTCCTCCCTTAAAGAGGGCACGTGTTGCGGTGAGACCAGGCAACCAAACCCTGTCTTGTGGGTGGGTTTGATTGAATAGCTACAACACCCAATTGGTAGGTCCCTTGTTGCTGGCTTTAATCAGGCCAATGGGATGCATGCTAAACGGATCAAGGGACCTACGGTATATATATCTATGCACGTGACCCAAAGCTTCCTCTTTCAGTGCATGCATCGGAACACCCGCCCACCTCTCCCTATATTTAGGGCTGTGCACTTGACCTTGCTATGCCGTCATGTGTCCTCTGTCATTGGGACAGGGGCACGGCAGGAATTTTCCCCACTTGGCTGATTGGCTGGTGCCATTTGGGTTTTGCCTGCTGTGTATCAAATTGTCACAACTTGTAAGGTTGCAGATAGGCACTGGTTCAGGTGATAGGGATGGGATCCCTATGTGAAGGGTATTCCATTAAAGGAATCCAGGGACTCAATGGTTTGGTCAACCCCTGTGAGGGGGTCCTGCCCGTGCCTGAGTCCAGGGGGGCAGTTGGGTGGTGGAGCTAGCTTGTTCCCAGCTTTCTGCTTATCCATGTGTTCACCCTAGGCTGACCTATGCTGGTGCCCTGAGTCAGCACTACCTGCAACAGTGCAGGGAGCTAGTTGAACCAGACTCTATGCAACCACTCACTTGCTGTAATCAATAAAGTTGTGACCTAAATTCTGCCCAAAAAACCCAAAATTTGAGTCGTCTTTATTTAAGGGGGAAGTTTAACAGTCTGAACATGCAAATTGATTGCCTGTTTTTATGTTCTTATGTTCTTTGTATACTGTGTTAGTTAGTTAGTTAGTTAGCCACCCTGAGCCTGGCTCTGGCTGGGGAGGGCAGGGTACAAATAAAAAAATATTATTATTATTATTATTATTATTATTATTATTATTATTATTAAATCCTGAAGGCACGGAGCAAGGAACCATAGAAAGGGTTGAGGGAGGAGTAAATGTAAAACACAGAACTGAATTCCTATTAGACTGCATATAGCATAATTAGCAATGAAACTGCAATCTTATGCACTCCTTCCTGGAAATAAGCTCCACTGAATACTGCAATCCTAAACATGCTTACTAGGGAGTAAGGCTCACTGAGGCAAAGGAGGACTTACTTCCAAGTAAGAAGCTGTAGGATTCCATTGTAAAGCCCTTGGCCCTATAGCAGTTTAATCCTCCCCTGAAATGGCAAACCAGCAGGAAAATGGCCAACACTTTCCCAAAACCGTTAGAAGCTGCCAGAAAAAGGTGTCATAATTGTGGGTCTGACACAAACAGCCTTGTAGATATACCATTGCTATCGAAACAGGACCGAGGCCATCCTTGCTCTGATTCCTGCAAGACCTGCTCCCTGCTTGGCTAGCCTATTTTTATGTGACCTGGCAGGTCAGGTCCCTGACTGACTGGCTACAAAAGCTGCTGCTCCTGGCTGAAGGGACTAGAGACCAAGACGACTGAGGTGGAGGTATTGCTTATGCGTTTGTGTGTGGGTTGAGATTTGATTTTGGAGATGCTTAATCAATGCTGTTATTGGTATAATGTTTCTGTATTGTTCTTGTTAGACATGGTGATGAATTATGTGGGGACTGTTTGATTTTCTGGCACACTTATTCAGATGTTTTCATTTATTGTCTGTGACTACTTAGACATGCCCTCCAATATTTCTCCGATGAAAATAGAGACATCCTGTATAATGATGATGGTGATGATGTTATTTATACCCTGCCCATCTGATTGGGTTGCCCCAGCCACTCTGGGTGGCTTCCAACATATATAAAAACATAATAAAAACATAAAAAAAACTTCTCTATACAGGACTGCCTTTAGATATCTTCTAAAAGTTGTATAATTACTAATCTCATTGGTTTGGGAGTCATATAACTCCATACCCTCCAACATTTCTCTGATTAAAATAGGGACATCCTACTGTACCTTTGGCGCTGTGGGTAAAAGCCTCAGCGCCTAGGACTTGCTGATCGTATGGTCGGTGGTTCGAATCCCCACGGCGGGGTGCGCTCCCGTTGCTCGGTCCCAGCGCCTGCCAACCTAGCAGTTCGAAAGCACTCCCGGGTGCAAGTAGATAAATAGGGACCGCTTACTAGCGGGAAGGTAAACGGTGTTTCCGTGTGCTGCTCTGGCTCGCCAGAGCAGCTTTGTCACGCTGGCCACGTGACCCGGAAGTGTTTCCGGACAGCGCTGGCTCCCGGCCTCTAGAGCAAGATGAGCGCACAACCCTAGAGTCTGTCAAGACTGGCCCGTACGGGCAGGGGTACCTTTACCTTTACCTTAAGGAAAAGTAGGACATTCTGGAATGAAATCAGAAACTGGGATGTTTTCCGTAAACCTAGGACTGTCCCTGGAAAATAGGGACACTTGGAGGCTCTGCTTAGATCCTGTTGTGTTTTGTGATTGTGTAAATTTGTGTTGTAAGCCACCTTGAGCATGGTTTAACTATGGAAAGGCAGCTTGCAAATAAATGAGGAGGAGGACTGTTGGATCACACTATTATGTCAGGGAGTCTTAATAACAAACAAGAGTATAGTGGTACCTCGGGTTAAGTACTTTATTGGTTCTGGAGGTCTGTTCTTAACCTGAAATTGTTCTTAACCAGAAGCACCACTTTAGCTAATGGGCCCTCCTGCTGCTGCCGCGCCGCCGGAGCACGATTTCTGTTCTCATCCTGAAGCAAAGTTATTAACCCGAGCTACTATTTCTGGGTTAGCGGAGTCTGTAACCTGAAGCGTATGTCACCTGAAGCGTATGTAACCCAAGGTACCACTGTAGTTAATTAAAGAAGATTTATTGCAAAACAAAAAAACAAAAAACCACAACGAAAAAAAACCACAAAAGTATTTCCCAGAGTGGATATTGCAGCCGTCCATCTATAAATCAAAGATGTCCCTTCTAAGGAGGTTGTTTCTTCCACTTTCAGAAGCAGACGAACTTCCTCTTGTGACATAGCCTGTCTTGAAGAACTCCCATACGCTGAGACTTTGGAAAAACAGGGTCAGCTCCCCCCCTTCCTTATTCTCCAACGATCTGCTTCCGAGGTCCCTCTCACTCTCTGAGCTGTGTCTGATTCTCTTCCCTGTATTTTGTACTTCACTCGCACCCTGACAGGCTAGTGGCTGTCTGCCAACGCCACTGTTATCAGACTGCGATCCTAAGGGCGGAGGAGTTGTCTCCTGGCTATAAACCTCCTGACTTTCAGTTAACTCTATCTCTCCCTGCTTGCTTTCTCGAGCTGGTTCATTCATGACATATTAAGAATAAGACTGTGCACCTGATAAATACTAGCATCATTTCATGTCTCAGTAGTTGATGACTTATCATTTGGTCTTTATGGGGGAAACTTGTGCATTGTTGCTGAACTCCATCATCCCTTGACCATTGGCCATGATGGTAATGAGAACTAGAGTCCAGCAGCATCCGGGTAGATGTTCTCCGGCTCTAGCATATAACAAAACAAATTTTATGAATATATTATGTGCATATTACATATTATTATGCAAAATCAATGTTACTAATGGGTTTTTATATATTTTTTGTACATCTGCTATAAAAATATTCCTGCATGCTAATAATTTCCCTGGCTATAATAGAACTAATGGTACTCATAATTTTAATTCATTTTCTTCCTTCCTCCAACTATTTTGATTTGAAGGTGATTTCTCATCATCTGCCACAGAAGGGGTTATTCATAATTAACTGGCTTCAAACATTTCGTCCTGATGTCCAAATATCTCCATAACTCATTCACTGGAGAATTGGCTTCATGTTGCCTTTTCTAATGATATCATTTCATGGCGACCTTCAGCCATTTATCTGCACCAAGCAGTTAAACCTCATAAATATAAAATTATGTGGGACATCCTACAGCATAAACAACAGCAAAGATGTAGCCTTTTCAGGGGGTCAGGATTTGCCATCTTACATTTCATTAATATTACTCAACCACTGCCATCCATAACTGTTGCAAGACTATAAACATCCCTTTAGCAATAAATTACCCACCTCTACTTCATTTCCTGCCCTCCAAAGAAAATTACAATTGTATTTTGTTCCTACAATGCTAAAATTAATTACATAGCAAGGAGTAATGAGGGGGAAGATCTGTAAGGCCACCTGGAAAGAATTGTTTTTATGGTTTGCAATTCCACAAGGCCTGAGCAGCCCCTTTGTGGTAGAGAAACAAAGAATCATAGAATTGTAGAATTGGAACATACTTCCAAGGGCTATCTATTCTGACCCTCCTGCAATGCTAGGGGTCACAGCTGAAGAATCTCTGACAGACGACCATCCAAACTCTGCTTTAAAACCTCTTGTGAAGGAGAGCCCATGACTTTCCGAAGCAGTCCATTCCACTGTCAAAGAGCTCTTACTGTCAGAAAATTCATTCTAATGTTTAGTCAGAATCTCCTTTCTTGCAGTTTGAATTCATTGGTTTATGGAACAGCAAAAAAACAAGGTTTTTCCATCTTCCATGTGACAGGCCTTCAGATATTTGAAGGTGGCTGTCCTAGCACTCTTCTTCTGCCTGCCATTCCCTGCTGGGGCTGGCAGGCTATCCTGGTCCCACAGCTTGAGCCCCCCCCACTCCCACCACACTCTCTGATTTCCCCTTGTGTCTACACAGGGGGGGCGTGGAAATGGCACAGCTGCCTGTGTGGATGAGTCATGTGTTTCTTCCTTTATAAAGTCCAGGTTTCATTGATCCTTTGAACATGCAATTGACTAACATCTAAGATGCAACAGGTCCCAGTTCATGTCCCAGAGAAGCTCTTGCCAAAGAGCTTAGGTCATAACTTGCTTGTCAATAACTCAGTGGCAGAGCTTTGCATGCTGAGATGGGCTGAGGAAGGAGAATTGAAATCAAATTCCCCCAACAAGTCATACTCAGTGTAGATCCACTAATATCAGTGATTTTTTCATTCAAGTCTATAAATGTCAAAGACCATAGTTGGCTGTCATTTATTGTCTGGATTTATCCTCAAAATGAACGACAATTTTATTTTATTTTTGCCTCCCTGTTAGTCCTCAACTTCCAAGTGGCTCAATATTTACCTGTGAAAGGAGGGTGTAACAGGCAACAGATGGGAGTTTTGTTTACTATCAGGCTGGCCAGCCAGCAGTCTAATGAGCTGGTAAACTTCAAAATATCATTTCCCAGTGGGATTCAGAGATTTGAAGTCCTCTCCAGCCAGAGAGCATTGGAGACACATTAGTTTAGTTGCCCAACCTGCCAGCCAGCCTGCTTGATAGTGAGACAGCCTCCTTTCTTCTGCCAGCCACTTTCTTACATTCCTCGAAAGTTCTCTCAGATCTCTTCAATGTTTTCAAATGTTTTCAGGGAAGGATTATAAAACCAGATCGTTTTGAGGTGAAAGAGGGGAAGTTCGCCCATTTTTGTTTGCCCCGTAGAAGGTTCCATATTAAACCCTCATCATCTCCAATTAAACTTACAGAGTTGCCACTGAAATGTCAGGATTTTAAAAGTAAAGAAAATCAGGGCAACATTGGAAAAGCCTTCTGAAGGGAAGCATCTTTTGGAATGTCAGCTGATCTGTAAGAGTTTTGAGGGAAGAGAAAGGAATCTTGACAAGGTTTTCAAGATTTCTTTGTATATTTACAAAACAAAAAGAACAGAACTTCTTTTTTAAAATGTGGAAATATCATCCAGACTAAGGGAACTTTGCAGCAGAAGGGGGAAAAACATTGCCAACTTACACTATAAGAAAAAGCCTACTAAATGCTACATACAGAAGACAAGAATGGAAAACCCCCAATATTATTATTTTTTGGTAAATCTGTCAGAAACATTTTGTTAGCTGCTGTGGAAAACAGGACCCTTCTTATGTTCCTTCATGTTACGTGCAGATATTCCAAAAACAGCTGAGCATCCATATTTAACACAGTGCCTAAAATACCCCCCACAAACTCTCACAGCCCTCCTCTAACAGCATAAAATATGGGAAACACTGGTGATTTTGGGTAGGGGGAACATGATAAAGTATAGAAATTTTAATCGAACAACAATTGCAGTTTTCTTCCTTTGTGCTTGTTCATCTGCCATAAATGGTGATGAAATTGCAACCATCAGCAGCAAGGCAGGTCCCTATGCTTCCTTCACAACGCCTTAGTTGGAATGACATTGCACCATGATATAGTTTTGTTCTAAAGGCATTGCGGGGAAAACATGGGAACCTACATGGGTAGAACCACTGGACAGATACCAGAATCAGTGAATTCCTACTGCAAAAACTTGTGCATGGATTGTGAGTCCTAAAATAACATCAAAGGATGAGTATGGAGCCCTAAAGCAGCCTGGTTATGGGAGCAGCCCAAACTAGATGGTTTTTCTAGATTGAATCCAGAAACTGAAGTGATTGGATACCTCCTTGATTCAGTCTTAAAAACTGTTTCATTCCAAACCTACTTTCAATTTGAAGTGGAACTTGTTATTTTAGGTCACTTCACTTCTGCAGGATTTTGAATTATTTTGATCCTTATTGGGAGGAACAATATCAGAGCAATCCAAAATATAGGAAGGAAGTGGAAATTATGGCTGCAGCCCAAGTTTGGCAACCTTTAAATTAGAGCTGGGACTAAAACCATACATTTTGCCAGTGCTGCTTCATGTGACTGAGCTGAACAAAGTTTGGAACAGAGGTAAATCTCCCCCTGCACCATCCTGCCCCAGCCATTCCCACAAAACACCCCCTTTGGGGGACTTAGAGTGGTTTGGGCTGAGCTGGGATGGAGGACGTACAATAATATATCTCTGGCAGAGCCAGGATGAGGGGCTTCAGCTGGTACTGGCGATCCACCTATTCCAAACTCTACTCATCCTGGTAGATCTTGGCATTGAAGATGGACCCCTATGTCAGTGAAATGGGGTGGGTGATTTGCCTGAATTGAAGCAACCAAGACCAGCTGATTATTTTAATTTCCTTATGAAGTTTCGAATGATTATTCCCCCCTCCCCCAAAGCTGACAAACTGATTCAGAAAGAGTAGGTGGACAGATGTGTTTTGCCTGCAGATATGTGGAATGTTTTATAGGTAGATTCTGTAATCTGCTTTCCATGTTGTTGTTTGTCAGAGATTGCATCAATTTTTATTCTGGCTGTCTGAATTTCACTCCCTCTGGCTAGTTCATTGGAACTACTGCTGTTCTGGACCATTTTACTGTGGCATATCTATTTAAAGAGAGGCAGCAAATATAACTTGTGTACTCTGGGGGCCAGTGTTCATTTGGAAGAAGCTGCTATATGAGGGAAGGAAATGCAGCAAATAAAATGTGCAATTTGTAGGGGAAAGGGGGGGTGCTATTTCTTGTTAAGTTTTCTTTACATTGGAGCTTATAAGTGAGTTGAGGGAAGGAAAAATATACTCAGTGATTATTAGCTACAAGAATCAAGTAAATCATTATCAAAGCTGGCTGGCTAAACTTAGAACAACAGTGTGATATGAATTTTCTTATGTGTGTAGATGATTCATTCACTTTTTGGAAGCTAGCATAGTCCTTCCATAGTCAAAAACACAATATGCCTCTGTGTTTATTGTTTTCAGAACACCTCGGGAACCATCTTATACAATTCTGGTTTCATGGGAAGTGCTGAATGTGCTGAGCTTCCAATACCTTGCTGCACTTTTCAAAGTTATAATTGATTTTGTGGCAAAGCCAGCTCTGTTATGTTCATCTTTCTCAGAGTGCACTGTGATGTAGGTAAAGAAATGTGCCTGTATTGCATAGCATGCAGCAACATAGCTGCGCTGATTGTAAATGGATCCATTTTGCCTCATCAAATCTCCATAGGGTCAAAAGGTTACTGCTTCCAGATGAAAGTCTAGACAGAAAATGAAGGGGTAAACCTGTGGCTTGTTGGTCAGAATGCAAGTAAGTGTTTTGAAAATTTCTTCAAATCCTGCTCCCCATCCAAAAGAAAAGGAAAAGAAAAAAGCTATAGGAAGTTACTTTTTAAAATACTGTAAATGTGCCCAGCACAAAAAGCAGCATACCTATTTGCTTGGGGTGTGTATCAGCTCCAAAATTTGCATTGCTTCTGTGCCGATCAGTGACATTTCATGGATAGAAAAAAAAAGTAGAAATTGTACAGGAAAACTATGTAACAGAGTGATAGGAAGTTTTGTGGGGCCCTGATCTGACTCAGGGTGCTTTGACAACATTGTGATTTAATTCAGAAATAATTTAAGAAAAGCCTGCTGAATCAGGCTAAAGGTCCATTGAGTCCACCATCCTGTTATTAAAATGGCAACCCAAATGTCTGTGCAAAAACCACAAAAAGGGAGTTAAATCACCCTGAATCACCCCAATTCAGCCCACTATTTGGCTCCACTATGAACAGGCTGAATATTCATACTATTTGACTGCAGTTTGGCAGGCTTTATCCACACTGGAGAAGATATCATGGTAGTAAATGTAATTGTTTCAAAAGGAAAATAATTTGCAACATATTTATTTCCCCCCAAAATGAATGAAATTATGAGGACATTGATGGATCCCCATATCCAAACTTGCAGCCTATGAATCACCATGGACCAAGGCAGGAAATCTTTCCAAATGCAGAACAGGTATCTATAATGAATTTGTGGCTGGTGCATACATGCTAGAATACCAAATATACCAAAACATCATGTCATGCTCCCTACCCAATGCAATGTAGAACAAGGTGGTCCCACTGTTCATTTCTTCCCTTCCCCATCAATCATCATATAAAACAACCATTATATTCATGAGGTTCATATCATGCAAATTTGACATAACACACTGAATACATAACAGAGTAAATTCCATTTGGTAGATAAAAATAAGGAGCCTTCCAGCCTTCCAGTGAGGGATCTAATTTTGCAGGCACGAATGAGAAAGCAAGTGGTCTGCTTTCTGTAGGGACTGTAAGGCCTGAATAAAGATGACTGGCATAGCCTCTTAATCGCCCTCGTTACATGACAAATTAGATGTGAAGCTTTGTCACATGCATGGCTTGCTGTACAGAGTGACCCATAAGTCGGTTATTGTCAAAACGATGGATTATGATGGTTTTGTTGTTGCACAGTTTGGGCCCCTATGTGTTCCAAACTCAGAAGAATTATGGCCTGAGAAATCATTTCCCCTATCTTTCTATCCATATGTTACAATCACATCTTTCTGCTGGTATGGCTGACTGGCTTCCCTCTTCTATTCCTTTCTAGTGTGCAATACAAAATCTAGTTTTTTTCAGGCCTGGGGAAGAAAATTGCACAGAAGACATGAGTGTCATTCTGAGCCATCTTTAGCTATCAACAGAATGCCTGTATGGGCTTGATTTCGATATTTTGAAGTATTAATGTATCATCCTACTAGCAGCATAGGAAATGTCAGCATAGACAGGACAAATCTTATTTCCAGAAAGGAACTGGACCATGGCACAGTTATTGCTTCAGCATCAGAAATTTTGTTTCCTAACACTCAAAAGAGTTGCTTTGCAGTCCAACACCGGACACATTACAAGGAATCTGTGCTTTTCTCCTCTAGTGGTTTTATGTAGCTGGAATGTGTCCTTGAACCACAGTAATATCTCTCACTTGCCTGGAGAGAGGATGGGGAGTGGTGTGGGTATCTGCCACACCCACTCTGACGACACCAACTGCTGTGAAACCTCAAAGTGAAGCTGGAAATGTTCCTCCACTTTGTCCTAGATGCTGCTCAGTGTCCTGCAAGAATACTTGGAGCTGCATTTTCCATGTTTAGCGTGGTGTAGTGGTTAAGAGCGGTAGTCTCGTAATCTGGGGAACCGGGTTCGTGTCTCCTCTCCTCCACATGCAGCTGCTGGGTGACCTTGGGCTAGTCACACTTCTTTGAAGTCTCTCAGCCCCACTCACCTCACAGAGTGTTTGTTGTGGGGGAGGAAGGGAAAGGAGAATGTTAGCCACTTTGAGACTCCTTTGGTCTCAAGTGATAAAGTGGGATATCAAATCCAAACTCCTCCAAACTAAGGACTGTTAGAGTTGGTGCCTGAAGCAGCTGCTGCAGTGAGACTGTGCTGCTCACCTGAATGAGTGAGACTAGCTGACTCATTGCAGCATACCTGGATGGAGAGGGAGACGGGAGCGGCAATGGCAAGTTAGGTGTGGTGCAAGCAGGCTGACAGGGCCAATCCAGCACTCCTGCTATTGTGTTTGCACAGCACCAACCTCCCCACTGCTGTGCCCCTCCCTCTCTCTGTCCTGGTATGGTGCAGCAACTCAACCAAATGAAGGCCAACTGAATGGCACAGCCCCACATGTCTTTGCTGCTGGGCTTTACTGGGGCCCCTTCCTGTCATTACCTGATAGATTTGAATGTGAAATAGAAGGGTTGGCATCAGTGGCATAGCGTAGGTTGCCAGCACCCGGAGCCGTGCAGAAGGGGGTGGGAAACAGATGAAGTTTGCCTAATCACCCAGGAGATTGCAGCCACAGAGATAAGAAGAGTCATTTTGCTGTTTGAAGAGGTCACTTCCTAGTTCTCATGGGGAAGCAGTTCTCAACGGAGTCCAGCAATAGAAGCACACAGCTGTATTGAGGCAGCACTGGGTGTTGAATTTTTTTGCCCCTAACAATTTTGCACCCAGGCAACTGCCCCTATGGCCCCCAACATTACGCCACTGGTTGACACAGCAATGGCAGTGGCTTACAGAGAGTGAACAGACTATGGAATGAACCTGAACTCTAAAGGAGCACCAATTTATTCACAAACACAAAGTATTCACACACAAAGTTCTAAACTTCAGCATTACAGTGGTACCTCGGGTTAAGAACTTAATTCGTTCCGGAGCTCCATTCTTAACCTGAAACTGTTCTTAACCTAAAGCACCACTTTAGCTAATGGGGCCTCCTGCTGCTGCCGTGCCGCCGGAGCATGATTTCTGTTCTCATCCTGGAGTAAATTTCTTAACCCAAGGTACTATTATGGGTTAGTGGAGTCTGTAACCTGAAGCGTCTGTAACCTGAAGCATAAGTAACTGTACTAGATTACACCGGTCCTTTTATGCTTCCTTTTCTGATATCAACACTATTTCCAGCAAAGTGTGATGAAGAAGATGAAAATAATGATTCAAAAGCAAAGAGCTATGAAAAGATCTGAGTGACATTGTCCCCTCGAATGGGAAGAAGGGTGATAAGTTATCTTTGATTTTTTTTTCTTCAAAAGGGCAATGGGGTGAAAGGGTTTTTTTAACATACATAAATGGCGTATAAACGGATCAGCTCCAGCAGTTGAGAAATAAACATGCTTACACCGAGTAGCAGATGAAAATTAAAATGTAAAGCGCAAAAGACCCTGGAAACAAAATGAAGGGTTTTATACATCACAGAGAAGCGATTAAAAGCATGGTTAAGAGTTAAAATATTTCTAAGAAGCTCATCAGCTAGATTGCAGAAAATGGTTGGCATTCGGGCAAAAATGCAGAAACTGAATTAGTGTGTGGTAATGCTATGTAAAGCCGGGAAATATATAGATTAAATATAAGGAGGCTTCAAGCAGGAAATTATTCATAAAAGAAGCAGAGCAATGCTCTGCTAAAATGGCAAATTAAAAAAAAAAAGTTGCTGGTGTGCTAAAATCCAAAGGGGTCTGATACATGGAAATATAGGAGCCAACAAGGACGCAATATCTAGGGAGGCCAACCTGTGTTCCCTCCAGGTGTTCTGTTCCACATGTGATGCTGCTTCACCGTACTTACATTTCTGATAAAAGCTACATCCCTTTTCTGAAAGCAAAATTGAACAGATTTGGACTCCCAGTATTCAATGAGATTAAGGATCACTGATGTGATGGCAGTCACGTACTGCATTTAAGAAGGATGCATCCCTCAACCTGTTGTATCTTACAAGAAAGAAGTGAGCTAAGTTACAGTAGCCATCGCCACATATCATGGTAGTGAATTCCATGTCTTATCTATGTGCTCATTGGTTTGTTCCAAATCTCCCAGTATTTAATTTCACTGGAGGAGCGCCACCACCCCATGAACCCCAGGCATGAACCAACCCTGACCCAGACCAGGCCTGGTGAGCACTTAATGTTCCCAAGCCCCACAGCTATAATTCATAGGTTGCCATATGAGTCTATTTTGATTTTAATTTAATTTTAAGAGGTATTTTAATTGATTGTTTGATTCAATGTTTTAATGTATTATATATTTTGAAGTTAACCACCCTGAGCCCAGCCTGCAGGAGAGGGCAGGATATAAATATTTATTATTATTATTATTATTATTATTATTATTATTATTATTAATAATAATAATTACCATCTCATACCCTTATCCATGTGGACCTTCTGAGGGAAGTGCAGAGAGTGGCGAGACATGAACAGGCATTCTCAGTGGTGCTTCCCCATTTATGGAATGTTCTCTCCCCAAAGGGGCACACTTGCTACCATCACTATCAGTTTTTAAAAGGTAAAGGTAAAGGGACCCCTGACCATTAGGTCCAGTCGTGATTGACTCTGGGGTTGCAGTGCTCATCTCGCTTTACTGGCCGAGGGAGCCGGCGTACAGCTTCTGGGTCATGTGGCCAGCATGACTAAGCCGCTTCTGGAGAACCAGAGCAGCACACGAAAACGCCCTTTACCTTCCTGCCGGAGCGGTACCTATTTACTTGCACTTTGACGTGCTTTCGAACTGCTAGGTTGACAGGAGCTGGGACCGAGCAACGGGAGCTCACCCCGTCGCAGGGATTCGTACCGCCGACCTTCTGATCGGCAAGTCCTAGGCTCTGTGGTTTAACCCACAGTGCCACCCGCGTCCCATTCATATTCTTCCAGGGTTCTAGAGCTTAATTTCTTGCTTATCTTATTGGGATGGGTTTGGGTTTAATCTGTTCTTCTATCTACAGTGGTACCTCGGGTTACATACGCTTCAGGTTACAGACTCCGCTAACCCAGAAATAGTGTTTCAGGTTAAGAACTTTGCTTCAGGATGAGAACAGAAATCACGTGGCGGCAGCAGGAGGCCCCATTAGGTAAAGTGGTGCTTCAGGTTAAGAACAGTTTCAGGTTAAGAACAGACCTCTGGAACGAATTAAGTACTTAACCCGAGGTACCACTGTATATCTATGTATCATCTATCTATCTATCTATCTACCGTATCTATCTATATCTATCTATCTATCTATCTATCTATCTATCTATCTATCTAATCTATCATCTATCTATCTATCTATCTATCTATCTATCTATCTATCATCTATCTATCTATCTATCTATCATCTATCTATCTATCTATCTATCTATCTATCATCTATCTATCTATCTGTTTATCTGTCGTCGTCATCATCATCATCATCATCTAATCATTTCTCTTTTTTGTAGGCTGCTTTGAGTTCTCCCTTCTGAAAAAAGCCACTAACAAATATATAATAAAACTATAAAGCTTGTGGTTTCATTGTTCATCTCTTGTCTGATGACCCCTAAAAAGGCATTCACCTTTTAAAACTCCTGACCAAAGGAAATTAGCCAGGACTTAAGGGCGGTGGCAGCAGCGGGGGGATCTCTACAGTTTGTGAAAATCTGGGAAACTTTCCCAGCAGTCTTTGAAATATGGTCATTACTTCCTAAGCAAGGTTCACCATCAGTCTTTGATTATAAAAAGCAAGTCGGAACTTGCCAACACTGGGCCCAATTACTTCTGAAAGTACCATAAATAAGGCAGGCACCTGGAGTTTCTACAAATTAGAATGTCACCCGATAATTGCAGACTTGCTCCCAAGGGTGAATGCTGTCACTGTGGACAGAGGTTGAAATAGTCCAGGCCAAAGAATATATGTGCTCTGAGCATTTAAAAGAAAAGGGCTGCATTTTTTATTATCAGATGCATGTGGTACGGAGGGAGATCACTTTGGATAAATAATTACCACAGGTGGCATAAATTATGCCTGTTTTGCAGTTCGCTTAGGAACTATACCTGCATAGACACAGACTTCTGCATCTGCATCTCTGGATAGATTAATTATTACATCTGCAAATTGCAGCCATGATTCCTTAATTCATCCAAACAGCGCAGTCCTTTTAAAAAGCTTATATTTCACTGATCAGCTGTTTGACAGTGGAAAACAGAGATGTTCGATTCAGTTGCCTCTACTTCTTTCCTACAAAAAATATGTTGTTGTCATGGTCTGGTTGGACACAGATGAAGAACAACCAATGAAAGAAGGCTCAGAGACCAAAGAGTGGTGGTGGGACAATGATGCGATGGCAGAGGGAGAAGAGGAAGGCAACTTTGAAGAGGAGGTGTCAGAAGATGGAGAGGTAACAGGGCTTAGTGAGCTGGGAGGGCATTTGTCAGAGAGAAGTCAAGAACCAGAATCAGAAGCTAAAACAGGTGAACAGGACGAGGAGGATCAAGAGGTAGAGATGAGTCATGCTAGTGAAGGGTCATGAGTATCTCCCCCTCCTGCTATGACAAGTTCCTCTACCCTCCCTGACTTCCAGGACCAGGACAGGTATGAAAAGGGAGGAGCAAAGACAGGCTGCACTCAGGCAAAGTCTTTGGTTACTTGCAAGAAGCCCTGGAGAGGAGGACACAAAGAAGGCTGTGGGGACTTTTAGTCTCATCAACTGATTTCACAGAGTCGGACCTACAGGGTGTGAGCTGCTGTGCTCATTAGGCACATGCACACCTGCTAAGCCTATGCAGGGATGGTAGTGGAAATGACAATTGTGAATCAGCTATTTTTCCATGTAGGGTTGAATGGAGGACACCAAAATGTATGGTGGTCTGCATGGTTGTCTATAGAGAAGAACCTGCATCTTCTCAATACCCACCTCAGCTTAGAAGGTTTGACAAAATGTGGAAAATGTATATGTGCACATAGGATGAAGATGTTTCATGAGGCAAACCAGAACATATAGAATGTGAGACAGGTCAGATTCACACCACAGATTTAAAGCACATTGCACATATAAAGCACATACAAGAAGTATGGGAGCCATAGTTCTGCCTCACAAAGCTGCAATTATCAGTGCCCTCAACAAACATTAGTTCCCAGGATTTTTGATGAAAGTTATGTGTTTTTAATGTGTATTAAATATGCTTTAAATGTGGGTGTGACTGCAGTTGTACTACATGTAGGGTCATATTCAACTTTTACTCCTAGAGGAACTGCTGAAATTAATGGATAGTCATGGTCATTAATTTCCATAGGTCTACTGTATGAAAAAGTTAGTTGACTACAGCGTGTATTCTGGAGTGACGTATTTAGGGACCAAAAGCTCAGAAAGAGCACTTGGAAATTGACTCTTTTATATATATATTCTTTTTTATTTGAGACAATATTGCACCTGTATTTGAAATCAATTTTCCCCCTTCAGTTAGGTTTTACTAGAGTCAAACCCGCAGATGAAGAGGCACTAAAGTGTTAAAGTACATTAGGCTCTTGTCTCTGAGAGAATCATAGTAAAGACAAAACAATTTCATTGGAGAGGTTTGAATGATTTCTTTCACTTGGAGAATAAGGATTTAACAGCAATGAAGAATCAATATGCAAAGCCTCAGGATGACAATTTAAGCGTTTAAAGTCTACATGTGGTAATTGACAATTTTTAGGCCGTTTAAGACTGGTAAAAAGCTTCCTGCGGCTCCTTGCTCAGTTTATGTGGACAATTGCCTCTTTTCTGTTCATGGAAAATGTTGGGAAACAGAGATTATTTACAATGATTCTTGGACTTCATCCTCCATGCAGAAACGAGTATTTTCCCTGTGTTTTCCAGACAATTTGCCCAGATGGAAATTCATAGCGGTAATTGAATCACTCAGTAGCTAATACATTGGGGAAAGATTCCTAGGAGGAACACATTACAATCCAGTGTTTCAGTTTATTTGTTTATTTAAAATATTTATTGGATGCTTTTCCTTAGGGATCAAAGAAATGAACAAAAAATAGAAGGCAAACACACACTATAAAACAACTCAAAAGAGCACAGCATGTTGGTGATTTTGTAAATGAAAGACATAGTGTTAGATGAGCGATATGGGGGAGAAATTTGGTTCACATTTTAATTCAAACCTACTATATTTGCACTTTTGAAACCCATATGTATATGTGAAGTCAAATGCGGTTATCCTACAGATTTTGCACCCAATTTTGCAATCCTGCCCTGCACGCGCGCACACATGCACACATGCACACACACAAAAAACAACCATGTGTACCTTAGGAAAACATGCACACAATTCATACTATTGTGAAAATAGTGTACAACAATGCATGCTGGAAATTATGGGAAATTGTTTGCAAAAATGTGTATATGTTGCGTGGCAAGTTCCCGCCTCCCCCCAGTGGAAATAAAGACACATGACACAGTTATTTAAGGTTAAGGGGCTAAATATGGCCACAACTTTATTGGTTACAGGTGATGAGTGGTATTGGCTTAGGCATTGGTCCTAACCGGCTATCTGGCTTCAGCCTGTTTGCTTGAAATCCGGGAAGGGTTAACCACCAGTAGGGGGAGTCCTGCTGATGCACATCAACTAGGAACTCCCCCAGGGTCACCGCTTGGGGGCGTGCCTTAGGCCCTCACCTCCATAGGCTTCGGCCAGAGCCATGCCCCCGGAATCCTTTATCGGACTACCCTTCAAAATGCGGGGGAGGTGATGGCGCTTCCTCCCCCCTCCATCTACATAACAATACCAATACCAATGCCTAACTGCCAATACCAAGGAAGTTGTGATTATTTGCTACGAGGTAGGTGAAAAACCAAGTGGCTGGTGCCAATTTGCCAAGTGGGAAAAATTCCTACCAGGCCCCTTAACGGCGACCAACCAAGATCCATAGCAAGGTCAAAGATGAAAACCTTAAAGGATGGGAGGGTGGGAAACTGGAGCAGCTGGAAGCAGCAAAGAGGGAGATCCCTGGCTGCCCCTGCGTTAAATGGAGCAGGCCACGCCCACAGGCCAGCCGATTGGCTGGCCAGGGGATGATGCGATCAGGGATTTCCTCAATCGCGCGGAGGCTGAGAGCCAGCCCCCGCGCGCATGGTGGGAAGGTGAAGCCCGCAACCCCACCTCCTTTCTACGTCGGAAGTGGCTTTAAATTACATACACAAATGTGTATAAATGGAGAAATAGGCACATATATGAATTGCTTGGGACGCGGGTGGCGCTGTGGGTAAAAGCCTCAGCGCCTAGGGCTTGCCGATCGAAAGGTCGGCGGTTCGAATCCCCGCAGCGGGGTGCGCTCCCGTTATTTGGTCCCAGCGCCTGCCAACCTAGCAGTTCGAAAGCACCCCCGGGTGCAAGTAGATAAATAGGGACCGCTTACTAGCGGGAAGGTAAACGGCGTTTCCGTGTGCGGCTCTGGCTCGCCAGAGCAGCGATGTCACGCTGGCCACGTGACCCGGAAGTGTCTCCGGACAGCGCTGGCCCCCGGCCTCTTGAGTGAGATGGGCGCACAACCCTAGAGTCTGTCAAGACTGGCCTGTACAGGCAGGGGTACCTTTACCCTTTACCTTTTATGAATTGCTTGGGAGAAATTCTATTCCTTCACTGTATGTGAGGGGACACATTTGCCATACCTTCTTTCCCTGCAAGAAGAGGAGAGATGGACTCTCCCACAGCGACTCTCCCACATGGGGTGATTTGCCCTATTGGGGAGAAGTAGAGATCAGGCTATTTAAGCCCACTTCATACTACACTCTCCCCTCTTCTCACTGAAAGCCTCTGACCCCTTTTCCAGTGTGACCTCTGCTAGTTGCTTTGTTTGTGGGGACTGAGTAGGAATTTGGGGGGTGACACTAACTGGCCTGTGACACATCTATTTTCTCTGTTTCACACTGTTGGATGTTGTCTGCCTGACTGGAGTAATGCTTTGTTTGAATTTCACTAATTGGCATTTGATATGGGTGGGTGAGTGGATTTGGGGAAATATTCAACTATTACAGTTGTACCTCTAGTTACAACTTAATTCGCTCCGGAGGTCTGTTCTTATCTTGAAACTGTTCTTAACTAGAGGCGTGCTTTTGCTAATGAGGCCTCTTGCTGCCGCTGCACTGCTGGCACACAATTTCCGTTCTCATCCTGGGGCAAAGTTCTCAACTTGAGGTAACTCTTCCAGGTTAGCGGAGTTTGTAACCTGAAGTGTTTGTAACCTGAGGCGTTTGTAACTCAAGGTACTGCAGCTAGTCTTTGGGTCTGTCAGGTTCATCGGGGTAAATGTTGGCCAACGTTCAGATTCATATACCCAAGGAGTATGCAGTGAGAGTGGAGGAGTTCCTCAGGCCTTACTGTATGATCCCAAAATGAGGCTGGCAGCTGGCTCAGGAATGGAAGAGTTGAAATCCTCCCATCAATCTATCTCACTGCCTGGGTCTCATTGGCTTTGGTTAATGTCAGGAATGAGCCAGCTCCAAGTGAAGGTTTGCAGCCAACTGCAGAAAGCAGCCAGGAACAGAGAGGCTTAGATGTTAGTCAGGCAGGGGAGAGCTGGCAGCTGCAGACTTTGGCTTTTCCTGACTTTGACAGGCATGCTGATAAGGCAGTGGCTGAGAGCAGGCTAGAACACAGCCAAAGCTCGCAGGAAGCACAAATAGGAGAGAATAGATTCAGAGACAGCCTCTCAGACCAGGAAGAGGTTGGAGCTGATCATCCACTAAGTCCGAAGAGTCGGTGAATGGGAGGGCTGCTAGATAGGAAGCAAAACAAGAGACATAAGGGTCATAAGTTCAATATCTTCTGTTGACGCTGGAAGCAGTCTTCAGAAGGGTCATCTTGAGTAATGATGCCCAAGGCTTTGTAAGAGCCATCTGGAGCTATCTCTTTGTTTTTGCAATAAATCCTTCTTCTTAATTATCTATACTTACTGTGTTATCAAGCTGGGAACCTGGACTCCTGACAGTTAATTTTGTTGAATTATTCTGATTGCAGATTCTGTGGTTGTTATATATTAACAAACATAAACTGTTACCCATCTTTCTTGTATGAAGGCTTCCTGGGTGTGTTTGCAAATTTATTTATTTCCAGCTGCTTCTCTTGAACCCTCAGCTCCCTCCAGCTGAAGAATCAACCTCCTGAGGAGACCCCAAGTCACATAACTGCTGTCGTTACTTGTATTTGATTTTAATTTTAGTATTTCCATAGCAAGAGGTGGGGAGATTATTTCCCAGCCTGTCTTACTACCCTTCCTGGCTTTTCCCATTTCTAGCAGAACACATGCAATCATGCACCAGCATTAAGCTCAGTTTCTACAATGTGAGAATAATTGGGGCAGATCACCAAAGAAGATGCATGCTTCTGGAACTCATACTGTCTCCTATGTTTCCTCCCAACCATCCTCCATCAGTTATTGAGAAACGAAAGAAGGGAGGGTTTTTTGTGATATGCTTGTGGGTCTAGTACAGGTCATCCCCCCTTACTTTATTTTTGAGATGGTTGAGAGGTTTTTGTGAATGTCCTGTCTATGAATCTTCTCACCAGAGGTCTGTAGAGTGCAACCTCCCTAGGTGCTCACACTTCAAAGTCTAGTGGGAGACATCTTGATATAACACATCCAATGGACCTTCCCCCTTCCCCACCAGCCAGGAATCCTAAATAGCCAGAGATCCTGGAAAGAGCTGGAAAAATCTTCCTTGGAAGGGGTGGGAAACCCTACAGCACCTTTGGCCACCTTCAACAATAAACTCAAAATTCTGCACCCATCAAAATTCTAAAGAAATTCTGAAGCAATTCTCAAGTGCCTTGAAAATGCTGAAAAATGGAAGCCTTTCAGCATGAAGAAAGAAGTCTGAGAAACATGAGGACAGATATTGGCACACCACAAACATTGCCATCCAGCCGTCTTGCCTCAATGTGTGATAGTGCTGGGAGGAGCCAAATGAATCTGGATGTGATGTGAAATATGGGTCCTTTCATCACCTATCTATCTGCATTGCCTCTTTGCACAAGTATTGTGTGAAAAGGGCTATTGTGGCATGTGTTTGGCTTTATGGCATATTATCAGGGGAGAGTGAAGAATGCTGAAATCTCCTGCTTTCCATGGCCTTCACTCAGTTTGCAAAATGTCTAGCTCTGGCCATAGATTTACATTAAAATTTGTCAATGTTTTTACTCATTTCTAATTTCTTCAATTCACCAAGAGTCTAATAATAATTTGGGCAACAAGAAAACAGTAATAACCACTGGCCTTTTGCAGCCTCCCTGGTCCATCCATTTCAAGACACTGGCATCATTCAGTCACAACGTGCCTTCTGAAAAATGTGCAGCGTGGATTTTATATGTGTCCTTATCGCATCAGCTTTTCTAAATTGCTTCCATGCAGCCTGAGGTGATTTCACCTTTTTAACTTCCGCCTTTCATTTCTCAGTAATGTACCCATTGAGGCAATTTCCCACCCACATGCACATTGAACAGAACATTGTTGTGGTCAACATTGCTGTAACCTGACAGTGTTAAGCCATGCACCAGCTCATTTGGAATGAAGTCAAAAGTCACATTTCCTCTTGTTGGCTCTATAATGTATAGCTGCAAGGCACACAAACATTTTATAGTTAGAAATTTTACTCTTCCCCCCCATGATATGACTTGACATCCCCTCCCCCTGCAGGACCTCCTCAGTCAACCCTAGGACAGTTGATGCAACTCACTATTATTGTTGTAATTGTCTCCTTTTGCTGCTTCACTTAAGCTTTTATTCATTCCAGGTGACGAAACAGTACATTCCTCTGCTCCAGGTCTGCATAAGTCCCATTCTGTGCCCAATAAGCACGGGATGCCTTTGCCCAGCGGCGCTGTGGCCCATAGATTGCAGCAAAATACTGGGCAAAGTATTCTCTGTGTGATGGGCTCATGGGAAAAAGTTGTCCCATGAGCCCTTGCTGGAGAGGCTGCTTCCCTTGGAGCTCACAGCCATTTTGCTTCGAGAACTTCCAACCCCCACCCTCGGGTTAGAGCCTTCACTGAGAGAGTAGGGGTCATTGGTTGACAGGGTCGGAAAGGATTTTTTCCCCATTTCAACTTGACTGGCACTTGGTTGGAGGGTTTTTTTTGGCCTTTCCCTTATTGAAATTATGGCTTTCTTTTGTTAGGCGGAAGGACATTGTTTGTATGAGGGTGGATATGGCATTGGTCAGGCTCAACATAGTATTGTTGTTGAGGATTGACCACAGCAAACCCAAGTGTGGGTTCGTATCTGCTTGGTTGGAATCTGTACCCTGGTTCCCCTGTGAGATCTTGCTTGCTTGGCTCACAACACCACAAAGTTCAACACTGGCCAACTCCCGTCATACCGGTTTGGAGCGATCCAAACCCAGCAGATCCATTCCATCAAACATGGGGCTTGTGGACTGATGATCTGACCCAGGGACCCCATGCCATGGCAACCTTTGCCCTGCCTGCTGCTGTCAATAAAGAATTGGCCTGATTTTATCCCATCACCGTTGTACAGTCTGATTATTTTGCTGCTCTCATGGGTCACATAATGTGCCTGCCTGGGCAAATTGTGGCTAGGGATGTCAGAGAATTCTGATGCAAATGGAAACAGAAGGGGGGGGATTATTCACTTAGTCGTCCCATGTCTGGAACAGAAATCAATCCAGTGAATACAATTGGCATTTGCTGTTGTTGTTTATTTCAGTTCTCAAACAATCTATAACAGATTATGCTCCCTCCACACTTTGCATTGTGTTTCCTTCACATTCAAATGAATGGGGTGGAATAATGTAATTCATGTAACACATAATTGTTTATTGTTGTTTAGTCGTTTAGTCGTGTCCGACTCTTCGTGACCCCATGGACCAGAGCACGCCAGGCACCTCTGTCCTCCACTACCTCCCGCAGTTTGGTCAAACTCATGCTGGTAACCTCGAAAACACTATCCAACCATCTCGTCCTCTGGCGCCCCCTTCTCCTTGTGCCCTCCATCTTTCCCAGCATCAGTGTCTTCTCCTGGGAGTCTTCTCTTCTTATTATAACACATAATTAGTTATATAAATTAAGTAAGTTGCATAATTTCGCCATAGTGGATAGTGAAATGAATAACAGAGGTTTTTGGTAGAAGACAAACTTCGAGCAATACTTTCTCATTGGGCTACATTCCCATTGATTGCTATATTCATAAATCAGCTCCAGAGCTGTGGAATGCAGAAGAAAATGACTTTGGGAAAAGAGAGGTGGTCTAAAAGAAGATGCTTCTTTCATCAATAACATCCCCTTACCTTGGTGAGATCAGGAGGTGCATAACGGTCCCATTAGGAGCCAGTGAGAGATGCTTCAATAGATTTAATAATCCTGGTTTTGTATCTCAATGACTTTACTGTCTCCGACTGTGCATTAAAAGTTAGTGTATGCAGTCCTTAAGCCTGCTTGATTCATATTGCTAATGGAATAACCCTACTGAGGAAAACCTATCGAATGACTCTTAAAGATAAGTGTTCATGAAAACCACAGAGGGATGCACAATCTGCGCCTAACTATATGAAACATATGGTAATTGCAGCTGCCAGTTTTCAAGGGAGTGTAAGGCCATTCGCAGCTCTCCCTTGCAATTCACTCACCCCCAGCTTGCCACACATTAGCACTTAACATGATATCTTAGCAGCCCAGTTGCTTGAACAAATTTAACTAGCATGATACCGGGAAGAAAAGTATTGCAGTTGCAAAGAAGTAGTTAACTAGTTTTAATTTCTGAAAACATTGCTCAGCAAAAGCAGAGGATTCAATCAAGCCAGAATCAAGAACTCTTAACTGCATCTTAAATCTGGCTTGTAAATGGCAACCTCTCTGATGGGCTTTGGCAAATAAGAATCAATGCAGCCCTTTCAAGGCAGTTTTTGTTTGTCTCTCCCCTACACACTTAGACTGACTGTGTTATGAATGATTAAAATAAATGATTAAATTAAAATAAATACAGATGAGATGGGCTGATTGGTCCTCAGTTGAGCTGAAAGACAGGGCTTCACTGTCTCACCTCTCCCTTAGGTTCAGCCAGGTGAAAATGACTCTTTGTGGAGACATTTATGGGAAGGGATCCAAAATGCCATTGGTCATGGATCAATCAATGGATGGCTTGTGCTGTCTCACACCTGTCATTCACAGCTGGGCTGTGTAGTTTGATTCTACCTACATAGCTGACTTTGCTATGTAACTTTGCCAGCACACCAGGAAGAAGAGTCAAGACAACAAAATGTGGATAATAGGTTATATTTGTTAAATATAAGAACTGGAGGATCTGCAAAACAAATTAATTTGCCAGAGTCAACTAATGTAACCAAATCCAATTAAGTCCAGCCAGGTGTTCATTAATAGATGGGTGTAATTTCTACCCCCATCACCTGGGCAAGTTAACAGTCTCACACTGTGTGCACACAGGAAGGCTTCCTAAGATTCCTTCCTGCTACATGGACCTTGGATTTAGCAGTACTATTTTTCTAGAAAAAGAGGTACCAGAACTCACCATTAATGCCTCCCTTGTTCTCTTAGAATGGACGCGGGTGGTGCTGTGGGTTAAACCACAGAGCCTAGGACTTGGCGATCAGAAGGTCAGCGGTTTGAATCCCCGCGACGGGGTGAGCTCCAGTTGCTTAGTCCCAGCTCCTGCCCACCTAGCAGTTCGAAAGCATGTCAAAGTGTAAGTAGATAAATAGGTACTGCTCCGGTGGGAAGGTAAATGGCGTTTCCGTGTGCTGCTGTGGTTCGCCAGAAGCAGCTTAATCATGCTGGCCACATGACCAAGAAGCTGTATGCCGGCTCCCTTGGCCAATAAAGCGAGATGAGCGCCGCAACCCCAGAGTCGGTCACGACTGGACCTAATGGTCAGGGGTCCCTTTACCTTTACTTGTTCTCTTAGAATGGCAATAGTGTCCACCTGAGAGGTGCCAGAACTGAGTTCTGGTGAGCTCCAGCTGAAAAAAAAGTTTGACTTCATCTTCTGCAGCACACTCCATTGTCTGTCAAGACAGGCAAATTCCAGCAGCAAAATTTTAAGCACCTCTGTGTCTTTTTTGGTATTTTTTGGTGATAAATATGTTCGTGTATGTATGGTTCATTTGTACTTGTCCAATCTAGTATCAACCCAATGTACCAGTATCGGTGGGTTTTGGAAAGATTCAGGGTATTCCAAGAAAAAAATATTTTCTTCCCTACCCTTCATCCTATATTCCCCCCAAAATAAAATATAGCATTAAAAAAAGTTTTAAGAATTGCAATTAAAAATACAATCACAAAAATATGGGTGTAAGCATATATCCTTCTGTCTTAGGCTCGTTACTAGGGTGTGTGGAGTGTAAATGCTCTCATATGTATATGGTTTGACTGACAAATATGTGACCCTACCTGGACTTATATTAAGGTGAATCATGAAGCTCTGAACTGTATTATATGATCACAGATTGATCTCTCTCTTTCTCTTACCACACACACACACACACACACACACACACACACACCTTTCCTTCCTGGTCAGCCCCCTCCTTGTGGAATTCTAGTGTCATCAGGACTAACTGGGTTTGGTCCAAAGATCAGCAGTAACATAATATTAGGTAGAACACAGGTTTGTTTGTTTTTTAATATGAACCCAATCCCTATCTCTCTCCCAGCCTCACAACCAAGTGACTCAAAGTAAATTTTCAAACTTCCCAGGACTTCCTGACCTTCAGTGCATTATGCCACTGGAGACAATTATGTAATTCACAGAGTATGAAGCCGTTTGAACGGTGCACTCAAAGGACACCTGGCCTATATGGCATACTGGATTAAATGATTCTCAAACTTTGCTCTTTTCAGAACCAGCATGCTAGTAAGTTATGTGCCATTAAGACCTTTTGTTAAGGGTCCTGTAGCTAGCGACACAGCCTTGGGAACACAGTAGGTGCTTATCCTTTGTTGTGAGCAATTGCTGGCTGCATATTATTCAGGCAAGCAAACATCTATATGCCATTGAACTTTACAAAATGTCCTAACATATAACAGCAGGAAAGCTTTTTTTTTTTTTTTTTACAAGCTAAAGTACATATCAAAAAGAAAAAAGAGAAAAAAGCTAAGCTGTTGCGTTGCTTCTAGAAACCAAAAAAGTAAAACTAGCTGATCGTGGGAAAATAAGATGGGATTTTGGATTAATATCAGATTTGAGATGAACTTCTTAGAAATGCCTCTTGCAAGAAAGTGATCCTAAAGAAGAACATTTAGTCAGTGCGTGGGTAGCTCAGTTGGTTGGAGCATGGTGCTCATATTGCCAAGGTTGTGGGTTCGATTTTTGCATGAGACAGATGCATATTCCTTTTACTGCAGAGGGTTGGAGCAGATAATCCTCAGGGTACCTTCCAATTCTACAATTTGGTCCAGCTCCAAGAGCCTTCTGGCAGTTCCCTCATTGCGAGAAGCAAGGTTACAGGGGTCCAGGCAGAGGGCCTTCTCAGTAGTGGCACAAGCCCCGTGGAACACCCTCCCATCAGATGTCAAGGCAATAAACAACTATCTGACTTTTAGAAGACATCTGAAGGCAGCCCTGTTTGGGGAAGTTTTTAATGTTTGATGTTTTATTGTGTTTTAATATTCTGTTCGGAACTGCCCAGAGTGGCTGGGAAAAACCTGCCAGATGGGCAGGGTATGAATAATAAAATTATTGTTGTTGTTGTTGATGTTGTTGTTGTTATATTCCATAACTGGGGTGCAAAAGAAGGCCACCTGTCCAGTCATCACTTGTCTCCCTCTAAACAGTGGACAACCTGGAGAAGGGCCTCTAGAGATTATTTTATGCATTGGCATGACATGTAAATTACTAGCTGATATCTCTACTGATATACCTAAGCCAACTTTAAGTATAGTAACATTCTGCTGCTGCTGCTGTTGATGATGATGATGCCAGTTATTTAAAAAAAAACCACAACAATCGGGTGATAAACAACATCAATAACAGCAGACAAAAAGACTTTTGCACTCATCAAGCAAGTTATAAAAAGCAGAAAGGGGTGAAAAAGAGGCTCTTGTATATGGGAAACTAACCAAGGATTGTTGTTGTTGTTTAGTCATTTAGTCATGTCCAACTCTTCATGACCCCATGGACCAGAGCACGCCAGGCACTCCTGTCTTCCACTGCCTCCCGCAGTTTGGTCAAACTCATGCTGGTAGCTTTGAGAAGACTATCCAACCATTTTGTCCTCTGTCATCCCCTTCCCCTTGTGCCCTCCATCTTTCCCAACGTCAGGGTCTTTTCCAGGGAGTCTTCTCTTCTCATGAGGTGGCCAAAGTATTGGAGCCTCAGCTTCAGGATCTGTCCTTCCAGTGAGCACTCAGGGCTGATTTCCTTCAGAATGGATTGGTTTGATCTTCTTGCAGACCATGGAACTCTCAATAGTCTCCTCCAACACCATACAGTGGTGCCTCGGGTTACATACGCTTCAGGTTACAGACTCCGCTAACCCAAAAATATTACCTTGAGTAAAGAAATTTGCTTCAGGATGAGAACAGAAATCACACAACAGCGGCGCAGTGGCAGCACCAGGCCCCCATCAACTAAAGTGGTGCTTCAGGTTAAGAACAGTTTCTGGAACAAATTAAGTACTTAACCCGAGATACCACTGTAATTCAAAAGCACCAATTTGATACATACCTCGAAATGGCTGTCAAATAGAATGATTTCCTGCCATAAGCTTCCTGCCTTAGCTTTAGCAGCACCACAAAGCTACAGCCTCAGCTGCTTCCAGATCACGCCACTTCTTGGGCCACCCTTTGAAAACCTGTAAATCAAAACTGTCTGCAAGCCTTGGCATCTCTGACACCTTTTGTAAACAATGTGCTCTTCTGGAATTTACCAGAACATATATAAAGTGTAAAAAAGAGCCAAGGATTTAATTCAGCTCTGTTGCATGTACTTGAACTTTTGACTCTCAGGTATGAAGTGAGTAGCAAACACCTGCTAAAAGCAATCAGCATGACTAGTTCATAGCAGGGCTATGGCAAGAATATGTAGCCGCCTAGCTCTTCTGTTGGCCTTTGGAGAGAAGAAGAAGTAAAAAAAAGCTTCATCTGTCAGATTCTTCATACTGTACTGGATTTATTTATATAAATTGGACGACAAAACCAATCTGATGCTTCTTCCACAGCACAGTGAACGATGTTACTAAATGGATTTGTCAGTGATTTCTTTCCTGTCCAGATAAAACTAAAAATTAGTGCCAACAAAAATATTGCAAGCCTTGCCCCATTCATTTTGCCCTCTGATGCTGTGTTATTTGGGCACCATTAAAAATAGCATATTATTATGAGTCAAAGAATTCTATCATCTGGACAACAAAAGTGAATGCTGTGGTGTAAGGGTGGGCAAACTCTCAGTGTGAAAACATTGGGGCACAGATAAAACTCTAAAAAACATTACAGGCAACTGTACTTCAACAAATTGTAGAAGCAGTAATAGTAATTTGTTCCACAAACTAAAGCTGCAACCTTAACCCCATATACCTGAGCATGAACATCATTGAATTCAAAAAGACTTACCATATTGGCCCGCATATGTCCCACCTGAATATAAGCTACACCTTTAAAATTCAAGGGGGGGGGGAGGAGTGAAAAAAGACAATACCCGAATATATTTTAACAGCAGCTAAAAAAGCCAATGCAATGCTGGGCTACATCAATAGGAGTATAGCATCTAGATCAAGGGAAGTAATAGTGCCACTGTATTCTGCTCTGGTCAGACCTCACCTGGAGTACTGTGTCCAGTTCTGGGCACCACAGTTCAAGAAGGACACTGACAAACTGGAACGTGTCCAGAGGAGGGCAACTAAAATGCTGAGATGTTCATTTCATTTCAATAGCAAGACTGAATGTCGGACCAGATAAATTAGAAATGCAGAGAAGCAAAACTGACATATTCATTCATCCCTAGCTGGAGTTCAGAGGCTCCAACTTGCACAGATGATTGGGGGGAGGGTCATGACACATGTGTGATGTCATGATGTTGTGTATGTTACGTCAGGATTGTGGGAGGAGCCAGGGGGCAGGGTCGAAGGTGAGAGCAGCACAGCTTCAGTGGCTGATGACTCCTCCTCTCTCATGGTCAGCCTCTTCCTTCTCTTGCCACCACCACTGTCCAAGGACTGCTTCTCCCATGTTTCCTTTACACAGCAGGAAGAGGAGGAGGAGCAGCCACCAACCACTGAAACCACACAGTGTTCCATGATCGACTCCACAATTGACCTTCTCTTTCTCCTCAAGCTGCCGCTACCAATGGGAGGGGGCTGCACCGCCATCTTTCCCTTTTGAGGGACGAAGCCCCTGAAGCCATTCTGTGCTCAGCTCCATGCTTGGCCTCCTCACCCCCCCCCCTGATTATGCTGAACATTGGGGGGGAATTAATGGGGGGGGTCAAAAGAGCTGAGCCCCTAGGAGTTGGCACCTATGCTGGATTTCATGGGCGTTGGAGTCTAACAGAATCTGAAGACAGCAGATCCCCCATTCCTAGTGTCAATGGTTACTGAATACCTTAGACTGCTTTCCCCCTTCATTGGCTAAGTATTTAGATGGTAAGGACCAATCTGATTGGTCCCAGCCATGTGGTTTAAGCATTAAGTTTTGGAGGGCAACCAAAATGGTCAAAGGCCTGGAAACGATGCCTTATGAGGAATGGCTAAGGGAGCTGGGCATGTTTAGCCTGGAGAAGAGGAGGTTAAGGGGTGATATGATAGCCATGTTCAAATATATAAAAGGATGTCATATAGAGGAGGGAGAAAGGTTGTTTTCTGCTGCTCCAGAGAAGCGGACACGAAGCAATGGATCCAAACTACAAGAAAGAAGATTCCACCTAAACATTAGGAAGAACTTCCTGACAGTAAGAGCTGTTCTACAGTGGAATTTGCTGCCAAGGAGTGTGGTGGAGTCTCCTTCTTTGGAGGTCTTTAAGCAGAGGCTTGACAACCATATGTCAGGAGTGCTCTGATGGTGTTTCCTGCTTGGCAGGGGGTTGGACTCGATGGCCCTTGTGGTCTCTTCCAACTCTATGATTCTATGATTCTATTCTATAAGCTGCTCTCTTCAAATTCTTCAGGCACTCACACCTGTTCCATTTTAGCGTATGTCTGTTTCAGCAGGGATATCGTAAAAGCCCATTTTTGTGAGGTCGCGAATTTAAGCCACACTTTAACTTTTCAGCGTCAGAATTTGCGGGGGGGGGGGGGAGCCTTATATTCAGGCCAATATGGTACTTTGAATAGACATTGTTGGAATTGCAGTCCAAGTTAGTTGCACCTTGTTAGTGATACGCAAATCTGACAGTTGCAGTTTCTTTCAGATTCTCATTT
Source organism: Podarcis muralis (assembly GCF_964188315.1). NCBI lineage: Eukaryota > Metazoa > Chordata > Lepidosauria > Squamata > Lacertidae > Podarcis > Podarcis muralis. The sequence continues at coordinate 87,440,979 of NC_135658.1, forward strand.
TTCCAGGCTTAAATTCAGTTCCCCACCTTTTGACATCAGCTTGCAAATTTTATTTATTTATTTACTTATTTTTTTAAAAAAAAAAATCATAAAAATTCATCAGGGATTTTTTCCTATTATTTTCATTTTACATGCAATTTCACCTAATATAAAGCATTCTTAATGCTATTTTCACTTACCGGTATATGAGCACTTCAAGCTAGTATATGCGTTTTTGTCTAAATTACTCGGTGGCTCTGTTTCAGATTTTGTATTGTTTTGGAGAGTGTGAATTAGGTAGGTTCACCTTTAAATGTGAATCAAATCGAATTTCTTCCCCATCCCTAGGCCCCATTGAAGTCAATGTTAATTAAATCTGGATCAGACAACCATAGAATAGTAGGAATATTAATAGTACTGGTAGAAAACACACTCTCTCTCACCGACAGAACAGGTGAACTAATTGCATTCCTAGAATGAGAAAAATGGATCAAAGAAATATTGGAGATTTTAAAAAGAAAGAATTGTTTGAGAAAGCACCAATACCTAAGAGATACCTGCTCCTCAGTTTCCAGTTATTTATAGTAGATGCTCTTCTGTTACTTTCTTTTCTACTATTCTAAAAAGGCTCCTTTGAAATCTACCAAACCAAATTTTCACTTGGTGCTACTGTTTCTTTTAGAAAAGCACGCAGAGTTACTCTACAGAATCGTCCATACGTTTTGTAATATATTTCATGCATTTAAGTGGCTATTGATTTCAAATCAAGTATATGAACAGAATAAAGGAGTTAACAGAAGTATGGCTGGAGCAACGTTAAGCAATTATTGCTGCTTTGGGCACATTTCAAACAGAATGGACCACTTAATATAATCAGGTACAGCTGCTTTTGAAATATACAGAGAGAAGTGAGCATGTACTAGTTTCCCCTTCATTTAAGAAGCATGGAAAATGAACTCAGATATTTATTTATTTTAGATGGGAGCTGCCTGCAACCTTTCAGTTTGGTGTTCTAAATTATTAGAAAATAAGAACCCCCAACATTGAAAGAAGAAAACATCTCATGTTGTTCAGCGTTGAAGCTGTCTTCTAGCAAGTTATGACCATTGTCACAGGGAACACAGTACTGCTTCCTCTGATAGGTCTTCCTAGTCCAGCTGCCTGGGATTCTAAACTTAGAAGCTTCATTCTGTGCCCAATAACTGCAGGTGGCCTTTGCCCAGCATCACCGTGGCCCACAGATTGCAGCAAAACACCAGGCAAGGCTTTGCCCAATGTCTTGTCTGTATAATGGGCTCATGGGGAAAAGCTGTCCCATGAGCTTTTGCAAAAGGGAGGGGAAAGTACCATACTTTTCCGTCTATAGGATGCCCCCATGTATAAGATGCCCCCTATTTGGGAGGCCTCAAAATTTGGAAAATAGGGGGGGATTGAGCTTTGGGGGAGGATTATTTGGCCAGAATGCAGCACACAACCGTTCGCGTCCCTTATAATTGCTGCTTGGGCTAGTTCTTCGTTCCGGTGGGTGAGCAATTTTCGGCCTACCGGCCCCCAACAATCAAGAGGCAAATTGCTGCTTAAAATCTTGGGTTCCAGTGGGTGAGAGATTTCTGGCATTTGCCGCTTGATTGGTGGTGGTGAGGGATGTCAAAAACTGCTCACCCACCAGAACGCAGCACACAACCGTTCGCGTCACAGCTGCCTGATCGCCACCATTAGCCTGCCCAATTCTGCTGAGACAGCCAATAGACAGCTGCCCTTGGTGCAGCAAGCAGGAGAGTGATTGGCAGCTGCTGGCTACGATCGGATAGCTGACAGCATCTGCAGATAGTGCCACTCACTCATCCAACCTTCATTGCAGGCTATTGGATATTATTACAGGCAATGGATATCTATTTGTAGCAATAAGATGCACTAAATAAGCATATTACATTTCGGCTGGTACAGAATGCAATCATTTGGGTACTGTTGGTGCCACACACTGAGTAAGACTGTGTTTTGTCCTGCAATACCCTACATGGTTTAGGACTTGGCTATCTGAACTTGCCTGAGCCCTGGTAACAGAATTCAGTTTTGTACTGCAGTGGGTGTGGTATAGTGGGTAGAGAGTTGGACTAGGTCATGGGAGACTAGGGTTCAAATCCAGACTAAGCTGTGAAGCACAATGGGTGATTTTGGACCAATCATTGCGTCTCAGGCTTCACAGGGGTGGAGAGAACCATGTGCACCATCTTCAGCTTGTTGGACAAAAAGGTGGGACAGAAAGAAAGAAAGAAAGAAAGAAAGAAAGAAAGAAAGAAAGAAAGAAAGAAAGAAAGAAAGAAATGACATCATTGACCTATATTGTATGTGTGCCTCCAGATGTTCCACACCATGTGACACACTGAGACTCTCAAGTAGTATTCATTGTAGAAATAGTAGTAATGTACTTTTTGTCACATAGATTCGAATATATCCTTTTGTGTTTTCTGGCCCTGGAGGTTATATTGAGTTAACAGGTAAAGGTAAAGGGACCCCTGACCATTAAGTCCAGTCGCGGATGACTCAGGGGTTGAGGCGCTCATCTCACTTTACAGGCTGAGGGAGCCAGTGTTTGTCCACAGACAGCTTCTGGGTAATGTGGCCAGCATGACTAAGCCACTTCTGTGTCACTCCCTACCACTGCCATTGCATACCCTACAACATTTCTCCAATGAAAATAAAAAGGTAAAGGGACCCCTGGCAGTTAGGTCGCTTTACTGGCTGAGGGAGCCGGCGTACAGCTTCCGGGTCATGTGGCCAGCATGACTAAGCTGCTTCTGGCAAACCAGAGCAGCGCACAGAATGCCAATCTCTTTTTATATAGAGACATAGAGAATAAGGGAAATCTATTCACTGTTTTAAACCATATGTATAGCTATACATATACATATACAAATACAAATACAAATATGAGTAATACACACTCAGATTTTGTGACAGGGCAACATAAGACTCCCATCCAATAGTGTCTGTCTACTGATTCATTCTGGACGCGGGTGGCGCTGTGGGTAAAAGCCTCAACGCCTAGGGCTTGCCGATCGAAAGGTCGGCGGTTCGAATCCCCACGGCGGGGTGCGCTCCCATTGTTCGGTCCCAGCGCCTGCCAACCTAGCAGTTCGAAAGCACCCCCAGGTGCAAGTAGATAAATAGGGACCGCTTACTGGCGGGAAGGTAAACGGCGTTTCCGTGTGCTGCGCTGGCTCGCCAGATGCAGCTTTGTCACGCTGGCCACGTGACCCGGAAGTGTCTGTGGACAGCGCTGGCCCCCGGCCTATAGAGTGAGATGGGCGCACAACCCCAGAGTCTGTCAAGACTGGCCTGTACTGGCAGGGGTACCTTTACCTTTACCTTTACTGATTCATTCTAGATGTGATAAATAAACTGGACACCTTTTTTTTTTAATCTGTCTTGGCAGCTGCACACCTTAATGGGGATAATGAAATCCAGCCGATTTTCTCTTATATATACATTCCTCCTTGCAGTGATGAAGCTTAGCTGTTCTGCACCCAGCTTGGCTGCAAAACGGGCTGCGAGAGAAATCACCATTTGATTGTAAATTGAGCAGATTTGTTCTGAAAGTAATCTAAGTCAAATAAAAAGGGTGCTCTTGTGATGACACTTTTATAGATTTGATTTTCTGAATGGAAGTGCACTTGGAATTCCCATGAACTTGCAGGAATGCAGCAACATTTTTGTTTTACTGCAAAAATAAGAGATTCGGCAGTGCAGTCACAGGGCAATAGAAATACGCCGACTTTCACGGAGCAATAAATTGGGTCCCCCTTGGCAGTACCATACTTGCCGATGCGCAAAAGATGAAGCTCCTTCCCAAGAAACACAAAGAAAACAAAACCTGGAACAATTGTGTGTGTGATTTCATTAAAGAGGGCAATTGGATTTTGACAAGATAATACATTCCATGCATAGAATAATAATGATGTTTAGCATAACTGCGATCATAAGAGAAAAATAATGTGGCTTTTTCATCTTCTACTTGGCCTAATTCCCACCTATGCTTGTTCTTGAGACTACATGTGTACCGAACAACCTATTTAGATGTTCAAGCTTCCAGAAGAAGGGCAGCACCTCAGAGATCCATTCAGGAGCATATCTGCCCACTCTTATGGCCTTCCTTTGCCTGAATTTAGAAACCCACCACCCACTGCACATAGACCTGGTTTAGACATAAATCTGTGCTGAAGTTGGGTGTTTCATACATGAGCAAGAGCAAAGCTTAGATTTGTGCACTTCCTCTCCCTCTCACCTTTCTTCCTCTAGCATAGCTGTGAGATTGGTTGCATACACTGCTTGGTTTAAAATAATTGATATTACCCACTGCATCCTAACTATTGTGACCTTGACTTGTTTCAGTAAACTGTTATTTCAGTTAATCACAGTTTGCCCTTCCTGGGTGTAAGGATAAACTACAGTCCATCAAAAAGCAGGGGAGATGCAGTCAAAAATTTCAATCTCCTCTGCATGGCCACATTGGAGACAGAGGAATAATGTTTTTTCAGCATTATGCTCAAACTGGAAAATTTGACCATCTAGCAGTCTTCAGCCTCTAACCCCTTAAAGGTAAAGGTAAAGGTACCCCTGCCCGTACGGGCCAGTCTTGCCAGACTCTAGGGTTGTGCGCTCATCTCACTCTATAGGCTGGGAGCCAGCGCTGTCCGCAGACACTTCCGGGTCACGTGGCCAGCATGACAAGCTGCATCTGGCGAGCCAGCGCAGCACACAGAATGCTGTTTACCTTCCCGCTGGTAAGTGGTCCCTATTTATCTACTTGCACCCGGGGGTGCTTTTGAACTGCTAGGTTGGCAGGCGCTGGGACCAAACGACGGGAGCGCACCCCGCTGCGGTGATTCGAACCGCCGACCATGCGATCGGCAAGTCCTAGGCGCTGAGGTTTTACCCACAGCGCCACCCGCGTCCCCCTCTAACCCCTTACCCATACACATAAAAGCCATTTTCCTGATCTGACACTATTTTTAAAGGAAGGAAAGTAAAAACTTTCCAGAATGAGGAAAAAAAGGTTGATGTTGAGAAGAACCACAGTAAAACTCCAAGATATCCTATATCAACACTGTTTAGATTCTTTAGCCTCAATAGGGTAGGGGAGTGTAGCTTTGTTCAGTCTTTTTAAGTTAATTGACACGATTTACAGTTCTTGGAATACTACAGAGATCAAAATTCAGTCAGATTTCCATTTTTGCATTTCTCTGAATTTTGCAGTTCAGTTCATGGCTCAAAAACTTACCATACTACACATCTTACGTTGAAATATGTGCAATAATTGTGCATTTTACAATGAGACAATTATTTAAAATGTGTGCTTTGTTCATAAATGGGTTTCATGCGGACTTTTTTTATCACAGAGTGATGCAGAAATGGGGCTGGACAGATTTTTGAATGGGCACAGATGGAACAGATATTGACTAAAAATAGACTGACCCATCCATTCTTATTCAGTGGTAGACCACATGGTTGCATGAAAGATTCCTGAAATCCTGTAGAAAAGCAGTCCATAATTACTGACAATACTCAACTAGGTAGACCAGTGACCTAAGTTGGTACAAGGCAGAGTCATAACTCCTAAGAAAGGTATCAACTCTAGTAGCTAGTTTCTTAAGTAATGAGTGCCTGTTTAAACCCTTCTTCTCAAGGAAAGTGGAATTTCTGTATAAATGTCACCTAAATGCCCTCTGAGGGACTCCCTCTCTGAGCAAAAAGGTTTGTTCAGTTGTATATGCAGATCATTCTCTATTACTCATTCAGCACTCTGGAGAGCTCCACACTGGCTACCCACATTTTAGCTATATGATGTTATTTGATTTGATTACCATAACTAGCAAGCCTCTTGTATAAATTGTATGTTTTAAAAGCTTAAATTTCCCTTCTTTATTTTGGAAAAGAAGACTTCCAGGTGTTATTCTGAAGTCCAGTTAAAGCAGTATAATATATTACAATAGCAAAGTATTGCATAGTTAATCCTCTTGCTTTATTCATGTAGAACTTTGATGTTTTTATGGTGTTATAAAGATGTCATCGGAGGACACATAGCTAGACATTCACTCTGAATTCTTTTTCCTCTTGAGGCTAATAAAATTCTAGGCAGTATTAAAGCATTTTAGTTGGACAAATATTTTGGATACCATACAGGAATAAGCAAAAGTTTTACATAGCATAAGCAGCAAGAATTTTTATGCCTGCTGGGTTCTGGAAATGATAAGCAAGTTGGCAACATGTTTCGCCTGTGGCAAGTAAAAAATATGTGACTTAATTTAACAAACAATGTGACATGGTCTTGGAATTCATCTATCTTTCCAGCCACTCCTCCAGTCTCAGTTCCTTAGCCAAAAGCTGCCAGAGACTTCTATGAGTTCAGGGAAGCTAAGCTAATGTCAGACAGAAAATTCATGGTGACCCGTCTCCCAGTTCCCAAATATGACATCAGATCAGTCACTACAGGTTCACATATGAATATTTCAAAATTTCATTTTACCACAAATTACATCTGAGATGAAGGTTCAAGGAAGCTGTTTCCAAGGCAGTTTATTCAGTGAGCAGATTGAGGTTGACATAAAATTATTGTGCACTTCATCAATCATCTATTTAAATCTACGTATTTCCCCACACTTCCTTATCTGGCTTTATATATATTCTATTTTCTGGATGATTTATAGGATGGTCATGTGTTTTAACATGATATTTGAATGAACAGGTATAGAGTCTGTGTGGGATATATCAGGTAATGATCTTCATTCACCTGTGACATGAAAGAATCGCCTCCCACCAGGCAGAGGAGATAATGTAAATCAGAGAATATTTTTAAAAGCAAAATGATGATTTGCCAACATGACTAACATAGGTATGTGTGGCCATGAAGGCTGGTAACTTCAGCACACTTAATTGCAAGACATATCTTGAGTTTTGTGCTCCTTAGCATCAAAGTTCCAACCCAAGTTCAGCACGATGAAAGGTGTAGCCTGAGCGGAGGAATGTATCCTCCGTCAAAATGCCAAATAAAATACTGACTCTGAGATATCGTCATTCACACAGATTTAGTGGAAGCCAAAACATCTCACTTCTCCTCATTCCATGGTACGTTGTGAAAATTATTTGTCAGATATTTTTTTTTTCCTCTCAAGAAAAATGAGACTGAAGTCCTGTTCACACTTAGCTAGGAGCAAGCTCCATGGAGCACACTGAGATGTTCATAGCATTTCATTTGCAGATACAGTGGTACCTCAGGTTAAGAACTTAATTCGTTCTGGAGGTCTGTTCTTAACCTGAAACTGTTCTTAACCTGAAGCACCACTTTAGCTAATGGGGCCTCCTGCTGCTGCCGTGTCGCCGGAGCACGATTTCTGTTCTCATCCTGAAGCAAAGTTCTTAACCCAAGGTACTATTTCTGGGTTAGCGGAGTCTGTAACCTGAAGCGTATGTAACCTGAAGCACATGTAACCCGAGGTACCACTGTAATGTAAATGGTGGTCCTGGGATTCACATTCTAAGCATATTCTTACTTCTTCACACGGCACATAGTTAAACTAGTACGGGAAACAATTGACCAATAAACTGAAACTGACAGGGGGACAAATAGAAGAAGAAGACTTTATCACTCAGCCCAAGACAACAAGAAAAATGCACCAACAGTATACGAATCAATATGGCTAACCTGATCCAAAACACCCACCCACGCCACTCACACACGAAAGCAAAGATCACCACAGCCAATCACAAACAACCACACCCTAGGTCAACCCCAACCTCTCTCACCACCAAAGGAACACAAGCGAATGGCAAAGAGAACCTGCACAAGCGACGCTGACACAAACCCCCACACATACATTAAGTAAAATAGAAACATTGCCACCCAACCAACCCCACCCCAACTCCACCTCTTCCCCCCATTTCTTCCTAATGTGACACTAATATCTCAACAAATGAAACTGATCTGTAGAAAATGTAACTTGGAACAAGAGACACTGCACATACTTTTGTAAACCAAGAAATCTTTAATAAGAAATAGGTATAGATAAATAAATGCATACATACATACATACATACATACATACATACATACATACATACTATAGAATTCACTCTCACAGGGGCTAGCAATGCCCACAAACTTGGGTAGCTTTAAGAGAGGGTCATGTAAGATAAGGCTATCCTTGGCTACTAACCATGATGGTTGTGTTCTAACTCCATTCTCAAAGGCAGTATGCCTCTGAATATCAGCTGCTAGGGATCACAAGAGGGGAGAGTGTTATTGAACTCATGTACTGCTTGTGGGTTGGATGTGGGTGGTGCTGTAGTCTAGGGCACAGAGCCTAGGGCTTGCTGATCAAGAAGGTTGGTGGTTCGAATCCCTGTGACGGGGTGAGCTCCTGTTGCTCGGTCCCTGCTCCTGCCAACCTAGCAGTTCAAAAGCATGTCAAAGTGCAAGTAGATAAATAGGTACCGCTCCGGTGTGCTGCTCTGGTTCTCCTGAAGCCACTTAGTCATGCTGGCCACCTGACCCGGAAGCTGTACGCCAGCTCCCTTGGCCAGTAAAGCGAGTTGAGCGCCACAACCCAAGAGTCAACCGCGACTGGACCTAATGGTCAGGGGTACCTCAACCTTTACCTTTTCTGTTTGTGGGCTTCCCTTGGCCATCTGGTTGACTACTGTAAGAACAGGATGCTGGAATTAAATGGGTTTTGGTACAATCCAGCAGGGCTCTTCATATGTTCTTAAGAACCCGTGCCCTGAGGACAGCTTTTAGCTTCTGTTTTTTTACTAGCCATGCTGCAGGACAATAAAATCTAAAAACAGCAGAAATATTCAAATTCTATAAATACTGGCGGTGGGATCCTGAATTTCAGAATACAGGTGAATGGATCATATGGGACTGAGAAGTGGGAAAGTTCCTTTCTCTTCATTCAGCAACCTAATATCTTTTTGCTATGAGCAGAAGAAAGCTAGGATAAATAACTTATTGTTCATTTCCATTCCATTTTTGGCTAATTTTTCCAGAACATTGTGCTTATTTGCCACAGTAAATAGCAATTTATTTTAAGTTTAGTAAGAAACCCAAAGCTAATAAAGATGAGCTATTTTATACCGTATGGTACAGCTACCTCTTTGCAGAAAACGACCTGCTGATGGCTTCTCATATAGGTAATATGCAAATAATAAGACACACAATTAAACATATTTATGGTAATATAGTTGATGTTTGTATAAGCTGATACCCCAAATAAACCTGTGAAGCAGAAATAAAAATTGAAATATAGAAGAGATATGTTATGCTTCCTACCCTTTTATTAACATCACAACATTTTAATGAACCTAGATTCTGCAGCTTGTAAACTTAGCTGCACTAAAGCCAATCTACAGGGCTATGCGTGATACAGGATTAATTTCTCTTATCACGTGCATGAAGCATGTTGTTCCTGGCCTCACTTATGAAAAACCACACAATGTGTTCCGGCTTTTCGCTTGGCTCAATAAACACAAGGCTTTTGACATAATTAAAAAGGAAAGGTACCCCTGCCCATACGGGCCAGTCGTGACCGACTCTGGGGTTGTGCGCCCATCTCGCTTAAGAGGCCGGGAGCCAGCGCTGTCCAAAGACACTTCTGGGTCACGTGGCCAGCGTGACAAAGCTGCTCTGGCGAGCCAGCACCAGCGCAGTGCACAGAAACGCCGTTACCTTCCCACTATAAAGCGGTACCTATTTATCTACTTGCACTTGGGGGTGCTTTCGAACTGCTAGGTAGGCAGGAGCTGGGACTGAACGACGGGAGCTCACCCCGCCGTGGGGATTCGAACCGCCAACCATGCGATCGGCAAGTCCTAGGCACTGAGGTTTTACCCACAGCGCCACCTGCGTCCCTTATTTTATTGGTAATTATTTTATTTTATAGGTAATTATTTTATTTGACATAATTACCTAAGTATTTTAAGGCTGCAGGGTTGTCGCATTTGTGACTCATATGCCTCCTTCCTTAACATATACAGTGAGGGGCAACAGAGAGAAGGACCTTCCCCACCATACCCCTTCCTGCTCTATCATCTCATGGACATTTCTTCCTGCCCAATTTTGATACCAGAAGTAAACCCAGCTTAAAGAAAAATGCCTGAAAAGACTTCAGGTGGCAGATGCAGAAACTCATGTACCTTCTTGGTAGTGGTGCCCTCCCATCAGATGCCAAGGAGATAAAGAACGACACAACTTTTAGAAGACATCTTAAGGCAGCCCTGTATCAGGAAGTTTTTAACGTTTGGCGTTTTATTATGTTTTTATATTTGCTGGAAGCTGCCCAGAGTAGCTTGGGAAACTCAGATAGATGGGCAGGGTATTATTATTATTATTATTATTATTATTATTATTAAAGAACATTGGACAATGCTACAAGATGACATGTCATCACTCTGGTGGAGGCTTCTGGGGTGTGTGGGTGGCATTCAGTGGCTGCCAGAAGATATTCACATCACATAATATTCCTCCCTAGAGGCTTCTGAGAGGAAACCTATACTCATTATGAGATGAAATGTCTGACCATATCTCCACTCAGGGGTTTTAAAAGGGTGGTGAATTGTAATGTTTGGCTGAGTTGCCATAATTTGACAGAGAGGCAAGGAAGTCACAAACATTCCTGGATGCCATTGATGGAGTTACTCACATAATCATCATCATAATCATTTATACCCCACCCATCTGACTGGGTTTCCCCATCCACTCTGGGAAGGTCCCAACAGAATATTAAAAACACACTAAAACATCAAACATTAAAAACTTCCCTAAACAGGGCTGCCTTCAGATGCCTTCTAAAAGTTGGGTAGTTGTTTATTCCCTTGGCATCTGATGGGAGGGCATTCCACAGGGTGGGTGCCACTACTGAGAACGCCCTCTGCCTGGTTCCCTGTGACCTCACTTCTGGCAGTGAGGGAACCGCCAGAAGGCCCTTGGAGCTGGACCTCAGTATCCAGGCTGAACGATGGGGATGGAGACGCTCCTTCACATCTTTCAGAGTGGCAAGCAGAGGAAGAACCTAGAGAAGGAAAGGAGAAGTCAAAGAGGGGGTTGCGGAAAAGCGTGCTGAAAGGCCTTAGGAAGGAGAGAGGCGTGCTCTAGAGTGCAGAAAAGGAGAAGCCTGAGGTACAAAGGTAAAGGTAAACGGACCCCTGACCATTAGGTCCAGTCGTGGCCGACTCTGGGGTTGCGGTGCTCATCTCGCTTTATTGGCCGATGGAGCCAGCGTACAGCTTCTGGGTCATGTGGCCAGCATGACTAAGCCACTTCTGGCGAACCAGAGCAGTGCACGGAAACGCTGTTTACCCTCCCGCCGGAACGGTACCTATTTATCAACTTGCACTTTGACGTGCTTTCGAACTGCTAGGTTGGCAGGAGAAGGGACCGAGCAATGGGAGCTCACCCCATCACAGGGATTTGAACCGCCAACCTTCTGATCGGCAAGTCCTAGGCTCTGTGGTTTATCCCACAGCGCCACCTGTGTCCTTCAAAGGAAAGCTTAAAAGATAATGAGAAAAACAAGAGGTACATATGTTAAGGGTCATAGCTGTGTAGCAGAGTATCTGTTTTGCATGTGGAAGATCATAGGTTCAACCCTAGCAACTCCAAGTAGGGAGATGCCTCAAACCCTGGAGAGCAACTGCAGTCAGAATAGAATAGATAATACTGAGATGGACAAGTGATCCCACTCGGCATAAGGCAGTTTCCTATACCAAGAAGGTGCAGAGGTGAAGATGGCTGAATCAGTGTTTTGCAGTGTTTCATGCAAAACAATAATAAAACAAAACGAGTGTTTGAGATTTTCTGGAGCTAGGGTGTGCCTGTGATCATAGCAATTCTGAGCTGAAGATAAAGATAAAATTAGGGTTGGGTGCTTTTAGAACAAAACAGGAGTTTAATATATCCTAAAGCTTATATAGTTGCAGGTGTGTGCGCACACACACTCGTTTTTAGAGACCCAGTGGAACCCATAAACAGGCTTAGCGCTAATAAACCCAGAAGTTATGAAGGAGAAATATGCCATAAAATGGTAGCAAACAATAATGCTTTACATTTCTCGGTTGCTTGGGAATGAGTCATGCTAGACGTAAAACACCAAAGCCCTAAATAAACGTCAACCTAAGCAGATTCATTGGCAAGCAGCATCTGGACACAACTGAAAGGAAAGCTAAGAAAACAGTGCCGAAAGCAACCAATTTCTAATCTATGTTGCGTCAAAAAATTCCTATATGGTACCTTTATGGAGTATTGGAAGTTTTCAACCAGGAATCCAAAGGGAAGCAGAAACATAAACTGTAATTTGGGAAGCCTGCTTCATTTTTAATTCCAACTCAAACCCTTGAAATTTTGGCTGCATATTCCATTTCATTAAATAGAATCTCAGGAGGCTATATATACAGTGGTACCTCGGGTTAAGAACTTAATTCGTTCTGGAGGTCCGTTCTTAACCGGAGGTACCACTTTAGCTTAATGGGGCCTCCCGCTGCCGCCGCGCGATTTCTGTTCTCATCCTGAAGCAAAGTTCTTAACCCGAGGTACTATTTCTGAGTTAGCAGAGTCTGTAACCTTAGGTACCACTGTGTGTGTGTGTGTGTGTGTGTGTGTGTGTGTGTGTGTGTGTGTATGAGAGGTGGACTGTCATGTGGTCAATCTGATGAGCAGAGGGAGAAAAATATTAAGTAGGTTTATAGGTTCATTTTTCTGTATTTGATTATTGCATCCTTAGGAGGACGCACATAAAAATGCACTAACCATTGCTTCTGATGGCAAGTGATGTTTTGCATGTGGGAATGGGCCATCTGCAAATCCTTCATCCCACAGATTGACCTTGAGTATCTCCTTAAGTTCCATATCTGAACTCTTTAAATGTCAAAGACAGTAAGAAAGCTTTAAACCAGGGCAGTGTGTATGGAGGTCCTGAGCTGCCCAGACGATAAGACCACCATCCCAGCCTCACTGGTGTGGTCCAAAAGAAATCAATGCAATACAGTTGGCACCAGCTTGGCTGAAGGAGTTGTTAGAAGATGTACAAGGCACCATCTTGTCGCCTTAGGGACTCCACTATGGATTTGTGTAGGGTTTAAAAGGTAAAGGGTAAAGGGACCCCTGACCATTAGGTCCAGTCGTGACTGACTCTGGGGTTGCGGTGCTCATCTCGCTTTATTGGCCGAGGGAGCCGGTGTACAGCTTCCGGGTCATGTGGCCAGAATGACTAAGCCGCTTCTGGCGAACCAGAGCAGCACACGGAAATACCGTTTACCTTCCCACTGGAGCGATACCTATTTATCTACTTGCACTTTGACGTGCTTTCGAACTGCTAGGTTCGCAGGAGCAGGGACCGAGCAACGGGAGCTCACCCCATCACGGGGATTCGAACCGCCGACCTTCTGATCAGCAAGTCCTAGGCTCTGTGGTTTAACCCACAGCGCCACCCACGTCCCTCTAAACACTCTGTGAGGTGAGTGGGGCTGAGAGACTTCAAAGAAGTGTGACTAGCCCAAGGTCACCCAGCAGCTGCATGTGGAGGTGCGGAGACGCGAACCCAGTTCCCCAGATTACGAGACTACCGCTCTTAACCATTACACCACACTGGCTCCTTCTCCCAAAGATGTCCTGCAAGGCAGAGGAGGTTTAGGATCAGAAATTTCCTGCTCCTAGATGGGCTACCTTCCCAGGTTGTTGAGTCCAATCCACCCTTCACTTCCCTGTACTGCATGTGCAGAAACAGCCATCTTAATCATCAGATCCACTATTGGTCTTGACCGCTCAAAGTGCTGGAGCTTGTCTTTGCATGGAGGACGGTCCCTAACTCACTGAGGCTTTGAGACCCATCGGCTACACTCACCTGGTTTAGCCAGCCAGCCAAAGCCATTTATTGGATGCAAACTCCAGTGAACCCTGAAACTTACTTCTTATTAAAGATGTATAGGATTACTCTGTAAACCTCAGACATCAGTTCGGGTTTTAACTTTGTGTTCCCTTGGGGCAGCGCATAGAATCCACCCATCATTCCCCTTGTTGGTTTTCAAAGACACAGTGCAAGGCAGTACAGTCTTGATCATTTGGAAGCTGTTGGTATAATTCCAATTGATTTTAATGGAACAGCGTTTTCATCCTTTTTTCTTTTTTGTCAACAGAAAGAAAAAGCAGTGACTGTGAAAATCAATTAAAGCAAATAAAGTAACTCATTTTGATTCCCCCCATTTGGCGACTATTTTCAGTTATAACGTTGTTGGCTGCCTCTGTGAATTGACAAAGTGGAGTTTAGTAAAATTCTATTGCTGTATTCTGTGCCTTCTTTGAATGCTTCTTCCTTCATCCAGTTTGATTAGCTATTAGTCAGGAAATGAGAGTGAAGTGGAGAACAGGATCACATATGGGTCTGTCCCTGAAATTGCATGGGGACTTAAATCCATAATAGTGTGTATTGTGTGCATTTAAGAATTCAATTTATCAAGTCAATGGTGCCCTTGTTATTCCTTATGGAGTGGGGGTGGCAGATGTCCACAGCTTTCTGCCGGGAAATTCTGTTTTCTGTTGTACTGCTGTAAAAGATTTCTCGGGAAATAAAGGATCATAAAATGGCTATCTCGGCAGTGCTAAAAGAGAACACTTGAGCATTTAAGAACATCTCACGGGTTTCTGTTCTACTACGTGCTAAGAGGCGTATTGATTCATAAGTGTCTAAATTGGAAATTCCACTTAAATCCTTTCCCATAAAGTGTCAATTTGCTGAATCTTGCATTTGGAAGACAGCATTTGAAATGATCTCCTGCCAAAATAGCACAATTGTTTTCCCTGACATGTCTACCCTGTAAAATTTTCTTTGGTTATGTCTGCTCTTCTCTTCCTCTTTGTGCGCAATACAAAGTTTGCTTTTTCCCATGTATCTTCAAAGTGCAAAGTGTACTTTAAGAAGGAGGTAGACAAACTGGAACGAGTTCAGAGGAGGGCAGCAAAAATGATCAGTGTTTTTGAAAGCAGGTCCTGTGAAAGTTTGAAGGCACGGGGTATGTTTAGCTTAGATAAGAAGATAGACAACATGATAGCCCTCTTCAAATACCTGAGAGGCTGTCACATGGAAGAGAGTAAAAACTAGGGTGTACAACAGTTTTGACCAAATCCCAAACTGAATTGGACTGATTTGTGCTCTGTCCAGATTGGTTTGAAGCAGCTACAAATTGCTACAGAACAAATGGGGTTGTCCTCGATTAATTGGCAGCCATTTGTGATGAATTGTCATTCGAAACAGTCTTTCAGAAAGCAAGGCAGGCTGTTATTAATTACAACACCATATTAAGACAACACTAGGATGGGGAGGGGGCGCGGGTGGCGCTGTGGGTTAAACCACAGAGCCTAGGACTTGCCGATCAGAAGGTCGGTGGTTCGAATCCCCGCGATGGGGTGAGCTCCCGTTGCTTGGTCCCTGCTCCTGCCAACCTAGCAGTTCGAAAGCACATCAACATGCAAATAGATAAATAGGTACCGCTCCACTGGGAAACTAAACGGCGTTTCCATGTGCTGCTCTGGTTCGCCAGAAGCAGCTTAGTCATGGCCACATGACCCAGAAGCTGTACGCTGGCTCCCTCGGCCAATAAAGCGAAATGAGCGCCGCAACCCCAGAGTCGGTCACGACTGGACCTAATAGTCAGGTGTCCCTTTACCTTTACCTTTAGGATGGAGAAAGAGGAGGGGAGCAAAAGGAGAACCAACCCAGCTCTCACTAACCACAGTGCTTGAGGAGCTGCACTTTGCTTAATGAGAGCTGCAGAGCTATCCTGGAATGCTATCCTGATCTTACCCATGCCTCTGACCCCACCCTCTGGGGCCAACCAGAGACCACTAGCTTTGTTTCTGATCCTGTGCCAAAATAGTTCAGGGGTAGGGCCAATGTTTAATTAGGGTAAAACACACCCATGCATTGATCATACGGGGAAGGGGAGGAGAGTTTTCATCACCTCTTCTTCCTCCCGACAGCAGGAGGACTCAGTTCTGCAGGGTGCTTCATCAAAAGCAGCTTCTCCTGCAATGCGCAGGATGACTACATCAGCTGTTGAGCAACGGGCAGGAAGCAGAGTCAGGTGGCATTGGGCTTCTCCTGGGAAGTAGCAGCCAGCAGTCAAGTTGGTCTTTCTCTTTCCATGGATTTTTCTGCCTGGTGCCTGTCTCTCCTTCCTGCCTAATGTTCTACCCTCTTAACAGTCCTGGGTTTCTCTATTAAACTTTTTTTAAAATAGTTTTTATTTGATTTTACAAATATATATTTTTCCACACTCATTATCACAAATAATAAAAATTACACCAGATTCTTCTGAATCCCAAGACTCCCCTCCTCCCTTCTGTCGGTTCTTTTAGTAACTTTCTTGACTACATACTGTAAGTCCATCTAATTTATAATCCTCCCATTGTATCCAAAGTCTGTGCAACATTACAAGGGTTATTTAAGAACTGCTAAAGAGTTCCACTTTTCACAGTGGTCTTTTAAATATAATATAAATTCCTCTCATTCTTTGTTCAAGTTTTGATCCTCCTGATTTCTAATTTTCCCAGTCAGTCTTGCCATCTCTGCATAGCCCAATAATTTCATCTGCCAGTCCACCCTGGTAGGAATCTTGTTGTCTTTCCAACTCTGGTCAAGCAACATCCTTGTAGCGGGTTTCTCTATTAAACTTGACCTGTAGTGATGCATGACTGTCTCAGCCTGACTCAACCGATGCCCACATCTCTCGACATAACTCGGTTTGGCTCAGGACTTGGACCTCAGATGAATCCGGTACACATTCCTAGCTATCAGCCCGCCCAACATTCTACAGTCTTGAGCAGGGGAGGCGGCAAAATCTTATAATGCAGGAGGTGCAATTCAACATTGTCCTATGATGAATGTTCTGCCTTCTCAAGCATTGTAGCTTGCTAGACAGAAGGCTTCCTGGTCTCCTCCCCCTGTGTACTCCTCTTGGGGTTCTCCTGACCCTGCCAAACCAATTTTGGGGTGCATGGGGAATACACAGGGAAATCCCTGATGCACAAACAGAAGTTCTTGTGCTGAGCTTCTGCTGATAGGTTCTGGTGGATCCACTCCCCACTTTGACAGCATATGGAACACTGATTTATATCAGTTCATTCTGATCACATTTATCCATTGACTAGTGGTCAGACCTGAGGAAGGCTGAGCTAGCATGGGAAGAAATAATGTATTTTTGGGGGGTGACTCCCCATAATTTTGTTTCATATTTTAATGAGCAATGGAAATACAGGTCTTGATAACCTTGAAACCATGTGGGAGTTTCAGCTGGCTCAGCCGTGCCAGCTGGGGTGGCAAAAGACGCCAGCGACAAGCATATAGCACAGATATGGAAAGAGATTCTCTTGTTCCTTGTTAGTTTTCAACCTCAGCAATCTTACATAACATGAGGTTGGGCACTTGAAGGAACATCTTTTCCAGATGAGCCTTTGCTCAGATGAAGCATTGCCATTTATTCAATATATACCTCTAGAGACTCTCTGAGATGAAAAAGTTGCCAGAAAATAGCTGGGCATTTTAAGTGATAGCACTTGGTTAGTTCCCTTATGACATTTAGGAAGTTTTAAAGAGCCTTCTTTTAAGAAAAACAATTTCAAAAGCAAAATACAGCAGAAATATGGAAGACTAGGCAGTTACTGTGTTTTATCCAAGACATGTTGATTTCTAATTCTTACTTCCTCCAAGAGAAATTTTTCCACAGCCACGGTTGTACCATTTTTTTCTTATCTTCAAGGAGATACTTGAGATAAAAGATATCAGATGTTCCAGGTAAATTTACCAGTAAGGGCTTAATTAATTGATTTCTGACATATTTATACAGCCCACAGTATAGTAAAATAAGTTTCATGCAATCAACAGCCTGAGAACATAAACGGAGTCTGTTCTTGTAAGGTATACCGGTCTGTCTGCGGTTTAGGAATACATTTAGTAATACATTTGGTAAACAAACAACAGTAATTGGGTACTGACAAATTCGTAATATGTGGGGGTAATTGCAAAATGTGCCTTACTTGTTTTGGCAATTCTTAATTTTCATTTCTGATGTTTTGTTGTATTTTTAATATTTTGTTGGAAGCCGCCCAGAGTGGCTGGGGAAACCCAGCCAGATGGGAGGGATATAAATAATAAATTATTATTATTATTATTATTATTATTATTATTATTATTATTATTATTATTCATTGTTGAAGGAACAAACTCTGGTCATCCTTTGGGCTTCCCTCTTTTGTGTTTTACAAACCCTGGACAGCTGCCAGCCATTGGAGACAATACTAAGCTAGGTCAACCACAGATTTGAGAGAAGACACACTTTTAGTAGCACTCAAATGCAAACCCTATAGTAGGTCAGAGTGTAGGATTTCAGTTGAAGAAGCAAAATAAGCAGTGAGGGGACAGCGATGGGAGCAGTAATAGTGCCTGAGACAAAAGCAGTTTGTCAGATTTCTGGCTTTGAACATGACAGATCCATGTTTTGCTGCTTACCTCCTTCAATCCGGGGTATCTTGTTTAGCTTTGTACACCACAACTCTTCTTCTCTCCATGCCCAGTAATCCTCATAAGAAACATTCCAAATAAGACAGCGGTGGCGCTATCTGTTTCAGAATTGCCTTGTCTTACGATCCCTCAATTTACTGCTCAGCTTAATGCCTCCGAAATCCCTTGAAAGTGCATAGGGCACAGTTCTTGGCAGTTTCTACATGTCCGCTTGGTTTCTTTTGTTTAATGCGCAAACCTCTCTGCTGTTTCCCTGGTCTGTGATGCAGAGCGAGTCTGATGGGAAAAAGGCAATTACAGCCAATCGTAAGATTGGAAGGACTTACTCAGCGCCATTTGTAACACTTTTTAAACAGCTCCCTGAAGCTCTAATTTTGAAGCAACACCTCCTTATCTGAGAGAGTATACTGAAGATTTGTGTAAGGTGCATGGCTCACAAAGAAGATGGCAATAACAGATAGCACCTCCTTTATCCGCGAGGGAATTTAAAACAGCTACTTTTGCCGGGGAAGGTTGGTGATAATTAGGTGAAGTTGACATTTTACGTTTTACTTCTTTATCTTCATTTCTAACACCTTGCAATGAGAAAATGGACACACTGAGTTATTCAGATAAATTCTCATTTGTTATCAATGGACTTCTCACTTTGTGTTTCCCAAATTGTTACTAGACCATCAATAAACATTTCTTTATGATTAGTCCAAGATAGTTTTATGCATTCTAAACTAGCAACTATCTTCTGTCAATGTACATGTTCTGACCTATGTTCCATCCTGTGTTCTGTCACTATAAATGAGCAACAAAAGAGACATGGTAATTATACAGTCGGCAGGGTTGACACTGGTCCTTAGCAGCAGCCAGGGACACATCAGTACCATACATTTTAAACACTACTATACCACTTTAATGAGGGACGCGGGTGGCGCTGTGGATAAAACCTAAGCACCTAGGACTTGCCAATCACATGGTCGGCGGTTCGAATCCCCATGGCGGGGTGTGCTCCCGTCGTTCGGTCCCAGCGCCTGCCAACCTAGCAGTTCGAAAGCACCCCCGGGTGCAAGTAGATAAATAGGGACCGCTTACCAGCGGGAAGGTAAATGGCGTTTCCGTGTGCTGCGCTGGCTCACCAGATGCAGCTTGTCACGCTGGCCACGTGACCCGGAAGTGTCTGCGGACAGCGCTGGCTCCCGGCCTATAGAGTGAGATGAGCGCACAACCCTAGAGTCTGTCAAGACTGGCCCGTACGGGCAGGGGTACCTTTACCTTTACCTTATACCACTTTAAACAATTCCCTGGGAAGAAGGCTTGACTGTTAAACCACTCTAGAAATTGTAGTCCTGTGCAGGGCTGGATTTAGGTTTGATGAGACCCTAAGCTACTGAAGATAATGGGGCCCTTTATAAGTGAGCAAGTAAAATATTTAATATCATTATACAGTAGTACCTAGGGTTAAGTACCGTACTTAATTCGTTCCGGAGGTCTGTTCTTAACCTGAAACTGCTCTTAACCTGAAGCGCCACTTTAGCTAATGGGGCCTCCTGCTGCTGCCACGCCACCGGAGCACGATTTCTGTTCTTATCCAGAAGCAAAGTTCTTAACCCGAGGTACTATTTCTGGGTTAGCAGAGTCTGTAACCTGAAGCGTATGTAACCTGAAGCGTATGTAACCCGAGGTACCACTGTAATATTTAGATATAGTATTATAGCAGCAAGTGGGGGTAATAGGGAACTGTACTAGTAAATAATAATATAGGCCTACTAAATAATAAGGGACGTGGGTGGCACTGTGGGTTAAACTACAGAGCCTAGGACTTGCCAATCAGAAGGTCGGCGGTTCGAATCCCCGCGACGGGGTGAGCTCCCGTTGCTCGGTCCCTCCTCCTGCCAACCTAGCAGTTTGAAAGCACCTCAAAGTGCAAGTAGATAAATAGGTACTGCTTTAGCGGGAAGGTAAATGGCATTTCCATGCGCTGCTCTGGTTCACCAGAAGTGGCTTAGTCATGCTGGCCACATGACCCGGAAGCTGTACGCCGGCTCCCTCGGCCAGTAAAGTGAGATGAACTCCACAACCCCAGAGTTGGCCACGACTGGACCTAATGGTCAAGGGTCCCTTTACCTTTACTAAATAATAAAGATGAATATTTTTCAAAAGTAATTTTATAATGGGATCAAAATAAATCAATTATGTATTACTTGAAATTGAATGAGCAAACCAGTAATATTTTAGGGAGCAGGCTAGCAGGCGGGGCCCATTACTTACATCATAGGAGCCTACACAAAACAAAACACTGTTGCTGCATGTAGGTTTCATTTTATTTGTTTTTTATCTTATATTTTCATCCAGTTTTTTTTTTCTTTAATTTTTATGGGGAGCCCAAGAGAGTGGAGACCTAAGCTATAGCTTGTTTAGCTTATACGTAAATCCAGCACTGGCCCTGTGAGGGGGATCAGATGTCCTAACAACTCTCAGCATCCTTAAAAAACTAGTTTAACCAAACAGTTGTCAGGGGCATCACTGTCACATATGCAATAAAACATATATTTATTATTTATATAGTGCTTTTGCTGTACATAGCACTTTACAGAACAATATAGACAACAAGAACAACAACAACAAAAATCCCAATTGCTTGCCCAGAGGGGTTAATAACAGAAATTTAAACAGAGATAGGAAGAGGCAAGGTGAGGAAGGAATAAGCAGATGGAGGAGAACCTTTTGAAGTGAGCAGCACTGACTATTGATTCATCATCAGAAGATCAAGGCCTTTTCACGCAAATGCATGAAAATAAATATCAGCTATAACTTAAGTATAATCACATCAGCCTGGCTTCATCTGCTTTAGTGGTGAAAATAAAATGTAAAATCTTTTTTATTATATTCTTAAACGAAGCATTCAAATGAGCATTTTTATGAAACACCACTCCCCCCACCCCTCTTCCAGGGCTTTATTTACAATCTTATAAACCCTGCCCGAGGCAAAAAATATGCCAGCAGTTTCTGAGAGTCAGTTCTCTTCTCTACCTATCCATTTTTATTGATATTCAAAGCGTGGCATGACAGCTGTTTTCACAGAGGACGGATGAATGCACGTTAGTGCAGTAAGTTCTAGGTTAGGTTGCTTTCGACTGAACTCTCTTTAGGTTCTTATAGCCCTAAGCCAAATCTTCACTGGTGGAAGCTGAGTGAAAGAGGTGATTTTACCAAATCCTGCTGTGATAACTCTGATGGGAAACCTTTTTTGCCCTCAATTGCAGAACTCTGAGAAGAAATCTTTCAGTGTTCGCAGCAAGTCGTATTGCAGTCCACTGAACACCCACTTTCCCTCGAGTCCCATTTAAATGAGACAGTTGGACTCAGGAACAGTCGTTCGTTAAGGGTTCTGACACTTGTTTGGAGACCCTTAAAGAACGAGAGTTTCCCAGATTCCTTGGGGGCAGCCATGACTGGTTAAAGTGCTATCATGCTGCTTTAAATGTATGGTGTGGATGGAGCCAAACTTCCTGAAACAATATGCAAACTGATATGGACTTTTTTTCTTTTTTTTGCAATTTTGTGATGTTTTTCTTCAAACAAGTAATGCATACAAAAAAAGTGCATGAAATGCATAGTCATGAAGTCATGAAAAGAACATGTAAAAGTGCATTGCTGCAATAATAATAATAATAATAATAATAATAATAATAATAATAATAATGAAAAATACTCTGGGTGGCTTATAGTGCCTATAAAAACATAATAATAAAATGTCAAACATTAAAAACTTCCCGATCCAGGGCTGTCTTCAGATGTCTTCTCAAAGTTGTGCTTGTGAGGCAAAACTGCATGGTGCAATGTGTGTATTAGGATAAACATGCATGAAAATGTGGGTGATTTTGTTTTGAAAAAGCAAAACAAGGCTCAAACTGATGCAGAAATGTTCAGAACTCAGCTTAAGATTGAGGGAGGGGGAGAAACAGAAACTAACAAATGTATACCTCCTTAGTACTGCTCTTTGGGTTCCAACAGAACAGTGCAAGAGAGGGAGGGTGTCTAGTCCTGACATCCTATGAAATGTGGACATTTCTCAGGGGGCACGTTCGATGTAAGAGAAGCTGAGCTAGTGGAAACATGAGTGGAGCAGGAAGAGCCAACATTATCTTTTGCAACATGGATTTCTGAGGGTTGCCATGTTGGTGACCTCTGGTCCAGGCTCAGTAGCAGAATCTCTTCTGGGTTTACCAGACAGAAAACGTTTCCTAACTGTACATGGCAGGGATTGAACGTGAGATCTTTGCAAGCGAAGATCTGCTAATTATCATTAAGTTAGGGCCCCTTCTCAAATTCATGACTGAATAGATGTTAGGACTTGGACATCCCATTGCTTCTTGCATTCTGCTTTACATCACACAAATGCTTAAAGGAGTTTGATCAAAATTGTGGTGTAAACAGGAACGTTCATAGTAAATGCAAAGGAAACTACTACATGGCCCTTCTTCCCGTATCTCTGATGAAAGAAATTGTATTGCTTATTGGTTTGGAACAAGTTAAATTAATCCCACTTGATGTATCAAAAGCGAGAAAACCATTTTATAGAAAACTCATTAGTCTTAACCAGGAACACTCTCAATCTTACTCCTTTCAGTAAATTTCAATTTTGGAAACAAACAGCAATTTCCCATGACTGGTGTTCATAGAATGAGAAAATGTGTTAAATTTATCTGCCTGTGCTTCCCTCACTCAGCTAATCCAGTTTTCGCCTGATTAAAAAATAATAATAAATACTGCAATGCAGCTAAACTGGAAGTGTAAGTTTGTTGCTTCAATGTAAATGATGAATTATGACACTTGGTGCATATCAGGAGTGAATCAAGCCAAATATATTTCTCCCAATATTCCAGTGGGATGACCACAAGAAGGACATGAAGAAAATAAACTTCTCCTGCTGGTGTCTCTGATAGTGGAAATTATCTATCATCTATCTATATATCTATCATCTATCCATCATCATCATCTATATCTATCTATCATCTATCCATCCATCCATCTATCTATCCATCCTAAGTAGTAGCCATGGTTAGCCTTTTCCTCCATGAATGTGTCTAACCACACTTAAAAGCCTTCTACATCACCTTGCCAACAAAGGTCTGAATAGTTAAAGCTATGTTTTTCCCAGTAGCGATGTTTGGAAGTGAGAGCTGGACCATAAAGAAGGCTGATCGCCAAATAATCGATACTTTTGAATTATGGTGCTGGAGGAGACTCTTGAGAGTCCCATGGACTTCAAGAAGATCAAACCTATCCATTCCTAAGGAAATCAGCCCTGAGTGCTCACTGGAAGGACAGATCATGAAGCTGAGGCTCCAATACTTTGGCCACCTCATGAGAAGAGAAGACTCCCTGGAAAAGACCCTGATGTTGGGAAAGATGGAGGTCACAAGGAGAAGGGGATGACAGAGGACGAGATGGTTGGACAGTGTTCTTGAAGCTACCAGCATGAGTTTGACCAAACTGCGGGAGGCAGTGGAAGACAGGAGTGCCTGGCGTGCTCTGGTCCATGGGGTCACAAAGAGTCGGAGACGACTAAACAACTAAACAACAACAACAACAACACGTCTAAGAAGCAGCAATGGGCTACTACTACTACTACACCACAGAGAGGCAGAACTGAGGGCTAGCACTGTAAGCCATGAGGTCACTGTTCTTCTGTCAGCATGGAAGAGAAACTGAGACCCTCCAAAACATGTGCTGGCCATTGCCTGAGCTACCAACACCAATGAACAGCTGTATTACGGCTGCCATATTAAAAAATCTGAATCTAAAACTTCTGCCAGGAAGTTTTTAAAATGGGCAGCCTTAAAATCTCCATTGAAAAGTGCTCTTGATGTATGTTCCAATTTCTCTGTGTGACTGTTCAGACATTTAGAAGTGAGGAGAGCATTTCGCAAGCTGGACATTCTTGTAACAACTGGCTGGCACAAATGAATGAATGAATGAATGGACAGATTTCAGAGCTCAGCAGACCTGCAACTTTACTTATTCAATCCCTGCCAGCTCAGCATACTGTCTCTGTTCTGGAGGGCCGATATTGGCTGTCTAAAGCAGCATTCTCTCCTGATTTAAAAGATCATTCATTTTACCATTTCCTCTCAGTGATATCAGAGCCAAATTTCATAGTTAAGGGAGGAATTAAGGTACACAGGCTTTGGCATTCAAAGGGGTTGGCATGCTATCCCTGTACGTGAAGTTTTTTTTCAGAGAGACCTGAGACAGCAAGAAATTATGCATAGCCCCACCACCACCCTGAGGAGTTTTATATTTTGTTTGTTTATAAAAGTACTTACATACTCCCCCCTCACAAAATATGGGCCCAGTATACAGCAACATAAGAAGTCTTTAAAGGCAGTACAGAATGGTCATTAAAATATCTGACTACTCAAGAAAATATTAAACAACTGCTTTGGCCTGTTGGTATTAAAAAGACTGTAGGAACACAGGTGACAATCTGGTCTAAACCACTGAACCTCTTGGTCTTGCTGATCAGAAGCTCCTGCTGCTCTGTCCCAGCTCCTTCCAACCTAGTAGTTTGAAAGCACGCCAGTGCAAGTAGATAAATAGGTACCGCTGTGGCGGGAAGGTAAATGGCATTTCCATGCCCTCTGGTTTCTGTCACGGTGTCCTGTTGCGCCTGAAGCAGTTTAGTCATGCTGGCCACATGACTCGTAAAGCTGTCTGCAGACAAACACCGGCTTCTTTGGCCTGAAAGCGAGATGAGCGCCGCAACCCCATAGTCGCCTTTGACTGAACTTAACCATCCAGGGGTCCTTTACCTTTTTCTTTCTTTTTTTCAACCTATTAAAAAGACCAGAGATGCCTGAAGGTCAGAAGTGTCTGTTGAATCTCTACTGGAAGGATAGAGAGGCTGGTGACACTAAATGCTTGACTTCTAGCTGAGGCCACCTGGGTCTCTGTAACATGTAACAAGTAATAGCACTCCTATGGTTGATCTCAGTAATCTAGAGGATCTCAGTCATCAAGCTGGGTGTCAGGAATGAGCCAGCTCCCAGTGAAGGTTTGCAGCCAATGGAAGAAAGCAGCCAGGAACAGAGAGAGTTAACTTTCAGGATGAACAGCAGCTAGTGCCAACTCCTCCGCCCCTTGGAATGCCGGGTGATAAGGGAATGGCTGAGGGTGGGCTGGAACCCAGCCAAAGGTCTTGGGAAGTTCAAACAGACACAAACAGAGATAGACGTAGTTTGTCAAAAAGGGAGGAAGGGGAAGCTGATCCAATCCCTCCTCAGAGTGGGCTAAGGGGAGGGCTGTTAGACTGGAAACAATGCAAGAGATGTAAGATAGCAAAGTTCACCATCTTCTGTAGGAACCGGAAGGCATCTTCAGAAGGGTCATCTTGATTGATGTTGTCGGAGGCTGTGTTAGAGCCGTCCGGAGCTATCTGTTTGTTTAGACAATAAATCATCTTTTTTAATTAGCTACGTTCACTGTGTTATCAAGCTGGGAACCTGGACTCCTGACACTGGGACTATATGGCTTTAGTACTCAAGGTATCCTAGACCCTATATATCCAGGGCTTCAGCCTGGCCAGGTAGCAGATGGACAGCCAGTGCAGACAGCTTAAGGGAGGTGTCATGTGTTGCTTGCCATTATCTTCCCTCATCAACATTCTAGCCTCTGCTCTTTGAACTAACTGGAGCTTCTGGACTAGGCTGAAGAGCAGCCCTACACAGAGAATGTTGCAGTAAAATTTTAGACTTCATGGGAGCTTTCCACGAAGAGGGGACACAGGGTTTATCATTTCATCTGGACAAATAGCTCAGCTGGTAGAGCATGAGACTTTTAATCTCAGAGTCATGGATTCAAGGCCCACATTGGGTGAAAGGTTGGACCAGAAGACCCTTGTGATGCTTTCTAGCTCTACAATTCTATGTTTCTATTTCTTTGTGATTCTGTGTCTCTTTATGAGGTCAATTCTCTCTTTAACACCAGCAAATTAATAAATAAAACCATAATATATGCTGTGCCTTAAATTTCCATAAAACATAATTGCCCTTTAAAATAATCTCCAGAGAAACATTCTATTTTTATTTAAAACACACACACATACAGAAAAGTAATATATTCAATAGGATTTGACCTTAAGGCTAAGAAATTCCTCGTGGTACAAGATGGATTTTTAACTCAGTCAGAAGTGTGTGCTCATCTGCATAGGCAGTAACTTGCGCAAAGTTTATTTTTAAGTCATCCAATTAATACACCCATCATTTATTAAATTAATTAATTTGTATAGTTAAAGCACACAATGTGATAGAATGCTTTAGGAGGCACCATTAAGTAGGGGCTAATTAGAGCTAATGAAAGCTTCCAGAGCTCCATTTATAGGAGTTTGATTAATTTTAACCAGTGGGACACACTTGTAGGGGAAAACATTATAGCAGCCCAGTCCCATACAGCTTATTAGGCATGCCTCTTCCCAGTGATTTCAATTACCTTAGGCGTGCCTAACTCTGCAGAAGATCAGCCTGCATAGCAAGCATTTTTGAACTGCAAGTTTTCCAAGTGATATGCTAGTTACATAGCACTGCTAGACAAAGTAATATGCCTAGGCCATTGTCCCAGCAGGTGGGGGGGGGGACGCAATACTTTTCTTACAACCTAGAAAGAATAATGGCTGTAGCCCATTTCTGCAGAGTCAGTGGACAGAATAGTAGCATTCCCTGGTAGATAAAAGAAAAATGAAAAATGAGAAGTCTATTCAGTTTGTCCAAAGTTGCACCTTTTCTAGAAATTTCGGTCTCTTTGATACAATTAAGATCAAGTTGCCAGCAGAATACGGTATGTTCAAAACATGTATTTGATTTCCTGAAACCTTTCACTTTTCTAAAAAAAGGGGGAAAGCTCCCAAGAATATATACATATATTTTAATCCATTTCAAGACATGCAATGGGGGTCATTTTTGGCATGGGGTATTTGATATGGGTAAAACCCCATTATCAAATGCTACCCTTCCTGCTGTGGGGCTCTAAGGAACAGAGATCCACATCTATGTAAACGACTGAAACAATCCTTACCACCCCTTCCTGGAAAAAAGAAAACTCATTGTAGAGAAATGGGAGACAGGGCAGAAATGGAGATCAGGAGCTGCCTTGTTTATGGCGCAGACTTGGAGTGGCGATTGAGCACCCTCACCTGGATGCAGAAATGGGCATGCTAGAAGGAGTACATTGGGTTGGCTGAAAGCCAGCTTCAAGGTGGCTTAAAGCCAGGCACATGAGAATGGCAGAGTTGTTGGTCAGCCCAGAGTGCTACAGCCACCCAGAGTGGGAAAATGACTGAGTGTCAGGGACTGGGTGGATGAGGAAGAATGGTAAGTGCTGCCCATCCAAGAACCTCCCAGGACTCAGAAGATGATGACTTTGATCCTGGATCCTGGGATGATCTGGGAGATGCCAAGCAGGGGGTCTGAGCAATCAAGGCAGGTCAGGAGAAGGAGGGCCAGGGTTAGTGGCTGAGAGTTACAGTGTGAGTGCAGGCAATCCCAGTTCTGCTGACTCTCCTCCACCTCTGAAACCCTGATTGAGGAGATTTCTGCATGATGCTAAGTAATGGGCCAGACAGGCCCAGAGGAGGAGCTCCTTCCCTTGACGCAGCCTTCGTCTGCTTGGGAGGGATCCAGAGTGAAAGGCTAGAAGGGGAGGGTGCAGCTAGTGGTCATCTCAACTGGATTAACCCGAACCAGAGGACTCTGCTGTGTTGGAATTTTCTGTTAATAAGGAGGCAATTTCATTCTGTGCCTGCCCTGTGGTTGACCTGGCTCTTTGATAGCTCCTTGACACTGAATGGGAGACTATGGGAAAGAGAGACTGTGAAAGGCAAGCTTGGGGGGGGTGTATAAAGGAAAGTGCATTGGAGTTTGTGAGAAGCCTTGGTGCAAGAGGCACTGGAAAGATTTGACTCAAGGCTTGAGTGGAGATTCTGGAAGGGTTGTGGGGGGAAAGAAGGTAATGGAACATTCATTGGGAAGGCAGGCATCTGAGCAGAAACCTCACTGTTGAACCAGAAGATTGTGCATTCTGCCGACGCACAGGGCCCACTTAATAACTAAATCCTGAACCCACTTGTGAGCTAGGGGCTGCCCTCTCCAGAGAGGGAGAGTTTGCTATTCTGAGGGCCTACTTTATTGAACATATAACACTCACCTTACCCCTTGGAGATGAATGCATCACATCCCCTCTAGACAAAATCAAATACTCCATTGCTTAGGCTCTACAAGAATGCTTGAGCCTCAAAGACTATTACTTAGTTTTCTAAAATTATTTTCATGCATCAGTAAGGATCTTTCCAGCATAACCAGCAAACAATATAGTAGGAATATAATTAAAATATGGAAGTCAATGGCTCCTGGAAGAGTTATCATTGCTGTAACACTTAATCCTAAATATATCTGTTATAAATGTGTGTGCTTACTGGGTAAAATTTTAATGTAATTGCCACTCCTATGATTAACATGGGTCAGGATACATTTAAATTCAGAATAAATAAATAAAAGCATAAAAGAAAGTGAAGCTACACAGAAATCTGCAAAAGCAAGAGCCTAGTGAAAACTAGGATAAGTAACATGCTTAATAAAGACGACTTTGGTCATTCTTTAGAAAGTAGGTGTTCTTGATGGGTATGTTAAAAAAAATCAAAAAAGAATTACAGAAGCACTAGTTTCAATAATCCACAAACAGACTCCAGATCCAAAAAACTGTGATGGGAAAGGATCCTGGAGCACAAGATTACACAAGTTGGTGGCGATTGTCTCTATAAATCTGGTTTATTTATTAGATTTATATGCCGCCCTTCATCAAAAGATATCAGCGTGGTTCACAAGGTAAGTAGGATATATAAAAACAGTGAGGTACAGAAAGTATAATAGCCAAGCCACTTCTTTGATCCTAACTGCTGTAACATACCGTAATACAATACATGTCAACTACACCAGATAATTGTGGGGACACTAACATCGGCTAGCACTAACATTTATGAACATACAGTAACAGGGTCACTTATATTTGAAAATTAATAATTCTAGCCTTTACGTTAGCCTGAATGAATGTTTTCTCCTCAGCTTTTGTCAAGGGCAGATTTTTAAACATCCCTAGAAATGATAGACATTGTGGGTGTTTTTTGAATGTGCCGGACACAGTAGAACATATTCTTTTCTTCTGTTTTTTGTACAATCAGCTACACAGATACATGCTATTCCCCTTTTTTGGGTAGTCTAACATCAAGGCACAATGAAAATATCAGATTCTATCTGTCTGACATTAACCCGGAAGTAACTGCAAATGTGACTGAGTTTGGATCAATAGTATCTCTCAGAGTGGTGAATGGCACTATTTAGTGTGACGAAATCCTAATGAAAATCCTTGTTGCTGCATATTTTTACATGGCAGTTTATTGATATATACATACGTACCTTGGAAGTCAAATGGAATCCATTCTGGAAGTCCATTCGGCTTTCCGAAAAGTTCAGAAGTCAAGGTGCAGCTTCTGATCGGTTCCTGATTGTGCAGGTGTGTCGGAAACAATAGTGGAAGCCGCGCCGGATGTTCGGCTTCCAAAAAAAGTTCAAAAACCGGAACACTCACTTCTGGTTTTTGATTGTCCGCGAGCTGGAACATTCGACTCCCAAGGCATTCGGGAGCCGAGGTACAACTGTATATAATAAAAAATATATATGGATGTTTTATAATGGCCTATATTTGTAATGTCTAATAAAGGTTTGGCAAAGTAGTAGAAAGTAGAAGTAGAAAATAGAGTATTGGGGTACCATTTGAGGAGAGGAAGATTTCTTCATTTTAAGGATACAGTATACAGGGTCCTAGGTGCTGAAATTCATGGGCTGCTCTTTTTGGGATAGTAAATGCAGATAATTGTGGAGCGGGGGTATGTAGTCATTCTTTAGCCCCTTTCGCTCTAACATACACACACCTTTAGGTGCTGCTTTGGGTAGACATTGTAACTCAGCTCGACCCATATAGGTTGTAGATTACAACGCTCCACGGAGAATTACGTCTGAACCATTTCAATTTTTAGAGATGCAAGGTTGTATAAACTGAGCTGCTCTGTTAAACAGGTGCTTTGGCATTTGTTTGTGTTGGGCTAGGAGGTGTGATCAAGGGAAGTTTGAAAACTTGTTTTAAAATCCACCCCTCCTTGTCGTGACTCCATTGCTCATTCTTGTTATCTTCCTGTTTCTTACAGTCATTGTAGGATAAAAATATAGATTCTCCCCTTATTCACAATACAGCCAGATTACTGTTTATCCGTCCTTATTTTTAGAATTCATCCAGAAGAGACATTTCACACAGTTTAAGCCATTTTCCTTCAAGAACTCCCATTATGTGTCATCTCTATGGACTGCTTAAGTACTATATGCCTTTGCAGAAAAAGTTAAGAGCAAGAAGAAAACACTGCTGCTATTCTTGTTTTTATGGGGGCTTTACGTTCCAAAAGACAATTAGCTTTTGAAAAATGCATTGTAATTAAAACATGCATAGCTGTTTGGAAGGAGAGTCTCTGAGTCATGGCTAAGAATGTCACATGCTGTACTGTAAAAAGGCAAAAAGGCAAAGTTTTCTCACATGCATGCGTGAACCTCATTCAGCTGCCATCACAAATATCCAGCACATCCAGGAAGGGCCATTGTTCAGTTACAGATCATCTGTGCCACATGCAAAGGTCCCAGATTCAATCCCTGTCATCTTCTGATATGGCTGGGAGAGACTCCATTATAAAACCATGGACAACTACTGACAGTGAGTGAAGACAGTACAGAGGTAGATGGTCAATTGGTCTGACTCAACATAAATCACTTTACTATATTCTTTACATCTTATTTGTGGTCTTATTGCCTCCCATCATCTCCATTATGATGCTTTCCCATGGTGTCATTTCACCAATTCAGCCACCAATCACGCGGGAACTATGGTATGTTCAAAAACTGTAGCTTGGCTGAAATTTCTCAAAGAGAGAAGATAATTTATCTGGTGAATTTTCTGATAATTTTGTGTTTCAAGCTTCTCTAGATGATGAGTTTCAGACCTACTCGGAGAATATTTGTCAAAGGTTTTTTTTTGTTTTTGTTTTGCCTGTGAATAAGTGGAGCAACTGTGGAACCAATTCTAATGTAGTTGAATGTCATTTTAATATTGTTGAAGCTTGCCACCTTCCCCTTCCATTTCTCCTCTCCGAGCCCATTTCTTCCTTCATCTGCACCTATGAACTAACAATTTCAGTCAGTAATAACTGAACTAATTTCAGTCAGTAATAACTGAACCCAAATGTCTCAGGAAAGTACTTTCAAACTGTTGGATCATTCTTCTCTCCCTCACTGTCGCCCCCTTCATTTGCACCACACATAAAGAAGTGGAGAATTTGGGCAGGCCGCTTTCAATCAACCCTTTAAAAATGGCACATGAAGCGACACAAAATCTTGTGGTATGATGTAATGGGCCATTCACATTCAAGTCTCAATTGTGACAGCAATCATTAAATCTGCCTTTCATTCCCTCTTAGTTTCAATTAAGAACGTGCCTTATTCTAATGTCATAAGCAGGTACAGTGGTACCTCGGGTTACATACGCTTCAGGTTACACACTCCGCTAACCCAGAAATAGTGCTTCAGGTTAAGAACTTTGCTTCAGGATAAGAACAGAAATCATTCTCCGACGGCATGGCAGCAGCAGGAGGCCCCATTAGCTAAAGTGGTCTTCAGGTTAAGAACAGCTTCAGGTTAAGAACGGACCTCCAGAATGGATTAAGTACTTAACCTGAGGTACCACTGTATGTTAATATTTAGGATTTGGATGCTGGTATAATGCCATAATGTTCATCCCTGTCTGATTTTACCACCTGTAGCCAAATCTGGTAAAGATGGCATGCTGGTACTTACATTCCAGCCAGATTTCGCCATCTTTTCCCCTAGTCCTTGAGTTTTGCCTTGCAAAAGAGGCAGATATCCTTCCGGAGTCCGATTACAAGGCACATGGCTCATCCATCAAGCTGATTTGGCCACTCTCACATTTCCTTCATTAACATGCATGTCACAAGCTTCTCGGGAGATAGAACGAATCAATATGCTGATGACGGACCTCGAAAGATGTATGGATCACTTGCCTAGTATAAACAAGCCAACGTTCATGGCTCTGAAACATTTAAGGCGAGTGCCTCATTTAGAATCAATGGCATCATTAATCAGAATGTGGAAAGCATGGTTTTAAAATTATATGTTGTTTCCCTTAATTAATTTCACTTATGGGAGTCAAAGTACCAACACTGTTTGTCTGGCTGATGCAATACAAGACTGAAGTTAACAGCTTTGTCCATAACCCCATCCCATGAGGAGATGGGTTGGGGTTGTTTTAAAGAAAAGGATTGGAAACGGCTTTGAGAGATTAGATTTTAAATAAGGCCCTAATCCAGCTAATGGCAGTTGTGTTAGTAAGAGCACAATTGTAACTAGTATGGGGGGGAGGGTTATCCTGTGGGTTTTTTCACAACTACAGTGGTACCTCAGGTTAAGTACTTAATTCGTTCCAGAGGTCCGTACTTAACCTGAAACTGTTCTTAACCTGAAGCACCACTTTAGCTAATGGGGCCTCCTGCTGCTGCCATGCCATCGGAGAACGATTTCTGTTCTCATCCTGAAGCAAAGTTCTTAACCTGAAGCACTATTTCTGGGTTAGCGGAGTCTGTAACCTGAAGCGTATGTAATCTGAAGCGTATGTAACCTGAGGTACCACTGTATTCTTCATCAATAAAAGAAAACATTGTTTCCAACCCTGAGTTTGGGGGCTTGTTTGATGCACCCAGTGAAAGAAGAAGCTTCTCACAACTTTATCCCAAAGGGAGGGGGGAACACTTTTCCGGTGGCCTTCCAACAGCTTGCCATCCATGTAAGATGGCTGACAGGGATTCAGTAAACCTTCTACCCAAGGTTCCAAAATACATGATTTGGTTTGCAGACTGGCACCAGTATGTTAGATCTCGCTCAGCACATGCCTCTGTATGGAGTGACTTTACCTGGCACCTTGGGGGGGGAGGGGGGGAGGAAGGTCTTTGTCCCCCTGTGGTGCTTTTGTGAGATCTCAGAAAACTGAGATCATCCCGTTGTATTGAGGAGAGTGGGCCCAAAGCCTTTAAAAGGCCTTGGCCGTGAGAGTTTGAGGCCATTTTGCCTTGTGAGCTTCCCAACCACCCTCAATATTAGAGCCTCGCTGGGCAACTAGAGTCACTGGTTGTCTTCTTCTTCTCTGGCTGTCATTTGTAGCCAAGTAAGATTGTCTTCCATTAATATGGTCTTAACAGTGTGTCCATAGGTGACCGTGGAGAACAATTTTGGATCCGCATTCTTCCACAGTGGAGACATAGGTTTCCGGGCAGGAGTTGATCATGGTGAGGAGTCTATGACACCTTTGGTAGAGGCTATTCTCCAACTGAAGTGCTTGCAGGCCAGTGTTTCCCAGTTGTCAGTTTTTATACTACATCTTTTTTTTTAGATTTGCCTCGAGAGCGTCTTTAAACCTCTCATCTTGTCTGCTGGCATTATGCTTTCCATTCTTAAGTTGGGAATATTGTAGCTGGAAAGGAACTTTTCCTCCCAACCTCAATTGGGGACTCAGCTACATGGGGGGGGGGTATGTGTTTTGAATACGTTGTTGTTGTTGTTTAGTCGTTTAGTCATGTCCGACTCTTTGTGACCCCATGGACCAGAGCACGCCAGGCCCTCCTGTCGTCCACTGCCTCCCACAGTTTGGTCAGACTCATGCTGGTAGCTTCAAGAACACTGTCCAACCATCTTTTCCTCTGTCGTCCCCTTCTCCTTGTGCCCTCAATCTTTCCCAACATCAGGGTCTTTTCCAGGGAGTCTTCTCTTCACATGAGGTGGCCAAAGTATTGGAGCCTCAGCTTCACGATCTGTCCTTCCATTGAGCACTCAGGGCTGATTTCCTTAAGAATGGATAGGTTTGATCTTCTTGCAATCCATGGGACTCTCAAGAGTCTCCTCCAGCACCATAATTCAACAGCATCAATTCTTCGGCGATCAGCCTTCTTTATGGTCCAGCTCTCACTTCCATACATCACTACGGGGAAAACCATAGCTTTAACTATACGGACCTTTTTGAATGCATTATAAACATGCAACACCAGATGGTGATGGAGAGCAAAATAAATAAATGCTATGTGATTTTCCATAGTGTTTTTGGACATAGGCATAGGCCCATGAATGTTTTTTATCTGGTGCATTTTAATTTGTATTGGCGGAACAGGGGTGGTGGTAAAGAGATGTGAACTGAAAAGTACAGCAAACTGCAAAAAATAATTTTAGAAATTCTCTCAAATTAACCTGGAAAGCAGACATGTAACAAAATCAACCAACAAACAAAGAACAAAAAACTTGAATGCGGACATCCAATCATTTCTTCTTGGAGAAATCATTGGGTTCAGCTTGATGAGTCATACGTTGCACAAACCAATTAGACAAGCCAAACATCTGTACATTCATAGTGTGGCTGGAAAGAAATTGTTGTGCAAATGTAGGTTTTCTTTTAAACAATAGCACCAACAGTAAAGCATTACAGGTTAAATCTAAAATTCATTTGAATATGGTGTCAATCTGTGTTCTCTTCTGATTCAAATAATACGTTTAGATTATTTCCAGCAACAATTGATTTACCTGGGTCATTAAACAAAGGAATACTAGAATTCTATTCCATGTGCATCTCCCTAATAGAATACAAAAATCTATTTTAAATGGCTCTCACCCTGCTTGCTTGAAAACAGAACTTTGCAATATCAATTTGGTATACAAAAAAGAGGTTTGTTTTTAATTCACAGCAGTAAGGATTTTTCAAGGGGACCTTCATTTCTATCAGGTGTTTTGTCAAGCAATGAATCATTATGACTATCTAACAATGTTGTCCATCAGAAATGCCATTTGTCTTTTTTTTTTTTAACCCCAGTGAAATAGCATCCAGTAATTTATTTAAGTCTCCATCTGCTGTCACAACGCAACCACTCTTTCTTCATTGATGTTAAGCTGGGAATATGGCCAGCACAAATCCCATGAATTCACATTTGGTTCTTGTCCAGTTTCATGTTCCTCATAGCTTCCTTAGTACTGTCTTTCATTGTTCATTTTAGCTTTCGCCATGCATTGATCTTTATTTTTCTGGCTGCCCAAAGGTTTCATTAAGATGCCCTAAGTTTTGCTAAAAAATAGAATTAGAATTCTGAAAGCACAGATATATTAAATGGTGAGTGAACATCTATAGGTTCAATTTGTACAGGGCTTGGCTCAAACAAGGGAATGCGGACTCAGTTTGGGATGGTCGTGAATTAAATCACTTATGGACTACAACTAAATTCAGTAAGCCTACATCATCTCATTTGTAGATGGAGATCTACAATGGTACTCATCCTCCTTGCTGGTTTTTTTGGTTTCCTTTAAAAAAAAAAAGCTCAACAATTTTGGGGTGTCCTGGTTTTTACTTTTTGAAATATGGCAACCCTACCAGTGGTGGCTTTAGGACGAAGACCTGATTGCTTCTGGAAAGTGTTCATTGTCTCTGGGGAAGTGTGGAAAATCTGTTACCATTGGTTACTGGATCAAGGGACACTCTCCATTAATGCTACGGAGAGATTGGAAGCCAGGTTCCCCATTCTTCTCATAGGAAAAGGACCCCCAATGCCTTAGGCCTCTGCTATAAAGAGGCCTCACTGCTGCCAGGCCCCATCCTTGCAAGTTTCGGTCTGGAAAAGGAGAAACTGGAAATAAGGATGGTAATAATGACTTAAGCTTGGAAGTACCGAATGAAGCCTGAACTCAACTCAAACATGGTTTAGGAGCAACAACACTTGAATTGCCATTCCCAGCTCTCTTTTCTGAAATTTGCTTCCATCACCAGATACTTTCAAGACTGTCCCTGGAAGTTTGCTTTTCCCCAGCCTGAAGCCAATTTAAGTGCATAAAGAGGTACCTGCCATAATTTGTCTTGTGAACTGAAATTACAGCTTTTTCACATCAGGAGTCTATAGTTTAGAAGTGCTCAGAACAGCCACGACACTGGTTCACTTTTCCACAACCCTATATTTTGAAGAGATACAGAAAAACAAGAGGCACATTTTATATTTTTTTCAGTAAAGCCAAAGTAGCTAGATTTAATATTTCAGACAGGTGGATTTTAACACCAAGCAGTCAGATTAATGCTCTACTCCTGAAATCAGAAGTAAGGAAGAAGTAAGTAGCTTCAAGTTTCCAGCCTACGTTTTCAGAGAAACAGCTTTATTGCTTATTCGAGCTTTTTTTATTTGCTGAATAAAGGAGCGGGCTGAGCGGGTTATAAATCACTTTATTAAACTGCTGTTTTTAACTCCTAACAGCTTACTGAAGTACTGCAAGTACAATTCATCTGTAACCAAGCTTGATGTATTAAGTTTGTGGTTTGAAATGCTTTCTGTAAAAATGCCTCACAAAGTGTTTTTAAACTTATCTGTTCACCAAAACGCCCAGGTCCTTTAGTTCTACTTAGAGAAGAAGAAGAAGAAGAAGAAGAAGAAGAAGAAGAAGAAGAAGAAGAAGAAGAAGAAGAAGAAGAAGAAGAAATTTGAGAACACATACATATAAGTTCTG
Source organism: Podarcis muralis (assembly GCF_964188315.1). NCBI lineage: Eukaryota > Metazoa > Chordata > Lepidosauria > Squamata > Lacertidae > Podarcis > Podarcis muralis. Next base: position 87,478,195 of record NC_135658.1, read on the forward strand.
TTTCTCATAGTTGGGTTGATAATTATACTTCTTTATTATATTTCTTCATTAACCAGCAGGGAATTTACTTCTGTCTTTTAGTTGCTATTTGAAATTATTCTGTTTCCTTCATTTATCATCTCAGATTGGGTTACAATGCAACATATTTTAAAAATGGGTATAACTCTTAACTCAGGGGGTCAGCAAACTTTTTCAGCAGGGGGGAGGTCCACTGTCCCTCAGACCTTGTGGGGGGCCGGACTATATGTTGTCATGATTATGACCCACATTTTTGGCAAAAACCCTTATTGGGACCAACCTCAACGTTGCCTAAATGTGATTTATTTTGGCTGGGGTGTTCCTTCATACACCCACACTGCTTCCTTTGCGTTTTACATGTTGACAGTTATTATTTCTCTCATAAGGCCGGGTGGGGGGCCATTACTGTCAGCCCTGCACATGTGTGGGTGAAGGGAAAAGAAGAAGAAGAAGAGGAGGAGGAGTTTGGATTTGATATCCCGCTTTATCACTACCTCAAAGTGGCTAACATTCTCCTTTCCCTTTCTCCCCCACAACAAACACTCTGTGAGGTGAGTGAAGCTGAGAGACTTCAAAGAAGTGTGATTAGCCGAAGGTCACCCAGTAGCTGCATGTGGAGGAGTGGAAATGCGAACCTGGTTCACCAAAATACGAGACTACCACTCTTAACCACTGCACCACACTGACTGTTGGCCATGCTAAGTCATGCTGGCGCTGCTCAAGCAAAAATATTATTTCCCCCATGTGAGGGAAGATGAGGCAGCAGCTATTTACCTTTCCATGGCTCGCACTGTGTAGCTAACACGTGTTGTCCCCAGCAGAGCACAAAACTGCTTCAAAGTGCAGCCGCCCAGGTGCTTCCCACTTCCTCTGGCGGGGAGCACCACCACCACAGACACTGACTGGCGTCGCTCTCAAGGTGCCTCCGAGAAGAAGAAGAGGAGTTTGGATTTGATATCCCGCTTTATCACTACCCGAAGGAGTCTCATAGCGGCTAACATTCTCCTTTCCCTTCCTTCCCCACAACAAACGCTCTATGAGGTGAGTGAGGCTGAGAGACTTCAAAGAAGTGTGACTAGCCAAAGGTCACCCAGCAGCTGCATATGGAGGAGCGGAGATGTGAACCTGGCTCACCAGATTACGAGTCTACCGCTCTTAACCACTACACCTCACTGCCCCTGCCACCGTAATTGGCCTTCCTGAGGTCAGTCGCCGGCAGCTCCATGGTGGAAATCCGAACTGTGGCTCCTTTTCCCTCTTCCCCATACCCCACCCTGGAAGAAAAGATTGCTGCGCATGCGCGGTGGAAGGAGAAGGGGCTTGCCTCCCGCCTCACTTTTGACCCCTAAGCCTGGCTGAATCACAAAAACCATCATGTGTGCACACTATGCCAGCTGCCAGGATTCCCGGACAATCCGTGGGCTGGATCTAGAAGGCAATTAGGTCTGATCTGGCCCACGGAGCTTAGTTTGCTGACCCATGTCTTAGCTACTTTTCAGTGTGAAAGGTTTAGAAACATTTATTACACCATCTAGTTACATTACCAGGTTTTGTTGATATAAAGTTGTCTTTGGCCCAAGACCGTAAAAAGAATATATGCCTTGGTGCAGTGACATCCAGTGAGTCTCCTCCAAAGGGAACAGTTAGGGTAATAATAATAATAGTAATATTTTTTTTAATTTATTTATAGCCCACCCTCCCTGGCTAGAGCTGGGCTCAGAGCGGCTAACACCAATAAAATTTCAGAAAAACATAATAAATAAAAATAATAAATAAATAAAATACAGGTTAAAATGCAATTTAAAATGCAGCCTCGTTTTATAAGTCAAAACCATAAGGGGAGGGAACCATAAGGGTCAGATTGAGTCCAAACCAAAGGCCAGGCGGAACAGCTTAAGAGGTGCCAGCTTAGAGGTGCCCAGTCCACTGACTGCAAGCCACTGCCTTGATGTGTCAAAGCATGGCACATTTATATTAGCATTCTGTGCTGAATATTGTAAACCAGGGAAATATACAAAGTATTGAATAATTAGAGTGTCATAGCTCGGTAGTAGAACACATGCTCTGCATTCAAAAGGTCATCGGATCAGTTCCCACCATATCCAGGTGGGTCTAGGAGAAACTAGAGAGTCGCTGCCAGTCAATTTGATTTGCACCTGGTTCTTTCTGGCTGGCCTGAAAGTACCTTAATCATTTGGGTTATACTATAGCACTCTTCAGGGATGCGGGTGGCGCTGTGGTCTAAACCACAGAGCCTCTTGGGCTTGCCGATCGGAAGGTTGGCAGTTTGAATCCCCAGAACGGGGTGAGCTCCCGTTGCTCGGTCCCAGCTCCTGCCAACCTAGCAGTCTGAAAGCACATCAAAGTGCAAGTAGATAAATAGGTACTGCTCCGGCGGGAAGGTAAATGGTTTTCTGGGCACTGCTCTGGTTTCGCCAGAAGTGGTTTAGTCATGCTGGCCACATGACCTGGAAAAAATGTCTGTGGACAAACGTCAGCTCCCTCCGCCATTAAAGCGAGATGAGCGCCGCAACCCCAGAGTCGTTCTCGACTGGACTTAAGTGTCAGGGGTCCCTTTACCTTTACCATAGCACTCTTCAGGGATTAAAAAACAACAGCACCCCAATTCACAAGGGCTTATGCTGAATAGGGAGCACAGCCCCATGATCATCAAGCCTCAGTGTCACCAACTCTGATCTTCACAAACTGAGCACAAGGTTTAGAAGGGTTTTTCTAACCATGCCTCCTAACTCAAGGCCAGGAGAAATGGCTGGGGCAGTGTGCACAGATACAGTGGTACCTCGGGTTAAGTACTTAATTCGTTCCAGAGGTCCGTTCTTAACCTGAAACTGTTCTTAACCTGAAGCACCACTTTAGCTAATGGGGCCTCCTGCTGCCATCGTGCTGCTGGAGCCTGATTTCTGTTCTTATCCTGAAGCAAAGTTCTTAATCTGAAGCACTATTTCTGGGTTAGCGGAGTGTGCAACCTGAAGCGTATGTAACCCAAGGTACCACTGTACTGGGTAGAGGCCCGCCAGTTTGAAATATTCTGTGTTCTTTGGAAAACTTGAAGAAAGCTCCAGAAAGCTAATTTTGCAGGGGCAGTTGCATGCATGTTTTCCAATGTGTTGGACAACATTAATGTCTAGATTTTTGGAGTACAGTGGTACCTTGGTTCTCAGATGCCTTGGTACTCAAATGCCTTGGTTCCCAAATGCTGAAAACCTGGAAGTAAGTGTTCTGGTTTTCAAACGTTTTTCAGAAGCTGAATGTCCAATGTGGCTGTGAGCTATTGTTTCCAGGTGCCTGCAGCAATCAGAAACTGTACCTCAGTTTTTGAACATTTCAGAAGTCAAACAGACTTCTGGAATGGCTTAAGTTTGGCGCTTTTGTTTTTGCTATTTATTTTGCATTATTTTTGAGGCTTTTTCTGTTAATTTGTTTTTGTGACTGTATGGAACCCAGTTCAGCTACTGATTGATTGATTGTGTGACTGTGGAAATGGATAAAAGCCCTCCATCCAAACAATGACTATCATCAATGCAGGTAAGAAAAAAAGTAATTTTAATTTTTATCATCTACAATACTGTCTTAGTTATTTTATAATACAGTAAATTGTTTATTGCTTTCATTTTTTGGAACAATGGTCTCGATATATAGTAAAATCTATGTTATATTGCTGTTTTAGGGGTTGTTTTTAAAAGTCTGGATTAATCCATTTTGCATTACTTTCTATGGGGAAATGTGCCTTGGTTTTGAAGTGTTTTGGTTTTGGAACAGATTTCTGGAATGAATTAAGTTTAAGAACCAAGGTACCACTGTAATGTTCAGTTGAGGCTGCCAAACAATTTTGATTCATCCATCAGTCAGACACTGAGTTTTATATGTGTCTCCAATTTATGGATTACTTCCTATGTAGTATTTTTGCAATTTGAGACATATTTGGATGCTAAGTAGGCTCACAGTAAATGTATACATACTGGTGCTTTCTCATTTGAAATAAAGAGAAAGAAATGGGAAAGTAATTGGCCTTGATCATGCATCTCTGAAAAAAGTGTTGTAATACAATAATAGTAATAATAACAATCATGAATCAACATATTTTTAAAAAGATGTTTATGCCATTTCACAACTTATTCACTATTTCATATACACACTAAACAAACAGAATGCAGACAAAAGGGAAATACCCATATAATAAACTTTCCAACCCTGAAGCACAATGTTGATAATTTTGTGGAAATTGGTCAAGGATCTTTTGAGAGAAAATAAATGAATGCAAGCCCTTTCCTAATGGCATATAGCTGTTCATTTAGAAATCTCCTTGAACATTCATTACATTGAATGGCTTTTCAGCCTGTCTTTCCCAATGCCTTTTCTCTGTGCTGTTTTGCAAACATGTTTTAATGTACAGACCTGATTAATATTTTGCTTTGCTACAATAAATGGGGAGCTGCTAGCCTGGGGTTTATAGATGGAAATGTATGGTAATTTAATGACAGTTTTATATGTTTAGACTGCTGCCTACGTCTGTCAGTCGAAGCAATCATTTCAGATGCTGCATCACTTATTAGGAAGGAGCAGATGAAGGGTTTGACTCATTACAGAAAATTAACCAGTCCAATTAAAATGATTCCTCAGTGCTTCAAGTCAGTGGAGGTCAGGCTCATGAAATGCTGTTGGGCAGCAGGTGTTTATAATCTTAAATAATGTAAAGAAAACACTGGGTATTTCCATAAGGTAGACGACTGATTATTTGGGTTATACAATGTTTGCTGCAAGGACATACAGTGGTAAATATTCAGGGGGAAGTTCAGAGATTCAATTAACCATACTGCTTCCATTAACATTAATGGAGGTCTGCATAGCTAGTGCCCCACGTATTCTGCAGAATAGTCACCCTGCAGAGTTTAATTAGAAAACCATCAAGCTTGTAATCAAATATCTGCCATACGCACTGGGCAGGCATCAGCTCAAAAGAGAGGGGTTGGTGATGGTTTGAGACAGTACAACGGATATCATAACTGAACAACAGATATCAGGGACTTCTTGTTTTCTTTTCTTTTTTAAAGTTGTGATTATTTAACAGAATAGACTCTGAAACAATTTGGGGACAAGAAAACCAAATATCTGTGACTTGGGGGGGGGAATGTAAAAGAGCATTGGAAAATGCACCAGGGTAGAGGACATTTCTCTCCTGCCAACCTAGCAGTTCGAAAGCAAGCCAGTGCAAGTAGATAAATAGGTACCGCTCCTGTGGGAAGGTAAACGGCGTTTCCGTGCACTGCTCTGGTCTCACCAGAAGCGGATTAGTCATGCTGGCCACATGACCCAGAAGCTGTACACCAGCTCCCTCGGCCAATAAAGCCTGGACCTAATGGTAAGGGGTCCCTTTACCTTTACCTTAGAGGACATTTCTTTAAAAAAAGGTAAATGAGAGCTGTTGCTATTATTATTACTCATATTAGTTAATTGATGCATCACTTCTTATAAACATCTCAAAGCAGTTTTTCAATAGAATAAGAACATAGATGTAAGAATTGCATATAAAGAACAGTAAAAACAATTGTAAGGTACCATAAAGGTAAAGGACCCCTGGATGGTTAAGTCCAGTCAAAGGCAATTATAGGGTAAAAGTCTCGTCTCCACTTTCAGGTCGAGGGAGCTGGCGTTTGTCCACAGACAGCTTTCTGAGTCCTGTGGCCAACATGACTATACTGCTTCTGGCACAACAGGACACCGTGGCGGAAGCCAGAGCACCCGAAAATGCTGTTTATCTTCCTGCCACAGCAATACCTATTTATCTACCCACACTGATATGCTTTCGAACTGCTAGGTTGGCAGGAGCTGGGACAGAGCAACAGGAGCTCACCCCATTGTGCAGATTTGAACTGCTGACCTTATGATCGGCAAGTCCAAGAGGCTCAGTGATTTAAAGCAAAGTGCCACTTGCATCCCCCCCCCCCAAAAAAAATTGTAATATATAGAGATAGAGATAGAGGTGCATATTTAACAACAGTCAAAGGCATTCCATATATTAAAACAGTTGAAAGAACTGCATGTAAAAAAACAAAAAAAACATATCAAATGCATATAGCTGACTGGGATGAAAATCTCCACTTAGAAGGACTGTTAAAAGCAGCAAGTCTCCAACAAATGCTGAAAAGACAACACAGTGCCTGTCTGATATGTAATGGGAGGGAGTTCCAAAAAATAGATGCTGCCACATTAAAGGCTCCATTCCAACATGGTATGGAATGGATCCCCTGATAAGATGATTAGGCCTGGGTGATATATTGAAATGCCATCCAAAACCAGTTTTAAGTCCGTATTGTAATATTGGTTTCATAATTTTTGACCTGGCGATATATTGTGAATCATTGTGTATGTGTTTGTGCACGCGCTATGCAAAAATCACAACGTGGAGGAAGCCATGAAACCAGCCAATGCTTCTTTTGATTCCTGCAGCATCTGTTAACTCTGCTGGCTTGGCTCTCGCCTGCCTCTTGGAAAAAGGCAAAAATCACGATGCAGGAAAAACTGTGAAGCCAGCCGATGCCTCTACATAGCTCCATCCTTATTTCAGACATTGTGATATATCAATATATTGTGATGTTTAACAGTGAGTTTGACCAAACTGCGGGAAGTAGTGGAGGACAGAGGTGCCTGGCATGCTCTTGTCCATGGGGTCACGAAGAGTCGGACACGACTAAACGACTAAACAACAACAACAACAACATATCACAATGTTGAAAACCAGATATCACCCAGCCCTAAAGATGATAGTTACAGGGTCCCCACTTCTGCAGACTGTGCTGAATGGTTGCATATATGACGGATGAGATGATATTTTAGGTATCCCAGTCCCAAGCTGAATATGGCTCTGTACTGCCATACTATACATTTGAAACACTATGATACCACTTTAACAGTCATGGCTTCTTCCAAAGCATCCTGGGAACTGTAGTCTATTAAGGGATGCCAAGGGAGTTGTTAGGAGTAAGTGCAACGGAGCACTTAGCTAACATTTAGAATATTTGCTGTGTGCGCAGCTCTCAACAGATAATGGAAATGAAGGGAGACAATAAAGCTTGACTCTTCCAGAAAGCCACACTGAGCAATATGTTCGGCAGCAAATGTCGCCTATTTATTTGTGTTGTTTTAATGACATGAAGGGGCGGTGCCACTGCAAAATATGCACATTATACGTATGTTTAAGACAAGCGGCATAAAATTAACCAATATTCGTTGGGGATTATTAAGGCAATGCGTGGCACAAATCTTGTGCTTCTCTTACGGCTTATCCTCAGATATGTAATGTGTGGTGTGTTAATTTTTCAAGAGCAGACTCCTGCTGCTGTAGCCACCTGGGACAATGCCAAATGTTCAGAAGCAGAAGGCTGTTACTCAGAATCGCTAAATAAAGTGAGAAGAAATTGAGCATGAAGCATATATTCACTTTCCGATAAGACTTATTTCCCTTCTGGGTTTTTCAGCCTTCAGTGCATTTCCTAGCTGGGAAAAGCTTTCAACACAGACACAATGAGGACTATATACTTACTCGGTTTAATGAAACCTAACAACCCAATTGACTCCTTGCATACCTTCCAACATTGCTCTGATCAAAATATGGACATCCTATATTATTATTATTATTATTTAAACTTTATTCCCAAAAAATAATAATTACAAACATCAAATTCAAAATCCATATTTGTTTTGTAACATAAGCCTTTTACATAGTTGACTAAATGAAAATATACCTAATTGCTATAGACTTCCCTTTGCTGTATAGAAATGCAACACAATTAGAAATATTATATTAGAATTTTTTATAAATTCCCCTATACCCCCCACTCCCCTTCACCCATGTGTGATCTCAACATGTTTTACACATTATCTATTAATATTCCAGTTCCAGAACTATTGTTGTTGTTGTTGTTGTTGTTGTTACCCTAGTACCTCGTTGCCCCAGCCACTCTGGGTGGCTTCCAACATCTAGAAAAACACAACAAAACATTAAACAGCCCTATACAGGGCTGCCTTTACGTGTCTTATAAAGGCTGTATAGTTACTTATCTCCTTGACTCAAGGGTCACATTACTCCATACCCTACAACATTTCTCCAATGAAAATAAGGACCTCCTACCTTACCTTCCAACATTTCTCCAATTAAAATTCTCCTCACCTCAAACTGTCAAATTAAGACTAATTGGATTTCATGGTAAATTCTTGGGCAAGAAGAAGAATGTTACACGAAGACCAAAGAGGGAACAAATAGACCAAGCATGGAAAAGCTGTGAGCCTATTTTTGGACTACATTGGCCATTGTCCCTGATGATTGGCCATACTGGTTGAGACTGACGGGAGCTGGAGTCAAACAAGATATGGATGGTCACAGCTCCAACATCCCTTGTCTAGATATGAGAGACTCAAATAATCTTCAACATTCCCATGTGCTATTTATGAGAACAACTGATTATGCACTTAGAGGCGAATCATGGATAAGCCCTGTTCCATGCCAATTAAGCACGGGATGCCTTTGCCCAATGGCTCTGTGGCCCATAGATTGCAACAAAATACTGGGCAAGGTTTTGCCCAGCATCCTCTCTGTGTGATGGGCTCATGGGAAAAAGCTGTCCCATGAGCTCTTGCTGAAGAAGGATGGGGAAAGCCTATATAAGGCTGCTTCCCCTGGAGCTCACAGCCATTTTGCTTGAGAGCTTCCCGCCCACCCACTTTTGGGTTAGACCCTTCACTGAGCAATTTTGGGTTGCTGGTTAACAGGGTCAGAAAGGATTCCCCCCTCAACCTGATTGACACTTGTTTGGGGGTTTTTTCTGCCTTTTCCTCAGTGAAATTATGGGTTTCCTTTGTTAGGCAGAAGAACATTGTTTGTATGAGGGCAGAAATGGCATTGGTCAGGATCAACATATTATGGGGGGGCACAAGGGTCCTGAGCGTAGGATTGACCACAGCAAAACCCAAGCGTGGGTTCGGTATCTGCTTGGTTGGAATCTGCACCCTGGTTCCCCCGTGAGACCTTGCTTGTTTGGCTTGCACCACAACAAGCTTCAACGCTGCCCAACTCCCATCATACAGGTTTGGAGTGATCCAAACCCAGCAGATCCATTCTACCAATATGGGACTTGTGGAATGATGAACTGGTCCTGGGACCCCATGCCATGCCAACCCTTGCCCTGTCTGCTGCTGTCAATAAAGAATTGGCCTGATTTTATCCCATCACCGTTGTACAGTCTGGTTCTTTTGCTTCTCTCATGGGTCACATAATGTGCCTGCCTGGACAATGCAAATGAGCATTCAAGCCGGTGTAGATTTCAATTTGCTGCATAAGCCAAATTGATCCAAAATCTGCTTTAGGTTTCATCTGAAAGTGTCCAAACAGGAGACTCAATTGGAGAGACAAGGACTGCAGAACTGTAGACGGCAATGTGTCTAGGAACATCAGGATTTGGAATGAGCTAAAGGGCTTGATCCCAGAAGCAGCTTGCTGGTTGGGGTGCACCAACTGTGCCAGCTTCCCATCAGGTGGATCAGTGTGGCTTACCAGCAGGGAAACAGTTGCGACAGCGGGGAAGTCAGTATAGTGCAAATGCACCGGCAAAACCAATCCGACACTCCTGCTGGTGTTTTTGCACAGAGCTGACATCTGCCCTTCCTCATCCCACCATCTTGTACTCAACAGATCCCTACCTGCCGGGAGCATCTTCCTCCAGCTCTATCAATCACCGTAGTTTTTCACTGCAACCAAAGATGAGAATGTGACGCTAGGCAGAGAGGATTGTGCATCCTGAGAGTATTTTAAAATGCTAAGGTGGCCACATAAAGAGGAGGATGCCAACCGATTGATGACTTTTGCAAAGCATAATTATTATGGAGAGCAGCAAAAGTCCTGGGATCTGTAACAGAGAGTCGGAGGAAATGATTTTTCCCCAAGTGAGAGAAACCTGAAACATTGCCCAGGCCTGCAACTTTTATCTCACACATTGTGTTTTAGCTTCAGAAGTTAAAACCCCACTGACACCCAAATATAAATGTCAACACCTTCTAAAAGCGAACATTTCCCCTGAGTCATGTGCTGATGAAAAGAAGAAGGAAAGCCAGAAAGCCAGACACATAGAATGAAAATATTCAGCTCAACTGACTGATTCATAAAAAAGAAAAGAAAAAATAGGGAGGATCTTTATGGACCAAGATAAACTAAATGATTTGATATATCTCCTGCCATGTGTTTTACAATCCGCAAGGCATTTAACACCTTTGATAAAAATGGCTACATCAGCATCCTATGGTAGAGAGAGACCATGGAATTTCATTCCTGAAATGAGAACTTGCTGTGACTATATCACGGTCACGAGCCATTATCCTGTCAGAAAATAAGCAGCCCATCACAATGTTTCATGGCAGGTAAAGAATCAGACTACCAAATCAATCTGTTTTGTTGAGAAGCAATAAAAAAAAGGGGGGGTTACTTTATCTCTTCTGCTCTTGAGGTAGCGAGAGAAGTTCAGAGGAAGCATCTTTATCTTTGTGAAATCTTTGTTTAAAAAGCCATTTTGGTTACTGATACCAAAGTAGCCCTTGGGTTATATTCAGTTGGTATCACACTGTGGTCTCAGACTCAAGGGTGTCGAGTCCAGGGCCACATGTGGACCTCCTGGTCTTTCTAGCTGGCCCATAGGACTCTCCCCTTGCCACAACTTCCCTTCACTCATACCCTTCACCAGTCCTGCTTTTAAATTCTAGTTTAGTTTTTGCCTGCCTGGAATGCGTCCCTGAACTCTGATCATGCCTCTTGCCTGTCTGGATGGGCAATAAGCAAGTGAGTCTGTGCAGAAAATAGCCAGCTATGCAAACATAAAATTTACCTTCATTTTTTGCCTTGGGCCTACTCACCGCTGGGATGTGGTCTTCAGATGGTTGTCAATCAGAAAAAGGCTGCCCTTCTGTGCAGATGCCCAGATGCCTGTGAGATGCCAAAAATCAGGAAGACATCTGTCAGACAATGTGAGAAATATAATAGACATTATGGAATTGCTAGAAGTCAATATTAATACTAAGGCAGTATTAATATTTGTGGATGCGGAGAAAGGCTTTGATAATATTTATTGGAGTTTTATGAAAAAGAATCTACAAGGGATGGGGGTAGGCCAAAGCTTTGAGAATGGTATAGGTGCAATTTATTCTGAAGAAAAAGCAAAGTTAATTGTAAATAATGTGGTTACTGAAGAATTTCCTATTGAAAAAGGGACACGACAGGGGTGCCCAATATCCCCATTACTTTTTATATCTGTCTTGGAGGTTTTGTTAAATATGATCAGAGGGGACCAGCTGGTTAAAGGAGTTCAGGTCGGAGCCAAACAATATAAACTGAGGGCTTTTGCAGATGACTTAGTATTGACTTTACAACAGCCAGACACTAGTACGAAAAGAGTTTTAGAATTAATTCAAGTATTTGGTCAAGTGGCAGGATTTAAGTTGAACAAGCTAAAAACTAAAGTTCTGGAGAAAAACTTAACAAATGTTGAAAAGGAGAGGTTTCAGAGTGAAACGGGATTAATGGTGGCAAAGAAAGTGAAATATTTGGGGATTAATTTGACATCTAAGAATGTGAATTTATTTAAAGATAACTATGATAAATGTTGGACAGAAGTAAAGAAAGATCTAGAAATATGGTCAAATTTGAGACTTTCCTTGTTAGGCCAAATTGCTGTTATTAAGATGAACGTATTGCCAAGAATGTTATTTTTGTTTCAGACATTGCAGATTGCGGACAAAGTGGACTGTTTCAGGAAGTGGCAGAAAGATATATCTAAATTTGTCTGGCAGGGCAAAAAGCCCAGAATAAAATTTAAGATACTAACTGATGCAAAAGATAGAGGGAGGTTTGCCCCGCCGGACTTAAGACTGTATTATGAATCGGCAGCTTTCTGCTGGTTGAAAGACTGGCTACTTCTTGAGAATACAGACATTTTGGATCTGGAAGGGTTTAATAATAGATTTGGTTGGCATGCATATATATGGTATGACAAGGTAAAAACGCATAAAGGGTTTAAAAACCATATTGTCAGGAAAGCACTATATAATGTTTGGATTCGCTATAAAGATTTGTTGGAAAACAAAACACCTAGGTGGTTGTCACCAATGGAAGCTAAGGAGGTGAAAAAACTTAATATGGAATCTAAATGGCCAAAACATTGGAAAATTTTAGAGCAAGATGGTGAAAAAGTTAAATTACAGAGTTATGAGAAATTGAAGTTTAAAGTACGAGATTGGCTTCATTATCATCAAATAATGGAGGTGTTCAAACAAGACAGGGAAATTGGCTTCCAGATGGAGAGGTCAAAGCTAGAAACTGAATTGTTAGAACCCAATACAGTGGTGCCCCGCAAGACGAACGCCTCGCAAGACGGAAAACCCGCTAGACGAAAGGGTTTTCCGTTTTGGAGGCGCTTCGCAAAACGAATTTCCCTATGGGCTTCCTTCGCAAGACGAAAGCCCATAGGGAAATCTCCGGGACAGCGGGGAAGCGCAGTGCATCTTCCCCACTGTCCTCGGACCTCCTCCCACCGCCAGGCTTCGGAAGGCTGCTCCGAAGCCTGGCGGCGGGAGGAGGTCTCCGCCCCCCCGCCAGGCTTCGGAGCAGCAACCTCTTCTGAAGGCGGGTGGGGGGCGAAAGCCTTTGCTCCCCCCTGCCTGCCTTCCCGGGAGAGTTTCTCCGCTGTCCCGGAGGGCTTTTGAAGGCAGGCGGGGGGGGAGCAAAGACTTTCGCCCCCGCCTGCCTTCAGAAGAGGTCCAGGACCTCTTCTGAAGGCGGGCGGGGGGCGAAAGTCTTTGCTCCCCCCCTGCCTGCCTGTCCCGGAGGGCTTTTGAAGGCAGGTGGGTTGGAGCAAAGACTTTCGCCCCCCGCCCGCCTTCAGAAGAGGTCCAGGACCTCTTCTGAAGGCTGGCAGGGGGCAAAAGTCTTTGTCCCCCCTGCCTGCCTTCCCAGGGACTTTTAAATCACCCCGGACAGCAGAGAAGTCCTCCGCTGTCCCGGGGCGATCTTAAAATGCCGCCCGCCAGCATTTTAAGATCGCCCCGGACAGCGGAGAAGCCCTCCGCTGTCCCGGGGTTTTTTAAAATGCTGGGGGTGGGAAGAAAAGCCCTTGCCCCCCCCCAGCCTTCAGAAGAGGTCGGGGGACAGACTGTCCCCGAACCTGGTCTGAAGTCAGTTTCCATAGGAACGCATTAATTGATTTTCAATGCATTCCTATGGGTAACCGTGCTTCGCAAGACGAAAAACTCGCAAGAAGAAAAAACTTGCGGAACGAATTAATTTCGTCTTGCGAGGCACCACTGTACTAAGAATCTGTCAAGAATGTATAACCTGCTGTTGAAGTGGAATACACAAGATGAAACAGTTAAATCAGCAATGATTAAGTGGGCACAAGACTTTGGTCATGATATTATGTTTGCTGACTGGGAACAGTTATGGACCACCGGTATAAAGTTCACGGCATGTAATGCCTTAAGAGAGAATATTATGAAAATAATTTACAGGTGGTACATGACCCCAGTCAAGCTTGCAAAAATCTATCATTTGCCCAATAACAAATGTTGGAAATGTAATGAGACTGAAGGAACTTTCTATCACCTTTGGTGGACATGCCCAAGGATTAAGGCCTTCTGGGAAATGATCTATAATGAAATTAAGAAGGTCCTTAAATGTACCTTTCATAAGAAACCAGAGGCTTTTCTCCTGGGCATGGTCGGTCAATTGGTGTCAAGGAAAGATAGGACGTTTTTTATGTATGCTACCACAGCAGCAAGGGTTCTTTTAGCAAAGTATTGGAAGACACAAGAACTACCCACGCTGGAAGAATGGCAGACGAAGGTGATCGACTACATGGGATTGGCGGAGATGACTGGCAGAATCTGTGACCAAGGAAAAGAGACGGTGGAAGAAGATTGGAAGAAATTTAAAGTATATCTTAAGAACTGTTATAAAATTAATGAGTGCTAAAATGCCAAGGGTAATGAAAAAAACAGAATTACAGCTGTAAATGACTAAGTAAGAAAAGAAGGGAAAAAAGAAAATGAATAATCAGTTAATTGAAGTGAGAGGTTGCTGAAGAAATCTTAAAACAGGGATGCAGAAAGGGGAGGCATGGGGAAGTCGGGGAAGTAAGATTTATGAAAAAGAGGTTTTGAAATTATATGTGTCTATATGTTTGTTTGTCTATGTATTGTGTATTGTATTGTCTTTAATTTATGTTGGAAAATCAATAAAAAATTATATATAAAAAATAAATAAATCAGGACCTGAGTGAAACAGCGCTTTCCTTGTCTGTTATTCCCAGAAACTGGTATTCAGAAGCAGTCTGTAGAGGTAGAACCGAGGCATCATGCTTAGGCTTCTTCTGTTTCTCCTGCTTCTCTTTGAAAACCATGCATGTTGGTGGTACTCATGACTTTGCTTCAACAACAACAGCTTATTATTTATACCCTGCCCATCTGGCTGGGTTTCCCCAGCCACTCTCAGCGGCTTCCAACAAAATATTAAAAATACACATTATGCTTCTGTTAGTTGGATGGCTGTACGTTTGTCTGATGCAATGACACTACAATTCAACTGCCCGTAGTGTTCCACGTCTAGGGTAAGGTGTGCCATCCTATCCCAAGTCCACCAGAGTGTTTTCTCCCCCAAGTGCATCTGTGGATTTCAGTTATAGTGGGATAGGTTCATCTCTTCTTCATAATGTCTTGCTTGCTCTCCCGCTTTTGATAACGAGGGCTCAAATTGAATTGTGGGTGTCCTAAAAGTAAAACGGCTTTTATTATTCTGCCATGATTCAAGCTTAGGAAGCAGCATAGACAGGAGGGATCGTAAGGCATCACAGGGTCTGTAGGGCACTATGGGATGCCCCTGCAGTGTTTTACACTGGCTGCGATAAAACACTGATTCTTCCCAAAAAACTCAGCTAACCTTGACTTCCTAAAAACAACAACTCAACAACTTTGGTCTGCCCCAGGCACCAGCAGGGGTTGCTACACCACTGAACTTACCGTTTTCAGGTCAATGCTCCTTTCCTCAGGATGTCTAGGGAAACAAACCCCCATCAATTCATCAGTCATTAGTTGCTATTTATATTTTTTTTTCTAATGCACAATAAACATTTTGCAAACAGGATAAGTAAATGGAAACTGCTGAAGGCATTTAATTGTTTTGTTGTTGTTGTTTGCTTTTTTAAAAAGCATCAGTTGTTTCCTGAATCGGCATCAGTTCTTTTTAAAGCCAAGTCTTGCTTTCAGATAAAAATAAGATGCTGTTTTGGTGCTTGTGTGAGGCCATCTGTAAAGCCTAGTGCTTAGTTAGATTAAGTGCAATCTCTCAAGTCCCTAGAGATAAGCCATGGGAGATATCACCAATGTTCTATGCAATGTAAGGTTAACAGTTTGAAATTAAATTGTTCCTATCTACTACCTGCCACGTTTGGTAGCAAAAGGGCACATCCTCAGCAGGCATAAATCAGCAGCAAACTCTCCAACTTCAGTCATGAGGACATGACCTAATATCTCCAAATAGGATTATATGTTAAGTACATGACAGAACTTCTTAGATGATAGAGACTGAAAAATGAAAAGATTCCTGTGTACAAATTATAGTTCTCTGTCGTTGCAGAAAAGATAGGTTGATAGGAACTTCATAATCAGTAAGTAAGTTGCAAACTTTGTCTTCCTTAGCATATAGTTTATAGGATAGTTGCACCAACAATTTCTTCCCTTGAACTGGTGTGCAAGGCAAGGTCCCAATGGCAAGTCACAATTCTAGGCCCCAGATCTTGAAAATCATTCCCCTATTGGTAATGTATACTTGCATGAAAAGCACCTATGTGACCAAGGACCCATGTGAACATGTATAGGTTCCAAGACTGGAATTCCTGGTGGTTCAATCCAAAAGAAATGACATCCATATTTCAGTGCCATTGAAATCTGTACAGTAAGTTGGTGGCTACATGAATGCCATCCATGATTTTTTCATTTCTCAGAGAAACAGCTGGAGGGGAACCCAACTTGGCTTGGGCCTGATTGCATAAGGAGGGTAGGTATCTAACCTTTTGCTCCCATGCCAATTATAGGACTTAAATCCCTCCCCAAACGGTACGTGTACCAATTTTATATTCAACCCTCCTGCGAAGATTAAGCTAAAACACTCAGAAAAGACACAAAGAGCAGGAGCAACGGAAAATGGAGTAACTGTGAGCCAATTACATGCAAAACACACAGAGAGAAATGAGCCGAAAGCTACAAGGAGAACGCTGAATTCTGCAGAAAAAATTAATAATACCTTAGTGAGTATGCACTCCCCATGCTGTTTCTTGGGTTAGCATTTATTTGCAGCAATAGTTAAAGCACTCTGCGTAAGAAGAGGGCCCTGTGAAATGAGAGGGAGTTTTGCGAAGGCTTTTGTTTTGATTTGTTTTATTGATTTGCCATGGGCTTGATTGAGAAATGAATGATAGATTCGCAATTATGTTGTTCCTGTGATTTTGAAAGAAATCTTATCCTTAGCACATTAAATTTCAAATTTCAAGTGAAGGGCTGGGGACGATTTTATTTTTATTTTTTCTGGAGGGAAAGGAATGAACTCAAGAACTAATTGTAGATGGATCATCTACTCGAAGAGCAAATACTAGCTTGCAGTACTTCAAAAAGGCAGATGGATGAAAGCTCAGCATAAGCCTGACACTGCAATATACCTTGCGCTCAAGCTGAGAATCGTTAAGAGGCTTTAGAATGTTCCTTTTGATGCTTATATTACAGCAGCATTGGGGGGGGGGGGTCCGCCTCTCAACTTTTGTTGTTGTTGTCGCTTTGGGTTTTTTAGTGCTGCATTATGCAAACGGAGATGGATTTTGATCCATTAGTTGTTTTTCATACGAGCAACAGCGATCAACTTTCGATACAAGTCTTAAGGAGGGCTTTTGTATATCCATGAACATTTCTTTTCTTTTTTCTTTGTTTGACGATTCACGGTTGTACAGGAAAATGGAGTCCATGGGAAAAGCTTGTGTCCGAGGCAATAGGAGAGTGCCATCTACAATCGTATTAGTGTAAGGGACCTCAAAGGACACCAAGTTCAACCCACAGGCAATTCAGGAATTCCTGCTCACCTCCTCCCAACAGGTGGGCGGAGTTTGCGACCCCGTGCGGGGCTTACCTGGCTGGGTGCCACCCACCTAGTAACAGGGTGTAATTAACCCGCCCCTGCCTGGCAGGCCAATAGGCTGCCAGCAGGGGTGTGGCCTGGGCAGGTACTGGGGCCAATCCTTTGGCCCATTAAAGGGTGATTGCGGGAGTCACTGTCCCTAGAGCGGTGGCAAGTAGGTCAAACTCCCAACTTAGGTGCAGTGCGTGGGCACGTTGTGTAAATTCACGCTTTACCGTTCCCTCACATGGCACCTGTTTGACCCTGCACATCGTCAGCCCCCGTGGGTTGAGAGGGATACCTTCCAAGGCCAAGGCCAAGTTTCCTACATCTGAAAGTTGTGGCCTAATTTGAACCCATACCTTGGTGTCTAGTCTCTTTCTTGGGGGGGGGGCCTCCAAGGACAGGGTTTAGTGTGTGGGCTCGAAAATGCACTGTAACAGCTGTGCTGTGTGGCCACCTAACCCCTGCTTAGAAAACTTGCAACAAGGGAGTGTCAGCAACCTTCTCTGGCAGGCTCATACCATCCTAGTGTTTAGTCTAAATCCCTTTGTAATGTGTACCGACTAGTTTGGGTCCTAATCTCCGTGCATCAGAAAACAAATCATGTCATCATCTGTGTGACAGCCCTTCAAATGTTCAAAGATGGCTATTGTCTCACCTTTTAATGCAGTCTTCTCCAGGATAGAAACCTCCAACATTTCATCACAGGTCTTGGTCTCCAACAACATCTGTCAGGATGCTGTCATTGGCTCCCAGCTGGTTGCTCAGGGAAGTATAAAGAAAAGGAAAAGTTTCTTACAGTCCTTTTTTTCTTTCAATATTTACAAAGGGAGGTTATAGAACCCAGCCTCTTGGATAATGGTGTTGTCCCGAGTGAACTGCCAACCTCCTGTCTATCCCACTTCCTCATTCGCCGTTGTCATCATCTCCTCTATGGGTGCTGCTACGTGCCTTCTGTCTTTGAGCTCTTTGCTCTCCTACTTTTAAGGCTCGCCAGGTTCTGGGTGTTGGTGGGTCTGGAATGCTTTCTAATGACAACGTGTCAGCCAGCTGCTGCTCTAGCTCTGCCTGCTCCTCCTCTCCCATTGTTTCCCAACTCCCCCCCTCATCTGCCTCTGAACTGTGACCTCCCTCAAACCCCTGTTTAAATCTATACTGTCTTCCTCTTCCTCGTCCCTGGAAGGGTCAGGATGGGGAGGTGATCTCTATCATACCTTCTCTGCCCAGTCCCTGACAACATCTTTGCCACACCCCTCTGGACATGTTAAAGTGCAGATACCAAGAAATGGACACAGCCAGTGCTCTTCTTCGGGGGGGGGGGTTACGCAGGGGTACGCATACCCCTAAACATTGAGTGAATCTAGGTTTGGCCTCATTGAGGGGCAGTACTTTGACATGAGTAGGAAAATGAGAGTACCCCTAAACATGTTTTTAAGAGGGGGGAAAGCACTGGACACAGCACTGCTGGTGAGGTTGGTGGTGTCTAATTTAATTCTTTATTTAGAACTTTTCTATCCATCTTAATAAGGGACGCGGGTGGCACTGTGGGTTAAACCACAGAACCTAGAGCTTGCCGATCAGAAGGTTGGCGGTTCGAATCCCCGCAACGGGGTGAGCTCCCATTGCTCAGTCCCTGCTCCTGCCAACCTAGCAGTTCAAAAGCACGTCAAAGTGCAAGTAGATAAATAGGTACCACTCCGACGGGAAGGTAAAGGGCGTTTCCGTGCGCTGCTCTGGTTCGCCAGAGGCGGCTTAGTCATGCTGGCCACATGACCCGGAAGCTGCACGGCGGCTCCCTTGGCCAATAAAGCGAGATGAGCGCCGCAACCCCAGAGTCGGTCATGACTGGACCTAATGGTCAGGGGTCCCCTTTACCTTTACCTTATCCATCTTAATATGGAAAAAAGTGTCTCTAGGTAATACACAGAAAACTGAAGCAACAGAAAAGGGAAACTTGAAAAAAATTGAATATTAATAAAATAGACCACTATAAACTCATTCTCCTTCCAGAACACCTCACCTCTCAGCCTCCTAACTGTCACCCAAGACTCCAGCCATCCACTAAGGCTCTTACCCAGGGTCCAAATAAACTCATAGCTCACACACAAAATTTCACAAGCAGGGCTCCTGGAAACTGCTGACATTACCCCAGTCTCTCACTCTAGGCTAGATACTAATCTAATGGCATTTCAGCTTCAGTCTTGAACCAGTACTACGTGCTCCATGCCCTCAATATTAGACACTTTCGTGTTTGAGATAATTTATTCAGGCGAACCAGATTTGCAATGACATTCCCTTCCATAAAAGCCCTACAAACTGACCCAGCAAGCTTTTAAATGTCTTGTGGCATCCTTTTTGCCAGTGCAACCTCTGCTGTGTTGATAGGTTGTATGACTGTGCTGAGCAGAGTTTGAAATAGAAGCAGAGGTGGATCTACACAGAGGGCGGGGGGGCGGCAACGTTATAACAAAATAAAAAACCACTATGGAAAATGGCTTGTATTCCCCCCCTCTGGCTCCATCTGGTGTTGCATGTTTATAACACGTTTCAAAACACTGTTTCTTGACTAATGTAGCTGAGTCCCAGATCTCTCTTTGCTCCATCATGCCAAACTACTCGCTGGCATGGAAACCAAGCTTCCACCAGTGGCTATTTTCTGTTCTTATCCCAACAGTAATTACTGTGCTCTCTGAAAAAGCACCAAAACACCCACTTTTGTACCTTGTTTCTTCATGTTTGCATTACCTTCCTTGAACTACGTCCCCACAATGTATCAGCATAATGTATTACCTTCCTTGAACTATGTCCTCACAATGTATCAGCACAATGTATCAGTATCTTTTCTTTTCTCGCCAGTTCATAAAATCCCAGGATCTAAGGTTCAAGACAAAGCATAAAGCAGAGAAGCTGCTGAAGTTTATCAGCTTTACATCCCTTTGGTTTCTACCGGAAAGAGTTGAGCAGCTACTTTCTGATTGAGAGCAGGAGGATTAAAACTTCATAATCTTTGGCTGGGTGGTGCCTAAGATGTGTAACGAAACCTCATCCGATACTTTATTCCTAGTTTTATGTAAATGCCTACCTTTCATAGATGATTCATGGGCATTTAGAGGATTAAATGGGGCAATCAAGATAAGGCACCTGCGTTTACGAACCTAAGTCCAAGTACAAAGCATATGCATGCATAACCTATTCATTTGCATATAAAAGCTTGTAGCTTACAAAAAAATAATAATAAATGAGGCAATCAGAAATGGACTCCCTAAATGGCAAAACTGTAATCAGAAACAATCTTCCTAAACTGCAAAAATCAGAGAAGCATTAATCATGGACCATGGTGTTTTTAATCTGCACAATTTCTACACCAGATGAGTGTGAAACACCTCTCGCTTCCAGTTATTTTCTTGGTTTTTAAGGTTCATTTCAGCTTGTTCAGTGGATGTTCATGGCACCAGCCGCAGCTTTAAAAGAGCAGTTATTTGATATGCAGCCAGCCAACCACCAATGAATTGTGGCTATGATACGTTCCATTCTCTCTGCAGTTGGAGGCTCTATTATGCGAAGGAGGTGGAGGAAGGAGTGAAGAACAAATGAGGGGTGGGAGGAGGAGAAAGAAGAGAGAAAAGAATGGCTGTCCCAGGCAATTCTCCCTGCTTCCCTAACCCTTAATCCCTGGCTTTCAAGTTTTAGTGAAGTCATAATTCCATGGGAGCATCCAGCAACCTAGAGCCCTGCCCACACAGAGGAAAAGTTCACCAGGAAAAGTTCTGAATATAAGTCTGGGTTGTTAGAGTTCCCTGAGAAAGGAGCACACACATAGGATGCCTAAGGTGAAGAAAGAGAAGGGGAACTGGAGAGAGAGACCTAACAAAAGACTTGCCACATTCTTCCGTCTCCTGCCATTCCTATTTATCCTGGCTGCTTCACATTCCCCACAGGCAGATTGTCCATATCTCCCATATCTGTGGAGGGAATGGATCATAGCCAACACTGTTTTCATTCATAATATTTGTATATGACCTAGCCCTTCCTTCATCAGGTGCCCAGGTCTGAATGTTTGCAAGGTTAATGGCTGGAGAGATGACAAATATCTATAGCAGAAGAAACAGGAGGGGTCGGGGCTTGGGAATACTGTGGCACCACTAGCAGTTTTGTTTGATGACCAATTTCACTTGCTGAGGAAATGCA
Source organism: Podarcis muralis (assembly GCF_964188315.1). Classification (NCBI taxonomy): domain Eukaryota; kingdom Metazoa; phylum Chordata; class Lepidosauria; order Squamata; family Lacertidae; genus Podarcis; species Podarcis muralis. The sequence goes on from NC_135658.1 coordinate 87,499,616, forward strand.
ACAGACTTTGGTAGTATACGGCAATCAATGGCACTAAGTCAAGAAGGCACACAGCACTGACAGCCTCTCTGTGCATGTCTATCATGCCTCTTGCCCCCCAAACAAAAAAGAAATCCTTCTTAAAAGAATCATTTCTTGATTTGTCTGTGGCGCAACTTCCATCACCTAACATTCCTTCTAACGTGAATGTGCCATTCACCTCACAGTACTGTAATGTTGCTGCTGGGCCAACATGTCATCTTGCTGCTACCAGGCTGACATTCCTGACATATTGAAGATTGATGTGCCTGAGTGCATGATTTTCATGTTCTCGAGCTGCTACAATCTATTAGTGCAGTGATGTTATTTCAGGTTGATTTCCCCCCGCTCATTTGATGTTACTTTGCAAAGATTTTTTTAAACTCGCTTTTCAAATGCTTGCCTCCATAAGGAAGTGGGATTCGATTTTGCTTAACACTTTAGACGAGAGTAGAAATATATATTTTAAAAAAAATTAAAAAATGTCCAGTAGCACCTTAAAGGTAAAGGGAGGATGACTCTGGGGTTGCAGCACTCTTCTCACTTTACTGGCCAAGGGAGCCGGCATACAGCTTTCGGGTCATGTGGCCAGCATGACTAAGCTGCTTCTGTGAACCAGAGCAGCGCACGGAAATGCCACTTACCTTCCCGCTGGAGTGGTACCTATTTATCTACTAGCACTTTGGCATGCTTTCAAACTGCTAAGTAGGCAGGAGCTGGGACCGAACAACGGGAGCTCACCCCGTGGTGGGGATTCGAACCGCCAACCTTCTGATCGGCAAGCCCTAGGCTCTGTGGTTTAGACCACAGCACCACTCTCATCCCTTTAAGTTTAGTAATAAGTTGCAATTCAGCAACTTCTCTTTCCAGACTATTTCAGATATTCTTTTGTAATAAGACAGCTACTTTGAGATCTTGTATAGAATGTCCTGGGAGATTGAAGTGTTCTCCTATTGGTTTCTCTGTCTTGTGATCCCTGATGTCAGATTCCTGATGTTTAGACGAGAAGTAGCAAATGTGGTAGCTTCCAGAAGTTGCTAGGATACGACTCCCATCATCCTGGACTGTTGAACCTGCTGGTTGTGGCTGATGGGATGTCTCATGTTGGTCACTCTGATTCACACCAATATTTTTTTAGAACTGCTTTTTGAAAAGTATTACTGTGCTGATCATTCTTAGAGAAAGCAATGCAAATTGGAAGTACTTTTTAAAAAATGTATTGGCTTTTGCTAGTTTTCTCGCAACTGACTTTTACAAATTAGCAGAACGGATATTTTTAGTGATTGTTCCAAGCTAATTACTCGGGTCTCTGTAATGCAATGCTAACATATGCCACACAGATAGTGTGAATTCCGTTTTGATTTCAAAACTAATCATATTTGAACTTTGACTTCATTTAAATTGAACTAATTAGAGTCAGCCAAGTAGATTCATATATTTGGATGTAATTAAAATTTCGTTAATTGAAACAAAATCTTTAATTTTGATTAAGAGAAAAAATAGTTTCTGTCAGCCTCGATTTTAATTTGTGACTCTGATGAGTCAGCCTGTTAGGAGTTTAAAGCATGCAGTTGGTGTTGTTTCTTTTTAAAAAAGAGTAAATTTATATTGAAAAAGATGAATACAAATGGTGGCTTATATTGAAGCAATCCATATTAACAAGTACCCCCCCCCCAACCATAAAGAGCAGAGATCAGCACCCCAATCCTGGATGTATTATGAGACAGCAAATCCTGTTAATGTTAATTTCAGTGGAACTTCCAAAGTGATGGCTGGATGTGCAGCTTTGGAAATGATTGATGCAAGGCTATCAGGAAGTGACGGGCAAAAGCCTAATGCATTTTGCTAGCACGTCTCTATTTTGGAAGGCACAGAGTCGGTTCTGACAATACGCCAAGCTGACTTGCTCTAAATAAAATCTGCACATGTAAGCAACTCATCTTCTAGAGAGGCTGTTCTTCCATGAAATCAAAATATTCCACTTGTCCCTCCCACTTTCACAAAACGGAATTGTGTTGTATATTTATATATATACTGTATATTTAAAAATATTTTCACAAAAGGGAAGCATAACAGAGGTGTGTAAAACTATGCATGGTGTCTAGAAAGCAGAAAGAGACAGAAGTTTTCTCCCGCTGTCATAACACTCATCATAACTCAAGGACATTCACTAAAACTGAATGCTGGAAGATTCGTGACAGATGAAAGAACGAACTTCATCACATGGGGCATAGTTATATAATTTTCTCCCACAAGAGATATTATGGACTTCCAACCTGGATCTGCTTAGCTCCCTGTAGTTTTGTGAACAAAAGTTTTTTTTAATGAAAATAGCATACATCCCTAAGAAAGTAACCTGTGGGATTCCAGAAGGATTGACACAGCTGCTAGGGCTTCTGGTTTGTGTTTTGCTCAGTTGGATCCAAAAGCCGCAGTTTCTGCAAAGCTGATTTGACAGGAGTGGATATTTGGGCATGTGCCAGAGAGGCAGAAGGACTTGAAAGACCAGCATTTTCCCCAAAAGGCACTGGTAGTACTGGTAGAAAAGACAGGGAAATGTCTTGCTTCAACATCACTTTCTTGAAACACTGTGATTGGAGAGCCCTTCTAAAAACCATTCTTTCTGATTAGAAAGTAGATTTGTCAACCACAAAAGAACTGTTCTACTCCCAGTCCTCCGCCTTGGTGCTTTCCATATAAGACAAGTTTGGGAAGATATTGTTTAATTTTTGCAGGCTCACTGTGTGGGGCGGGGAGGGTTCAATATCCTGAAACCCCCCAAAGTGCTCCCAAGACCCTCAATTAAGTTTGGGGTGATTAAGATTTGACATTTGCCTAAAGTGACTTGATTTGGGATTTGTCCAAATTTGATGCATGGCTCTTCTAATGCCCCCAAACTTCCCTCAGGTCATCAAAGAAGCCCTCAACTATTGAACTGAAAGTGCGGCTGGTAAGTGTCATGGAAATTTCAGTGACTGCTAAAAAGTCTACATAAGGGAATTTAGCACTTCTTTTTATGTACAATTTAGCCCTTAATTTGGTGCTTTATTTAAGTTGTTCCCTCTTCTAACTTTGCGTATTTTCCTTTATTTCTTTTTTCTTTTTCTATATTGAAGCCAGCTAGCTTTTTTTCTAGAGGGAACATTTTAAATATATTCAATTATGCATAACCTAGGCCTATTTTATGCCTGGTGTAAAGTCACTGATGTAATCCAAAAGCTGCATTTGCCCAGCGTCTTATAATTGCAGTTCAGTTTAGGAGCATTCTAGGTTATTATTAGAAGGATAATTACCATCGACACTGGCGTACTATGGGAATTATGTTAATTACAGTTAAATATTATATTCTCTAACCATGTTCCTTTTTCTCATTTATCCCAAGAAATATAGAACTATAGGTTATAAAAATTAATGACATTGTCCTATACAGTAAGCACAATTAATGACCTGAATTTTGACCAAAGAATCCATTCATCCTATAAAGGTCTTTTTAAAAAAGCTCTCCCAAAGAGCCAAATTTAAAAATCCAATAATAAAAGAAGTCAGGGGAGGTGGGAACCATGGCTATTAAAAATGAATGCCTGAATAACTGTGGAGTCCTTCTCATTTCCAAGGGGTTAATCAAAGTTAAAAGCTATTTTAAAAATCCCAATAATCCCACTTCAGATGTATGAATGACCTCAGGAGATCTAAAAGTGTTTAGAGGTGCAGCTCTGCTCCCCCAAGTGCTCCAACAAGAAGCGTGAAGGTCTGGTGATCCAACTGAAGATGGTTTGATGTCTCTGCACGATCAGGAATCCCAATAAAGCTGATCACACAGAGATCTCTACATTCATTCAGTCAAATGTGTATGAGGCAAATCTAGAGTGTTTGCGTGTTCCCTTTTGCGTGTCGAGACCCCAAAGCCACCCCCTCTTTGAGAAATAACATACACAAAGACACAGATATTAGGTTAATGTTATTGGGCAAATTTTGGCTACAACTTTATTGATTAAAGAATGTGAGCGGTATTGGCTTAGGCATTGAATGGACCCGACTATATCTGACTCCTGCCTGATGCACAGGGAGTCTGATAAGGGTAAACCACTGGGGGGGGGCATCGATACATACCAACTCAAGCTCCCCCTGGTGTTCCTGTTGGGGTCGTGTCATGGCCCTAGCCTCGCCCCAGGCTTCAGACAAGATCAACACCCCCAGATTCCTTTAACGGAATAACCTTAAGCTTGGAAGGGCAGGTGATGGCCACACCTCCCCTCCCCCATCACAAGGTCAAACAATGCCTAACCGCAACCCTAACAAAGTTGTGACGATTGCTACGAGGTAGGTGAAAACCAAATGACCAGTGCCAATTTGCCAAGTGGAAAAATTCCTACCAGGCCCCTCAATGGCGACCAATAGCAAGGCCAATGACGAAAACCTGCAAATAGGGAGGGAGGGTGGGTGATTGAGGAAGTGAGCCAAAGAGGAAGCCCTCTGGCTCACACCTCTGCTTAAATGGTCCCAGCCACGCCCCCTGGCCAGCGGATTGGCTGGTCGGTTGCTGACGTGGACCGGATCCCCCGGGCAACGGGGGACTAAGTACCCCGCCCCCAGAGACGAGTGGGTGGCCACGCGGTCCACCGCAACTCCTCCCCATAGGGAAGTGGAGAGGATTTCCAGGAAAACTCTACAATCCACAGAAATAAAACTAATCCATCTCTCGTGGGCTGAAAGATTTTCTCACCTGGAAGTCATTTGGAGCTGTTAGTTTGTTTGAAGCATAGGATCTTAGGAAACAACCTTACATCATGTCAGACGATTGGTCCATCTAGTTCAATATTATCTATGCTGATTGGCTGTGGCTCACCTGGGTTTCATACAGGAAGTCTTTCCTAATCCTACCTAGAGATGTCAGGATTAAACCTGGAACCTTCAGATGCTGTATTTCCTTTGCTATTAGCCACCCTGAGTGGTGTGCAATCTGTAGAAGGGTGGATTATAAATGTTTGTATGAGGAAGGAAGGAAGGAAGGAAGGAAGGAAGGAAGGAAGGAATAATTTTTTCTGCTGTCTGACATCCTATTAAGACCAACTAAAGGGAAGTCCTCTCAACCAATCAGCTACAAGCACACCTGTGGCAATGCTTGTAATATTCAATAAAACAGGCTCCCAGGGTCCGCCCTGGCCAGACGCCTAGCTACACCTGCCTCTCTCGTCTCCCATGATTTTTCACTTCTACAACCAACAAAGGACTACACGAGAAGCACAGATTAAACTTAGATTTGAGTAGGTAAAAGCTAAAAACTGTTCATGTATCCTGGGGAAACATTGCATTATTTTTTCTTTTCATAGCATCATCATTTCATTTTAGTTGTGTGATTATAATGTTTCAGGATAAAAAACACACACAGTTACTTTAGAAATCATGACAGGAATAACCTAGAATGCACATTCTGAGATTTTCATTTCATTTCTCTATACACAAACTGCATCTCATTAAAATCCCTGTGCCGGTACCAGGGTGTCATTACATTCTTGGTTTATTCAGCACAGTTAAAAGTGCCGTCTCATCCAGTTAAAAAAAAATAAAAATCCCCAAAGGACTTCAAACAAAAAATATTGAACGTAATGAGAAAACAAATGATAAAGATGACCCGAGATAATCCTTGGGTTCTTAAGGTTTAATATGCATTGTCTTGAGGCATCAGAATAATTAGACCTATATATGGACTCCAATTGTTTCAAATAATGAAATAACCATGGTCTTGCAAAATGTTTTCTGCTATGAACTTAACCGCCTGAAATTGCTTTTTCTTTAAAAGTCACACAAAAAACCCCAACAACACTGGAGATAGAGAAAAGCAATCATCTATGCAGATATGGATCCCTTGATGCAAGCAGTGCTGTGCCAACTGAAGAGGAATTCACAACATGAAAGTGGCTTCTTATTCTTCTAGTCTCAAGAGCATGTCGTGCTGGGAACTATGGGAGATAAACAAATATCCCAACGGATTTGGTCAATCAGTTCAGAGGAATCAAGGAAAGCATATTTGGTCCAAATGTTTTGGAAATAATATTAATACAGAGTTGGTATTTCAGCCTAGAATCATAGAATTGAAAGGGAACACTATCGTTGTCATCATCATCATCATTTTATTTGTAAGCCGCCTTTCCAGAGTTAAAACAATGCTCAAGGCAGCTTACAATATGACAAGATTTACATAATTACCAACATAACAAAAGTCATAAACAATAAATAAGATGCATCAAAAGTACACAACCAAACGGAAAACAATTTCCACATAAATCATAAAATCTAAAACTAAGAATACAGCATTAATATCAATCACAACTTAAAATGACATAGATAAAAAATAAAAGCAGTTTAAAAAACAAGCAAAAACATGAAAACACTAGAATCATCTGGTCCACACCCAGTGCAATGCAGACTATTTTGCCCAGCGTGGGGCTTGAACCCTCAAACTTGGAAGTTTTTGTTTGTTTGTTTTTAAATGCTGCAAGACCGAAATCAGAGATGCGGCCATCTAATTTTTACCATATTTAAATGTACGTCTGCAGAGATATTAAAGCACTCTTGGCTTACTGTGATTAAAGCACTCTTGGCTTACAGAATTGCAAACCATTCATGAAATGATATAATATATTATATCATTTCAATAGACCCAAATGAAGGTCTCATTGGATTCTATAAAACAAAACACTCCTACAATTTGCTGCAAAGTGTAATTGGTTTGTCAGTGAAATTCCTCTAACCCAGGCATCCCCAACCTTCGGCCCTCCAGATGTTTTGGACTACAGTTCCCATCATCCCTGACCACTGGTCCTGTTAGCTAGGGATCATGGGAGTTGTAGGCCAAAACATCTGGAGGGCCGCAGGTTGGGGATGCCTGCTCTAACCTACAGGATCAGACAAGGGGTGATCTGTATTACAAAATTCAGAAAGGTGAAAATCCTGAATGGGTGTGGCTTGGTTTAAGGACTGTGAATGTATGCAGGTTCTCATTAAAATGGGAACCAAGCAAATTTCCCCATCCCTAGGTGAGACCAATCAATTTTGGCTAATTGGTCAAAGCTGGGAGGTCAGTGTTGGTAGGCAGGGAATTAATGATATACACCCTGCTGAGTAGGTCTGTCAGATAACTCCAAAGCAAAAGGGAAAGGGAAGCTGAAATGGCTGTTTGCTTATTTCTTCCCAATCCAGAATTGAAATCAATCCAGCAAATACACATCAGTAATAACTATTCTTGTTTTCATTCCACCAGTGATATGTAACAGATGACACCACTCCCACCACAATTTAAAACGGTGTTTCCTTTGCAATAAATCAGCTTTGCAATGAAATGATGTGGAAATAATTCAATCTTTAATTATGCTACATGCATAACTTACCTAAATAACTATGTAAATTATGTTAAATAGGGGTAAAGGTAAAGGGACCCCTGACCATTAGGTCCAATTTTGACCGACTGGGGTTGCGGCGCTCATCTCGCTTTATTGGCCGAGGAAGCGGGCGTACAGTTTCCGGGTCATGTGGCCAGGATGACTAAGCCACTTCTGGTGAACCAGAGCAGCGCACGGAAATGCCATTTAACTTCCTGCTGGAGCGGTACCTATTTATCTACTTGCACTTTGACGTGCTTTTGAACTGCTAGGAGCAGGGATCGAGCAACGGGAGCTCACCCCTTCATGGGGATTCGAACCGCCGCCCTTCTGATCGGCAAGTCCTAGGCTCTGTGGTTTAACCCACAGCGCCACTCGTGTCCCAAGGCCTACACGTCAATAATAGGCCCACTGCTCAACCTTGGAGCCTCCTTCTCTTTGCTGCCACTACATAATAACCTGTGTCTTTAAAGTAAGTGAGTAAGCAGAGGAGCAAGGAAGGGAAGGCCCTTCTTGCCTTTGCCCTGGCCCTGTGGGTTTCCATAGCAGTGAATATGAGATGGGTCCACTCATAGGGATCACCAAAAGCTAGACCCAGCATTGACTATATTGCAGCAATGGTGCTAAGTATATTGCTAATTTCCTCTCCAAAGGTTTGAATGGGAAGCATTCATTCTTGGGCAAGATATATATTCATGGACTCCAGTAAGGTTCGGCTAAGCCTGCTCCCTAATACTGGTGACTCCAGTAATTGAAAATCAAGACTTTCTATGTAAGCTGTCTCTATGCAATTGCATCCTGGTTTCCGGATGTTATTGGACTCTAACTCCCATCAACCTCAGCCATTATAGCCAATTATCAGGCATGGTGGGAGTTGTAGTCCAGCAATATCTGGAGAGTCCGATTCCTACACTAGAGTAGGGCAAATTGCTAGGAGCTGGCATAGATGACTAGGAAGCCAACATAGAATCAAAAGAATGGTTAAGAAATAAAAAGTGTGTTGCAAAGAGTGTACAATATACAAACATCAAAGCAAAACTAGGAAATGTTTCTTATGATTTCTGAAGCTCAGAGGATAAATATCTCACTGTTGCATAATCCAAAGAGAGTCAGAACGGTCTTTTTTGAAGTTCTACCCTTGGTACTTAAACCATTAGATGGCCTCTGAAGTTGTGCCTATGCAAATACAAATCTCTTTATACAACTGAAGTGACAATACTTCCAAAACACAGATAACAAAAATAACCTTTTAACTCTTGTTAAAAGCAGTAGAATAATTATGCGGCTAGTTAAATGGAAATAAGATAGCATGTGCTTGGCAAAATTATGTTCAGTGAACATGTTGACTATTAAAAAGAAATGGCTATTATAAATTGACCTTCCTCCCATATATTCATTGACCCATAAGGCACCCTAAAAACCACTGTGGCACCTTCAGTAGCTGAATTGTTTTAGAAAGTCTCTTTGACTTGGGTTTCATTGTCAATAGTGTGAAGAAGAATGGGAAGGATTCATTATGAATAACCTTGAAAGAACAATAGCAAATCTTTTCAATGTAACGAGTTTCTAATTGAGGGTTTCATGCAATTAATTTAATAACTAATTTGAATATTAAGTAATGCATATAGGTTGCCCTGTGTTTGCTCTCTAGGCAGGCAACAGGCCAGTGCTTTACATGTCTGCTCAGAGGTAACTGACTCCATTGCAGCATCATTGCTATGGTCAGAAGTAAGTACAACTTGATCCGAAGTGTGTGGGATGCTGAATATCAGACTGTTGCAACCCCAACCTATGCCTTCAATTCCCATACAATGAATGGAGGTCTGAAGGGAGGGGATGTAAGGTTAGAATCCAGCTGCGAGTAAAAGGTAAAGGACCTCTGGATAGTTAAGTCCAGTCAAAGGCGACTATGAGGTTGCAGCACTCACCTCGCTTTTCAGGTCGAGGGAGACAATGTTTGTCCACAGACAGCTTTCCGGTCATGTAGCCAGCCGCTTCTGGCACAACGGAACACTGTGATGGAAACCAGAGAGCACAGAAACGCCGTTTACCTTCCTGCCACAGCGGTACCTATTTATCTGCTCGCTCTGCGTGCTTTTAGACTGCTAGATTGGCAGGAGCTGGGACAGAGCAACGGGAGTTCATGCCATTGCAGGGATTCGAACCGCCGACCTTCTGATCGGCAAGCCCAAGAAGCTCAGTGGTTTAGACCACCCGCGTCCCAAGTCCAGCAGTAGAAGAGGTTAGGAAGAGAGTAGACCGGGATAGCTAATATTGTGTATTCCAGATATTTCGGGACTCCCGTCATTTCTAACCATTGGCCATACTGTCTGGGGCCGACAGGAACTGTAGTCCAACAACATCTGGAATGCACCACAGTGGCTGCCCTGCAGAATTCAAATGAGGAGAACCTGCCTAAGTTTGGTGATCACACTTTGCTACTCAGTGTCTCAGGACTCAGTTACGCAGCTGCAAAGAATATGTTTTAAGTGTGTTTTAAGTGCAATAGACAATGAGACACTAGTTGACGACGGTGAGCCTTAGGGAAAATTCAATGTATTTTTTAAAACGCTTTTTAAAAAATGCATTTTCAGAATGGTTTTTATATCCGTGTAGATTCCCCCTTGGAACCTTGAGGAACGATGGCATGCCAGAAGCAAAAATTGGCAGGGAGAGGCAGTGGCATAGCATGGGTTGATAGCAGCCAGGGCGAGCAAGCCACTGACATCACAGGAGTTCCCCACACACTGGCGCCAAGTGGGGCTGTGCTGCCTGCTTGTCCACACAATGGGGAGCCTGGGCAGCCCTTGGTGGGTAAATCCCCCTGACGTCTATGGAGAAGAGTGCTGACACAGGCCATACCTGGGTCACCCTTTACCTGCCTCTCCCCATCCATGCCTGTTCACCGACTTTAGTTGCGATCCCTGCATTGCAAGGGATTTAACTAGATGCCCCTTAGTGCCCCTTCCAACTCTACAGTTCTATGATTCTATTATTATTCCAATTAAACTCACCCACCTGATTATCATTCAGTTTACTTTTTTGTTCAGGTATGCATTGTCAATCACAGCAACAAATATCTATCAGGATATGGAGACAATATTAATAATTCACAATAATTTTGCTTAGTATTATTTGATCCAGTAAATTATAAATGATTTCCAATTTCACTTTAAATGTGTCTATTGATTTTCTTTCGGTAAATTTCATGATGCCCCCCTTTTTCCGTTTTTAAACGTATCTTGTTATTTGCCATACAAGATTGCTTTCCTTCTTTCAGTTTTCTCTGGAAAAACCACATTTTTGCATTGCTCCCCCATACAAGGGAAAAGATCACCACTCACAATCGCTAGGAAAAAATGGCCACAGATTTATGATATGTGTCTGAAATAAGTAAAACTTTTAAGCAACATGCAAAATCCAGGCCACTATTTTGGGAGGGTATTTCCAGCTGTAATTTTACTTCAGTGAAGCCATTCAACCTCTGAGCAATAGCACAATTGATTACTGACCCGTACTACCTTAAAATGTGCTGAGCAGGCCATATCTCAACCTTACATGACTTTGCCAGGGCTCAAATAAAGCTCTGATTCCTCTCACACTGGTTATCTATGAGAGGCTGGTTGGATAAGCTATTCTTCCCCTTAAAGATGGCTCAGGGTACTCACCAGTAGCACGTAAAAGACAGCAGATTCCATTCTAACATGTCTTCATCCCAATCAACTCTTTTCCCATTCTGTTGCAGTTTGATTCCCACCAAATACTACATTATTTGCTTCACTGTCCCCTATTTAACGGGACGCGGGTGGCGCTGTGGGTTAAACCACAGAGCCTAGGACTTGCTGATCAGAAGGTTGGTTGTTCGAATCCCCACAATGGGGTGAGCTCCCATTGCTCGGACCCAGCTCCTGCCAACCTAGCAATTCGAAAGCACGTCAAAGTGCAAGTAGATAAATAGGTACTGCTCCAGCGGGAAGGTAAACGGTGTTTCCGTGCGCTGCTCTGGTTCGCCAGAAGCGGCTTAGTCATGCTGGCCACATGACCTGGAAGCTGTACGCCTGCTCCCTCGGCCAATAAAGCGAGATGAGCACCACAACCCCAGTCGGTCAAAACTGGACCTAATGGTCAGGGTAAATGCCTTACAACCACCCAGCCAAGATTAAGGTGTCACCAATGCCTAAACCATCAAAGTTGTGATGATTGTTGTGAGATAGGCAAAACCACTAGGTGGGTGCCAGTTTTGTCTGGTGGACAAATTACTGCCTGGCCCCAGATTTGGTGACCACCAATGCCATAGCAAGGTCCAAGAAAAGTAGGAAGAAGAGGTGAATGTGCAGGAGATCCAATGAAAAACCCGGTGCCAGGGCTAAGGCAGGCCCACTATATTTTAAGGATGTTTAAATGAATATTTTAAATTGTAAAAGAGAACACACACACTATTTAAATTTTCTGTTTTACAATTTAAAATACCCATTTAAACATCCTTAAAATTGGAATGACTTCCCTTCTTCTCTTTCCATAGTTCCTTTTGCATATCATAAATCCATGCATATTTTACAAAAACTAAATCATTCAGTTTCCATTATTACATCCATCAAAACTTATTTACACTGTTGAATTTATCTTAATGCTGCCAACCTTTTCAAGTGTACACAATTTCCTTCCATGTATTCAATAAATGTTTTCCAATCTTCTCTAAACGTATGTTCTTCTTGTTCTCTTATTCTATATATATATATTTTAAGTCTGCAAGCTGCACATATTCTGTCAGCTTAATTTGCTATTCTTCTTTAGTTGGGTTCTCGCTCATTTTCCATTTTTCAGCTAACAAAACATGGGCCACAGTAGTGGCATACATAAATAACTTTTTTTGACACCTGGGAATTTCTGTCTGAATTATCCCCGACAAAAAGGACTCCTGTTGTTGTTGTTGTTGTTGTTTGGGGGAAGTACTTTTAAACATTTTTTTTTCAATTCATTATGGATTATTTCCCAATATTCTTTTACCCCTTTACAAGTCCACCACATATGATAGAACGTTCCCTCAACCTCATTGCATCCATGGAGATGCAATAAGGCAGGGCCACGTTATATCCCTCAGGGACATAGCTGTCAACTTTTTCCTTTTCTTGCGATGAATCCTATTTGGAATAAGGGAATTTCCCTTAAAAAGGGGGGAAAGTTGACAGCTATGCTCAGGGGTAGACCCAAAGGGAGCCTCCCTGCCCCCATCAGACCCACCCCCTGAGAGGTTGCCATTGGCGAATTTTCAGCCAGGCTTGGATCCAAGACACTGACTGGCGAGGTGAATTTTAAATTGTTCCTCACCAGCAGGGCAGTTCCTGGCACCAGGGTCTTCTCCAGATGAGGATTCCAGGAGGCATTGCCAGCCCACAATGTCTCCATATCTGAAGGGTAAGCAGATCTATGTACATATTCTTCTCCCTCTATTCCTGGGAATATGTGTCTATGTTTTGCCTGTTCTTGCCTTACAAACATTGAAGAAATCAGTTTTCTTTCTCTGTAAGATGTTCATAAGGCATATTGCATATTATTTGAATTGTTTATTGGGATTAGGCCATTTCCCATCTGTTTTCAAGACCTCATAAAGTGTGCGCTCGGCCATGGATGGACCAAGTCTCCAGGAGAATATTAGATATCCACCCAGGAGCACCTGCTGTTTGCTGAGTTTTAAATCTGGGCATCTTAAATCAGCCGACACATATTTAAAGGACAGCTCTTTATTAAATACACAGCTGAAAAAGTCTGTGCTCATTGCTTTATCTCAGCATGCGCATGATTCACTGCTGCTTCTGTTGTTTAGTAAGCATAGTAACTCCCCCTCTGATAAAAGGTTTCCAACACAATATACAAAGAATAAGGCCAAATTAAAACCAATAAACAATAAAAACGGAACAAATAAAGGTGTGAAAGATACCAACAGATTCAATTACACCAATTTGAAATGCCTGAGGAGATTATAAGATTGTGCTCTGTACTTGAATACATAGAGAGCCAAGCAATCACCCTTACGTCAGGCTAGGGCAGTGTCAACTGAGTAGAGATGTCCCTACACTCACCTCTGAGGGTGAGAGAAAATGTGGCTTGCCAAGAGTCTTGGAAAGAGTTTCGAGTGGCTGATAAAGAGTTCTGGAGGGTCACATTTGGCCTCTGGGCCTCAGTTTACTCTATGTTTGCATGGAAGTAATTCCACACAACTTGAAGCTTTAATCTCATTGAAAGAACTGCATTGTAAGACTACATTCTTAGAAACATGTATCTGGGAATAAGTCCCATTGAACTGAACGGTGCTTACTTCTGAAGAGAAAAGACTAGGGCTTGGCATGGAGAAAGAACCCATTTTAAATGGATTTACATGTGGATTTTGATTGGTTCTGGCCTGCTTGAGCTTTGTTTCCCTTGTGCCTGAGCCACTGTTGCATTTTTTAAAAGCCTGACTAAACATATGCAAAATTATACAAAAATGTGTGTGTATATAATGATATGATACGATACGATACGATACGATACGATACGATACAATACAATACAATACAATACAATACAATACAATATACAGTCGTACCTTGATTCTCAAATGGAATCCGTTCTGGGAATCTGTTTGACTTCCAAAAATGTTTGAAAATCAAGGCACAGCTTCCAATTGGCTGCAGGAGCTTCCTGCACTGAATTGGAAACCGCAGAAGCAGTGTTGGACATTCAGGTTCCAAAGAACGTTAGCAAACCGGAACACTCACTTCCAGGTTTGCAGCATTTGGGAGCCAAAATGTTCAAGTTGCAAGGCGTTTGACAACCGAGGTGCAACTGTAATATAATATGCCATCCTGAGCTCCTTTGGAAGGAAGGGCATGATATAAATTGGATAAATGAGAAGAAAAATAATACATACGAAATAGTCAAGCACCATGCTGCACTATATTTTTGCAGTGTTTTCTTTAGCCTATCAGTAGATACATATTTGTTGTTGTTGTTGTTGTTTTCCAATTTATTTTTGTTAAAGATTTTGTTGGTTTATAAAAGTACATGCCTTATCTCCCCCCCCCCCACGTTGTACAGTCTTTCTTACAAATCAGTCACATTAGTTGTGAGACATTCATAATAAACATAATAAATAATAAACTTTTATTTATATCCCGCCCTCCCCGGCCGAAGTTGGGCTCAGGGTGGCTAACATCAGATACAGTGGTGCCCCGCAAGACGAATGCCTCGCAAGACGGAAAACCCACTAGACGAAAGGGTTTTCCGTTTGCAATGCGCTTCGCAAGACGAATTTCCCTATGGGCTTGCTTCGCAAGACGAAAATGTCTTGCAAGTCTCGCCATTTCCCCCCACTTCCCCCCCTTTTTCTAAGCCGCTAAGCCTCTAATAGCCTTTTAGCAGCTAAGCCGCTAAGCCTTTAATAGCCGCTAAGCCGCTAATAGCGCTAATCCGCTTAGCCGCTAATGGGGTTGCTTCGCAAGACGAAAAAACCGCTAGACGAAGAGAATCGCGGAACGGATTCTTTTCGTCTTGCGAGGCACCACTGTATATAACATTGGTATAAAATCAAACAATAATTAAATTACCTCCTAAAAACAGGTCAAAATCAAATTAAAGTCTAATTAGATGGCTTTCCACAGGGTTACGGTTGGGAACAGTAAGTGTTCATCAGCGCAACTGTTTACACTGATCTTATATGGGCTTGTGAGAATGCTGGGAGGCCTCTTTCATATTAGTTCTGGCGGAACAACATTAGTGTTGAGTACAGTATACGTAGTTGTACAGTGATATGCATTGCATGCATCTGTTTATACGGTGGCTGCTTTGTGAAACCCTGGAGTGTATAGATATATGTATATGATAAAGCACATGATATTACAGAACTGGTAATGCATTTAATGGGACTGGGGTTGGCAGTCACTTTTTTATAGAGATTACAGAGCAAGGCAGGAATTAGAACAAAAATCCATGCAGAGAAGAAGAAGAAGAGGAGGAGGAGGAGGAGGAGGAGGAGGAGGAGGAGGAGTTTGGATTTGATATCCCGCCTTTCACTCCCTTTAAGGAGTCTCAAAGCGGCTAACATTCTCCTTTCCCTTCCTTCCCCACAACAAACACTCTGTGAGTGGGGCTGAGAGACTTCAAAGAAGTGTGACTGGCCCAAGGTCACCCAGCAGCTGCATGTAGAGGAGTGGAGACGCGAACCCGGTTCCCCAGATTACGAGACTACCGCTCTTAACCACTACACCACACTGGCTCTCCTTTGTTCCTTCCAAGTCTTTGTTCCTTCCAACTAGCCAGGATTTGCAGTGGTACATGGTGGGAGAGGGGTCAGTAGAAGATTTTCCCCTGCGACTCAGGTGTGTTTTGACACTGAGGGGTGGTCTTCACCACCAGGGAGCCAATCAGAGCTGGTGCTCTGGCTCCCCTGGGTGGGTCTTAGGTGACAGACCTGTGTGAAGACTTATTCACTCAGCTCCACTGCTATGATATAAAGGAAGGTTTTTTTTCCAAATGTGGCTCATGACTCTTTTCTTCCACTATCCCCATGTTTCATCTCACATATCTCTGCAAGCTCAGCATCAAGATTTTCAGACAATTCAATTCCTAAATAGAATTGCACTATAAGTCAATGCTGTTCTTTCAGATACAACAATAATATTTGCCAACATGCCAATGACACTTTATGCAAGACCAATAAATAAATAAATAAATGCCCAGTTTCCACAAATATTCATGACATCCTAGGGCCAACATATCAGTTTCAGGTATCACTTTCAGAAACGTCCACAAATAAACACAAATCATTGTCAATGTTATTAGATAAGGCTACTGTTTCAAACAAAGACTTCTGGGTCTTTTGAAAATAAGTTGTTAAGAAACTAGATTCACATCCTTTTAAAAAAAACTTGTCTGCTTATTAGTTTCGTCTTTTGTAGATGTAGACCAGATTATTCAGGCAGATAAATAGCCTTTATAGTTCTCATTCATCTCATAAAAATAGAAGTGGTTTCTCCTCACAAGTTTAACTAATCCTTCCCATTTTATTTATAACTTGGCTTTTAAGGATCCTAAGCAGCATTTATAAAGCATGCCCGGAAGCAATGTGTTTGCTCTCCTTAACTGAAATCTATTCACCTTGAAAGTATGAGCTCATGAAGAATGAATGACCCTGAAGACAAGATCATTCCTATTAGCAATGGAAAAGAAAATGGTCTTGCATAGAAATAGATTAAATGGGATATGTTTCTTCTTTGCAGCAGTTCTGTAGTGAGAAAACCACTTATCTGTCTAATGTGTGGTGATTGTACATGCGCCCAGATATGCCATTGATTGGATTAGAATGACAATAACTTTTGTGTGTGTGTGGCCATAAAGTTGACATTTCACAATTTGTCAAAGAGAATAAGACAGTAGGCTTGCTCTCCTCCCGAAGGAATAGCATCCAAACAAAAGCAACTCAGGGATAAAGGTTACGTATCACTTTGTTGTTGTTGTTTAGTCGTTTAGTCGTGTCCAACTCTTCGTGACCCCATGGACCAGAGCACGCCAGGCACTTCTGTCTTCCACTGCCTCCCGCAGTTTAGTCAAACTCATGCTGGTAGCTTCGAGAACACTGTCCAACCATCTCGTCCGCTGTTGTCCCCTTCTCCTTGTGGCTCCATCTTTCCCAACATCAGGGTCTTTTCCAGGGACTCTTCTCTTCTCATGAGGTGGCCAAAGTATTGGAGCCTCAGCTTCAGGATCTGTCCTTCCAGTGAACACTCAGGGCTGATTTCCTTCAGAATGGATAGGTTTGTTCTTCTTGCAGTCCATGGGACTCTCAAGAGTCTCCTCCAGCACCATAATTCAAAAGCATCAATTTTTGGTGATCAGCCTTCTTTATGGTCCAGCTCTCACTTCCATACATCACTCCCAACAAAATGTTGGTCACTGACCCATCTAGTCCATCACCCTGTTCCCACAATGGCCAAACAAAAGCCTGTGAGAAACCCACAATCAGGATCTGGACACAAGAGGCCTCTCCCCTCCTGTGGTTTCCAGCAGCTGGTATTCAGAAGAATTGCTGCTTCCAACTCTGGAAGGAGATCATAGCTATTATGGCTACGAACCTTTGATGGCCCTCCCTTCAATTATTTTGTCTAAATTTCTTTTAAAGCTATTTATATGTTGATGTTCATCACTGCCTCCTGTTGGAGTGAGTTCCATCGCTGAACCATGAAAAACTACTTTAAAAAAAATAATTCCTGAATTTTCCAACATTCGACATCACTGGATGTCAATGAGTTCTAGAGGTATGATAGAGGGACAGTTTATTTTTTTTTTATCTCTAACCACATTCTCTATGCCAGTGGTTGCCAATTAGCTAATATATACAGTGGTACCTTGGGTTAAGAACTTAATTCGTTCTGGAGGTCTGTTCTTAACCTGAAACTGTTCTTAACCTGAGGCATCACTTTAGCTAATGGGGCCTCCTGCTGCCGCCATGCCACTGCTGCACAATTTCTTTTCTCATCCTGAAACAAAGTTCTGAACCCAAGGTACTATTTCTGGGTTAGCGGAGTCTGTAACCTGAAGTGTCTGTAACCTGAAGCACCTGTAACCAGAGGTACCACTATAGTGATTGTCGGCATGCAGAGGGCTGGGAGGCCAGAAGGCTAGCCCCAGCTGGGCTATCTCCTTCCAGCGGCCCGGTGCAAAGACCATCACCTCCGCTCCGACGTAAATCAGCGACAGAATAGGTGTGAGCCTTGTGGAAGCATACTAGAACTACAGATTTATTAATCATAAATCAGGACAAAGAAACATGCTGCCTCTCTCTCATGTCGTCTCAGAGAGAACAGCAAAAGCAAAAGCTATACACACAATGGAAGGTCCCAGCATACTGTGCTGGAATGTAAACAGACATGTGACACGTAACAATTCCATGTCTGTTCCTTAAGGTGGAACAGAATTCTCAACAGTGATGTCTTCCCCTTGGCTTGAACTGAGGTGTTGGCGCAACCCCTGAAGACTGCAGAGTGCAGACCACTGGTGAGATGCTTTATAGAACAATAGAAGGGACACTCACAAACACACCTTTGATACCACAGAAGTATAGACAAATGGAATAAGACCCCTGCCCTGCACTCTTGAGGGTTTCACTGAAATATTCTCTCCTCTTTCATTATTTGCAAATGCAACTTCTTTTCTCATTAAGTGATGGAGAATAGTTAAAAAAAATAATGGAGAGGGAGGGTGGGGTTTTTTTTGGGGGGGGGGAAAGCACAGCCCTGTTTTTTTAAAACAACAACAACAACATATGGATATTGTCCAGGATTCAATGCAGTAACTAGAAAGAATTGTAGCATTCCCAGTGCTTGACAACTACACTGTTTTTTTGTCATCACAGGTAGGAAGGCAAGAGGCAAAACGAGTGGTTTACTAAAACCTGGTTGACTCCTATGTGCAAATGCTAGACTTTCTGCAGGCTACTGGGTCCCATGTCATTCAGACCTTTGGTCCCCAGTCATGGTGCTTAGAATGAAAACCAGATTCAAGACAATGAACTTTTCTGCACTGCGTTTTTACAAAGATCTTAATGAACCTATTTTAACTGCAGCGGCAAATTTTCCCCTAATTTAAACAATTGCCTTGTAGCATCAGTGTAGGCTGAATTTTGTAAGCAAGAAAGCAAATAACTTTGAGAGAGAGAGAAGGGAGAAATGGATAATATAGATTTAGTTCTTGGTGCTTGGCTGCTTTCATTTCTCTGTTATTAATAATGAGGTATTAAGAATATATTGCAACACAGCGATGCAACACAGCTCTGCAGCAAATGCCATGGTATTAATCCTTTGCTGAGAGGTAGCAAATACTGCTTCATTTTCTGTACAGATCATTATCCATATTTTACATATTCTGGGATTTAGCAATGTTCTGCCAGATACCGAAATATTTTCAAAGTGTATCATAGTGCTTTCAATGCATGGCATGGCATCCAACTCTCCTCCACCCAAAAAAAGAGTTGTATCCAGCTACATTCCACTCAGAACAGACCCACTGAAATTAATGAACCTAAGTGGGTGCTCATGAACATCAATAGGTCTACTCTGAGTAGGAACAGCATTGGATACAACCCATTGTCAAGTATTTTGATAATCATGTGATATTTATTGTGAGCTATGTCCAGCACAGTCCACTGAAGAAAAGCAGAATTTCACTAAACTAACTAGTATGTCATTTCTTATTGATGCTTTATTTCTGGGCCATACTTTCCTGTCAGCTCACGCAATGCAGGCAGCAGTAATAAGGACATATCCCAACGAAATCAGCATGGGCTGTGAGGATGTGTCAGGGGGTGGGGATGCTGCCCCCGAGGAACACACATCGAAATGAAAACCATGTAAGAAAATATTGAGTTGAGAGTTCACTTCCAATATATTACATCTCCCTGTACAGCTTTTCCAGACACCTCTTTCCTGTCAGCAGAGAAAGTAACAGGAGCACGCCTAGTGATGCACAAGGGCATATTCGCAAGCCTAAACACTGTCATTGTTTCTAGGTCATACTGGAATGCACACGGAAAGTAATGTATTCAAAACAGGAGGAGATAAGTCAGATAAGCTCCTGAACAATTTTTTGCTACCTAGGCTAAAGATAACCATACCTTTTCTTACTCACTCATGTTGAAAATTAGCAGTAAGGCTGTCAGACAAAAGACCTCGAGCTTGCCAAGTCAAGTAGTATTACTTGTACTCTGAGGGATTATTCAATAGCTGGTGTCCCGGGGGTGGGGAGAGTATCTCCAAATTGCCCGTGATAGAAGGTACAGCTAAAAAGCTGGAAAAGATTGCCAAGAGATGTCATGCTGTTTCAGATCTAAATTTCTGGCGGTAAGTACAAGGTCATTCCGCAGGAATGTTGGACCCAAGTAAGCATCAGTCAAGGCATTTCAAGATGTCTCACTCAATTTTCGGAAGCCGCGATGCGTTGCACAGATAATTACTTTCCTTTTCCCATGACTAAACATGAATAACAGAAAGTTAAAGGTGCAGTTCCGTGTGGTGTCATGATTTCCAGTTATGGTGCACGTATATCAGATGCTGCCCTTTAACATGGCAGAGAAAGCTGATAAAATGAGGTGGGTCGGTACAAAAAAGAATCTACCGGAATATAGGGAGGGGGGAAGAAATTTGGTTCTGTTCACGTTTTAATGGAAGCCTAATTCTTCCTTCCCGATGCAATGTGTGAACCAAAAGGCAGCTACCCTACTAAATTAAAACTAATTACCGTATTTTTTGCTCTATAAGATTCACTTTTTCCCTCCTAAAAAGTAAGGGGAAATGTGTGTGCGTCTTATGGAGCGAATGCAGGCTGCGCAGCTATGCAGCTATCCCAGAAGCCAGAACAGCAAGAGGGATTTCTGCTTTCACTGCGCAGCGATCCTTCTTGCTGTTCTGGCTTCTGAGAGTCAGAATATTTTTTTTCTTGTTTTCCTCCTCCAAAAACTAGGTGCGTCTTGTGGTCTGGCGCATCTTATAGAGCGAAAAATACGGTATGCAGTTATCCAAACAAAAAGGTGTCCAAAGTTGCATACATTGGGGGGAAGTACCGTACTTTTCTCTCTATAACACGCAGATTTTTTTCTCCTAAAAAGTAAGGGGAAATGTCTGTGCATGTTATTGAGCGAATGTGTGGTCACTGGAGCCAACTGGCTCGAGTGCAGGGGCAAAAATCCGGCAAAAATGCAATCGCGCACGTCAGGGAGGAGGGACGCCTGAAGAGAGGAAGCTGTTGCATTCCTGCATTCTGCCTCAGGGTCTTACTGCCCACCCTCTTCTGTTTTGGTTGCTGTTTGCTCAAACAGAACAAAGAGCAGGGAAATCCCTTCCCCTCCAGGCAAGCAGAGGGGAAAGGAAAGGATCGTGTCCTTCCATCTAATTCCTCTCCGTGCTCCGGTGCTGCTGCGTCCAGAGAAGCATTTTAGGGACTCGCAGGCAGCCGGAAAACACGCAGGTGGGAGAGAGGGGGGGGCTTGGGTGGGTGGGTGGGTGGGTGGGGAAAAACTTTTGCCTTCCTTTCCTCCCTCCCGTTAAACCCCTCTCCTGCATTCTTAGCCAGCTGCTTCTCTGCACACCCCTCTCATGTTCCTTGTCCCTTCTGTGTTTTTCCTTCCCTCCCCACTTAAAACATGGTTACAAAGCACGGATCCACATGGATCCTCAGGATCTTTGCATTGGGTCACCCCAAATTCACCATCAGATCACATTACATGCCCATTGCTACAGCCTGCACCAAAAAAATCACGCACCCACTGTTGCCTGGGGCTGCAATGGTGCAAAAACATGGTTACAAAGCATAGATCCACATGGATCCTCAGGATCTTTGCATTGGGTCACCCCAAATTCACTGTCAGATCACATAGCATGTCCATGGCTACAGCCTGCACCAAAAAAAACACCCACCCACTGTTGCCTGGGGCCACAATGATGCAAAAATGTGGTTACAAAGCACAGATCCACAGGGATTCTCAGGATTTTTGCATTGGGTCACCCCAAATTCACCATCAGATCACATGTCTGTGGCCACAGCATGAGGCACAAAAATGATACATCCAGTGTTTCATTCAGAATTCTCTCCCCCCCCCCTTGTTTTCCTCCTCTAAAAACGATGTGCGTGTTATGGTCAGGTGCATCTTATAGAGTGAAAAATACGGTAAGCATAGATTGTGGGATGTGGGTGGTGCTGTGGTCTAAACCACAGAGCCTAGGGTTTGCCAGTCAGAAGGTCGGCGGTTCGAATCCCCGCAACGGGGTGAGCTCCTGTTGCTCGGTCTCTGCTCCTGTCACCTAGCAGTTCCAAAGCACGTCAAAGTGCAAGTAGATAAATAGATACTGCTCCAGCAGGAAGGTAAACGGTGTTTCCGTGCACTGCTCTGGTTCACCAGAAGCGACTTAGACATGCTGGCCACATGACCCAGAAGCTGTCTGCGGACAAACACCGGCTCCCTCTGCCTACAGAATGAGATGAGCGAGCAACCCCAGAGTCGTCCGTGACTGGACCTAATGGTCAGGGGTACCTTTACCTTTATCTTTAAGCATAGATTGCAGGAAGTTTAAATATAAAATGCATTGCATTGGGGGGAATAGCTGACAAAAATTGTATATTCAGTAAAATTGCTCAGGGGGGGAGGTGTACATTGCTGAATTTATTCTGTTCTTTTCCATTTGGAAAGCTTTTACAGGCTCTGGTAGATGGCATGAACAAGACCAATAGCAGATCCAATGGTCAAGAAGGCAGTTTCTGCACATGCTTTAGAGGAAAATGAGGGGCCAATGAGGCTTGTCAACCTGGGAAGGTAGCTCATCTAGGGAAGCTTTTAATGTTTGATGGACTACTATATTTTAATATTTTGTTGGAAGCCACCCAGTGTGGCTGGGGTATGTATAAATAAATAAATAAATTATTATTATTATTATTATTATTATTATTATTATTATTATTATTATTTAGGAGAATGAAAATTCTGATCCTAAACCTCTGCTGTGGGACATCTTCAGAGGAAGAAAAAGCTAAGGAGTAAATCCTACACAAATCTGGAGTGTAGTCCCTAAAAAGGTTGGAGGGTGCCTTGTACACCTCCTTCTGGAACTCCTGCAGCCAAGCTGGTGCAAAATGTATTGCTCTGCTTTCCTTTGGACCACATCAGCGAGGCTGAGAGGAGAGTCTTATCTTCTGATAGCCAGTGTGGTGTAGTGGTTAAGAGCAGTAGGCTCGTAATCTGGTGAACCGGGTTCGCTTCCCCGCTCCTCCACATGCAGCTGCTGAGTGACCTTGGGCTAGTCATACTTCTCTGAAGTCTCTCAGCCTCACTCACCTGACAGAGTGTTTGTTATGGGGGAGGAAGGGAAAGGAGAATGTTAGCCACTTTGAGACTCCTTAGTGTAGTGATAAAGCGGGATATCAAATCCAGACTCCTCCTCCTCCTCCTCCACTTCTTCTTCTTCTTCTTCTTCTTCTTCTTCTTCTTCTTCTTCTTCTTCTTCTTCTTCGCAGTCCAGGACCCTCATACACACTAGGCTTGCACCCCAGAGAGGTGCTGATTAATGCAGTGCTTTGACTTTATCCCCAGAGGTGCACTCGGTTGTCTCTCAAGACAGACAGATGCCAACAATGTCAACATGGTTTTAACTGTTTTTATATTTCTTACATTATTTGTTTTAACCTGTTCTGGGTCCTTATGGTGAAGGGCAAGTAAGAAATCTTATAATTAAAGATATGGGGAGAAATTCAGACTAAAATGCTAACAATTTTCCATAATGACTTTTTAAAAAAAGATTACAAGTTGATTCAAAAATGGGTTGAAATGTACTCAAGTTTGGGTAAATGAGAAAATGGGAGAAACCAACTATGACTGATTCATCTAGCCCTACCTGAAAATCTGTAAGGGTGCCCCCGTTGTTTCTTATAAGGGATCCGCAAGGGTTGGGTGAGCAAAACAGTCTCTGAAACAACCTGAGATTCCAACCCTCCAAGAATTGCACAGGCAAGACTTTTGGGCCTCAACATTGTTTGACCATAGGAATTTTTCTGCCCTTTAAGATTTGGAAGCAAGCCACTGTTCGTGGTTAACTCTTTCTTCCT
Organism: Podarcis muralis; assembly: GCF_964188315.1. Lineage (NCBI taxonomy): Eukaryota > Metazoa > Chordata > Lepidosauria > Squamata > Lacertidae > Podarcis > Podarcis muralis. The sequence goes on from NC_135658.1 coordinate 87,523,636, forward strand.
CGCCCTATTCAGGTGTTCTGATTCCAGTTAGGGTTATCATACAAGGTTGTGGGGTGCTGAGGAGGCGCCCACTTTTTATCATTCTCATCACCCATGGCTGGGTGAGGAACTGAGTTTTCTGTACTTCTGGAAACTTCCTGCACACTTTCGAACTTTATTTCCAATGGTTCTTTAAATTTCAATCTGTTTTCCCTTTTGAAATGGAGCTTTAGCATCAAAATACGCTGGGCAAGAGACTTAAATGAGTGATATTCTCCCAAAGCTAGAAAGGCAGAAACAACAGAATTTTTACAGACATTCCAGGTTTTTGCTTTTCCAGCTGTTTGACTTTCCCACCTTCAGTTTCAAAAGCTTCTGGATGTTTCCCATATACAAGTGTTTGTTTGGACCCCCTAAAGGCAAAGATATATTGTTTATTGCAGAAACATGCCAGGGCAGCAAAATATCCAGCTAAAGTTCAGTAACAAAACACACACCCCTTTCTCATTATACAACGTGTCATAAAGTTTTGTTTCAGCTGAACAGAAAATGCCCTTTTAGGCTTACTGCTGTCATCTCTATCACCACACACTTGAGTAACAAGTCTCCAGAGCAGTACACCATGAATTGTGGCTAATAACCTCCTCCCCAGCCCCCCAAAAGTTTGGGAAATTTATTGTTTCTCACAGGTTTCTCACAGGTGAATAATCTTTCAAATGTATCCATTCCTCTATCATAGCTAAGTGAAATGAAAATTCACTTTATGATGATTTGGTGTGATTGAAAAGTAACTTGGGAATCTGCCCTAGCATTATTGCACATACATTTTGAAAATAATTTGGGGGTTATTGCACATACATTTTGAAAATAATTTGGGGATGGGGACGAGGGATGCTTCTCCCATAGGGCAGAGTGATCAAGGTTGCAGCATCTAGGATATTCAATTAAAAAAAAAAAAATTAAAAAATGGGAGGGGGGAGATGAGTAAGAGGTCACATCACAAGTTTACAAAATTATGCATGGCATGGAGAAAGTAGATAGAAAATAGTTTTACTTCCTGTCTCCTTAACACTAGCACTTGTGGACATCAAATAATGTTGGAAGATTCAGGACAGATCCAAGAAAGTTTTTCTTAATGTAACAGATAGTTAAACTATGGAACTTACTCCTACAAGAGGCATGTAGGAGGCATGTTGGACGGTTCTAAAAGAATTATTATTATTATTATTTGTACCCCACCTATCTGACTGGGTTGCCCCAGCCACACTGGGCAGGTTCCAGCATATACAAAAAAAAATACATACAGAACTGCCTTCAGACGTCTTCTAAAGGTTGTATCGTTACTCATCTCCTTGAATCTGATGGAAGGGCATTCCACAACGTGGGCACCACTACTGAGAAAGCCCTCTGCCTGGTTCTGTATAACTTCACTTCTCACAATGAGGGAACCACCAGAAGGCACTCGGAGCTAGATCTCAGAAACAGACAAATTCATGAAAGACCAGACTATCAGTGGCTTATTTGAGAGAGAGAGAGAGAATGATACTTGACTAGATGGCCATTGGCCCCATGCAACAGCCACTTCAGACAGCAAATTGTGGGTACTATGAAAGGGCAGCAAGATGTTAATTATTTAATTTGTTTCTGTATTGTCGTTTTTTTACTGCCAGTAAGGGAGGAGAGGTGCTTATGGGATTTCCTGCCTCCAAATGACAAATTAACTTGTCTTATCTTAGGTATTATGTATTTTAAAACGGGGGCAGGGGGTCCTATTTGTTGCTGTGTCTGAAACGGCAAAATGTATTGGGTCAACTCTGAGGAGGAGAGGTGGAGAGATGAATGAATGCACTTTATGTCATGGTATTGATCCATCAGTCAGCATCACAAAGGCCCAACACTACCATAGTAATAACCCTCTGTAGAATACACTTCATCACTGAGAGAACTTATAAAGGTGAATTAATGGTTTGGCAAAGTGTGGGATTTCCTAATTGCTAAAAAGATTATGCACCAAATTAAAGTTAGCACAGGGTGAGCTAAAAGAAACATCTTCCTGACTACCTTTGGTCTGTCGTTCATTGAGTATGCCAGAGATCTTCATAATCAGCAGGAAATACCGTATTTTTTCGCCCTATAGGACGCACTGTCCCATAAGGCGCACCTAGTTTTTTTTGTGGGGGGGGGGATTTATTTTCCCCCCAGGTGCGGGGCTGGGGCGGGGGAAGCCTGAGCTTCCCCCGACCCCAGCCCCCAAACAGGCAGCTGTGGGAGCCCAACGCCGGGCTCCCGCTGCTTGCGGAGAGGTGCGTGAAGCCTGGAGAGCAAGAGGGGTCAGTGTGCACCAACCCCTCTCGCTCTCCAGGCTTCAGCGAAAGCCTGCATTCGCCCCATAGGACGCACACACATTTCCCCTTCATTTTTGGAGGGGAAAAAGTGCGTCCGATAGGGCGAAAAATACGGTATATATAAACTGTATTCTTAATTATATTCAAGTCTTATATTTTCAGCCCTTGATTTCGTTTTGCAAATGTTTATCATGCTGTGCCTTATTTATTGCTAATTCGCAGTTAGCCTTACTTCACATATATGACACTCATATATTTTCACTTATCACAACTATTGGAAAGTGTCACTGTGTTTATTTTGCATATGCATTCATTCTAATTAACAGGTGATTATACCCCTGTTCAGGCATTCTTTGAATAACATGGGAATGAAGAATGTCCGAAAATGGTTTATCTGTATTTCTTTCTGACTTCCAACACTCAGTTCTCTCGAACCATGTATATGTTAGAGAGGTTGCCGCAAGATCCCTTATCTGTAGAAAGACAAAGCTTTCCACCCCAAGAATGAGTTTCAAAGCTTTACTGAAATATTTCTTCAAGCTTCTTAAATTCTTAAACATTACAAAACCAAAGTACAAAGTAACACATAGCTCTCAAGTAGCAGGCAATGCGGCTCAGTGCTTTAAGTCCAAAAATTCTGATCCCACAGGGAGATCCTGAAAAGCAACCCATTTCCCTGTTGCGCTTCGAGGCCCACAAGCCCTTCCCCACCAGACAAGGGAGCAACATCGATGAAAATCAACCGAAGCTAAACCTGGGGTTCCTGTGGTCCTGGCATAGCCCTAGCCCCTCAAGTGGACTTCGGACAAAATCCAGGACCCCCAGATTCCTTTACCAGAATACCTTTATTCATGGAGGGGCAGGTGATGGCCGCACCACCCCTCCCACACACTTCACTAAGCCAATGCCTAACCGCCAAACCTTACAAAAGTTGTGACGATTCCTAAGGGGTTAGGCGAAAACCAAGTAGCCACTGCCAGTTTGCCAAATGGAAAAATTCCTACCCGGCCCCTGTTCCAAAACAGGCGACCAACCAACATCCGAAGCAAGGCCAAAGCAGCAGCCTACAAATAGAGAGGGAGGGCAGGTGTTCGGCAGCATTAAGCAGTGCCTCGGCCACGTCACGCTGCCGCTTTTAAGGGCCCCCAGTCACGCCACCCACATGGGATTGGCTCAAGCAGCCTGGCATGACTTTGGGGCCTTTCTGGCAAGGTCCCAGCTATGTCCACCACCCAGCAACCAACGGGGGGGGGGGGTGGCTAGGGGCCCCCAAACACAACCAGGACCCTCAGTGGGGAGGATCCCATTTGTGCTTAGTTGGCAATCTTCCAGTTCCTCTTCCTACTTGGCTCCATCATGAACAAAGACAAGTTGACTTCTCAAGTTTCAACTTCCTGCTGATGAGAGTGGCTCAGGTTTACCATATTTGCTAAAGTTAAAGCTCCTGCCTAATGTGTTTCAAAATATAGTATGTTCAAACATGGCATTTTATGAACATTAAACTTACGGGTTGTTTTTTTTTTTAACAATATCTGCATCTGATAGTTATACTTTGTGCATATGATAAGCTACACTCTTGTCCACAAACACTTCTGGGAAGAGAAATCTTTAAGATGCCATAAGACTTTTCGTGTGTTCTTTACTGCAGTATAGTAACATGACCAGCCCTCCGGGAAACTATATAGTCTGGTAATAGGTTGTCTGGCAATATTTTTATTTTCTGACAACATTTTTTTTTGCATACCCATATGTTGTAGTAAAAGTGTTAATTACGTCATTCTAATTCCACTTATGTTAAGAGGTTGGGAGGTAATCTTGGTGGTTGCCATTTTTGACATCATGAGGAATTTGTGACTAAAAAAGTTTCTTATAATGTAGCTCCAGCATGTTTCATTGCCACCAACATCCTGAAATTTGCCTCAGGCACCCATAATTAGCTGAAATTGGCTTCACTTTTGAGGCCTGCAAATGGAACCATGAAAGAGGGACATTTTTAGCATTACCCATCCCTGTTTTCAAGTTATGAACTGCCACATCACTCTTGCAATTATCCTTTGTCCACATCTATCTTATTACTAACTAAACTACTTTTTTCATGTTTCTGCTTTCATAACTTTTCAGAAAAGCAATGTAGCAATTGCCATATCAGAAGATTCTAATTGCTTGCTATTTACAGGAGTGATTACCTTTTGTATTATGGAAGGTATAATATAAGTGCTAAACATGATCAGCAAGACATCTCAGCATGAGCTTTATTTCTGATTTTAGCTTTGTAGAATGAAATTAATTATTGTCAAAAGTGAAAGTCTTCTGTTGCAGTGATTGACTATGTGCGAATTCATTCCACTCTCCCCGGAGTACAGTATTAATTTCCTTTTAATCTCAACTACTTCTATAGCAATTTGACAATCTCCAGTCATAAAACTAGGTGGATACTTGGTGAAAGTGCAATTTCAATTTTCCTGTCTTTCTTGTTTTTGTTTTCTTTTGTTCGCAGAATTGCTTCCTACTCAATAAGTAGCTCTTAAAAGATTGATTTGGAAAGAGGCAATGCAAAAGGAAAGACTGAGAATGCTTGACAGTATCACCTTTCTAAACATTGTTTTTAATTAAAGCATCTTTTTGCAACAGGGGCTTTGCAACAAAATTAGGAATGGGCCAAAATGGAGTATCTTCTCAGGAGCATTTTTGGCAGCGTTCAAAAGTGCCTCATAGTAACCCAAGACAATAGTTATCATGTAGTGAACACAAGGTATCTCTATTCTTCCCAAGGTTTGAAGTCTTTGCAATAGGTGAGGTTCTCCAAAATGTTGCCCATGGATTAGCAAAAAGCTCTTGATTATTTTTGTTAAAGCATAGCAACAGAAATTCTTAATTAATAATAAATAAATAAATAAATAAAAGCTTCATTAATGTTTATTAAAAACAACCACAACCGTACATTAATTTGCTTTAACAAAAACAAACAAACAGAAAGTATACCCATGCAAGCTCCTCTTAAATTCTTTCTAGGCAGCCTCGCGTTGTAGGGCCAGTGTAAACTTGCAAAGGTTTTTTGTTTTGTTTTTTAAGTACAGTGGTACCTCGGGTTACATACGCTTCAGGTTACATACTCCGCTAACCCAGAAATAGTGCTTCAGCTTAAGAACTTTGCTTCAGGATAAGAACAGAAATCCTGCTCCGCCGGCGCAGTGGCAGCAGGAGGCCCCATTAGCGAAAGTGGTGCTTCAGGTTAAGAACAGTTTCAGGTTAAGAACAGACCTCCGGAATGAATTAAGTTCTTAGCCCGAGGTACCACTGTACAACCAAGGATACACAACATTCAACCACCTATCAATTAGTTTAAGGTAGGAAACAGCAAGAGATAGTCCCTTTCTCCCCCTTCATAATGGATTATGGAGGAAGGCAAATTCCTTTTACTTCCCTCACAACAATCACCTAGACCTATTTGTCTGAAATTTGGCAGGATTAAGCCATTCTGGAGGGGCTCCTTTGCAAGAAAATTTAATCTACTTGGGCAAAAAGTGGGGGGACTTTTTATGTTCACCCTTATAATGAATGGGGAACACAGAGCTTTGGGTTTTTTAAAGGAGTGGCTCAGAATCTAAACTGAAGATTGAAGCAGAGAATGAGTGAGAAACTCATTCTCTGCTTATTATTATTTAATTCAGAGATACAAATAGAAGCTGAATCTTGGGGCCTGTGCACATTCCTAGTGTGTATGCGGATTTTGGGGATAAGACCAGAGCAGATTAACTATCTTACATTTTTGAGAGCTTCTGGAGCAGAATTGAGGATTTCTTTCTCCTCAAACTGTCAGATTAATTATAGTTTCTCACAAGCTCAGAAATTATTGCAAACTAAGTCTGATTCAACAAAATGATTTGACTTTGGAATGGTGCTGCTTAAATCCCTACAGTAATATGTAGGACTAGTGGGTTAGAATTGCAATTTAGGTGAATCATTATTGGACGTAGAATGAAGGTGTAGATGTGACCTATGCTGCATTTATCAAGTGATGAGTGTATGTGTGTGGACAAACTTATTATTAAAATAAAATGTGAGCTATTTTACACATTATACTGAATGAAGTATTAGACTGAGGTGCTGCTTCAGACTGCAGGTAGGGGAGCCATCTTTGTAAATGCTGCCCTCCCCCCAAAAAGGGGGGAAAAAACATGTAGTGAACTATCACATGGTCTAAGCCAAACCTTACCCTTTAATGCCATGTGGACAGCTTTATATAAGGGGTGTATGATACCTCCACTGGAAGGACAGATCCAGAAGCTGAGGCTCCAATACTCTGGCCACCTCATGAGAAGAGAAGACTCCCTGGAAAAGACCCTGATGTTGGGAAAGATTGAGGGCACAAGGAGAAGGGGACGACAGAGGACAAGATGGTTGGACAGTGTTCTCAAAGCTACCAGCATGAGTTTGACCAAACTGCGGGAGGCAGTGGAAGACAGGAGTGCCTGGCGTACTCTAGTCCATGAGGTCATAAAGAGTCGGACACAACTAAATGACTAAACAACAACAACGTGATACTTCCTCTGCAGTCTGAAACAGTATAATCCAGAAATACATGCCTTCATTTTGTTGCAACGTTTAGATCAGCTCTCACCACCTTATTTGCAATGATTATAATATTCTGAGACAGAACTCCTGAAAACACTTGCTATGATTTAACTTCCATTGATCATGGTGAGACATATTTTTGAGCAAAGAATAGTGCGGCTCATAACTTAATTCCAAATGTGCATTCCAAAAAAACATTAACCTGCAGAATGACATATATTTTATTTTTGAATACAAAAACTCATATGCTTTAGTTAAGACCTCAGTTAATTACACCTTAATCTCTTCATTTACTGTATGTTTAACTTAATTGTGAAGCTAGTTGTTGAATCATTTATCATTTATGGAATAAAAATAAATCTGTCTAATCACAGTTATATCAAACAAGCAATTCATCAATTAATAAAGCCTATCATACCTTCACCATAGTAGAGCAATTATGAATATAAAATACATATTTCATAACAGGGTAACAATGCCTGTGATGATATCTGGAAGCCAAATTTTAATGCCTGTCTGCAGACTTTTACAAAGTGGCTGCATTTTACATCCCAACCAAACAGTTTCTACAAAGCCATTAACATGCCCCTTTGTATTATTTGTAAGCATATTAAACCAGAGAGTTTTTGTTCCTCTTTCCTTGAATTGAACTTTATTATTCTGTTCAAGAACAAGACATCTATCTGCTTTGGCAGAAAAGTGACTGTTTCCCCATCAGTAAAGATTAACTGGGATTAACATTAGGCATGTATAGTTTAATAGTTTCTGTTCACATCAAGCACTTTAGAAGATTAAAAGAGCCACTAATGTATTTTCATGACACTTGTGTCTAGATGAAAATGTACTGGAAACTCAAAATGGTTGTGGATCTGGTTTGTAACCTTACAAGACATTGCAATACATGAAATGTGGAGAAAGCATATTATTTAGCACATGAAGTGGTAATTGCTAGGGGTTATAATAAATCTTAAAAAGACCTCAGACATTTTTAAAAATATCACTCCTAATTATAACATAGAGTTTCTATTGACTTCTGTAACACAGGGTCTAGGCTGGCAAAGACTTGGGGTTGGCCTAAGACATTTTTGCCCCTGATGCAGAAAATCCAAATATATATCCCATGGAGGAAAAATGAAATGATAAAACAAATAGCTTACTTTTTGCTGCCTGCCATTAGCATCCCAAACCTGCCACCTGATTCTGATGCCCTCACAAAACTGCATACATATGCACCAAGATAAATAGATATCACTCTTTTTCTCTAACTATTGAAGGTCTTTTTATTCTGGCAAGCTTTTATGAGGTAGGCTATACGATTTCTAAACTGCTGGCCCTGCCCTTTTGTAACTGTTTTATACTATTTTGATAAAACTGTAGTTTTCATAGGCTGTGTGTCAAGTGGTGTATTTACATTAGAAGGGCATCCTATAAATGCTTTGCCAATGAATAAATGAAATATCCATACCTCATGTTCATGGGGTCTATTCAGATGAAAAAGAGCACCCAGCTTAGTCCTGTACAAAGAAAGAAAGCCACTCAGCGCTTTAATAGTCAGTACTATTCCTCTAATTGTTCCCATGTAGGTAAGGAATCCAGTTGGGTGCAATATAGACTTCAGAAAGAGATATGTTTCCAGCTCCTTTAAAATGACTGCTGGTTTTGACCTATAATGCCCTAAATGGCTCAGGACCACAATGCCTCAAGGACCACCTTTCCCCATATGATGCAACCTGGACCCTGCCATCATCACCTGAGGTTCCTCTTCATCTGCCTTCTCCACAAGATGTCTGTGGAACATCTCCCCATTTGTGGAATGTCCTCCCCAGGGAGGTTTGCCTAGTGCCTTCTTTACATATCTTCAGGTGCTAGGTGAAAAACTTTCTCTTCAAGCAGGCGTTCAGTTGATTAATATTCTATATCTTTTTTAAAGTGTTTGTGGGAGGTGGGTTACTGGATTGTTTTCGTTTTATAATGTATTTTATATTCTCATTTTGTATTTTTCTAATGTGAGCTGTCCTGGGACCTTTGGATGAAAGGCGGTACAGTAGTACCTCGGTTCTCTACCATCTCCGTTGACAAATGTTTCGGAACCCAAACGCCGAAAACCCGGAAGTAAATGCTTCCATTTTTGAACGCTCCTCGGAAGTTGAACGGCTTCCGCTGCACATTTTTCAGTTTTCTCAATTGAATTCGCAGACAGCCCTTTGTGCCTCGGTTTTCAAACATTTCGGAACTTGAACTGTCTTCCAGAATGTTCAAGAACTGAGGTACCACTGTATACAACTTTAATGAAGAATAATAATAACTAATACTAATTTTTGATAGTTAATAGTGCACAGCTCATAGTCTTAACGCATTGTTAAAACGGCCTCCACATATATCTGCTATGTTGATGCCCTCATCCTAGACACTGTCACATAGATATGAAGTGCCCTTCCTATGGTGACTGAATGCTGACATCGGTCTATCTCGGCAGACAATGGAAGAGTGTTCCTTTGGGGGTGAAGTCAAACCTTTGGAGAGTTACAGCACCTTGATAGAATGTGGGGAGCTTATCAGTTGACAGAAAGCACTTATCCTTTATAGAATTAGACTGCTTTGATGGCAACCTATGCAGGCAAGGGGGTAATTTAATCAGCTTTGCTGTTTTGTGCTTTCCAAAGAAGAATGGAAACTGATTTAGGATTTCTGTCTTCCTGTCAGCCATTCCTTGTCTTTCTTATTACTTCTTTTAAACAAATCCATGTGGATCCCTAGAGACAGATACACAGAACAGGCATGTGAGCTGAGAGTACAAGACATTTTCAGGCTTGCTTACCTTACAGATTTCTTTTAAAAAACGAAAAATGAAATTCACTCAGATACCGAGTTTGGCAAATGTGCACAACATTCTGCTACATGAAATTCTGCAGAAGATTATACCAAAGAACTAACTAGATGTCACAATTCCCAAAGTATTGTGGAACAGAACTGCTTCTCATTACTCACCCTGATAAAAATCTTCTCCTGGAGAAGAAGGCCAAATGTGAACTTGGGAACCATTTAATGGCAACATTGTCTAGTTGTTCAGGGCATGGGAGAGAAAGTGAGAAACAAGGCTAAATAAAAGAAAAGGCATTGAGAAAGAGCTAATAACAGTAACAAGCTATTCATTTGTCCAGTTAAAATAAAGCTTTTCATGTTCCACAGCACCTCTAACAACAGGAGATCGGCGTGCGACAAATACCCCCTTGCCTCAACAATCATGTAGGTTCTGCAGATGTTCCTTGAGGGAAAAACAAGGCAGCAAATGTTCCCCTCCCATAAGTCTTAGTTGCTCCCTTTTTGCAGACAAACCACAAAAAAGGGGAAAATCACAACTCGGTGTCTCGCCTTCTTTGGCCCCCAGTTCCTTCTCACTCAATGTTTTATTGAAGGTGCTATTTTTAATGTTCAATTATTTCTGTGTGCTTTTACTTGGTTTTCTTGGTTTTTTTATTGTGGAATGTCAGAGTAGAAATGGAAAAAAAATGCATACCTAGGAAGATCCTGCTAAATCAGGCCAAAGGATAGCACGGATGTCCAACAGGTTGATTGTGATCTACTGTTAGATCCCTGTGAGGTTTTGGTAGATCACGGTCAATCTCTGGCTCCCTTTCCTTAGCATCGCTAAAACTGCCATGCCCCCTCTCCCTGCCCTCCATTGTTGTATGATCTCTGTATGGGAAGATGGAGCTTTCTCTGTGCTGCTGTTTTGACCCATAGCGATCTTTTTGTGAGTGACTTTACCCCTTTGTCCCTTGTTTTTAACCCCACCAAAAAATGGAACTCCTTCTTGAAAAGCTTTTTCAAAAACCCCTTAAAAAACGGGGCTTTTCTCCTCCCTAAAAAAAGCTCAACAACAGGGGTAGATCACTGCCAGTGTTTAATTCTGAAAGTAGTCTCTTGAGAGTTGGCCAACCCTGGTCTATAGGAAAACCCCAAAACAGAACCTGAGCAAAACAGCACCAACTGAAATATAGTCAATCGACCCATTACCTGCCAATGGAACAATGGGGCGGTGCTTACCAGACCTCCCATGACTGGTGTAACTGTGGCTTAGCAGAAGGGAGAAGAATGAGGAATCCAGGAGTTTGGTGTGATGCAAACACACTGGTGGAGCCAATCTCGTGCTATCACAATTGCATCTGCAGTCTTAACCATTCGAATTAGCTGCAGCGATGCTGATGACAGGAGGTCAATGCCAGCCCAGCAACTGCTACTGCAATAAGAAATACAGCCCTCCCCTGAATTCTACCATGGGGATATCTGAGGAACATTTTGCCTGGAGGGAAATTGAAGGACCACTCGCCATCTATCTCTGGGTGTTCCAAGTGAGCTGACGGATACCTCCTTTAACTGCCACCATGTGGTAATCTGAAGGCTATCTTGCCCTGAGAGAAGCAGAAAAGAGAAAATGAAAGAATGGATTAGTGAGTTTCTCATTACCTTACTCTTGGTGTACCATCTGAGATGACCCCTCTCTTGCCAACTGCTACCACTGGCTACTCAAAAACTGTCTTACCCTGCGGAAAGGAGAACCCTGGTTATTATTATTATTTTACTTCAGAGCTTACCTTTGCAGTTTTATTGCATAGTTCTACTATTGCTATCTGCCTAAAAAGTGATATATAAATATCTTAAACAAATAAATATTGTATGCATGCATACATTAAAGCAAAAGTACATAGGAATTTGTTGATGTTGCAGTTTAAATATTGAGGCACTGGTGCACTTACAGTAAATGATACACAGACATATATATTGCAGAGTTCTTGTTTTTTAAAGTCCATACATAACTCCAGGCAGTAAGTGGAAGTGGTTTGGATTTACCATTTTGGAGTTTATGTATTTAGAAAGAATGGCTCAAAGTTCTAATGAGAGCAATCTGGAATTTTCCAGCCCAAACATTTCACACAGAGACAGACATTAAATTCATACCAAGTGTCATTGGTGACCAGGTGCAGTGATCAAATATTTAATCATCTCATCCTGGATACTCTGTGGGAAATAATTTATGAGGTTCCATACATTTACAGAAATTACTTGTCAAATAACCACAGAGCAAACAAATAAATACACATTGAGTTCAGTTTATGGGTAATGAAAAGGACTACCCTGCGGAATGGTTCATTAGGTATGAGTTGTTTAATGGACTCCACAGAAAAATAAAGTGCAGTTCACCTTGTTGTTATTGTTGATGTTTAGTTTCCTATTGGCTACTCAGTCGACACATAGTTCAATGTCACAGATGTGTACATCAGGTCATTACTGGTGTTTCCCCTAATTTATAATTAACTGTTTGGAACCCTTCCAAGAAAAATTGTGATCCTTACCAGAGCTCTTCTGCTTTCCATCCTAATCCCTCTAATGTTTCATCTAAGGAGGAACCTTCAGATTGGCTTCAGAATTCGCTTTAGGTTAGGCATGGGAATTGTGCTGACCTCCAGATGTTGCTAAACTCCAGCTCTTATCAGCCATGGCCAGAATGATCATAGATGATGGGAGCTATAGTTCAACAATGTCTGGAGATCACATGTTCCCAACCTCTGCTTTAAGTCAGCCCTACCATTAAGTGCGGTGGTGCTGTGGGTTAAACCACAGAGCCTAGGGCTTGCCGATCAGAAGGTCGGCGGTTCAAATCCCTGTGACAGGGTGAGCTCCCATTGTTTGGTCCCTGCTCCTGCCAACCTAGCAGTTTGAAAGCATGCAGTGCAAGTAGATAAATAGGTACCACTCCGGCGGTAAGGTAAACAGCGTTTCCTGCGCTGCTCTGGTTCGCAAGAAGCGGCTTAATCATGCTGCCCACATGACCCGGAAGCTCCCTCGGCCAGTAAAGTGAGATGAGCGCCGCAACCCCAGAGTCATCCATGACTGGACCTAATGGCCAGGGGTCCCTTTACCTTTACCTTACCATTAAGCAAAATGAGGCAATCGCTTCAAGCAATGGATGCTAGGGGGCGGGGGCAGTGACAGCAACTAAGCAACTGTTTCTCCTGAACCTTCTGGCCATTCTCTTTGGTTGGAGGTCAGAGCTGTGTGTAGGGATTAGGATGCAATTCAATTTAGTTCACATTTAAAGGTGAATCCCCCTAATTCACACTTCCTGAAACAGTACACCAGTGATGGCCAAACTTGGCTCACCAGCTGTTTTGGGACTACAATTCCCATCATCCCTGACCACTGGTCTTGTTAGCTAGGGATGATGGGAGTTGTAGTCCCAAAACAGCTGGACGCACAGATCTCCTTTTTAAAAAATGCATTTCTCTGAATTTTGCAACGAAGTTCTCAAGCCAAGCAATGTGTACAAAAATGCACAAATTAGTGAAAACAACATGCAAAAGTGCACTCTCTTTAGGGGAAATTGCTCTGAAAAAATGTGAATACTTTCAATGCCGCCAACAAATACTATTTTTTTTTTTTTTTTTGCTTGAGTCTCGTGTGAATCGGCAAGGGAAAGCAGCTGTATTCTCTTTTCCAACCTTATTATGCATTTGTATATTGTATAAAATTAGAGAGGGGGAGAGAATACTGAAAATACCAAGTTCTATTTCTCCTCTAAGATATATAGATATATGGTTACTGTTTTCCCCCCACACCCTTGGAAGAATTTATATTTAGGCTTCTATGTAGTTGTACTAACTCGAAGGCCTCTGTGCAAAAGATGTGAGAAATCATAAATCTTACCTATGTCACTGCCTAGCCTTTTCCACCGAAAGGTCAGACATCCCCTGGAAGCTATTTCTTTTCTTAAAAAAAAAAAAAAAGTCAGGTCAAGGCTGCAGAGATTCTAAGAACAGCACCTTTTGCTGATATATCCTCCTTCAATTTCACTGCTGTCATTCTTTATTGGTCCTTTCCCCTGCATTCTGGGAGGCTGCTGGCTAGCGTTGATTCTAGCTGGTCCTATCATTAGAATGTAGCACCAGCAGGACAAAGTGAAACTGATAGCATAAAGGAATTGTTTCTGCTGTGCAGATGACATACCCATCTTAGATAAGCAAATAATGCCAGCAAAGGCTCCAGTCCAACAGAGCACAGGAAGAGTAAATGGGTCCACAGCGCACCTATCGTTCTGCATGAAAAGAGGAAAACATACAGTTTGGCTATTTGCATACGAATATCTTGGCTTGCTTTCTCAAAATAGCTTTAAAAGAAGAAAAAGGGGGTATTGTTTTACTAGCATTGTAACTTTTCAATATTTCGCGTGGAACAATGCCAGCCCTGTCCACATGAAAATAAGCAGATGAGAATCCACTGCAGGATTTCCTCCCCCCTCAAGAAATGGATGTGTGCATGAACTGTGCTGCAATAGAATCTAAAATGCAGCTCCTGTGGTTCAGGTAATAAACAGAAGACTGTAGAAACAAGGCAAGAGGGATTAGATCACATAGACAGAGACATACTCACACATTGCTCCTACTCCAGCCTTTGATGCTAACTTGTTTCTTCCACTGTGATTCCACACCTGATGGTAGCATTATTCTGGTTCTGGTGGCAAGAGTGAGGAAGCATGTCTTTGTGTAAAGGCCTGATAGGTGGGTAGATTTTGCTTGCAGGCTATGTAATCACTTAGCCAGATAATGGAAGATCTGTAGCTCTGTGGTAGATCAGCAGCTTTGCATAATGCATTTTATTTATTTTTAACACAAGCCACCTTCAGGATTGCAATACAGGATAGAGATCAATGACATTCAATTAATAAAAGTAACTGTCAGGGACTGGGCAGAGGAGGAATGGTGGAGAGTGCCTCCCCAGCCTGACCCTTCCAGAGAAGACGAAGACAGTTAAGATTTACAACAGGGGTTTAGGGAGGCCACAGCTTAGAGGAAGATGAGGGGGGAAGTTGGGAAATAATGGGAGAAGAGGAGGCAGAAGCACTGGGGTGGGGGGTGGGGATAGCTGACGAACACAGTGTCTTTAGAAAGTCTTCCAGAATCCCCTCTCCCAGAACCCGGCGAGCCTTGAAAGTAGGAGAGCAAAGAGCTCAAAGACAGGGGGTACTTCTCAGCACCTGTAAGAGAGATGTTGAGCTTGACAAATGAGGAAGTAAAAGAGACAACAGGATGGGGGGTTGGAGAGTCATTTGGGACAACGGCATTATCCAAGAGGCAGGGTTTTATAGCCTCTCTCTGTAAATACTGAATAAAAAGCAGACGGTAAGAACATTCATTGTATTTGTATGTCCCTGGGTAACTGGCCATGGGAGTCTCTGGCAGCAGGCTGAGAGTAACATTCAGAAATAAATATCCGCCTGATATTTCTGCATTAGCCTTTTATACTGACCAGTATTTTCAGAGGAGTTAGTAGCTGAGTTCTTAGGATTTATTTGGTGTGCACCCCGTCATGCCAAAATAAAGAGAATGAGTCTGGGAAATAATGTTTAATGTATTCAGTGCACTCTCCAGCACTCAGATGTGGTTGCTTGGATACTATTCAGCTTTTGCAAAAGTTGCTTTTAACATATATTGAGGGTACTTAAACACTTGTACTATATCTTCCTGTCCAAAAATTAAAACTCGGGGATAAATTGTGGAAATGGGTGAGGGAGGGGGATAATATTACTGTTTCTCTTTTAGTTACCATTTAACATCATTTTTGGGGGTACATTTGGGGAATGATACAGCCTCGTGTGGGAGGACCACTAAATGGCCATTCACAATAGAGCCTCTGATCCCTTCTTCAGATGTGTTTCACAGTGATAGCTGATAGATTGCATGACAAAATGGGAAGAGTGGAGCTTTATGCCAAAATCTGCATGTGTGAACATTCAGCCTGCACAAACATAAATCTTGGTGTGTGTTCATGTCTATTAGAGTTGTGCACCAGAACTGAATTGTCTAATTCAGGGAAATCTGAGTACCGGTCAAGTTAGGTTCCAATGTCCCCAGATCACTGTGAGTTGGGCTGGGTAGTCCAGAGTAATTTGAGGCTGTCAGGGGGCAGGGTGTGAGAAGCAGAGGCAAGTGTGGATGAAAAGAAGGGGAAACTGTGAAAAGAAGGGGCATACCAGGCAGCTGCATCTTCACAGAATAAGGTAGATGAACCAGCACATGGAATTCAGTCCTCCCATTTACCAGCTGGCCAGAGGGAGGATTTGATAATGTGTGGTGTCAGTGGTCCATCACTGATTTCCCAGCTGAAGAAGGCATGTAAAAACTATCCATGGGGCAGTGCAGCGGATGGTATTGCCCCAATCTCAACTGCAGCAGAGATAGCTGGGGCTCACCAAAGAGCAGTCTGATGATTCCTGATGTATGATCACAGTAGCAGAGGAAGGTAGCAAGGCTTCAATTGAACAAGCTCACTTATGTTTAGCCATTCTAATGTTATTTACAGATAAGCTGCTCTTATGAGCTATTTGCTTCCTAGAAAGAGCTGTTAAGATATCAATAGGAAGGAGGAGGGGGCATAGGGGGCAGGACTTGATTTCCTTCCACCTGGCCTTCAATTTGAATTAGCCAGATCCTCTTTTCCCTTTCCTCTTATATGAAGAAACCCTTTCTGGGACCCCACATTTAAATTATTCCCTGGTCTCCTTGCTGGCCCTAGTAGGATCAACTTGGCCAGTTAGCCTTGGTGATCATTTGATGTCTACTGACTGGGTTTCTCCCCCCCCCCCCCCAAAAAAAATGACCCCTGAATTTTTGAATTTTATTGATATTGATGCTGCATTTTATGTTGTATTTAATGCTGTTTTACGCTGTTTTTAAGTCACATTTTAATCAATGTTTTATATTTGCTGTTAGCCACCCTGAGCCCAGTTTTTAAACTGGGAAGGGCGGGGTATAAATAAAAAAGATATTATTATTATTATTTATTTATAGACAAATCCAAGAGTGAAGACAAGGTTGAAGCAACACAAGAATCAGATTAAAAACGAACCTTTTCTAACAGATAAAATATGAAGAGACACTAGAAGAAGCTGGGAGAGGGGGAAACAGAGAGAAGGAAGAAATAAATGGGGGGGGGGGGATACAGGCCTGGGCTGAGAAGACTGGAGAGAGACAAGTGGGTTCTGTCTGGAGTGAAATCAGGAACCAACCTGTCTGCTGAGCAATAGGAGGGGCAATAACAAATTTGTGTACCTTCCATGCACCAAATGAGCATCACTGTTGATTTTAGCAACACAAATTGCCTTCTACAGATGCAAGTCAAAACCATCTCTTTACAGGTGTACACTTCCCAGTCATCGAGCATCCATCAGCTATATTTTGGCTTCTGTTTCTAATGCACACTCCTTCCTCCTATTGCATTCCTTTCAGTGTCAAAGGTAAAGAAAAAGGAAGGAAAGAAGAAAACCAGCCCTGTAACTGAGTATCTTTCTAATGCCGAACATATAGCTGGTTATAGATACATTGCCAAATCTGATAGCTGGCTGCACTCCAGATAAAATGAAACAGGACTACTTTATCAGGGGTGTCCTGATAGCAGTCACACACCAAAGATTGTGGAATTAATGGGAGGAGAGAAAAATAAAAGATTCCATCTTTGAGCTACACCACACAGCAGACCCTAGGGGGAGAAATGGTAGCTTATCTGTGTGAAAAGAAAACATATCTGCTGCTTACTGAACAGAGTCAAAAATGCTCCCTGTGAAATATGAAATGGCTATAAATTTGTTGCTGAGAAGACCTCTCTCTCTCTCTTTCTCGCTAAGAGATATTTACCAACTTGGGTAAATGAGCTCAGACATGAAGTAGGGAATTAATAATACACGCTTGACACTTGTAGGGCTCACCCACTGCATCATAAAACACTTTGAAAAATTCTCAAGCAGAGTTTGAGCCACTGACAGGGGAGTGCTTTTCCATTTTGAAAATCCTTAACAAGCCCCGGGCAAAATCAGACTGATAAGGCTCAGCCTGAGTCTGATGCCGAAACTACAAGAGAACGGAACAGCAATCTGCATGTTTTTTGTTTGATCTGTCGGGGAAGAATGACTTTGCAGTACAGCCTTAGAAGGTATTCTGTTATCGCTGCTCACCTTGTGATAGTTACTGGGGTTTAGTGCTATGGATAGGGAGAGAAGAGCAATCATACTTGCTTTTTAAAGGAAACATGGTCTGGTGGCAGGCAAGCCCACTCACCTCCACGAAACATATGTCCTGTGGGTGGGCTTTGCAGATGGAAAACTAGCTCTGGCTGGCCAGGGCTATAAGGCCTGGAAGGGTTTGTGGGTTTACCTTGCTGTCTCCAAATGCAACCAATCCTACCTCTATCATTTCTGAACCTTGCTTTGAAACACTGCCAATTGCCCATTGATGGAACTAGGAAAGAATGCTACTACCCACAGCCACAATTGACCATGGTGTTGTGGGGTTTCTCTAGAGCCATGGTTCCCAAAGTGGGGCACACGCCCCACAGGGGGGCAATTTAATCTTTTAGGGGGGAGGAATTGGAAGCTTGTTTAGACCAAGTTAATGGCCTTTTAGGCTTCCTCCACCTGAATAGGAGTTCACTTTTTGAATAATAAGAATTACATGTCATGGGGAGTGGGGGTTGGCATCAGGATTTTAGAGATGCTTAGGTGGGGCATGGCCAAAAAAAGGTTGGGAACCACTGCTCTAGAGCAATGTTTACACGATGCATTTCTTTTTCCTACTGTCACAGCTTTGTGGCTGGATTCCTAAGCAGTTAAGGTGGCACCCAGATGATGATCATGATGATATTTTAATTATTTGTACTCCGCCCATCTGCCTGGGTTTCCCCAGCCACCCTGGGTAGCTTCCATCATATAAAAAAAACATAATAAAACATTAAACATTAAAATGTTTCCCTATACAGGCCTGCCTTCAGATGTCTTCTAAATGTTATATAGTTACTCATCTCCTTGACATCTGATGGGAGGGCGTTCCACAGGATGGGCACCACTACCTGGTTCCCTGTAGCTGTAGATAAGAGGCTTTGGGAGTGTTCCACTCGTGACACTGTCAGTTTAAACTCCTTAGTACAGAAAGTATTGATCTGATGTGTAGAGGTCTTTCCTGTTCTGCTTATTTCAAGATGGTTCTGGAAGCTTCTCTGTGTGAAAGAAGCAAGCAGAAGGTTCATGATGTTTGGGTTATTCCTTCAGAGAAGCTGAGTACGGCTGGTTTGAACTGGTTCTAATATCTCTTCTGTCAAAGGTCAGAAGGAGCCTGGGTTTCACACTTTCTCGTTCTATCTCTTTTCCGTCTGGTGTGGTGTTCTGTATATCGTGTAAAGGTTTAGTCTTGTAAGTTTATGTTAAGTCTGCTGCAACTGGATTTCTTATGGACAGTGCCAGTCCTGAATATATTGGATTTGTGACTATTATGCTCATTTGCCTTCAGTAGCAGTAAAGCTTTGCTGGATGAAGTACAATTGCCTCTGGTCTATTTTGGGGAACTCTGCAACGTATTAACATGTTTAAGTTTTTCTTCCACACTTGCGACAGCCACCAGCCCCAGTTCACAGAGACTGGAGCCCCAAACACCCCAGGGATCCCTAGAATAATAATAATAATAATAATAATAATAATAATAATAATAAAAATTTTTATTTATATCCCGCCCTCCCCAGCCGAAGCTGGGCTCAGGGCGGCTAACAACGATCAAAATAGTCCGACATTCTAAAAACATTCATTATAAAATTAATTAAATCAAATTAAAATCAAATTAATGGCAACCATCAAGCAAAATTCTGTGCAGATTGCCGATTGCCAGAGGAGGGGGTCAGGCTGCGCCTGACAGAGCGTTCCACCAGATTGGAGCCGCGGCCGAGAAGGCCCTGGCTCTAGTTGAGGCCAGCCTAACCTCTCTGTGGCCTGGGATCTTTAGGATGTTTTTATTTGCAGACCGTAAATTTCTCTGTGGGACATACCAGGAGAGGCAGTCCCGTAGGTACGAGGGTCCTAGGCCTCTGCTGAGGTGGTCAAGATTGTTGGAGGCAGAATTTGGCCCTCTAAGCTCCTCTGCTGGGCCATAAGGATTATCTCCAGGCCATGCCCTCTACCCATTCATGCCCTTTTCCACAAAAAAATGTGCAGAAGGAGATGTGGCCTTTAGGCTAACAACATTCTCCATTCCTGCTCTAGGATAAAGGGGCCCAGCTTTCTTTGCCAGCCAAATCCATGGCTCACCAGCATCCTGAATGAATGTGCATTCCAAATGAATGTTACCATAAGTTCATTAATTCTGTTGTTGATGGTTAGGTGGTTTTGGGAAACTTTGATAGCATGCTATAACTTCTAATACCAGAAAGTGTAAAATTGCTGATTGCTTTATAGCGCAAAATCTTTTCAATTAATTTCCAAGGCATAGGGTTTTTAAAGTGCACATGAAAATAAATGAATTTACCTTGTAACATATTTTTATGTTCATTCCAGAGGACTTTGACTACATATTTAATTTTTAAAACACATAATAAAATGAATGATAGTCCTTAAGAGAGTGGATTTTGCAGCATAAATATTTTTATAGTTCATAAGAAATGGATGTGTATAAATAGTTCATACAGAAGACTTATAAAATCAATTTTGTTAAAGTCCCATTAAAGCATTAGAATTTATAATTCAGAAGATAGGATTGATCTAGTAAGCTTTCTCCAACCCAGCTGCCATCACATACTTTATAGGCTCAGTAATCCTACCTCGTTCCCTATTTGAAAATGTCCAACTGCAACAAAACTTCTGTAACTGTTAGTGCATACTGTATTGACTTAAACATATTAGCCTTTAGTCAGCCTTTGCCACTGCTACCTGTTTCACCCAGAATGAGGAAAATGTCTATTAATGTTTCAGGTGCTGTGCAGAGAGTGAGCTTGTATACTCCATAGACCTTTGGGAGTTTGGGGCAACTTCCCATGGTCTGTGCACATACTCACATCTCCTTTGCAGGATCCCTGATAGTCTGAGCTTAGGCCACTACATCAGGGATAAATGACTGGCTTTGCCTTCACTACGACAGTATCCTTAGCATCAGAGTTTAGAATGATACATCCTATGCATATTACTGTAACCTTTAAAGAGGTTTAAAGACTCTCTCAAGGCAAGTCTTTAAAAATGTAGAATAAACACCAACAACTGGGAAACACTGGCCTGCGAGTGCTCCAATTGGAGAACAGCCCTTACCAAAGGTGTCATGGGCTTTGTTGACACTCGAACTCAGGACGCAAGGGAGAAACGTGCTAAGAGGAAGGCTGCTTGGCAAACCCTCACCATGATCAACTTCCACCTGGAAACCTATGTCCCCACTGTGGAAAGATGTGTGGATCCAGAATTAGACTCCACAGTCACTATTAAGACCGTGTTCATGGAAGATAATCTTACTTGGCTACGAGTGATCACCGAAGAAGACTGTAACCCATGACAAGCATCCACACACAATCCTAATAGCCTACCAGAAGTCCCAGAACACTTGTGTGATGCCATCTCTCCTATTTTATTAAATCCCTCCCCATTTTTTTCTATGGAGTCTTTCGGCCAGCCCTCTAGTTCCCATGTCTTACTGATACTAAGCGCAACATATTACTTCCATGCTTACCCTTGCTTACACTTCTCTCCCACCTCTCTTGTTCTTATGTGTTGATAGTAAGCTTCAAATGGCACAGACTTGTCCCCTTGCATTTTCTCAGTGGCACTGTATGCAACTCAGTCATATCAAAAGCCCTGTCAGACACCAATTGTAGGGTAACCCACAAGCTCTCTCTTTTTGCCCTAGCAGCAAGAGAAAACCCATGCAAGAGTTATTAAGGAGATTGCAGTCAACTGCTCTGGGGGTGCTCTTATTTAACCATTATATCTTTTAATAATAATAATAGTCATAATAATAATAATCATAATCATAATAATTTATTTATATCCCGCCTGCCCCAGCCGAAGCCGGGCTCAGAGCAGCTAACAACAGTAAAAATAACAGAGTTTACATAAAATCACAATCAATTAATTGAAGTACATTCTAAAATCAATTCATCCTAAAATCAATTCAAAATCAAATTAATGGCAACCATTGGGCTAGAGTGCTATGAGGATTACAAAAGGAGGGGGTCAGACTGCGCCTTGGCCAAAGGCCTGGTGGGACAGCTCTGTCTTGCAGGCCTTGCGGAAAGATGTCAAGTCCTGCAGGGCCCTGGTCTCTTTTAAATTTCCCCCTTTCAATATGTAAGTTCTATATCTGTTACATGTGATTTATGTTGTATTTTAAAGTTGTAGGTTTTATGTAAGATTCTAGGCTGCAACATAATTTTATGCAGTATTTTATACTGTTGGGTTTTGTACTGTACTTATTTATCTTATATGCAAATGGCCTCTGGTCTACTACTATTTCTACATATTCAAAGCAGACCCATTTAACTCAATGG
The DNA here is from genome assembly GCF_964188315.1 of Podarcis muralis. Taxonomy (NCBI): domain Eukaryota; kingdom Metazoa; phylum Chordata; class Lepidosauria; order Squamata; family Lacertidae; genus Podarcis; species Podarcis muralis. The sequence goes on from NC_135658.1 coordinate 87,545,874, forward strand.
AATTAGTGCATTGGTAAAGGTAAAGGACTCCTGGACAGCTAAGTCCGGTCGAATTCGAATTTGGGGTGTGTAGGGTTGCCATATTTCAAAAAGAAAAAAATCAGGACACCCCTAAGCTTATTTTAGACAAACCCCAAAGTTGTTGGGCTTTTTTCTGCAAAAGGCCAAACAAACAAACAAGCAAACAAAAAACCCAGGATTTTTTATTGATTTGCCTAAGATCTAGGACAACGCATCGCCTTTCGGAAATTACTCCTGGATGTCAATCCCACCTTTGAAATCCCAGTAATGTCTGGGAAAATCCAGACATATGGAAGCCCTAAGGGTACGGCACTCATCTCCGCTTTCAGGTCAAGGGAGCTGGCTTTTGTCTGCAGACAGTTTTCCGGGACTTGGGACCAGCATGACCAAACCACTTCTGCTGCACGGAGGATTGTGATGAATGCAAACACACAGAAATGCTGTTTACCTTCCCACCACAATGGTACCTATTTATCTACTTGCACTGGTATGCTTTTAAACAGCTAGGTTGGCAGAAGCTGGGATAGAACAAACGAGGGCTCACCCCATCACGCGGATTTGAACTGCCAACCTTGCGATCAGCAAGCCCAAGAGGCTCAGTGGTTTAGACCACAACACCACCCTCGTCATGAATAACTTAAGTCAGGCATAGCCAGTTCAGTTCAGATATTATTGGACCTTGACTCCCATTGGCATGGCCAATGGTCGACAATCCTTGAAGTTGCAGTCCAGCAATATCTGCAGAGCTCCACACTCCAAATCCATTGATTTCAGTGGGTCTATTTTGAGTGTGACATAGTTGGATACTAGCCAAATAAATTACAATAACTTTCTTTCCTAGTGCAGGTCCTATACGGAGGGAGCATTTCCACAAAACAAGCCATGGGTTAACCAACCTATTACCTTCCCTTTCTATGATACCTCCGTGGCAGATCCCAGCAAAACAGGGCAGAGGCAGTCAGTCAGAAAGAGTGACTTGCAATTGTGTAGGGGCACTTTAACATAAACTGATGGACCTTTTACCTCTGTTGCATGACTCTGCTAGCTGGTGCTGTGTCCAATTACACCTGGAAACTGTGCTTGGGGTTTCAGAAGAGGAAGAACCAGAATGTGTCTATGAGACCCTCAAGCTGAATACCTGCAATTTAAAGCTAAACACCTTTAGGTTGTCTCCTAATGAATGAAGCTTGTCATCATACAGTTAAAGGACAACAAAGATCAAAAGCTACCTGAAATGATGGGAAAGGTGTTACCTTTAGTGGTGATGTGTCACCTAGAGGAGGAACTGCAGACATGCCCTTCAGAATACTGGAGGTAATGAGCTCTCATTACCAGGAGGAGGGTAAGCAGGGGCCAAGGAGTTCAAATAGCCAGAGTGTCAATCAACATAAAGTCTATAATGAAAGTCTCTGAAGTGATGTTATATTTTGAAAGCATTATGCACAATCAATTGCAATTATCCCGTTGACTGCTGCTTTGCTTTATTTTTAAGAGCAGTGATGAATAGATAGATGCAACCTAACAAATAATCACATTTACATTTTAACCCTCCCAAGCATAACTAACCTCAACTCCAAAGGGAGGCGAAAGTGCATAAAATACCCTCCATTTTGTAAGCTTCATATTCAACAAATTCTCCTACAATATGTTTTTTGGTTGTTGTTTTTTGCCATGTCATGTTACAATACCCTGTCCTATTTTCTTTTCTGTATCATTAGAGGGTGTTAAGGTCAGTTATATCCCCTTAAAGTGAATGAGGAAAATGAAACTGTGTCAATCCCAGCCATTAGAGCCTCAAGCTGTAATGCTAGGCACACTTTCTTGGAAGTGAGCCCGTTAAACACCGTGGGGCTTACTCTGAAAGCACCCTTCATGTGAATACTGCATTGTGCAGCTAAAATGCACCATGTAACCTGCAGGAAGGAAGAAGAGAGCCAAGGAAGCAGGGAAATATGACATTAGGGCTTGTTCCAGGCAAACCATCTCCTCTCCATCACAACTCTAACAGACACAATCTGCCCTTTGAGAAGGAAGAAGGGAGTAGTAGTGGCAGGTGGAGACAACATCAGGGTCTGCTTCAGTTGGACTGTCTCCCACCCCAACTTTACTTTTTATATAATTTATCGATTTTTAAAAAAATTATTTTAACATTGAAAGCTGCCTTGGATGCCTTGACAGAAGGGCAGTATATGAATGCAATCAATCAATCAATCAATCAATCAATCAATCACAAGGTCACAACTAAAGAACACTTGGTCCACCTTAGGACAGTAGAGAAAAGTCCTAGGTTAGAAGCCCTCTCGCTTTACAAACTAAACATCTTCCCATCTTTCCATGCTCCTTAGAGGTATGGAAGGCCCTGTATGTGTGCTCATCTTGAAGTGGAAAATTTAGGTCACATAGTTGTAGCCTATGGGAAGACTGCATATCATTGCATTTTTGTCCCAGTTCCAAGAATGGCAGTTCTCAAGTATCCTCCACCTTTTCATTATATTGGAGAAGTACTGGACAGGATCTATCTGCAATAGCTCCCATGCTCACACAGTAATGTTTGTAAAGGGAAGTATTTGTAGATCCAGTATTTGCAAGATTGAAGATGCTTGTCCTGTGTTGAAGGAGATAAATGGAATTGGCAGCAGAAGAACCGGACCATAAAATAAGATTAATGTACTTACAGGTATTTCATAAAACAGCTTGGACAACCTCGAAAAAAGGAAAAGGAAAACCCACCTCCAAGGAAGATTCAACAAACTGCTAGGACTTTATTCCACTGAGCTGATCTGGTTATAAGTAGTTTACTGTATATCATGTCTTATCCAGGTCTAGTAAATGTATTTGGTGTCTAATGAGGTTGTGACAATTGGGAAAGTTAAGTGCATACTGCTAAAATAAAATGTGCTACTTCTTATTTTCTGTATTCAATTATCATGTGACAAAAACAATAATCTGTTGCAATTGCAGTGCTTGGTTATCAACTGCATTCACTAGAAGTCAAAACATACTTGTAGAGACCAAATAAAATGCATCAAATGGCCATTTTGTTACAGGGCAGCAGCAATAGAAGGAAGAAGTGCTGGAAGAACAAAAAGAGGGGGCACAAAGAATTATGGGGGGGAATGGTCACCTAGTAATACTGGCCTGCATAATCTGTGACCCTCCAGCCATACATGGTAGTCTACCAGGGGCTCAATTAATTGCTCTGGTTTTTCTGTGTGCCCCAGACTGCAAAAGGAGAAGGGATGCTTGTCAGGCACCCGAGAATTTACAATACCCAGTGGTAGCCTGAAATTCATTTGGTTGGGTCTATGAAGGCCTGCTATAATAGGAAGCAGAGGAAGCAGGAGAGCGTTTGCAGTAGGAATATAACAGGACATCAGTTTTGGTTCTGCCCCATAATAATTGTATGCATTGCTGTTTCTGCTCCACTGCAGTTCAGCTGCCAACAACAACAACAAAAAGTTACGGTATTTGTACCCCTTTTGCTATGACAAAATTTTGCATAACTAATTATGTAATTAATTATGTTATCGTTACAATATTCCACACCATTTATTTCAATGCAAGAGTAATACAATGGAATTGATGTGGGGGTGATCAACTACATATCATTACATATTGTTTGAGGACTTAATGCTGCAAAAGCAAATCATAGAATCATAGAGTTGGAATAGACCACAAGGGCCATCGAGTCCAACCCCCTGCCAAGCAGGAAACACCATCAGAGCACTCCTGACATATGGTTGTCAAGCCTCTGATTAAAAACCTCCAAAGAAGGAGACTCCACCACACTCCTTGGCAGCAAATTCCACTGTCGAACAGCTCTTACTGTCAGGAAGTTCTTCCTAATGTTTAGGTGGAATCTTCTTTCTTGTAGTTTGGATCCATTGCTCCGTGTCCGCTTCTCTGGAGCAGCAGAAAACAACCTTTCTCCCTCCTCTATATGACATCATTTTATATATTTGAACATGGCTATCATATCACCCCTTAACCTCCTCTTCTCCAGGCTAAACATGCCCAGCTCCCTTAGCCGTTCCTCATAAGGCATCGTTTCCAGGCCTTTGACCATTTTGGTTGCCCTCCTCTGGACACGTTCCTGTTTGTCAGTGTCCTTCTTGAACTGTGGTGCCCAGATACTGATACTGATTGTGTTAGCTGAATTTTTGTTCCTGACATTGAATGAAAAAGCAAACACTGGCAGGTTCCACTCCAGTGTCTACTCTTCCTGAATTCTCCAACAAATTCTTCAAATGCACTACACAATGGACTGCAGGTTCACCATCATGGCAATGACTAGAATTCTCCACTGCTGGTGAGATCTGAGGCTGACCTCACCTTGGCCATGAGGGACAATGGTACAGTTCTTCCACTGGTGAATCCAATTTTTGCAAGCCCTTCTGGGGCACACCAAAGAACATAACACCTCCTGCTAGGTCCTCTATAGTCACCAAAGCTGTCTCCAACTCCAGTCTTAGCAAAGCCTGATGTATTAGGCCACATGGTCTCCAAGGACATGAGAACTATACACTATTCCATGGAAGATCTGCCACCTTCATTGAAATATTAAAACGATGGGTTGTATACAGTTGGTGTCCCTCTGTCAACAGTAAGCTTTTAGATCTACAGTGGTACCTTGGGTTACATATGCTTCAGGTTACATACACTTCAGGTTACAGACTCCTCTAACCCAGAAGTAGTACCTCGGGTTAAGAACTTTGATTCAAGATGAGAACAGAAATCGTGCTCCGGCAGTGCGGCAGCACCAGAGGCCCCATTAACTAAAGTGGTGCTTCAGGTTAAGTACAGTTTCAGGTTAAGAACGGACCTCTGGAATGACTTAAGTACTTAACCTAAGGTACCACTGTACTGGAGGCTTCTGTCAATGGAATAGAGAGGAGGGCGATTCTGGACCACTTCCCTTCATCCCTTAAGTCCTCCAGGCCACACTAGTTGGATACAACCAATTATCACTTTGCTGCACAAAACCATTGTGTATTTTATTTTATTTATATACCAGCTATCATAAATTAACTGCTCCAGTGTTAAGCATTGTATCTATTATGGTGCAATTCACTGGTGTGTGTTTTTTCTCTCTCTCTCTCTATTAGAAATAGGTTGGGATTTTTATTTTAGAAAATGGTTTCTTCTTTTAGCTTAGGCATAATAATGAAGCTAGATAACAAGTTAGCCGAAAACATTTATTTAACCCCATTAGAAAGAACTGCTGCTGGCTGGCAGCCTGGAGACACTTCTCAGAACAGCTGTGGGATTTTTCTATAAACAATAAAATTAATTATATATAAGAAACGTGAATGATATTTTTCTCTTCTTTGGATTTTGTTTGTTCTGTAGTTTGCGGCTTCCTCTTCTGAAAATCTCCACTTTCTGGCTAATGTTGTTTAACACCCTGCATGGCCTAGATTCCTGAGCAATTCAATAACCTTTCATAGGAAGGTTATAACAATAACAACAACAACCTACAATGAGACAAAAGAGGTGTGTATGAATATGGCATTCTGAATCCGTAACCTTCTTTAAATCCCAATAACCAATTAGCCAATTATTGCTATGACCCAGGTTGATCACCAGGGTTGAAACCACAACAGAAGAGCCCAGTGGATTGTCCATTGTCACCACTAACCCAACAGAGAGCAGTAAGATTCTTCAGTAAAGGTAAAGGGACTCCTGACCGTTAGGTCCAGTTGCGGACGACTCTGGGGTTGCGCGCTCATCTCACTCTATAGGCTGAGGGAGCTGGAGTTTGTCTGCAGACAACCTCCAGGTCATGTGGTCAGCATGACTAAGTCACTTCTGGCAAGGCAAACCAGAGCAACGCACGAAAACACCGTTTACCTTCCCGCCGCAGCGGTACCTATTTATCTACTTGTACTTTGAAGTGCTTTCAAACTGCTAGGTGGGCAGGAACTGGGACCAAGCAACAGGAGCTCACCCTGTCACGGGGATTCAAACCGCCGACCTTCTGATCAGCAAGCCCTAGGCACTGTGGTTTAGACCACAGCTTCAGCAGGGTCCCTAAGATTCTGCAGTAGCTTGACTAAAAAGTGCAATGCAATGATGTGACATGAGCTACTATCTACTATTCAGAATCCCCTTGGATCAAAGCACATGAACTGTGCTTTAAACAATGATTTTATTGAATTGCAGAGTTGCAAGGGACCATGAGTGTCATCTTGCAGTGAAATGCAAAAATCTTTTGCCCAACTTGGGGCTTGAACCCACAACCCCAAGATTAAGAGCACATGACCCTTCTTCGTGTGCTTCCTCCATGAGAGGTCCAGAGGGTGACAGCTCAAGAATAGGCCTTTTCTGGCTCTCCATCTGTAGAATGCTCTCCCCAGGGAGGTGCGCCTGGTTCCTTCATTATACACCTTTAGGGGCCAGGCAAAAATGTTCCTCTTTAACCAGGTGTTTGGTTGATTTGATTGACATCATATACCCTTTTAAAATGGGGGGAGAGGTTTGCTGGGTTGTTGTTGTTGTTTTTATTTTTATTATGTATTTTGTGGTTTTATATTCTAATTTTATCCTGTGAACCAGCCTAAGACCTGTGCGTATAGGGCGATATACCATATTTTTCGTTCTATAGGACACATTCCCCCCTCCAAAAATCAAGGGGGAATGTGTGTGCATCCTATGGAGCGAATGCAGGCTCCTTGGCTTCAGCGATAGCAACGCGTAGCCTCCAAAGCGCAGAGGGAGCACTCCCTCGGTGCACACTGACCCCTCTTGCTCTCCAGGCTTCAGGGATAGCCGCCTGAAGCCTTTGGAGTGCAGCGGGAACTTGCGCTGCACTCCTAAGGCTTCGGGTTCCTTTTGCTGAAGCCGGGAGAGCAAGACTCTCCCGGCTTCAGCAGAGAGGGAGAGCTGCGCAGCGCCCCTTCAGCAAAGCGGGAGGAGAAATGGAAGAGGCTCCGTTTCTCCTGCTGCTTTGCTGAAGGGATGCTGAGCAGAGAGGGGGAGATATTTTCCTCCTTATTCTCCTCCTCTAAAACAAGGTGCGTCCTATGGTCGGGTGCGTCCTATAGAGCGAAAAATACAGTACAGTGGTACCCCGCAAGACGAACGCCTCGCGAGACGAAAAACTCGCAAAACGAAAGCGCTGCTGCGAAGCCGGGCGGGCGGCGGGAACACCTGCCCCAGCCACCCTGCTTCGGAACGCTGCTCCGAAGCGGGGTGGGGGGGGCGGGAACACCTGCCCCAGCCGCCAGGCTTCGTAGCGCTGCTGCAAAGCCTGGCGGGGGGCGGGAACACCTGCCCCAGCCACCCTGCTTCAGAACGCTGCTCCGAAGCGGGGGGGGGGCGGGAACACCTGCCCCAGCCACCCTGCTTCGGAACGCTGCTCCGAAGCGGGGTGGGGGGGCGGGAACACCTGCCCCAGCCGCCGGGATTCGTAGCGCTGCTGCAAAGCCGGGCGGGGGGCGGGAACACCTGCCCCAGCCACCCCGCTTCGGAACGCTGCTCCGAAGCGGGGTGGGGGGGCGGGAACACCTGCCCCAGCCGCCGGGCTTCGTAGCGCTGCTGCAAAGCCTGGCGGGGGGCGGGAACACCTGCCCCAGCCACCCCGCTTCGGAACGCTGCTCCGAAGCGGGGGGGGGGGGGCGGGAACACCTGCCCCAGCCACCCCGCTTCAGAACGCTGCTCCGAAGCGGGGTGGGGGGGGCGGGAACACCTGCCCCAGCCGCCGGGATTCGTAGCGCTGCTGCAAAGCCGGGCGGGGGGCGGGAACACCTGCCCCAGCCACCCCGCTTCGGAACGCTGCTCCGAAGCGGGGTGGGGGGGCGGGAACACCTGCCCCAGCCGCCGGGCTTCATAGCGCTGCTGCAAAGCCGGGCGGGGGGCGGGAACACCTGCCCCAGCCACCCCGCTTCGGAACGCTGCTCCGAAGCGGGGTGGGGGGGCGGGAACACCTGCCCCCGCCCCCGGGCTTCGTAGCGCTGCTGCGAAGCCGGGCGGGGGGCGGGAACACCTGCCCCAGCCACCCCGCTTCGGAACGCTGCTCCGAAGGGGGGGGGGGCGGGAACACCTGCCCCAGCCGCCGGGCTTCGTAGCGCTGCTGCGAAGCCGGGCGGGCGGGGGGGAACACCTTCTGAAGGCGGGCGGGGGGCGAAAGTCTTTGTCCCCCCTGCCTGCCTCCCCAGGGGCTTTTAGTCCTCCGCTGTCCCGGGGCGATTTTAAAATGCCGCCTGCCAGCATTTTAAGATCGCCCGGACAGCGGAGAAGTCCTCCGCTGTCCCAGGGTTTTTTAAAATGCTGGGGGTGGGAAGAAAAGCCCTTGTCCCCCCCCCCCCAGCCTTCAGAAGAGGTCCGGGGACAGTCTGTCCCCGGACCTGGTCTGAAGGCGGTTTCCCTAGGAACGCATTAATTGATTTTCAATGCATTCCTATGGGAAACCGTGCATCGCAAGACGAAAAAACCGCAAGACGAAGAGACTTGCGGAACGAATTAATTTCGTCTTGCGAGGCACCACTGTATTGTTATTAAATAATAATAATGCTCTACCAACTGAGCTATGGTATAGAAAACATGGTAACACAGTAAATTCGAATAAATATTGCTTTAATTCTGAACTTGCCATATCCATTTCCATAGTTTGGGGAGCTTCACTTATGCACTGCAGTGATAGTTAAGCCCAGAATCAACAGTCACTCTATTTGGGCAGATGAACAGTGTGGATTTCATGGAGTCTCCACACAGGATTGCTTAAGGATTTCTAGACCCTTGTGGAATTGGCATAGTGGCCTAAACTGCACCAGGATGTTGGCACTGGTGAAACAGAGGTTCACCCTGATTGTTCAGTGAGGAACAAGGGAGGTGAAGGATGCCAGGAATGCAAGAAGGAACATTGGGACCTGGGATATGAGAAAAGCTCAAGCTCAAAGCATTTTCTATAATTTTCAGCCTGAACTTCTCATGTCCATGTGACTTTGATGTGTCATAATCCTGAAAAATGCATTCACAGTTGCAAGTGAAAAGCTAATCTGATTATTAATAAAAATAGATAATCTTGAACAGCAGTAATTATACTGTTTCAAGCATCCCTGTGTAGCTATCAGAAAATAATGAGCTTGTACTTGTAAATGTTCTCTCAACCCACAGAAGGATAATATTTCAGCTCCGTGTCCTGAAAGATAATGGCCTGACCTCCTCCATTGAAACTTGTGACCTCTATGGTACAAGGGACAATTCCCTTGTGTGATATATATATTGCATAGACTCACTCTTGTTGTAAGGCTGTCAGGAGATCTGATGCTGTTCACAGATGGCCACTGTGTGTGTCAGAGGGGGGTAGGCAACCAATGTCACATTCCCCTTCTTCTTTCCCTCATATTTTGCCTACAGATGCTGGGAAGAGGAAGGGAAATTCGACAGAGTGTTATTGTTTTGGGAACCAATAAAAAAAGTAAGGGGGCCACCTACAAAGCTAGCTGAATTGTGTCTCTATATTTAATAGCCTGAATAAAGCAGAATACTAGTTGTATGCAGTGGCATAGCGTGGGGGGTGCAGGGGGGGCCGGCCGCACCGGGCACAACGAGCTGGCAGCGGCTCTCAGCGCTCGCCGCGGTCCCCGTGCATCAGGGCCGCGGAGGGCGCGCCAGGCAGCCCCTCCTCACAGCCCCGCCGCCTCCGCTGCTGCTGCAGCTGCTGGGCCATGTTGCATTTTCCTCGCCTCTCTGCCCTCCTCCTCCGGGCAAGCGACGTCATTTAGGCGGCAGCGCCAGCGGCAACTCGCCTCAGATCACCTGACATGGACCCGCTGCCGCCGCTGTGGCTACCTTACCGTAAATACCCCAGCCCAGGCAGCAGCAAGAAGAAGCTGGCAGCGACGGCAGGTTAGGGGTTAGGGGGCGCAAATTACTTGCCTTGCCCCGGGTTAGGGGGCACAAATTACTTGCCTTGCCCCGGGTTAGGGGGCGCAAATTACTTGCCTTGCCCCGGGTTAGGGGGCGCAAATTACTTGCCTTGCCCCGGGTGCTGACAACCCACGCTATGCCGCTGGTTGTATGGCGGGATTTTGCATGCATATCTTGGTCTCCACTCACATTACTGGCCAACCCCACCCATCAGCAACCCCTCTCATGTTTCATCAAGCCCTCCTCGCTCTCAAAACCACAACCACATTAGACCAAGGATGAGGAACCTTTGAGGTTCACACCCCATGGACCAGATTTGGCAGGTGGGTGGGACAACCCACATGACAGTCACATGATGTAGTTATGAGGTGACATGACTGACAGATGAGTTGCCCTACTTACCTATTCAGATATTGAAAGGGAGACTGCAGGAAGGATTGCAAACTGTTCCTCCACAGCTCACCTGGGCTGCATGCTGACATCAAGTTGTGACACTGCTGCAATGGCCAAGCAGCTCCCAGAAGGGACCCCTGACCATTAGGTCCAGTCACAGACGACTCTGGAGTTGCAGCGCTCATCTTGCTTTATTGGCCAAGGGAACTGGCATACAGCTTCCAGGTCATGTGGCCAGCATGACTAAGCCACTTCTGGCGAACCAGAGCAGCGCACGGAAACACAGTTTACCTTCCCGCCGGAGTGGTACCTATTTATCTACTTGCACTTTGATGTGCTTTCGAACTGCTAGGTTGGCAGGAGCTGGGACCGAGCAATGGGAGCTCACCCCGTCATGGGGATTCAAACCGCCGACCTTCTGATCAGCAAGCCCTAGGCTCTGTGGTTTAACCCACAGCACCACCCGCGTCCCATATTATGTATAGACAGGTGCAAATCTTCTGCCAAATACCAACTGCACAGGAGGCTTGAAGGAGGTGGGGTGCATCAATGGCAGAGTTACACCATGTAGTTCTGTGGTTACCTCACACAGTTTTTGGGTGCCTGAGAGAACCTCATCTACCCCACTTAATGATCAGTATATTTGTTTGTTCAGCAGCAAAGTCCAAGAACCAGGTAGAAGTACATGTGGTTTTCTGTTTCTGCTTTAAATAGTAATACATAAGCAAAACAATCCTAAGAGGGATTGGGAGCCCAGGCACAGTTCTGTTCTCATTTTTGCTGGGCTCTGTGAGGATTGAACTGACCTGGAATCCAATGTCTCAATGGCGAGTCCTGACCTCCCATCTTAGCCCCTGTAACCTCCCCCCATTCTAAGGACTTATGATAGCTACTGCTAACCAGTACACAAATAATGCTTACTCTACTGTACTTTCCAAGGAGCAGAAATGATCTCCCCATTCTTTACTGGCAGAGGTCAACAAACACAGGTGCCCATTCAATCCTAACCCCTTCCAGCAGCACAGATTACAGCCTTGGGATCTTTTACTGGCTCAGCAGATATGAATACCAAATGTGTTCTCTGCCCATATCTCTTGCCCCGCTTTTAGCATTTACCACTTCTGCACCCATCACTCCATGCCTGTGGTGGTCTATCAAAAGTAGAATCAGAATGCAACCTAAGCATCACACATGACATTGCTGCAATTACCTCATGGGTGGGGGGGGGGGAAGCGGTCATTATTAGTGGTCACAAAAATATTGCTGGAGGTGAATGATTGCAAAGTGATATTCTTTTGCTTCTTTGTAAGACGACTCTTTTTTCCCTCCAGTGAGCCACAGGCAGGAAATAATCTAAAAGAATAAATACGTTGTGCCAATATAAATTTCACCAAGCGTTCTAAAATGTTGGAGTTCCCCTGTTCTGGTTCAGCTGCATTAAAAGAGGCATGAAATTAGTAATAACCTCTCAGTCTTTGCCAATAGTTGATTAGATTAAAATGATGTTTGGGGATGGATCAATGTTGTTCGTATGAAATGTGCGAGCTTTCACCCAAGAAACAGGCTTAATGTTACTCAACAGTTTGTACGTTTAAAATTAACATTGGTTAATAGTACCATAAGAACAACTTCTGCTGCCAAGTTGCAGAGATCTTTCTCAGATTTCCCTCTCTGGTTCCCTCCATTTGCTGATATCAAGCAGCTGGTGACCCTATATAAAGCAGTCTGATTTTGGAACTTTCTCCCTGGGAATGTTTGCCTACAGCTTAATGTCTTTTTTGATGCAGGTGAATACCATTCAATTTGCCCAAGCTGGAGTGTGGCCACATTTTTGTTGTGCCATGGTAAAAAGTATCATCCAATTTCTTGAAAGATTTTTATCCCTGTGTGTGGGAGGGAGTGCATGTGCAGGTATCCTCAAGGCACTTAAGGATTTCTTTAGAATTTTGTTGCATGTAATATTTTGAGTTCACCTTATGAAAGTGAAGTAGTTAAGCTACTTAATGAGGTTGCCCATCCTCATCAAACTTTTCTCCAGCAGCTTCGAGGCCAACCACAATCCATGTTCTGAAAGGGGGGGCGGGGACCTTCCTCAAGCTTACTTGGCATCTGGGAAGGGAACAGAATGTAGACTACAAGAGAAGGACAATCACAAATTCCCCTTGGAATTAGGTAAGCACTCGGAAATAAGGTAAGCACAACAAAAATCCATGAGAATTTCAGTGGATTTTTATTCTGTTGATGAGGCCAGGCTGGTTCAGAGTTGCCTCCTCAGTCAAGGACAGCGTTATTTCCTTTTGCTATGGGCTTTTTTCCTGAGAGGCAGCCTTAGCCTTCAGCAGTAAGGAGACTGGGAATCCCCAGGTTACAGATGAAATTCAGCCAAGGTCCACATTCAGATCTTAGTTCAGACGATACCCACCCCTGATATAGAATTATACATGAATTCAGAATGACCTTATTAATTCAGAATGTTCTTCTTATAATATTTTATTTTCAGTTTTATTCACGACACTTGGGACTGAATGTGGCAGAGAGCAGCCCAGAATGGGCTGACATGAGAAAATCCACTTGATGATCCATTTTCAACAGATTTCCCTTGCATTCTAATGTAGTATCACTACCAAGACATTCCAGACATTCAATAGCTCTCCTTCTGCAGAATGACTATGGCATTCACACCTTTTATGGACTCTGATTTATCTGACTGGCAAACAGAACATATAAAATACACGGTACACATTTTGTCCTATGAGGAAATCTGTCCACAGAATCGCGTCTATATTTGCTCTAACATCAAATTGTTCCTGGAAACATGAGATAGATTTAGATATTTCTCCGCAAGTTTTTAAAGCTGTGTTCTGTCATTTTATTAGACACTGCTTCCCCGTGGTTTTCTAGTAACATTAAATCACAGCATTTCCCGTAGCTTGTCATCTTGGGTATTTCTAACGAAAAATGAGCATTGCTAAATTCTGTTCCTGTAACAGCCATGCTCCCTCCTCATTTTCTCACATGGTGACCAAGGAATCGAGATAGCTGGCCGTGCTTTATTGGGAACATCTGCAGAACTCTGTACTGTGACTGAAAAAGCACTACAAGGTACAGGGAGCTCTCGTGCAAAAGGACTTTCCATTGGCAGCCCTTTCGAGACGGAAGACAATTCTGCCCTTGAAATGTAGCTCTATGTACATGAGGGGTATAACTTTTTGACTTAAAAAAAATATAAAGATCTCCTGTATCAGAAAGGGATTTACTTTTGCTTAGAAACACTGAACAAGGACTAATTCTTCTCAGTTGAGAATAAAGGTCACCCTGAAATAAAAAAGTTGGAATCACTGTATATGTAACTACTCAGAAGTATTAGGACTTTAAAAAACTTTATGGAGCTGTTTAGAACTTTGGGACTTTCTAAAACTGTTTAGAACATTTTAGAAGAATCCAAATATTGGTCTATATAGATACCAGGAAATAATCAGTGCGCAGAATGCGCTATCAGAGTGATGCGGGAACGTTATGGTACTAGCAGCAGAAACAAAGACAAACTGCAATCTCGATTTGTTTTAAGCAATAAGAAGCAATGTACATTGCACATTGTACAAGCATTAGAAAATTTGCAAGCTCTATTTTTTCCCTTCATTACAACACATGCTATGCATATTACATTCTATATTATACAGTTACATATACAAAAATTGATTTATTGATTCCAGGGTGACCTTTCCCCCCAAAAGATTTGGAAATGGCATTTCATTCCTTTGCTTTTAGGCAAAAGTTCATCTTACTAAGCTACAGGAGCATGAGGTTGTAAAAAAGTTATAACCCTAATGTACATGTTTCTCCCTTACATTGGTGCCAAGGGGAAGAAGAAGAAGAAGGAGGAGGAGGAGGAGGAGGAGGAGGAAGAGGAGGAGGGGAGGAGGAGTTTGGATTTGATATCCCGCTTTATCACTACCCGAAGGAGTCTCAAAGCGGCTAACGTTCTTCTTACCCTTCCTCCCCCACAGCAAACACTCTGTGAGGTGAGTTAGGCTGAGAGACTTCAAAGAAGTATGACTAGCCCAAGGTCACCCAGCAGCTGCATGTGGAGGAGCAGGGAAGCAAACCCGGTTCACCAGATTACTAGTCTACTGCTCTTAACCACTACACCACACTAAACATGGAAAATCTCCCCCTCCTTGTTGGGAGCACTCATACTGGACTGCTATTTGACTCCTTGTGCAATGCTGAAGAGGAGGAGGAGGAAAAACCCACTAGTTCCATTTTATTCAGTACCTTTCATTATGCTGCCCATCGGCTATATAGCACCAAACATTTCCTTCTTTTTTCTTTTTGTAATAGTGGAGGGTTTTTCTTTTACTCTGGAAGCCACAGCTCTGCATGAGCAGGCAAGAGCAACAGATCCCAGAATGCACATGCCTGGTGTGTGTGTGTGTGTGTGTGTGTGTGTTAGTTGTGGTGGTTTTGGGCCAGGGCAGGGTGAAACACAGGAGTGATTGGCAGAGAGGTACACTATACTACTCCTGTGGTGTTGCTGCCACTTACTGGGAGGGAGGGATGCAGGTGGCGCTGTGGTCTAAACCATTGAGCCTCTTGGGCTTGCTGATCAGATGGTCAGCGGTTCGAATCCCCACAATGGAGTGAGCTCCCATTGCTCTGTCCCAGCTCCTGCCAACCTAGCAGTTCTAAAGCATGCCAGTGCAAGTAGATAAACAGGTACTGCTGCACCAGGAAGGTAAACGGCATTTCTGTGCGCTCTGGTTTCCATCACGGTGTTCTGTTGTGCCAGAAGCGATTTAGTCATGCTGGCCACATGTCCCGAATAGCTGTCTGTGGACAAATGCTGGCTCCCTCAGTCTGAAAGCAAGATGAGCACCACAACCCCATAATCACCTTTGACTGGACTTAACCATCCAAGGGGCCTTTACCTTTTGCTTTACTGGGAGGGGTACAAGTGAGGCAGTTGGGAGGTTAGAGCTGTTCAGGCGCACTGGTGGAGCCAATTTAGTGCTTCCATCAATGCACCAACACAGCCTTGATCTTTCTGCTTCCTAACCTCACCTTTCTATCTCTCTCTCTCCTGGTAAGTAACACTGCTGCTGGGAGGTCAGGTTTCTGACACCACCTCTCCCTGCTGGTTCCTCCTGGCGAGACAATATGTATAGCTTCTCCCAGTGAAGAGAAATGTAATTGAGTAAATTGTTAGGATATTGTTCTGTTCCACCTTAAAAGGGACAGGCATGACTGTTGTGTGTCACATGCCTGTTTACATTTCCAGCACAGTCTGCTGGGAACTTCCGTTTTGTATATTGCTTTTGTATTGCTGCTTTGCTGGACACAAAGAGAAGCAGACATGTATTTTCCCTTGTTCCTGCTGCTGAATAAAATGCTGTAAATATGCTTACACATGGCTCTGTCCACCACTTCCGTTCTGGAGATTTATTCACTCTGCTAATTTAGCGTACTCAGTAGCTTCAGAAGGCTACTGAGGCTCGAGTTGCCGACTGATTGATGTTGTTCCAAGGGAGACTGGAGATTGGAGACTGTCTTCCCAGCAGTATCCAAGCATAAATAACCCATTGGAAAGCTCCCTTTTCTCTCTGCTGGTGCTGGACTGTCATGCAAGGAACTACACTCATACCTCGGGTTACAGCCGCTTCAGGTCGCGTTTTTTCGGGTTACGGACCACCGAAACCCAGAAGTACCAGAATGGTTTACTTCCGGGTTTCAGTGGTTGCACATGCACAGAAGCACTAAATCGTGCTTTGCGCCTGAGCAGAAGCACCGAATCACAATGCGTGCGTGCGCAGACACGTGTTGCGAATGCTGCGGGTTGGGAACATGCATCCTGCATGGATCACGTTCGCAACCCGAGTGTCCACTGTATACTGTTTTCTGGAAGATTCCATGCTAATGGGACATCAGAAACAGATTGACATTTTTTATAGCAACACTTCCCATCATGCCATTTGTTGTGATGTAAAGAACTCACTAAAGCTGGTCCAGGTGCAATTTTAACTGAGAGAAGGCAAGCGAAACTTCCAGAGAGATTTATAAACTGCACCTAAACAGCAGCATTTCAGCTCTGAAAACTTTGGGAGCCACAGAGAAGCAGCTGAGCTTCTCATTATGTAAATACTCCTGTTTATATCTCGCAAGATAAATAATACACACTTTCTCAAGCATGAAGCAAAATGGCAGGAGAGATATTGGCTTGATTTCCTGGATATAAAAATATGGATAGGAAGGTGATGAACAGATGAGCTAGTACAGAGGATGAGTAATTGGTTATGTTAATATCCATAATTGTGAATATGGGTGGTAGACAAATTGAACTGTGGGAAAACTAGAGAGAAAATTCAGGGACATTTTAAGTATTGCACAGAAGCTCTTTGAATAGTAGAAGTAATGAGCAATGATAAATAGGGAAAATGATAAATGGTCATATATTAACTTTAAGAAGTTGTTAGAATGCGTGTGTATGTGTTTATCTCAGCAAAAACTATACGGAAACTAAAAACTCACTCTGGGTAAGCTATCTTCAGTCTCCTCCACATAACCTGTTTATTCAGCATCCATCCTGTTGTTGTTAGTTTTAACAAAGCTTGTGCGATTTCATAATTCCATAAAATTTATATACTGCTTGATTAATAGAAAGGACAAGGTGGGAGCCCGTTGCCTCACTACCCTTCCTGTGCGATGGAGGGTGCTGTATTGCAAGCAGCTTCCCTGAAGAGAAGCCTTCTGCAAAAGGAATAGCACCAGTGCCTCTGCTGGGCAGTTGTTCAGCAGAAGCACAACTACAGCCTCAGTGCCCTGCTTTGCAAGTGGCTTCTCTGCAGAGAAGCTGCTCGCAAAGGAGAACTATGCACCAGGCAGGATTGTTGTTTCTGCTGAACAGTCTTGGAGGTTAATGATAACATTCCTCAAGCACCTGTAAGCAGAAGTGGCAATCCCATAGTTGAATATTTGGACTATCCTTTGATTACTAGACATCAAAATTCACAGAAGAGAATTTGGGGGGGGGGGGGAGAAACTGACTCCAGAAAATGCAATGCAATTACTGTATGCTTCCAAGATTTCTGAAACAATGAGAACCAGGATTGCAATCGTTTTTACCATTATTGAGATTTTATTGCAGCTGAGAACTGCCAGTATTCCTTTTGGTCATCGGGATATGCTTTAACACAAATAGGGAGCTTTTGCAAGGCTAAAACATGATGCCAGTCTACACAGAGTCCAGCAAAGGAAATGCTATGGGAAAATGTAAAGCACAATGCAGTTCCCTTTTATTGTGTAGTGCGGCTGTAAACTGTCAATTGCAACACATCTCAGGCTTTATGTAACTAGTGGCTGCAAACCTCAAGCACAGGTAAGTGCTCGGTGGAAGAAAGGTTCTCATTTATTCTCGGCTGCTTCTTGAGGTCTCAAAGGTTTGCCAGAACTATAAAGAGCTCTACAGATGTCCAACACACAGTGTGCCTGCTTTGATACAATGTCTATAGCTCCTTGCCAGCTACCAGTGTGATAGTAGCCAAGTAAGCTATTTTCACATGCCAATTTCAGGTAAAATGGGAATGACTAGAATGCACAATATAGTTCCTGTCTGCCTGGTAGTAATTCTGATTGATTGCTTTCTGTACGGTGAAAGTATAGGTTCTTGCTGCTTCTCAAATGACTTATTTTATTATAACTGGTTATTTATTTATTGAACTCATATCCCACCCTTTCTCCCAAAGGCACCCAGGGTGAGAAACAACAAAATGATAAAGCAATACAATTAAAACTTAACTGTCATTGATCCACCTATCTTTCTATCATCTAAAAACATGTAAAACAATAACAGAATCCTCACAGCTAAAGGTTGCCAGAACAGTATATTTTAGCTACCCAGTGTCTGAGTAAAGAGGGATGTTTCAAAGTTCCTTCTGAAATGGAATAATGAGGGAGACAGAAGCACCTAACCAAAGAGGGAAATTCACAAATTGGGTACCGCCATGGAGAACGTCCTGTCATAGATTGATGCCAACTGGGCAGCATCCAATCAGTGGTCTTGAATGTCTTGCAGTGTTTCAACGCTGGTCAGACATGGTCCTGACAGACTGTCCCACTTACCAACCTAGCAGTCATCTTCAAGAGCAGCACCACATATATTACATTACAACAGAAGAGGTAGAAGGTCAGCTCTTCTGGACAGCAAATGCTAGGCTATCCTGGTTCAGGAATGACTGTGGCTGGTAAAGCAGCCTAAAGGTGGGCATTAGCTACAGAAGCCACTTGAGACTGCTAGTAGTATTGCCAAATTTCAAACCTGTTCTTTCAGGAGGAGTGCAACCCCTCCCAGACCACAGGACATATTCCTTTGGTACTGATTTTAACTGGAGCATTAAAGACATACATGAATTAATATGAACAGGTGTGCACACCACAATACAATCACCAATCCACACACTTCATCTAATTTCTCTTTTGAATCATTCTGTGACTTATAAAGTGAATTCCAATAGTGATAGTGACTTAGTTTAGCTATACCAGTAGTTTCAGTATATGGGAAATTTCCGTGTGTAACATAATTGGGGAGTTGTGTGTGTATGTGTATCTGAGAACTGCATCACATCGTGCAGTATTTTGTTCTTGTCTGTATGTTTCACACAATTATTTCCTTTAAGGAGCTGCAAATTTTATTGCTGTGAGTCCCACATTGGACAAAAGTTTCCTGTATCCCTACACATTGTTCTACTATATTGAATCTATGGTGAGTATCTTGAAGTCAAGATAATTTATCCTACTTTAGGTAGTCTAAAAAGAAGGAACAAATAATAATACCAATGTGTTTCGGTTTTGTTTTCATTTTGCCTGACAATTCAGTTGATGAGCAGTCACCTAAGATGATGTAAGTGACTGGGAGAAAAACTCTTGCAGAATACACACTTAAATAGTACTCAATGTTAATTGACAGAATATTACTGGAGAGAGGAGCAGTGTCACCAAAACAAAGCCTGACGTTCTTAATTGGAGGGTAGATTCCAAAACGGTGAACCACTCAAGTGGGCTGCAGAAACTTCAAAGAGATTTCAGTCCACACAAGTAAAAGACATCAATTTACATGCTGTAAAAATGAAGGCTACAGTGCATCCTCTCTAACAGGAAGAAACCTATGCTATGCAAGGTCATTCAAGTCCGGTCACATATTTCGCTAGCTTTGGGGAAACATGAAGGCAGAAGAAACAAGTGAGGAGGCTCACAGAGCAAGCAAGAGAGCTGGCGGTCCAGGCAGGAAGGTGGAGTGAGTCAGAGGCATTGGTGGCAAAAGAAAAAAGTCACTTCCCAATGCCCTAGGTTGCTGCAGCTTACCAAGGCGGGAGGGGCAATCCACAGGAAGGATAATACATTGTATGGCAGCAGGAGCATCAGATTGTCTCTGCCACTGTATGCCACATTCCCCCTGCCTCACTGCTGCGCCTCTCAGTAAGCATCAGTGACCTAAGAAGGTGGAAGAGCAACAGAGTCCCACTGTGCTGGTCCCGGGGGGAAGGTTACCGTTGGCATGGTCAAAGTCCGGTCCTGGGTCACGAGTCTGGAAACAGTTCACAAAGAGCGAGGCGGGGTCCGAAGCAGGAAGCCCGGCGGGGACGGGAACTCTGGAAGGACAGGTCTGGGTCCGGGCAGAAGCAGGTATTCAACGACGTTGCTCCCACAACCTGGGACCGGGCTGACTGCCCTTTATCTTCTCTGAGGCCAGGGGCAGTCCTGGCCCCCAGGAGACCCGCCTCTCCTGGCCTTAAGGCGAGCACTCCTCCTGGGAGAAACCAGTTCCCTCCGCCTCTCTGCCCTGAGCCTCTGCAGCTCAGGAG
The DNA here is from genome assembly GCF_964188315.1 of Podarcis muralis. Classification (NCBI taxonomy): domain Eukaryota; kingdom Metazoa; phylum Chordata; class Lepidosauria; order Squamata; family Lacertidae; genus Podarcis; species Podarcis muralis. Next base: position 87,566,012 of record NC_135658.1, read on the forward strand.
AGGCTGGAGGGTCATTGGACCCAGGGGGAGACTCGCCTTCCCCTGACAGGGCTGGGAGAGGAGCACCTGTAGGCAATGGGTCCTCAGTCACCTCCGGAGCCAGAGTGGATTCATTTGGTGTCTGCTCCTGAGGATCCGGCACAGGTGCAGGCGCTTCAGATTCAAGGCCCTGCCCCGGCTCAGCCGGCCCTGGAGACGGGGACTCTTTTGGGATGGAAGAGAAAACTAAGCAAGGAAGCTGCCACAGTTGGGAGAGAAACACAGGGAGTGTCCGTCCATGGTTTCAGATGGTGATGTCTTCCATCCCTACCTGGAGATGTGGGAGACAGGACCTGGGACCTTCTTCATGCAGAGAAGATTAAATAGCAGCAACTCTCCAGGGTTTTTGATAGGGATATTTTCCAGCACAACCTAAAGACGCCAGAGATTGAACCTGAAACCTTCTCCACAACTGAGTTATAGCCCTTACCTAGTACTAAGATTCATTTCATACATGCATGCACACACACACAAACCCACACAGACCCAGAAGGCAGGCAGGGGGGACAGACACTTTACTGAAATTGCAAGTGCAATGGGTCTTGGAAGGAGATTCCCCTTCATTGCTAGAATCTACTCACTCACCTCAAGTTCCAACCTTGGCAGGATGTGCCGGTTGCTTTGGGTTGATTGGCATTTAGTGTGCCATCACAACTGGGTCTAATTTGGCATTTGTAGTGATACATTAAAGTCCAATTTGGTTAGATGTCCATGTACACTTGCAAACATTACACAAATCCTTTAATATGCTTTGCTGGAACTAAAACTTTGTCGTCCAAGTATTGTCACACGATAGTTGGAGCAAGGCAAATCACTTCCTACACATTTATTCTCCTGCCATCTCCCTCTCATAGTTTTAACTTCTCCATTTCATAGAATCGCAGAATTGCAGCGTTAGAGTGGACCCCAAGGGTCATCTAATGGAATTCCCTGTAATGCAGGAATCTCAACTGAAGCACCCAAGACAAATGACCATCCAACTATTGAGTTAAAACCTCCAGTGAAGGAGGTTTTTCAGATGATGCAGTACAGTCTAGCTCTGTTTGACTTGCTTTCAAAACACGGGTGTGAAACTTGTGGCTTTTCCAATTGCTGGATGCCAACTCCTATTATTCCTGACCACTGACCATGCTGGCTGGGGCTGCTGAGAGTTGGAATTCATTTACATCTGGAGGATCACAGGTTACTAGGACTGGAGGAGAAATCTTTATTTTGTTTGCATTTTAATCAGAGACTGTCTAATGCACACTTCTCACACAATACATAACATGAAACACAGCTATCCTTCAAAATTTACCCTTCTCTGGATTTTTAGATGCAATTCTCTGTGCTGAAGAATGCATGCAAGCATATAATGTATCAGGGGAAAGTGCTTGAGATAGTCAAAATGTATTTATTGGGAGAAGTTCACATTATAATGCTGCCAGAATTTCAAGAGCATTTTTTTTTATTAAAAAAAACACAACAAATTTCTGCAGATATGTGCAGAACTGAATTTAAGACTGAGGGGGGAAAAGAGAGAGAAACTGAAAGAAACTGATAGTGAGAGATTTGACCATCCCTATAGCTTGTCCATCCTCATCCTTAAGCATCTCAAAACACAAATCATTGCATATCCTCAAGGTGTGGTTCCATTAGCAACAACATTTGTACAAAAATTGTAACAACACTGGGAACATAGCACCGTATCCTGTCATCTCCAAACAGAACACAGTTTCAGGCTATAAATGTACATGTTGTGTTGATAAAATCCTTTGATGAGATTAAAGAAATAATTGATGTGTTCCTGTTTAGGGAGCTTGCCATGATCCAGCAAGAGAGCTGCACAGCTAGATATACTTTCCATTTAAAAATTCTTTTGCTCAGAAGCAGCACACAGAGGTTGGATGTGAACGAGCTTGTGTATCATGATGACATATCCTCAGGCAGTGCACCTGATGCATGCTCCGTTCACACTATGTGGTGTCAAAAGTTGTATATTTTCATCAATATCGCAGTGCACTTAGACATGCACTATGCTGGGATGTCGTGTTATATAAATAAAAATACAAGGTTGTCATCACACAGCCCCTATTGGAGGATTTGCAGTGCCGCAACACAATACTGGACTTGTGAGGGTAAGATAAGGAATCAAAAGAGAAGGCAGATTGCACAACACCAGTGGCCATGCATGGCATGGGAGTAAGAAGGGATGTGAACCACATTCATCAACTGAACTTCAACTTCTCTTGAGAGATACTTGCTCTTAAGATTCTATTAATCTTAAGGCACAGTGGCAAATATCAGCATGGGGTGTATATACAAAGGGGGTTGCAGAATAGGAGATAGGAGAAGGGTAGTCTTGTGCAAGGGAGAGGTGAAAGAAGAAGGAAGAGGTAAAAAAACAAGGGAGTGATGGTGGACATGTGCAAAAGGGGCTGCAGAATAGGAAAGAGGAGGAGACATGGAACTGGGGGTGATGTGTGTGGAAAGGAAAGGAGAAAAAGAAGGAGGGTGGAGGGAGAAAGGGAGTGAAGGTGGAAATGTGAGTGCCAAGGGATGCAAAAAGGAGGGAGTGGGAAGCACGAGAATGGGGTTGAAGATGAAAGAAAGGGCATGAATGGTTCTGAAGAATAAGAGGGGATGGTGTCTTCATAGTTGAGCAAAATGTGAAAAGGAGGCTTAGTAGTTCCAATGCGTAGGAGGAGAAAGATGCATCAAGTTACTATGGGGTTAGTTTGTGCGCAAGGGGAAGCTGCACAAAAGGAAGGGGAGCTATGGGCAATGGAGCGAAGGTGGAAACAGTGGTGTGAAGTGGGACTGCAGAACAGAAGAGAGAAGTGGCTTCAGAAACAGGGCTAGGAAGGTGAATAGCCAGCTCAGTATTTTCATGGGGTGGAGAAAATGTAGGGAGTTAATGTGGGAGAATAGCAAGGGGGGGTTGGTGAGTGAAGCAAGCTGAGCCCCCAATATTGCATGAGACCATACACATGGTTGCCACCAGTACACCTGGGTTAGTGCCATTTTGTTTGTAAAAGACCAAAAGCCCCCATTAAGATGATGTCATTGTAAATAATATGATGAGTGCCTTGCAACCCCATAATTCAATCAAATGTCCGCAATATTAAATCACAAGTTTTTGGTTTTTTGCAAGTTCTAACTTAAAATGTAGCAATTTACGACCGACATAAGTGGCAGAGCAATATAAACAACCTGACGATCCTTTCTTCACAAACAGCTTGGTGATAAATCAATTTTTCCTAACTTTTACAGGAACACAGTGCTGCTTACACATGAAAAATATGACTGGTATCTAGGAGTAATTCATGTCTGTGCCAAATGTTTTCCTTGTGATTTGTACCAGCACGTACTAGAAAGTTTTAAGCAGCAGGGGTTCAAAGACTTGTTCCTGGCACACAATTTACTTACTTTACTAGTGCAAGGGAACAAATGCCCCTTATATTCCTTTAATACATCCGTGTTTTTCAAATTTTCTACCATTTTAGTGCAATCCTATAGGATGGGCATTGAGTTACACTGAACATGTGACAACTACTGAGTATATACTGTATTTTTCGCTCTATAAGACGCACCAGACCACAAGACGCACCTAGTTTTTGGAGGAGGAAAACAAGAAAAAAAATATTCTGAATCTCAGAAGCCAGAACAGCAAGAGGGATCGCTGTGCAGTGAAAGCAGCAATTCCTCTTGCTGTTCTGGCTTCTGGGATAGCTGTGCAGCCTGCATTCGCTCCATAAGACACACACACATTTCCCCTTACTTCTTAGGAGGGAAAAAGTGAGTCTTATAGAGCAAAAAATACGGTATATCATGTTGTCAGACTACCTTTCCTGCAACAACTCATCTGCTGACAATCTCTTGCACAACATCAGCTATGATATTCTCCACCTGCTTTCTTCCCCAAAGTCATCTTATGTTGGTGATGGAGCATAGGGTGGACTGCATACCATAGAAAGACTCAGGACCAAAACTTTGAAGATGCTATAACCATGTGTCTCATCTTGCCTGTCGTCCATGCTTCTGGAGTCAACTGGGCCTCAATCCTAGTGCTTACAGTAGCTATGAACCCTCTTCACCACCCATGTCATCTGAGTCAATTTGTAAAAGGGGCAAAAGGGGCAATAGAGAGTACTTGAGGTTAGGCAAAACAAGCCTATCTGATGTTGGCCCTGTCTTTGGAGAGATGTGGTTCTGATTTGAAATAGACTTTCTGGTTTGGACCTATCAGTTGTGATACCCATTTCTCACTTCCATTTTATTGGTACCTCATCACTGTTGGTTCTAGTGGGGTTAACATGATGATAAATATTGTGGCAGCCCGACACCTTTGTTTCCGCCTCTTTCCAGTGCATCAGATGTAAAGTGCCATGATATTAGTTTCCATTGAGCTGCATAAACTCCAATAACACAATTGGGTATCTTCTACGTCAGGGAATCAGTTATGGATGCTTATCATGTCCCGGTTTAGAAATAAGGGTGGTGCAATCTGAGGATTGTGCTCAGATTTCTGTGTCCTCATCAGAGCCCCTGTTGGGTTCAGATGGTCTTCGCTGTGGTATGGAACATTAATCCTTCACTCCTGGAACCACTTTAAATCACGGTATCCTTTTCCCCATCTCTCCCAGCCTGAAAATATTTCTAGGAAGCAAAGCAAGTCTGGAGGGTGACTGGGTGAGAACAACATCTTGAGCAATAATAAATATTATACAAATCACTGTTCTGTCATACAGATGGCATCTTTGTGGTGCGACGTCCTATGTGGGATTAAGCATTAATCATTCTTCCTCATGTGCTGCAGAAATTCTGAGCATCATCCCGGTCAGGAAGTCAACTCAAAAGCAAATGCAAAGGAAGCATGGAGATGAATCACAACTACGTTTTTATTGCCATGTTTTTCATGACTGGCCTTAAATTGCATAGTGCATGTTTATATACTTTTTTAAAAAGAAAAGTGACTTTAGCAGAACTCTGTTTGCTCATTCATTTTCACCAACAGGCCAATGTGGAAGTTCATCTGAGGGTGGGGATGAGGTACTGAGGGTGCCTCCTGGCTGTCACTATTTTGGGATAGGATTCAATCAAATGCTGGCAAATTCAGGCTGCAGAAATATAGTTGATTGAGAGGCCTAACCTGCTTCCCCCAAAGATTGTGTTTTTTTGTGATTAGGAAAAATGATGGGAAAATGCACTGAAAAATGTGGGATGATGCTTTGAGGCAAGGTTATTTAACCTCCCCACAAATAAATCAGATTGAATGCTTATTGGTTTCTTAATGTTGACTGATCTCCTCAAAAGCCAATCAGGATGAATTCTAAGTAGGCAGGACGTCTGGCAGTGCTCTGTGCTGCTGGCAGAGTTTCATCTATGCAGAAAGCGAGGGTCAGGCAGTGTTTCCGCAAAAATTGCAACATTTCCCCCTGAACTTAAGACCAGGGTGATTAGGGAGAGATGAGTGGAATAGATTTGTGACTGATAGTTCAAACTTCCAACTAGGGAATGACTTTAGCTTGACTCATTTTTTTTATTTCCAATCACAGTTGCTTGGGGGAGGGAACTGTTTCTGTGTTTTCACTGTCTTTTCTGACTAGCCAAAGAAAGATTAAAACACATGCAAAGATTCTGCATGAATAGGCTTGTCTGAACTGGCTCGTCTAAACAAAACTGTTTTCAGCAGGCACTGAAAATAGTCCATTGAAGGTGTCTTATCTGATGTCAATAGGCAGGTAGTTCCAAAGTTTGGGAGCTGCCACATTAAATGTAAAACAAGTATTATGTGGCTCTTGAAACAGCACCAGTTCCACATATCGAAGTGTTATAGTAGATATTTATAGGCTGAGGTGATCTCCCAGGTTTCACTTGTTATATCAAACAATATTATTTGGACACACATATGTCCAGATACATTTGGTCACTATTAAACAATATGGTGTTCCTTCTGCCATGGCCAAAAAATATATAAATCTTCCCAGTTATTTGATGTTTCCTTCTTTGCCTGGGACTTGCAGTGTAAAAAAAAAGTGTGTGAGAGAGTTTTGTTATTCTAGATAGCACAGCACTTGTAAGCACAGTAGTTCAAAAGCATCACAAATACAATTAAAGGATTGCAGCAGATATGTAGCAAATCTATTGTACACGGTGAAAGAGCCATCAATACACGGTTGTCAGAACATGTTCTTTCCCATGTGTATTGATTATTCTTTTTTTTTAAAAAAAAATCCTGAACAAATGTTCTTAAGAAAGTATAAGGTGAAGAAAATAATAGAACGCTGCTTAGATACCAGGAACTGCTGGAAAGATAAAAACACAACAACAGGAGACATTGGTTGCACTGAATTCAGAATTGCAATAAGCTTGTTCCTTTGGTACAACTGGAACTGAAAATTAAATTGTCTCCCATCTAATATGCTTCACAAATGAATTAGCCAATTGGATATGGTGTTTCCCTTATTCTCCGACAAATGCAAGACAGCCCGTTCCTTTTTTACAAAAAACAAAAAGAACACATACAAATTGCGACATTTGTAGTTCTTTCCATCAAAACGGGGGTCTCCAACAAAAGACATTTCCAAATGAATAAGCTACTCCCACACTAGCTTGGAAGTTGAAAATTGAAAATAACTACATGTTGCCAATGATGACGTGGTTATTTGGAAAGTTTTAAAGGGGAACATGCTTACTTCTCACCAAGAGATACAGTATGAATTCCCAAAGGGTGAAATTTATAACCAGGGTAAAATTTGTAATGCACATATCCCAAGGCATCATGGTTCCTTGAGGTGCCAATGCTTTGGAACGAACGACTAGGATGAGGAATTTAGGATGCAGCGGATCACCAGCTCAGCTGAGCTCAGCCAGGTACAAAGATACAACAGTTTAATTTGCTTGTCCTGCCTTGGCTGGAGCTCAGCTGACTGAGCTGAGACATGTGTATGGCCCCACAAAATGGGTTTTCTGGGAGCATGGCAGGGGTAGTCCCATGGAGCGGGGGACCTTGTTGGGCGAATGTGCTGCAGGAACTCAGTCAAGCAGTTAAGCTCACCACAGAAATCAGCCATTAAGCAGACCCTGTATCAGGAGAGATTTAAATGTTTGATATTTTACTATGTTTTATATATGCTGTAAGCCACCCAGAGTGGCTGGCGAAATCCAGACAGTGGGGTATAAATAATAAAGTTGTTGTTGTTGTTGTTGTTGTTGTTGTTGTTGTTGTTGTTGTTGTTGTTGTTGTTGTTGTTGTTGTCTTTACTGGGCCAGCACCAACATACACACACTATTTACAGATGTTACAAGTCTTCTCTCTCTGAGCCCAGAGAAGGTTCTTTGCTTCAAAGTCCTTGCAGTGTCAAAGTCCACAGCCAAGTCCTGAGTTTGGTTGCCTTCAAAGTCCTACAGTCTTCACAAAGTCTTCAGTCTTGTCCACAGTCCCAGTTCTTCTCTTCAAACACACAAATTCTTCTACAGTCCCACACACCAAATGCTATAACTGGAGCCCCTTAGTGTTATGTGCCAATTCTGTCCGGCAAAACTGATATTCACAAGATGCCTACATCTGCATTGTGGGGAATGAGCCATTTCTGCCAACTCATGGGGAATTAATCCTCCCCCCCCCCTTCTTCTTTTTTAAAACTTTCCTTAGCAAACTTTGGGCTGGATCCTAAGCCTGTCCAGCAGAAAAAGCTGGGATAAATCAAGTCAGCGTAAATTAAGCCAGCATAAAGTTACACCAGATCCAAACCCTGTCCTCCAGCAGGACAGCTGCTGCTGCTTCATCTAAGCCTAGCAGAGGGAAAACATGTAATTCATTCATTCATTCATTCGTTTTTTTTAGCATCCATCATCTGAAGATCCCAGGGCAGTTCACAACAGAAAAATACAGAATAAGAATACAAAATAGTGTTCGATGCTAGGTTAAAGGTAAAGACACCCCTGCCCGTACGGGCCAGTCTTGACAGACTCTAGGGTTGTGCGCTCATCTCACTCTATAGGCTGGGAGCCAGCGCTGTCCGCAGACACTTCCGGGTCACGTGGCCAGCGTGACAAAGCTGCATCTGGTGAGCCAGCGCAGCACACGGAACGCCGTTTACCTTCCCGCTGGTAAGCGGTCCCTATTTATCTACTTGCACCCGGGGGTGCTTTCGAACTGCTAGGTTGGCAGGCGCTGGGAAGAACGACGGGGATTCGAACCGCCGACCTTTCGATCGGCAAGTCCTAGGCGCTGAGGCTTTTACCCACAGCGCCACCCGCGTCCCTGCTAGGTTACCATATCACAAACTGAACAAGCTTAGGATCCGGCTAAAGGCCCCCACCCCAGGCCCACTCCTGACACACCACTGGAACACTTTATTTGGTGAGACTTACACCATCTTCAGCTCAGTCTGTTTCAGGTGAGCCCTGGCTGAGTCAGGAATAAGACAGATGAGCCAGAGATCCAGTGCATGCTAAGCTGCTTCTCCTGGCAGATCTTGTCTTATCATAAGACTACTCCCATATTGTATGCATGGAATGCATTGTCCCATGAAATATGGATGGCCCCCTCTGGCTGTCTTTCACAAGTTAGTGAAGATGTCTATATTCTGCCGGGCTTTTCTCTCTAAGCATCTGCTGTAAAGGTCATGTTTTATCTGAGGTTTCTTCCTTTGTTGTATGTTCAATGTATTTTTAATGTTGCAGTTTAGTGCAGTCTTACTGCACTATTTTGATATATTTTGATATATTATTTTGATATATTTTATGAAAATTACATAAACAAGTAATGAAGCATTATCATTTCTTAGACATTCCTAACTCTCTCCCTAGTAATTTAAGAAAGGCAGAAATGCACACCAGCAATTAAAATTAAGATCATCCTTAATTTGACATTAATTTGCATATAACACAAGCAGAAAATGGAAAAGACCAAAAAGATTGGCCTTGCATTCTCGTAGCCTATGGGTCTTCTCACAGATAAGCAGTTGCGACATGGAAGAGAGAACTTGCAAGAACACTGCTGGTGTTAGTCAAAATGTTTAACGAACAAATTCTAACCTGATCTTGTCAATCACTTATTTGCACAAAAATTTCTGCACATATATGCACAGTGAAGAGACACAGAGAACAATGTAGTTTATGCATACACTGCTTTTTAGTCGAAGCAATCAAAGCAGCTTAAATGAAAAAGTAAAAATACAGCAGAACAGAAAGTCAACAATAAATCAATTATCCGGAACAGAACAGCACCACCAACAAAAAAAGACTGTTGCATGGCCTTGGAAAAAACACAATTCCTTAACTCCTAATTCTTGAAAATAGTTGTTGTCAAGACTCTGTTGTGCTGCGAACCATGAATTTAAGGAAAATATTGATTCCACATGATTCTTCCTAGAGAATTTGAAGCCAATAACATGATTTGATGAAAATTAACTACACAAAATGCCATTGTGGTTTTCCAAGTTGGTATATGCCTCTATTCTTTCCCCTTCAAAGATATCTTTCGGATAATTTGTTCAGAAAATGTATTGCTGATAGTGAACAGATGGGAGATATAAATTTGCAGTCTTGTGGCTATCCTATACACTTTCATTGCAAAAAGACCTTTATTAATATAGTGTTTCTGTGGCATCTGAATATAGACTGCATTTTTAATCAAGACTTATATTGGCTTATATCTTGATCAGGTTCATAAAGTCTAAAATGGGCTTGAATTCACAAATGTTTCATGCCAGGCAGGAGACCAGCTGCTTAGAAAACCTTGGCCATTCTCCTAAGACAAGGGGCCCCCCTTGATTTATAGCAGAAAACAAATCTCAAAGTCGTAAAAAGGAAATTACAGGCTGAGAACAAGGTTACTCAGATAAACATAATTAGGAATGGGCAAATAGTAAAATGATACCATGGGCCTCTCTTAAACCTTGAGCTGTATTTTCTAAGGCCAGAGGCAAATGGGGAAAAAAAACATCTAGCTGACAGAAAAAGAGAGCATTTTTAGGAAATCTTCTAAAAGCAGTTTCTTTCTTAAACTGAGAGAGTTAAAAGGGCAATAAACGTTGGGAAAAGATAATGAGAAGAGCAGCTGGCTGAAGGGGGGGGGTGAACTGAAGAGGTTTCTTTTAAAAGTTGTTTTTTACTGAAGTTCCTTTTTCTACTGTACAAAGGCTTTATTCCTTTTAAGAGGCTACCTGTGTTATGTATTAAGTATATTGGCTTAAATGTAATTATGCAAAGGATTTAAGAAATGCTAGATTCTTATTTCATATAGTTGTAAGAGTTGTATTTATCCTGAAATTAAGTCAGCCACCAGCCTAGCCCCCCTGCCAGACAAGAAGACGCCATCTGGGCAGTCCTGATATATAGTTGCCAGGCATTTGTTTAGAAACCTTCAAATGAAGGAGATCTTTCAATGTTGATGTGAAACTCAAGATCCTTGACATATGTTTAAGATAAAAATTTAAGATTAACCATTTGTTTTAGAAGGCAATAGGGCAAGGAGGGCAAGAGGTGAGCTGGTAATTAAGATTCCATGTAAGATATATTATTACTTATTTGTCATTTATATATAGCTCTTTGTCTCCCTTATAAGGACAGGAGGATATGGGTGTATCTTTTGTGATTGGATATAGCAGGCAGCCAATAGGAAATCCAACCAGGCTGATTGGACAGATGCAGCCACAGGAGGAGCAAAGGGGGCTGGATTAAGGGAATATAAGTGCTGGCCATAATGGCAGGAGGCCAGGCCAGAGCTTGGTAACCATATACCACTGTGCCTCTCATTTATTTGTCTGACAAATAAATTATTATTTTAATTTCTCTATTGCTGCGTTGAATATTTCATTCCAGCTAAGCGTTAACCACAAGCAGGGTGCTACATTTCAAGACAGCAGCTAATAGAGAGCAGCAGTTACAGCTGGACCTGCGGGATCCCAGCCTTATCTATTTTAGGGAGTGATGACCCTGCAGTTTTCACCTCCAGATAATTTATCCTTTGCAGTATCTCACAATACACATTTATATTATATACGGAGTACAGTATTATCTAATTATTAAACAGGTGAAATGCCAGTTAAAATATTAGTTTGATCATTCCTATGATAGTTATAAACACTCAGCTCATTTTTACGAATGAAATAAGGCTTTTCAGTCCCAGCTTGATTTGTGGGATGGGGGGGTGGTTATTGTTTTGTTTTGTTTTTGTTTTATTATGTATTTTGTGCTCTCAATTTGTATTTTTATGTTGTGAATGGCCCTTTGATCTTTGGATGATGGAAAGAAAGAAAGAAAGAAAGAAAGAAAGAAAGAAATAAAGAAAGAAAGAAAGAAAGAAAGAAAGTGTAGGTGTACTGTCACACAGGGAAAAAAGTTGTCCTTTTACACAGAGGGTATTTTTGGCAAGGTGTTCTGGTGGCAGGGAGGAGGGAATGCAGAAGTAGCAAGAACTCCATGCAGCACTGGCTTGAGAACGCTGCACTGAGAGACGAGGGAACATGATAGTTCATTTGAACCCAACTTGCTGAAGCTATGAGGGGCACTGGCGGAGAAAGGGTGGTTGTGGGGGTGTGGTCCGCCCCGGGTGGGGAGTGAAGGGGGATGACATTGCCGCCCCTGTGGAATAATAATAATAATAACAATTTTTTATTATTTGTACCCCACCCATCTGACTGGGCCTCCCCAGCCACTCTGGGCAGCTTCCAACAAAGATTAAAAATACATCAAAATGTCACACATTAAAAACTTCCCTAAACAGGGCTGCCTTCAGATGTTTTCTAAATGTCAGGTAGTTGTTTATCTCTTTGACATCTGATGGGAGGGCATTCCACAGGGCAAGTGCCACTACCAAGAAGGCCCTCTGCCTGGTTCCCTGTAGCTTCGCTTCTTGCAATGAGGGAACTGCCAGAAGGCCCTCGGAGCTGGACCTCAGTGTCCGGGTAGAACGATGAGTGTGGAGATGCTCCTTTAGGTATACTGGGCCAAGGCCATTTAGGTATTGCTCACCCCGCCACCCCCGTGGTTGGCTTACCCTGCCCCTGGATCCTCTGGGTACTGGAGCAGCTAGCTCCACCTCTGATGAGGGGAGCAATGAAGACATTCTTCGGATATAATGTTCTGTACCCCCATCCACTGATGGCTTTAGGTGCGAATAAGCCATATTTCTAAGTCATTGTAGACTCTGCTGTGCCTATTTTCATTGGAGACATGTTGGAGCATATGGCTATGTGGTGCCTGAGGAGATAACTATACAACCATTAGAAGGCATCTGAAGGCAGCCCTGTATAGAGAAGTTTTTTTAAAAAATGTTTAATGTTATTTTTATGTATAAATAACAGACTGGCTGGAGGGATATCACCACCACCACCACCATCATAGTTATTGTTGTTGAATAGGATGTCCCTATTTTCACTGGATAAATGTTGGAGGGTATGGTAACAATATTATTAATGTGATGCTTCTTGTTGAAAGTGATTAATATATTATTATTTTTCCTGTGGTTGGTTACCTAAGCTACGTAAGAGACTCATAGATTGTCATAGTACAGTGGTACCTCGGGTTACAGACGCTTCAGGTTACATACACTTCAGGTTACAGATTCCGCTAACCCAAAAATAGTACCTTGGGTTAAGAACTTTGCTTCACGATGAGAACAGAAATCGTGTAGTGGCAGCACAGAGGCAGCAGGAGGCCCCATTAGCTAAAGTGGTGCTTGAGGTTAAGAACAGTTTTAGGTTAAGAACAGACCTCCAGAACAAATTAAGTACGTAACCAGAGGTACCACGGTACCTGGTGATGACTTAGAACCCAGTTGTGTTTTGATTAGTTTCTTTAGTTGTGTTTTGAGTAGTGATCAGTAATTCATTGCACCCTCTTAAATGAGCCTGAGAGATTTGGAAGTGTTGCAGTACGTCTGCCAAAGCATTCACAAAAACCTTGTCAATAACAGACAAGAAATCCAAGGACCTATTACATAAGAAATCTCCCTATTAATTTCAAACTGAATAGATTTAAAGAAAATTGAATCCCAAATATTGCATTAGTGCTAAGAGTGGTTTTCTCAATCAAATGAACTAGTTAGGAGGCTGGCTTCTCTTGTTTCAGACAGAGGGCCTTCCTGGTGGTGTCACCCACCCTGTGGAATGCCCTCCCATCAGATGTCAAGGAAATAAACAACTATCTGACTTTTAGAAGACATCTGAAAGCAGCCCTACTTAGGGAAGTTTTTAATGTTTGAAGTTTTATTTTGTTTTTAATGCTCTGTTGTAAGCCATCTAGAGAGCCGCTGGGGAAACCCAGCCAGATGGGTGGGGTATAAATAAATGAATAATAATAATTATTATTATTTCATTCTGCCAATGAAATCACACCACACCTTCTCTTGAAAGCACCATTCCCACAGTTTGCCTCCATGCAGCAAAACTGCCATTATATCCAGCACAGACAATTGGTACAAGTAGTACTAAACTGTTTTCTGTGCCTCTGAAGTTTGCAGTGTCTACCAACAGCTCCTCAAAGTAGCAACTCTGCCCTGTAGAGGATTCTGAAAGCCTTTGCAACTGGGTGGGCTCAAGGGAAGCCCATTTTTGCTGACCAAGTTATTTTAGCACCCAGGAGAGAAAATCCCACAAGCGTCTTTTCCTTGGAGAAAAAGAATTGAATGAAAATAATAATAATCTTTATTGCGGTCCGACGACCCATAACATGGATTCAGAATAAAAAACAGATTCATACAGACAACTCCCCAGGGAATGGAGACTGAAGCAATATTTGTTTAGTCATGGGTATGTTGATCTTTGATTCGTATGACTACAGAAAGAAACTTTGCCACGGCCACTGTGATATCATTGGACTTGTCATCCAGAAGATATTTGGTATAGTAGGCTTCAGAATGACCCGGCTGTTTTGCCAATAGTGGTTTAATCAATAGTTCCCTAGCTTGATCACATTGTCTGCAATGCAATAAAATAAGAAATTATACACCTGACAATTTTGACACACTCCAAAATCAGCTCTTGAAGTTTGTAAAACTACAATTGCAAGGAATCCAGATCCTCAAACAGCCCAAACCTGCCTACACTGAAAGAAGACCTACTGAATTCAATGGGACTTACTTTCAAGTAAGTGTTTGCAGGACTGCAGACTTAAATATTTGTGTTGATCTTTTCCAGGAGTCATCAAGATCTAGTTCTCAGGATGCCAATCCCTTTGAAATTATTACTGCATAAAACTGAAAAGTTTTTCAATAGCAGCTATGGCATAAAAGAAGGTTAATTAGGCACAGGAGGCTTTCATGTGAAGATGCATTTAGACAATACAATCATGAAGAAAATCAGTAATTAAAAATACCCACCCCTATGTCCCAAGGAGGGTGATCATTTATCAATTAGTTATTCTTTTAGCTTCCCCTTGGTAATGATCTGGGATTTAATATTTCTTCTTGACTGGCCACTAATGAGCACCATGACTGATGACTGGACACCTTTTCATTTCCCCCCTTTTGTTTTAATTAAAGCCAAATAACATAAATACTGATTACCATTTACTTAAACAATTTCCCATGAAGAGGGCAATTTCTTGAAGTCCAATCTGTTTGATGCATCAATTCATTCATGCCTTAAAATAGTGTTTCCAGTTGGAAACTGAAGGTTCTATGAGCTTATTCTTTGTTGTCAATAGTGACGCTGTTTCAAGAAGTATATATCTATTTCAAGGACTTGGCAATTAGTCTCAGCCTTACACTAATGCAAATATGGATTAAAATGTTGTATAATTGCTAGGAATGCTTCCGATATTCTCTTGCATTTACATAGATATAGTTTCAAATTGGATGCAATGAATTATTCATTGTTTCTTGTTTTATTTCCAGAATATGGACTGATCTTTTGTACACATAGCTTCTCCTGGCTTGCCCTCAACTTTTATGGGTTAGTTGAGGAGTTGTGCGGGGGGGGGGGGGGGAACTACATGCTTAGACATCTACAAACAATAAACATAATAATGTCACAGCCCATATAGACGACCAGACTGATTGTGGGATAGCTCACTCAACAGAGTTGTTGTTGTTGTTGTTTAGTCGTGTCCGACTCTTCGTGACCCCATGGACCAGAGCACGCAAGGCACTTCTGTCTTCCACTGCCTCCCGCAGTTTGGTCAAACTCATGCTGGTAGCTTCGAGAACACTATCCAACCATCTCGTCCTCTGTCGTCCCCTTCTCCTTGTGCCCTCCATCTTTCCCAACAACAGGGTCTTTTCCAGGGAGTCTTCTCTTCTCATGAGGTGGCCAAAGTATTGGAGCCTCAGCTTCACGATCTGTCCTTCCAGTGAGCACTCAGGGCTGATTTCCTTAAGAATGGAGAGGTTTGATCTTCTTGCAGTCCATGGGACTTTCAAGAGTCTCCTCCAGCACCATAACTCAAAAGCATCGATTCTTCGGCGATCAGCCTTCTTTACGGTCCAGCTTTCACTTCCATACATCACTACTGGGGAAACCATAGCTTTTACTATACGGACCTTTGTTGGCGAGGTGATGTCTCTACTTTTTAAGATGCTGTCTAGACTCAACAGAGTATGAGACTCTTAATCTCAGGGTCCTGGGTTCAAGCTCTACATTGGGCAAAAGATTCTTGCCTTGTAGGGGATTGGACTAGATGACCATCATTGTCCCTTCCAGCTCTACAACTCTATGATTCTTTCTATGATTCTATGATCTTTGCAGGGAAGCAAATACTTTTCATTGAGTTCACTCTGACGTCAAGAGATTTGAGGGGAACATCACCCTTGCCTGGACATTTCTTGTCTTGCCCAACTGATTGACTTCTTACTCTTATTACAGCACTGGAACTTAATCTCATATCACCACCACTCAAAGTAAAGAGGTGTCGAATGCTATTTAAAAAGTCTGCTTTAGAAATCTAATGAAATGCTTGGAAATGAATGAGATAATTGTTGTGGCTAACTGGCCGTAATAAGGGTAAAATGCTGCCAGTAGTTCAAAGTATGACCAGTGGACAAATTCCAAAGGATTAAAATTAGAAAGCAGATGCTCTAGACCCTGGTGTGGGCGTTGCATTTTAAAAGGAATCCTGCAAATTGACATTTTACAGAATAGAAGCAGAGTGGCCCAGAATTTTTCTTGCTGCATTTGCTGTCGCTGTGCAGCAGGCTCAACTGAAATATGGCAGCTTGTGATGCTTGTCTCTATGAGGCATGAATCATAACCCAAAGTATCTCGCCAAGGGAGGCAGATCTACTATGCGAGCTTCCTGGCAGATAGGTCACTGTTGCTTACTGGGAGAAGCAAGGTGGCAGGGTGGTTGGCACAGCAGCAGCAGCAGCAGCATTCAATTTGTGCTGCACCTCCTTCCCTGCTGCCTTGCTCCTCTCCTTTTTTTCTCTGGTACGCAATAGTGGCGCACTTTCCAAAGAGCTAGCACGGTGGCTCCATTTCATCCAGTGATCTGCTTCTGAATATGACGCTCCCTCTGAATTTGCTCCCCACTCAGATATAACTGGACCTGGAAATCTCAGCTCCTCCCTCCATCTTTGCTATCAACTACCCCCTTGCCCATAAATAAACTTGCCTCCAAGCTTTCTTCCCCGCAGTTGTCCCTTCCTTCACTAATTTTGCTTCTTCTTGTCTGGTGGAAGTGGGGGGAAGCAGGGTGATCTGTGGCAGGAGCTCTGAAAAAAAAAAAGCATATTCTAGTCTTGACTATGCAAAAGCCTTTGACTGTGTCGACCACAGAAAACTATGACAAGTTCTTAAAGAAATGGGAGTGCCTGATCACCTCATCTGTCGCCTGAGAAATCTCTATGTGGGACAAGAAGCTACAGTTAGAACTGGATATGGAACAACTGATTGGTTCAAAATTGGGAAAGGAGTATGACAAGGCCGTATATTGTCTCCCTGCTTATTTAACTTATATGCAGAATTCATCATGTGAAAGGCTGGGCTGGATGAATCCCTAGCTGGAATTAAGATTGCCGGAAGAAATATCAACAACCTCAGATATGCAGATGACACAACCTTGATGACAGAAAGTGAGGAAGAATTAAAGAACCTTTTATTGAGGGTGAAAGAGGAAAGCACAAAATATGGTCTGAAGCTCAACATCAAAAAAACAAAGACCATGGCCACTGGTCCCATCACCTCCTGGCAAATAGAAGGGGAAGAAATGGAGGCAGTGAGAGATTTTACTTTCTTGGGCTCCATGATCACTGCAGATGGTGACAGCAGCCACAAAATTAAAAGACGCCTGCTTCTTGAGAGAAAAGCAATGACAAACCTAGACAGCATCTTAAAAAGTGGAGACATCACCTTGCCAACAAAGGTCCGTATAGTAAAAGCTATGGTTTTCCCAGTAGTGATGTATGGAAGTGAGAGCTGGACCATAAAGAAGGCTGATTGCTGAAGAATTGATGCTTTTGAATTATGGTGCTGGAGAAGACTCTTGAGAGTCCCATGGACTGCAAGAAGATCAAACCTATCCATTCTTAAGGAAATCAGCCCTGAGTGCTCACTGGAAGGACAGATCCTGAAGCTGAGACTCCAATACTTTGGTCACCTCATGAGAAGAGAAGACTCCCTGGAAAAGACCCTGATGTTGGGAAAGATGGAGGGCACAAGGAGAAGGGGACGACAGAAGATGAGATGGTTGGATAGTGTTCTCGAAGCTACCAGCATGAGTTTGACCAAACTGCAGGAGGCAGTGGAAGACAGAAGTGCCTGGCGTGCTCTGGTCCATGGGGTCACGAAGAGTCGGACACAACTAAACGACTAAACAACAACAGTCCTGTTAGAACCTGCCTCACTGCTGCAACACCATGTATGGGTGAGAAGGCTGAAAGAGATCTGCTTTCTTCCCTCTCACTGCCACAGTTGGATACAATTGGTTCAGCTCCACCAAGCTGGCCAATTGTTATACATTGTTTAGGATCACAAGGTAGCCTACAAAAAAACAGAGATCAACACTTGAAAATGAAAGTGAAACCTTAAGCAATGTTTAAACAATAATTTAACCAGCGCCCTAATGCAGAAATATTTGGTCTTTTTCTGAAGCAACTTGAGGTGTAATGGAGTCAGAATGCCAACATCATTATTGCTGTACTGTACAATCAAGTACCAAGTAACACAGAATTTTGATGGATCATAGTTTTCTCTGAAAAGTAACTGCATTTGCATTGCTTTGGGATAATCTGAATTCATACTGTACATTGTGACCTTGTAGAAGAACCACAGCCGCTATCATTCTGAAAGCTGGCAGACCTCGTCCACTGAGGAGCAGTGATTCCACAGGATGTATCTGCCTACAATTTGACTGACTTAATCCACTCTGGAAGGGCTTCTATGACTGCAAATTTCATCGACTTCTGTCCAAAGGTGGAAAAGGGTTATAGAGAAATATAAGCAGTATACAAATTAATAAATACCTGATAAATATAGGGAATGGGGAGGAGGATTATAGCATCATTTTAAACATATGTATTTCAGTCCTGAATAATGAGCTCAATTGAAAAGCTATAGAGCAGGTAGATCCAACAGGTAGATTGGGAACAACTACCGATAGGTCACTGGACGTCTGTGGTAAATCACTGGTAGATCACTGGCTCCCCCCAAAGAAGTTAAACAACTTTGGCTCCCTAAAATGGGCTTTCCTCCTCCCTAAAAAAAGCTCAACAACTGATAACTGATCACCGATCACTGCCAGTTTTTAACTCTGTGAGTAGATGGCAGTCTCTTGGGAGTTGGCCACTGCTGCTATAGAGTAGCTTCTGAACAGATGAGACTTCTTCTCAAATCTACATATACAAATCAAATTTTGTGAGCAGAGTGCACTTTACATAAGCTATTACTTAAGGAGTGATCTATTCAAAGTCCTTGAAGGCATTATTCAGTTGTTTAATTAAGTATCAAAACATTTTGTATCATTCCAAAAGCTCTTCAAAGTTTGCTTATTTGAAATGGTTCAGGAAACCTGGATATTGAAAGAGGATTGGAGTCATTCATTGCAAATGCACTGCCACAAAATACTAAGTAGCTAATGTCTCATTTGTTTCATTTGCCATAAACCCCTATAAGGATGACTGATGCTACTGATCTCAAGATGTAATTTAAACAATGTCACTGTAGGGTAAATCTGGTTCTCTGCTTCAATTTAATTATTAACTTCACAGTATTTTAATTTTATATTGAATAGTCTCAGTGAATGAGTAGGAAAAATCCACATAACATACTCATTGAAGGGTGAATGGTATTTTTGTAGTTAATTTTTTGCAACCAAGCTTTTCCTTGTAACTCAAATGAAAAGTATTCAGTCTTGAGATTTTTCAGTATAATGCTGAATTGTCAGTAAAAAGACACAAAATCACAGGTTGAGTTCATGTTGTTCTGTAATGTACACATAAACATATTGTGATTACGTAAAGTTTGTCTTCCTTCACTGATTAGTCCATCATTGTTCCCCTTGTTTGTCTTCAGTGGAGCCAGTTCACATAATATACAGTCCAACCTTGGTTGTTGAATGCCCTGGAACTCGGACGTTTTGGTACCCGAAAGCCGTAAACCCGGAAGTGATTGTTCCAGTTTGCAAATGTTCTTTTGGAACCTGAACATCTGACGGGGCTTCCACAACTTCTGACTGGCTGTAGGAGCTTCCTGCAGTCACCAGAAGCCATGATTTAGATTTCAAATGTTTTGAAAGTTGAATAGACTTCCGGAACGGATTCCGTTCAACTTCCAATGTACGACTGTATTCAGGTTTAACTTCTAAAGAGGAAATTCTCACCACTTCAAGAACATGGTTCAGGGAGAATGGGGATGAAATAATCTGCTGGCTCCAACCCTTCACCCTCCAGAAATACCCAAGGAAGAACTGGACCCTTAAAAGATATGCCTGCCTCACCCCCAAATATCTAAAGAAATATCACCCAGAAGCTATTTTGGCTCCAAAAATAGCAGATGAAGATCAAGCAAGATCAACAACAGCCCTAAAACCTCAGTGTCTCTCCAAAGAGGACTTTGAACCTTCCCAGGACCTTATAAAACAATTTCAAAAGTTTTAGCAAAACAATAGAACATAGCCTTCAAAGACTTTAGAGACAAAGATCAAAATGGAATTGAAAGATGTATCTACAAAATTTACTGAACTGTCTGCTTCAACTAGCAAAGCTCTGGAATTAGGAATATGCCATAAATCCGCCATTAAAAGGACTCACCCACTAAAAGAACATCAGATTTATAACTCCCTATGGAGTGTTGGGAGGATCAGAGTAGATGAAATAATTAATGGCAGAAAGGAGCTCCAGAAGGCACTGAGAAAACAGATATGAAAGCCTTTTTCAAAACTGGCTAAATCAGCAATTTCCAACTTTGAATGTGAAAGCAGCACGAGAATCAACAGAATTTAAAATAGAAGGGAAGAAAGTCCAAATTTATAATTATTTATGTGCAAAAACACTAAAAAAAGGAAGAAACCTTAAAAGTAAACCTACTCCGCTATGTGTTGCTGGAGTGATTAATTAAACTTATTATATTTTCAGATACCAACAACATGATAGTCACCACTCAAAGACAAAGAACATGAAGAAGGCAGTCAGGAAAAGAACCAGGATGTACATTGTAATCCATGCCTAGGTTTCTTAACAATCTTTAGAGATACTAAACTATAACAACAACAACAACAACAACAACAACAACAACAACAACAACAACAATTTATTTGTACCCCACCCTCCCTGGCCAGAGCCAGGCTCAGAGCAGCTAACATCATATAAATAATCCAATATGCATAAAAACAAGCAATCAATCGATTAAAATGCATCCCAAAATCAATTCAAATAAATTAAAGTTAAAGTTAAAACTGGACAAATGACAATCCTCAGGTTAAAACTGAAAGTGGTTAATACTCGCCAGGACCAGCTGTTTCCACTGATATTATAAGGATCTGTGAGCGGGCTGGGAAACCTCCTTCGTGCTTGTTCTTATACAAGGAGAAAATGAGTCAGGCTGGACCCCGACCAAAGGCCTGGCGGAACAGCTTCATCTTGCAGGACCTGGGGAAGAATGTCAAATCTCGCAGGTCCCTGGTCTCTTGTGAGAGAGCATTCCACCATGACCGAAAAGGTTCTGGTTCTGGTAGAGGCCAGTCTAATCTCCCTGGGGCCCAGAATCTTCAGGGTGTTGTTATTTGCAGACCGTAAGGTCCTCCCTGGGACATACCAGGAGAGGCGGTCCCTTTGGTCCTAGGGTCCTAGGCTGTATTGGGCTCTAAAGGTTCAAACCAGCACCTTCAACCTGATCCTGTATTCCCCCAGGAGCCAGTGCAGCCAGTATAGCATGGGTGAATGTGATCCCGTGGCAAAGACGCTGTAAGGAGTCTTGCCGCAGCATTCTGCACCCGCTGGAGTTTTTGGGTCAGTTTCAAAGGCAGCCCCACGTAGAGTGAGTTACAATAATCAAGCCTTGTTACACAAGGAACAATTTTGTTGAAATTTGGCACCTGTTTATCAAATATTCAAATGGACAACCCAATGATTGTTGTTGTTGTTTAGTCGTTTAGTCGTGTCCGACTCTTTGTGACCCCATGGACCAGAGCATGCCTGGCACTCCTGTCTTCCACTGCCTCCTGCAGTTTTGTCAAACTCATGCTGGTAGCTTCAAGAACACTATCCAACCATCTCGTCCTCTGTCGTCCCCTTCTCCTTGTGCCCTCCATCTTTCCCAACATCAGGGTCTTTTCCAGGGAGTCTTCTCTTCTCTTGAGGTGGCCAAAGTATTGGAGCCTCAGCTTCAGGATCTGTCCTTCCAGTGAGCACTCAGGGCTGATTTCCTTAAGAATGGATAGGTTTGATCTTCTTGCAGTCCATAGGACTCTCAAGAGTCTCCTCCAGCACCATAATTCAAAAGCATCAATTCTTTGGCGATCCACCTTCTTTGTGGTCCAGCTCTCACTTCCATCCCAATGATTAGCACCCACAAACCATCCTTGTAGATTTATGGGAAATTTTGACACATTACTATTCTGTTTTAGGGGTGGATTGGGGAGGGATAAAACCAGTTGCATTGATAAGGTTTATGTTCATTTTGAAAAAATAATTTTAAAATTATTTTTAAAAGAACATGATCCAGGCTCCCTGGTAATCTGTAGAAGGTGATGGGGATGCAATGGGAGCAAATAGGACTAGCATGCTTGCATCATCCTCCCCTTAGCATTTGAGGGGCTTAGAATACCTGACTAACACAGAATACACTTTGACTTTCCAATAGTTTAGCATGATGTCAAAAGCATCATGACCTAAGTAAAGGTAAAGGTACCCCTGCCCATACGGGCCAGTCTTGACAGACTCTAGGGTTGTGCGCCCATCTCACTCAAGAGGCCGGGGGCCAGCGCTGTCCAGAGACACTTCCGGGTCACGTGGCCAGCGTGACATCGCTGCTCTGGCGAGCCAGAGCCGCACACGGAAACGCCGTTTACCTTCCCGCTGGTAAGCGGTCCCTATTTATCTACTTGCACCCGGGGGTGCTTTTGAACTGCTAGGTTGGCAGGCGCTGGGACCGAACAACGGGAGCGCACCCCGCCGCGGGGATTCGAACTGCCGACCTTTCGATCGGCAAGCCCTAGGCACTGAGGCTTTTACCCACAGCGCCACCTGCGTCCCAAAGTCTGCGCCCAACGTGGGGCTCGAACCCACGACCCTGAGATTAAGAGTCTCATGCTCTACCGACTGAGCTAGCCGGGCAATCATGACCTAAGCACCTTTTAATATTTATATTCAGATCAGTATGGTTTTTACAACTGCTGTCAAGTCAAACACAAAAAGTAGAGATTTGGTGTTATAATAATCAACACATCAAGCAGCCAAAGACATTTCATTATACTTTGCTTGCCTCTAATATGAAAGGTAACTTCTTGACTCTTTTACAGTGGTATGTCTAAATGATGAAGTATAATTTAAAATTTGATAATCAGATGTTGGAAATATGGAAACTTTAATGTGGATTCTTTAAAAAATAGACTAGAATGCAACATAATCTGGCTGCCAGACTGGTGACTGGGAGCGGCTTCCAGGACCATATGACACTGGTCCTGAAAGACCTACACTGGCTCCCAGGATGTTTCTGAGCACAATTCAAAGTGCTGGTGTTGTCCTTTAAAGCCATAAACAACCTCTGCCCTGTATACCTGAAGGAGTGCATGATCCCTGTCATTCAGCCCAGACACTGAGGTCCAGCTCTGAGGGCCTTCTGGTGCACTTCACTGCAAGAAGTGAAGCGATGGGGAACCAGGCAGCGCTCCCCCCCACCCCCGTGGAACACCCTCTCATCAGATATCAAGGAGATGAGGAACTATATAACCTTTAGAAGACATCTGTAAGCAGCCCTGTATTGTTGTTGTTTAGTCGTTTAGTCATGACCGACTCTTCGTGACCCCATGGACCAGAGCATGCCAGGCACTCCTGTCTTCCACTGCCTCCCACAGTTTGGTCAAACTCATGCTGGTAGCTTCGAGAACACTATCAAACCATCTCATCGTCTGTCGTCCCCTTCTCCTTGTGCCCTCCATCTTTCCCAACATCAGGGTCTTTTCCAGGGAGTCTTCTCTTCTCATGAGGTGGCCAAAGTATTGGAGTCTCAGCTTCAGGATCTGTCCTTCCAGTGAGCACTCAGGGCTGATTTCCTTAAGAATTGATAGGTTTGATCTTCTTGCAGTCCATGGGACTCTCAAGAGTCTCCTCCAGCACCGTAATTCAAAAGCATCAATTCTTCGGCGATCAGCCTTCTTTATGGTCCAGCTCTCACTTCCATACATCACTACTGGGAAAACCATAGCTTTAACTATATGGACCTTTGTTGGCATCCCTGTATAGGGAAGCCTTTTAATATGTAATGTTTTATTATGTTTTTATATATGTTGGAAGCTGCCCAGAGTGGCTGGGGCAACCCAGTCAGATGAGTGGAACAACAAGAACAAGAACAGCAACAACAGCACCAACAACACCAACAACACCACCACCAACAACTGTTTAGGTAAATGTGATTGATTTAATAGGATTATAAATTATGTTTTGATAACAGGAACACACACATTTCAGAATTGGAAACCAGATGCAGTATGAGACATTAAAATCACGTGCACTGCATAAAGTCATAGATCACATCTACATTTAAGGATAAGATTCATATTCATTCAGTGTATTTGCATTTTTGGTTTAGTAAAAATGGATATGCAAAGCACGTCTCCATGTTACTGTTCTGAATTCATGTTGAATTATTTTCTGAAGTGTTAGGTTTAACTACAATATTTTAGAGTTCTTCAGACTTCCATGTGTCAAATGTACTTAAGAGAAAGAGTTAATTAAAAAGAATGGTATTGTGTGTGTGTGTGTGTGTGTGTGTGTGTGTGTGTGTGTGCGTGTGTGTGTATATATATATAAAGGTACCCCTGCCCGTACGGGCCAGTCTTGACAGACTCTAGGGTTGTGCGCCCATCTCACTCAAGAGGCCGGGGGCCAGCGCTGTCCGGAGACACTTCCGGGTCACGTGGCCAGCGTGACATCGCTGCTCTGGCGAGCCAGAGCCGCACACAGAACACCGTTTACCTTCCCGCTAGTAAGCGGTACCTATTTATCTACTTGCACCCGGGAGTGCTTTCGAACTGCTAGGTTGGCAGGCGCTGGGACCGAACAACGGGAGCGCACCCCGCTGCGGGGATTCGAACTGCCGACCTTTCGATCGGCAAGCCCTAGGCGCTGAGGCTTTTACCCACAGCACCACCCGCGTCCCTGTGTGTGTGTGTGTGTGTGTGTATATATATATATATATATATATTCATTCCTTCAAAGGGAGACATATTTAATCTTACTGGGCAGCACTATTTTGAAGTGTTGGTAAAGCAGTTTCAGATTCATTTCATGGCTTTGAATTTCAACCTTCTTTCTCTGAAGTGTGATCATTGGTTTCTTGGGTTGTATGTAGAAGTTCTAATCATTTTATTGTTACTTGGGTTGTATGTAGAAGTTCTAATCATCTTATTGTTTGTCAGTCACATAGAACAAAGAAGCAAAGAGCAATTCAGACAAATGACACAAATGGATCACACAACATTCTTCCTTAGGCTCCCAGGGGTCGTGACACCTTAAAAGCAGGTACCATACCTTAGTGCAGGGTTTCCCAAATTTGGATCTCCAGCTGTTTTTGGATTACAGTTCCCATGATTCCTGAGCACTGGTCCTGCTAGCTAGGGAGGATGGGAGTTGTAGTCCAAAAACAGCTGGAGACCCAAGTTTGGGGAACCCTGCCTTAGTGGTTCTATGCAGGCTTATATAATACCAAATTCAGTCCCTGAAAATTCTATTAAAGACTAGGGATGAACACCTTTTCATGTGTTCGTTCAAGATCTGCTGGGATGAGTTTGAATTAGGCCAGTCCGAGTTACACTGGCTTCCTGTAGCTCTGTCATTTGTGAGCTGCATACTAGTCCAGGAGATATGGACCATGTCAGTTTCTATTGGAATTCACAAAGATCAAATCCCTCAAGCATTCCTAGGAAAGATCTCTGTGAAAGAATCCGCATAAGGCAGTTTTAAATGATTGAGAGGGGATCTGAGTGTTGGGCTTGGACCAGGAAAGCCTGGATTTAATTTATGCAAGCTCCGATATGCACAGTAGCTCGCAGCGTTCTTATGAACATCAATAGTGATAATCTCTGAAATCCCAGCTTGATCTCTTTGTCTTATGTTTAGTATATGTCATCCCAGTGCCAAAGAGAGGCCACCTCCAAATAAATAAACAAAGTTAAATCTGAAGACAAAGTTTGGCAGCTTCTTGTAGCCAAGAATTTCACCCCAAGCTATCTCCCCAACCAACCAAAACATGAATGCCTGTGTGGAAACCAAAATAAGGAAGATCGAATGTAAATGCTGGTTCATTTAATTATGATGGTATCTACCAGCTACTTCAAAGGATCCATCACTATGGCAACGAGGCAGTAACTATAATACCGTATGTGTAGAAGCTTTAATTTGAATCAATAAGGAATGGCGAGATGAGCATTTACTCTCTGTACATGACTTTGCGAGCAATGCATTTTTGGTCCTTTGGAATGCATAAGTACATTAAATGTATTTCAAACAGGTATTGATTTATTTATTTCCCCTTCTACTTTCCCCTTTCATCTTCTTTTTCTTCTTCCACCTGCAATTCATCCTTTTACTTTTCATAGCAGCTAGAAAAGAAATGGAATGAGTTATAGATAACAATGCAAAACTGTTTCAACTTTGCTCACCTCTTCGAGAGAAGCATAAATTAGGGACACTAGCAAATATTGATGCTTGTTTGTTGGTTGGTTTATCATTAAACCCCACTTTTCCTCCAAGGAGTTCAAGTCTTCCCATCTCTATATTATCCTCTACAATAATTCTGTGAGGTACATTAGGCTGAGAGATGGTGTTGGGCCCAAGGTCACTCAGTGAGCTTCATGGCTGAGTGGTGATTTGAACCCAGGTCTCCAATGTCCTAGTCCAGCACTCTAACCACTACACCACACTAGTTTTATATGTGCATTCAATTATATTTCTAGGTTTTAGGGGTCCCTGGGCATTTTGAAGCCAGTGCACTTCCCTTTTCTCCGACACTGGCTGGATCTACACTGATCTGTAGAACACTATTCAAAAAAATTCTATAAAAATAGCTCCCAATGCAATTTTTCATTGACAACAGATCGCTGCTCTATAGCACCCTCTGTTGTCACATTTCTATAATGCTTTTTTAACATTATAACTCACCAATGTAGATTAGTCCTCTGTCACCACTTTACCTCTTTCTCCGAGCCTAATACACAAGGCTGTTGAAAGTGAGGCCAACTGCTTTTACTTCTCCTTATTCCTACAACCATCAATTCATTTTGATGAAGTGGTACAGGCAGCAACAGCAAGGAGGACCCCAATGATACTGACTTCCAATAGTGACCTTGCATGCATCTTAATTGGTTGATGACTGAACATTGTAGCATGAGATATGCGGGTCCAGGGGAATACAGGATGAGCTTTTATTTGCCCTAAGAGCCTGGTGGAACTGTGCTCCACAAAGCTGGTAATAGAGTTCAGACCAGGGAATGGAATCAATAGGGGTGGGCATTGTCAATGAACAGTCAATGTGAAGTCAATGAACTAGGGGGACTAGGCTAGTCCCCTAAATTGTCCCCTGGTGCCTCTTCCCCAAACACCTAGGAAGCTTCTTCTCAGCTTAGGGAGGGAGGCACAATGCTCATGCACACAACCATCAGGACATCAAGATGACCTTTGGCCCTAACATTTCCCCTATGAATAACTTCATCACAAGCCACTGATGTATACCCCAGATAATGAGGTGAACAGGGAAGGTTGAGGGTAGTCTTTTTCATTAATAAGTTGCACCATATCATTAACAAGATTAAGTTTGACTACCATTTCATTGGCTGAATGAATGCTGTGTCCAAGGAATTATTGATTCTCATAATACTGAATCCATCATCACAACACGTTATTGAAGTACAGTGGTACCTTGGTTCTCGGACAGCCTAGTTTGCGAACAACTTAGCACCCGAACGTCACAAACCCGGAAGTAAGCGTTGTGGTTCTGGAATTTTTTTGGAAGATGAACATGTTCTGAGTCCTGAGCTTCAGTTTTTAGTGTTGTGATTCCATTTTTAGAGAGATTGTGCTGATTGGGGCAGTGGGGAGAAGCATTTTAGGGGTAGTTTTTCAACAGCCTGGAATGGATTAAACCGTTTTGCATTATTTTCTATGGGAAAGCATGCCTTGGTTTTGGAATGTTTTGGTTTTGGAATGGACTTCCATAATAGATTAAGTTCGAGAACCAAGGTGCCACTATATATAAAGAGGGGTGGGGCAGGGAATTATTTTTTAAAGGTTCCTCAAGGAGGCAAATGTCTCTTTTGAAGTGAGAAGGTAGAAGGTAACTTTTGGAATGTTTTTTGTTCCTAATTCAACCCTAAGAGTGTGCATGTACATCTAGCTCCAAATATTTGATTGGCCATTTGAAAAATGAAAACATTGTTTTTCTTTTGCATTATACCAAAACCAATAGTTTGAGAGCTTCCCAATTGTTCTTCTCTTGTAGTAAAGCTCTATCAGATAACCACAGGAATGTATATATTTTAACCAAAATCACAGCCAGTGGCAGATGCATGACAAATTTTGAGGCAAAGGTTGTGCACACAACATACCATTAAAGCACATTCAACCCAAATTCCCCCCCCCCCCCCAAGAATTCTGGGCACTGTAGTTTGTAAAAGATTGCTGAGAGTTGTAATTCTGTGATGGGTAAACTACAGTACCCAGAATCCTTTGGGGGAAGAAATATGCTTTTAGTGTGCTTTAAAGGCATAGTGTGTATGCAACCATAGTAGCTGATTTATGTAGCAAAAGTAATTTCTTTTTGGGTGAAGGAAAAAGGCAAAAAAGGAAATAAAAATCGTTTTCTTGCAGGATTAACAACCTCTTAAATAAGAATAGTTTTGAATGTGGTATTGACTTATTTGGGATTAGGATTAGCTCATACAGTTAATTTATATAAACCTTGAATGATAAATAATAATTCTTATCTTGGGAGTTTGGGGGATTTTCTTATCACTGTTTAAAAACCACCAGTTCATTGTACAATGTGCATCAGTTTTCTTAAAAAAATATTATTAGTGTACATTATGCTTCAGTGCACTTAATTAAGTGGAATGATTATATGTGATGGGTAAAAGAACAAGAGGTGAATAGGGCATCTTAAGTTTATCATTTTGATGACAGGAGCTATTTTCTCATTCAGTGGGAGACAATCAGCATTAGACCCTGATGTAAATCACTTGTCAGTAGTCCTGGTGTTCTGTGAATGTACAAATACTTTGGAGGGGAGATTACAGTTCAGCTCTAAGCTGTCTCTTGAACCAAAGTATTTATCGGAGTGTCTGGTGAGTGAGAAAGCAGCAGGAAAACATGTCATATTCTGCAAAAGAAAGCAAAGGGATGTGGGTAGGAAATGAGGAGAAACCGTGACTTCTGTGCTCTAGTTCAGAGATGGCCAATATTTTCAGGTTGCGGGAGAAGGTGGGCAGATCCTCTTCAGTCAAACTATTCCAGAACTGGAAGACCTCTAGGGATGAAATCATCGTCTGCTTTCTGCAGGTTGATTGGACTGTGATCAGTGCACAGTTAAATAAACAAATAAATCCCAAAGCCCTGTCAAACATGCCACCTTTCCTTAGCTGATTATGTAATTACGGAATTGTAGAGTTGGAAGAGACACATATGGTAACCTAGTCCAACTCCCTGCAATGCAGGAATCTCAGCTAAAGCATCCGTGGCAGATGACAATCCAACCCGTACTTAAAAACCTCCAAGGTAGGAGAGTCCACTACCTCTCATGGGAATCTGTTCCACTGTCAAACAGCTCTTCTTGCCATCAGAAAGTTCTTCCTGATGTTTAGTCATAATCTCCTTTCTTGTAACTTCAATCCATTGGTTCAGGTCCTAGCCTCCAGAGCAGGAGAAAACAAGCTTCCTCCATGTGACAGGCCTTTAGATCTTTGAAGATGGCTGCCATATCTTCTCTCAGTCTACTCTTGACCATGCTAAGCATGCCCAAATCCTTTAACCCTTCCTCATAACGTTTGGTTTACAGACCCTTTATCAAAACACCAGGAGGGCACCAGGTTGGTGAATTTATTGAACTTAACAGAGACTGAACTAGTTTAAGGCGGTTTCCTTTTTACCATACCCACAATCTCTGGTCTCCTCTACAATCTAGTGGTGTATATATTTCTCATGAAAAACAAAACAAAATACCATTCTATCTGACAAAATCAAAATTACAGCTTTGGGGAAATTCATCTTATACTACTTTGTTAGCTGTAATTCAAAAGCGTGTAGGCACCTTCCTAAAATAGACCATTTCCCTTTATTCCTTTTGACTAAAACATCTGTGATCTGGAAATTTGCTAACTTTTTTGACCTTCATAGTTCACCCCTTGGAACAAAATTCTTGATTTATGAAATCTACTTTTACTTTTAAGAAGTCGCTATCCAGAAGATAATGTTGGGAAAGGATATTGAATTTTGCTTCTTCTGTAGATAATAATGCTAACTGGAAGTATGCCAAGATGAAAGGAGAGAAAATCAAATGCTAATCATTTAAACCTAATGAGACGGCTAGCGTTAACTTATCTGTAATAATTTTTTCCCCCTCGCAGGTGAATTAGTTATACCGTGGTGCCAAAGACATATCCTGACTTCTACATTTTTGGTACAGAACGATATCACAAAATTTCCATTCTTCTACCATTTAGAGAGAAGGTTATTAATTAGGTAGCATGCCAAACTTTCAGCTGAATGTATCACATTCTTCATTTGATGAAAGCACATAGAACTTTAGCACTCGGATCATTCATTTTCATCCAAGCATCCACATCTGAAGCAGCCTTTTCCTGTGCTGCAAAATGAACGATTCATACACCATGTGTAATTAAAGCAAGCCATATGTTGCATTACTAGAATTATCTGCAGCTGTAGCTTTGCTCTCAAGATTGTGTAATTCATCAGATGCAGAAAAAGATTAATCATTAACTGCCATGCTGGATTTCTGAACAAAAAGGACCAAGATCTTGGTCTATAAAATGGTCACTAATAAACTTCCTTACCCACGGAAGCAGACTTTAATGCAAAGGAGTGATACTGCAGAGTAGTATTATTCTCTTAAATAGCAAACTCTGGTGATATGTGTATTTCTCTCTCTGTGTGTGTGTGTGTGTATGCATATATATATAGAGAGAAATACACACACACACACACACACACACACACACACACACGGCCCACCAACTACCTGTGAGGTTTCAGGATATATTAAGCTTGCCATATGTCTGGAAAATTCTGGACATGTATGGAAATCGGATGCCTAATATGGCAACTGGGGGGAATGTTTGAATTTTAAGAGATGTCCAGAATTTCCTGCATGTATGGCAACCCAGGTTTTTTTCTGTTTTCTGTTTTTTCTGTGTGTGTGTGTGTGTGTGTGTGTATGCCACCAAGGCTTTCTGTCCCACTTTGGCTGCCACCAGCTTCCCTTTCAGCCCTGTCCTCCACTTCCTGGAGCATCCACTTGGCCCACTGCTCTGGTCCCACTCGCCATTGCCACCGCTGCCTTTGGAGGGAAGAAAGAGCGACGGACGCACACAGGCATGGATGAGGCGAAGCGCTCTGTGTAGAGGGCCTATTCCAGCCATGGAGCACCTCCCTTCCTCAGACGCCTCTCTTTCTGGACTTCTGGGGCGGGTGTGTTAGGATATTTCCGTTCCACCTTAAAAAGGGAGCAGGCTGTTGTATGTCACAAGCCTGCATACTTCCTGCTCACAGAAAGCTTCTGTTTTGTATATAGCTTTTGTTCTCTCTGTTGCCTTGACACGCAGGCAGGCAGTCATGTTTTTCCTTTGTTCTGACCAACGCTGAAGAAATCTGTAAATATGCTCTCCTGGGTGCATCTTTCGTTGTGGAAACTCTGCGAAAAGGGCGTGCACGAGTCCTGGAATGTGGACAGCTATTTCTGAGGCTTGTGTCGCTAATTGACTGATACTGTTCCACGGGAGACCGGGAGACGGCATGGAGGCATGATGGCCTTTGTCTCCCTGGCAGTATCCCAACAGGGTGGTGAGGGAATTGTCTCCCCTCCTTGAGGGACTCTTCGGTCCTTCTCCCACGGAGGTCTCTGGGTGTCCTCTCCACCTTTGTACCCCCGTCTGGCCTCTGGCATTGCTGTTCCAGTGAGGCCTTTATGCTCAGTCTCTTGAATGTGGGGTGGGGGCTGCCACCTTGGGCTGGGTGCAGGGCTCCACTGAGGCCAGGGCTGTATTCTGCTGCCCTTCTGGGCTCCCTTGCAGCAGCAGTAGGAGGAGGCAGTCACCACCATCTCCACCCGTGTCAGTTTTTGAGGCAGGATATAAGTGTCAGCCCTATACGTCTGTATAACCAACAGGATGGTGGGTGGGTCGTCAGGCTAGTCTTCCTTCTTGACTTCTTCCTCCCTGCCCAAGTAGCTCTTAGTGCTGCTCCCCTGTGCACTAGTATTCTGAACATGCTGGTGTGGCTTCAGCTCCACTTCTAG
Organism: Podarcis muralis; assembly: GCF_964188315.1. NCBI lineage: Eukaryota > Metazoa > Chordata > Lepidosauria > Squamata > Lacertidae > Podarcis > Podarcis muralis. The sequence continues at coordinate 87,598,156 of NC_135658.1, forward strand.
CCCTTCCCTTGGGGCAGGTGGGTTAGGTGTCCCCAGTTCTCCTTCATACAACTTTGGGTAAAAAACAAAAACAAAAAAACTTGGGGGGTATGGGGAATTTTTGAAAAATGGCAGATGGACTGTGAGTGGCAATTTGAGTGGCCACTGAGCCTATAAAGTTAAGAAAAGGAAGAGTAACAGCAGATGTTACTGGATATGAAATTTCCAGGTTCGCACTGAATGTCAAAGACAGAAACTCCATGCTGCATGGGAAAGGGATAATATACTGCTACTCAACCACAGCCACACTGAAACCATAATGTCTCCTTTGCTTTCTATGAGCAGCTCTCGCTCCCACTTGGAGAAGGGAAATAAAGAGGGGGATCTAAAGGAACCAGAATTGGAGTAGACCGTATGAGTCTAACAATTGAGCCAGGGTTGAGAGCAATTTCAAACACTGAAAGTTAGGGTGTTGATTGAAAACAAAGAAAAGGGGTAAATGGAATATGGGAAAGAAGGGATTTGCCTGCTCAAGCAACTCACGTATTAAAATAATTTAAGAAGTTTCCAGGAAGAGGGAAGAAACGTGAAGGGATTTATACCATAAATAAAAGAAGGGGGAGACCCTTTCCCCTCTTTTTCCTCCATATAGCAGGAGTGGGGAACCTTCTGAGCATAGCTGTCAACCATCCCTTATTTGGTGGGAAACTCCCTTATCCCAGCGCCCTGTCCCGCTGCTGTCCCTTATTGATGATGTCCCTTAAATTTCCCGGGTTTCAAAGGAAGCAGCTCCTCTCCCTCCCTCCCTGCCAGCCAGGGAGGAGGGAGGCTCCAACTGTGTTGCTTGGCTGTGTTGCTCACCCAATAAGGAGTCTAAGAATGACTGGGGGTGGAGCTTGCATGCCTTGTGCCGATCAAATTGGCTGCATTGCCTGGGGCCTCGCCTTTGCTCAGTGCTTCCCAGTGGAGAGGTGACAGCAGTTTTCCTTGCTGCATCCCCTTTGCTGGGTTGCTGCACTGTGGGAACCACCGCTTGAGGCTTCGTTTGGCTGCTGGCTGGGCTTTCTGCCTTTGGCTTGGAGGGGCTCAGAAGTTGAACATACCTGTGTTCGGAAAATCCCTTATTTTGGCTGCTGATCTCTTATTTTCGAGGCTGCTGGTCCCTTATTTTCAAATCTGTAAGTTGACAGCTATGCTTCTGAGGGCAACATGTCAGTGGTAGTTGGGGCCAAAGGAAAAGGTAGCATGAACAACAAAGAAACACTTTACCTTTGTATGGTAGGCTAGTTTCTTTAAAACCATCCCTCTCTGTTCTCCATCCAGACAAGCAAAAGGCATTAACAGAAATGTTCCAGGCAGGCAAAAAAAAAAACCACTACTGGTGTGAAGCAAGACTACTGAATTTTGCTCATTGCTTCCTTTGTCAAGTGAAGGGTCCCCTTCATTTAATCACTGACACTGAGGCCACAATCCTAAGAACATATACAGAAACTCCTCTGTCCCACTGAACATAGCAGGGTATAGTGCCAAGTATACATGTGTAGGATTGTGTGGCATGCAAAATACCTTATTTACATGAATCTAATGTGCCACTGAATCTAATGTGCACCTCAACTTTCAAAACATTGAAACCAAAAAATATTTGCTATGTCAGTGATGTTTTTCAAGTTTGCAATTGAATCTAATGCACCATCAAATCTAAAGTGCCCCCTAATTTCCGCAACATAATTTGGCCCAAAATGGTGTGCTTTACATTCAAGTAAATACGGTAGTCAGACACAGGCAGAATGGTTAAATTTAGCAGCTGATCCATTTGTTCATTTCTGTCACTGATTTACAGGAGGTAGTTTGGTGCTTGGATACTGTGTGGGATGTCTAGATGTCTAAACATCCAAACATTTTCATGTGCAGAATAATGTCAACAAGCACCTTTGGATATAAGATATAGATAGTGTTCAATGATGGTATTCTTTCTGTTGGAACAAAGCATTGAGGGATCTAACTCAAAAGAGGATTGGGGAAATTAATGGCTATTAATGGGATGTGGGTGGTGCTGTGGGTTAAACCACAGAGCCTAGGACTTGCCAATCAGAAGGTCAGCGGTTCGAATCCCCGTGACGGGGTGAGCTCCCGTTGCTCAGTGCCTGCTCCTGCCAACCTAGCAGTTTGAAAGCACATCAAAATGCAAGTAGATAAATAGGTACCGCTCCGGCGGGAAGGTAAATGGCATTTCCGTGCGCTGCTCTGGTTCGCCAGAAGTGGCTTAGTCACGCTGGCCATATGACCTGGAAGCTGTACGCCGGCTCCCTTGGCCAATAAAGCAAGATGAGCGCCGCAACCCCAGAGTCGGTCACGACTGGACCTAACGGTCAGGGGTCCCTTTATCTTTTAAGGCTATTAATGGCTACTAGAAATGATGGCTATGTTTTTTTTCCATGGTCAGAGGCAGCAATGCTTCTGAATATGCTGGAAGCAATGCTGGAAGCCATAGGAGGGGACATTACCCTTGTATTTGAAGCCTGCTTGTGGGTTTTCAACAGGCCACTGTTGGCCACTGTTGGCCACTGTGAAAGCAGGATGTTGGACTATTGGGTCATCGACTTGATCCTGCAGGCTCTTCTTAAGTTCTGGTGATCCACTTTGAAGTCCCAATGTAGAGATAGCTATATGTGAGGAACTGCTTCCATTAATTCCAATGGAACTTAAATGCAACTTTCTCTTTTTAAGGCAACTTCCTGTAGCAGAGGTAGCCAATCTGGTGCCCTCCATATGTTGCTGCCCTCCAGTATCCATCGTTCTTGAGCATCGGCCATGCTTGCTGAGGCTGCTGATATTTGGAGCCCAAAAACAACTGGAAAGCACCGCATTGACTATCCTTGCCCAGTACTAATGGAGATCTGAGATGCACACATACCAATAAATTGATAAAGGTAGAATGGATTATTTGGATAAAAAATATTCCGTGCTCTTTTTCTAAGGCAGGATATTTTGGATCCGAAGCATCATTTTATACAGTAACAAGGATTACTCTGGGATTTATTGAGTAACTGGGATTCCATGTGAATGCTCATTTAAAGCAGCTTGAAAACTGAACTACCCCAAAAAATGCATTCCTCTTTTTTTCCCTTGTGATGCCCTGTGGAGCAGAATAAAAATCCATCCTGATGTAGAATCTGGATTTAAGAAATACATGGAACTTTTATCTAACCGTATCAAAAAGGTAAGTCTCTCTGCTGTTCATCCACCTGGGCTTTCAATTGAGCACTTTCATATCTTCTAAGAAAATACAACAGCTCCAAATAGAAGTTAATTTCTTCCATGACATGCAGATATTTCAAAGAGGGAAAGTGTACCTAATGAAACCAAATCATCTGTTACAAATGACTTCCTTAAGAACTTAGCAACCAAGGACACTTTAAAGCAACTTCAGAAAATGATCTGTGCCAGGAATATCATTATGCATACAAAAATGCTTAAGTGCAGATAGATTAAGATGAAAATGTAATATCTATAAGGGCACATCCATATCCACAGCCTGGAGACTTCGTAGAAATCCAGAGGTCAAGGATAAAACTAGAGAAGAAGCATATGCATGTTACAAGATCTTAGCACTGAAGCCTCTTGGGAACAGATAGATGCTTTCTATAGATGCCATCTGTCATCTCTGTATATTCAATTAAAAATACCCACAATCATCTGACATGTTATGCAAGCCTTTGATAGAATGATAATGCACAATGCTGAATTGTGGGGTGTTTTCTCTCTCTTTCATATTGACATTTGCACTTTTGATGAGATGGTGTTGTTTTTTCTTCATCATCAGAGCTTCATCTCCTGCTAGGGTTGCCATATTCTCCAAAGTGAAAATCCAGACAAAGTTGTTGACTTTTTTGGGAGGGGGAGTTGTTGAACATTCTTGGGGGGCCATCTCTCCTCCCCAAAAAACAAATCACCCTAGTTTCCTGGACATTTTGCCAATTTGGCAAAAATCTGCCTGGACTCCATTACGATAGTCTGATTCCCAGATGTGTCAAGGAAAACGTGAACGTATGGCAGCCCAATCTCCTGCAATGCTTTACATAAATAGGATTCTAGTCATAGTTCATCACATTAAAAAAACCACAGCCCTGTCATCATCACCACAATCAAAAGTAGTTTTAACATGAAATAGTACTTAATTATTAGTGTTATAAACTGGCTGTGCAAAACTACAAATCAATGTGATGTGCTATGTGAAGTGATGTCCGTTGTCCAAGCTTCAGAAAATTAAATCAACGTGGATTAACACAGAAAACCAGATTTATGTACTGATGCTGGATCATAGCTGCAGTCATCTAGGAAGTTCATGTTCCATTAATGGTTGTGCAGTATATTATAGAGAAGTTCAGCAGCTGCAGCATTGCATTTCCATGACTGAGAACTGCTACCTGCCCCAATCCTCTTTTATATACAGCTTCGAAGGTCCCTGATTTCCCATTTCACGATATCACGACATGTTGCGTTTTCCAACCATTGTGTTGCAAGCAAAGCTCAGTAAGCCAAACAGAGCTAGCCAGTAATGCCAGTAGACAGTTATGATTCTCATGCAGGAGCACATTTGACTTGGTGACTCGCAAGTTCTGTAGGCCTGCTTTTAATTGCAAATCTTTGAAGAAGGGATCAGTGTGTTTTCATTTGCTTGTTCTGTAAATAGCATAACGTATGAATTAATATTGGCCCTATCTTGAAAGCAGCAGCAACAGCAGCAGCAACAACAACATGGATTGCTTCCCAATGAAACAAATGGTTCCAAGCACATTATAAGAATGACATTCCCCTTTAGTTGGAAATACTGCCAAGGCTTCCCCAGTCACTGGCAGCAGAACAGTAAGGCCGGCTTCAGAACTAGGAGTAGCACTACTGCATCCACAAATCCTTCCATAAAACTACCACCTCTAGTGATTTTCAGGAAGAGAACTTGGTGCTTGTGAATCTCAGTAACACGTATAATTTAAAGTGCAAAACTGTAAATGGAGAAGATTGTGCGCACATTCTTGATATGGCATACCCTCCAACATCCAGGTGATCCAAATTGGCACTTTTGTTTTTTGGTTTCGAACTCTCGTGGGAGGCAGCTGACTCACACCAGGGCACCGAACTAAAAAAAAAATGGGATATCCCAGGATCCAATTACAAATAAATGAATTATTGTTAATTCTGAGATGTCTCGCTTAAATCAGGACAGTTGATCAGTATGATACGGCCTAGTGGATGTGCTGAACGGCTGGTTGCTATTCTCAATGTACATTAACTGCTCAATGTACATTTCCCATAGTACCTATATCTATATCTATATCTGTAGCTGTATCTGTAGCTGTAGCTGTAGCTGTAGCTGTAGCTGTAGCTATATCTAGCTAAATGGCTAGCTATCTCTCTGGCAAAAATGCACACATACACACACAAAGGTCAGTTGACAAAGAGAAGTCTTCATGCCCTTCCCAAAAGCCAGCAACAAAGAAATTTGATTTCATGAGAAAGAATTCCGTAGCTGCAAGGTCACTCCAGAAAAGGACCTCTCGCTCTCTTGCGGTCACCTACCTTATGACCTGGCGAGTGACCATATGAGAACAGCCTCCAAAGCAGATCTTAAAATGCAAGCAGTATGTTACTGAAGCAGTAACTCCAGCAAATAGTTTGGGCCACTAACATCAACTTAGTGCTTCACATTGTGCATAACCTTGTGCTGGATATTTATGGCCCCTTCATTTAAAATATCCACTCTGCTCACTGAACATTGATACAGAACCAACAAAAGAAACTAGAGCTTCACAAAGAAAGCAAACTCAGGGCTTCACTTTGTGAAAAGTGAATGACTGATTTAATTGCCAGGATTATGATGTGCCTGTCTCTGTATATGTTTAGTGTCTGGAAGAGACAGCCAACTGTGTCCCTGTTCTACTGTCTTCCAGACGAATGCTTCAAGTAAGAACTTAATGGGCCATCTGCAAGAGGGGGAGAAAACACACACCTCATGCCCTCTTTTCATCTTTGGAAAAAATAAAAAAAGGAAAACACTGAGAACATGGATAGCGAAACGTTGACAGCAAAGCTGCTTTGCTTTATTGAGGACTTCAAATAGGGGAACTGCTGGGTGCTCAATTTCAGCATAAAGATTTTACCATTTTGCTATACCATATTACGAATAAATGCAAAATATACAAGTTTTTGAGGGCAGAAATAGCAATAATATGAGTAAATGGCAGTAAATGAGTAAACTAACAATAAGGAAATCTCTTATACTGGTCTATTTTCTCTCTCTCTCTTTGGAGACCTATCATCTCAAGCAGTCATTGTAATAATGTCTAATCGTAAAATACAAAAACCCTGTGCTCTAACCAGGAACAAAGTGTCTGCTCAGTGTTGCTCACCCCTTGTATGCATGATGTTCAAACAACATTTAGGGAGGCTTGACCATTTTTGCAGCCAAACTGGCAAACAACTTTTGCAGCAGGACGAGGTAAATCTTTGCAATGTGCCACACTTGCATATGTTGCTCGTATCATCTCAATCTGAAGTCGTCTCTTACATGCATAAGATATCCCCTTGATGGGTAAGTCCCAAATGGTCTTAACATATGTGTGAACTCTCCAAATGTAAGTAACACAAATCTCGTTCTATTCCTTAAGAATCATGGTTGTTATTGAGTTTGTTTTTTTACAAAACCACCAGGACAGGATGTTGTAGCAGAAGTAGAGGACTCAGCTCATCAGGTTGAATAGGATGGCCCTGAAAGGCACTATGAGTGAAGTAAGTGAAGTAATACATACTACTTTCTAAAGCAGCAGCAGGAAACTTGTAGCCTTCCAGGTGTTGTCGGACTCTAGTTCCCATCAGCAGTAGGTAGCATGGCCAGTGCTCAGGGATGATGGGAGCTACAGAAGAACAATATTTGGAGGGTGAAAGGTTCCTCTTCTCTGCTCTAAAGTGGCCTCATTAAGCTACATGTTTAAAATTATCTAACTACACCAATGTTTTTTTGAAAGAAAATGATGTACATACTGTACATACAATTTGTGAAATATGAATAGAATAAGATTACCAGATTTCCCCCCCCCCCAATGAATCTGGGGACACTTTTCAACTTTAGTGGATTTTGTATGGGGACTGATTTGTAAATCCGGGGACTGTCCCAGGGAAATGGGGATGTCTGGTAACCTTAGAATAGAATAGAATAATAAATTAGACATGTTTTCTGCTTTCTGGTTTGAAAAGACCAAAAAGAACAGCAATCTGAGTACAGTCATACCTCATGTTGCATTAGGTTCATGTTGCGTCTTTTCAGCTTGTGAACGCGGCAAACCCAGAAGTGTTTTGCCGTGCATGCACATGCAGAAATGTTCTGTGTGCTTCGCACATGCGCAGAAGCGCTCTATCGCGCTCCACGCTTGTGCAGAAGCGCCGCTCTAGTTGCAGACTTTTCAGGGTACAAATGGCACCCCAGAATGGATTGTGTCCCCAACTAGAGGTACAGAGGTACAGAGAATGATGTGCCATATTAATATTTTAATCAGTTCTAGAAAACAAAATTGAACCTTATAATATACTGGCAGGAATTTTTTTCTAGATAAAAAGTTGTTGAGCTTTTTCTTTGTTTGTTGAAAACAGGGTTAGAGCCTACAAAACATCACCAAGGTTCATGCCCTCTCCCTGATGGCTAAGCAACATCTCCACCACAGCCTTATGGTTAGCTGACTTTAAGACTAATAGAGTTAACTCACAAATTACATACTGAATGATCCCTCCTATTGCACCTCCAACAATATGTTGGAGCAAAATTCTAGGCTGTACTTTTTTTGTCCCGCACAAATCATGCTGGGGCACATTCTATTATTACACTTCGTAAGACCCAAGAACACCTACCGATTAGCAGTATATTCCCAAGGAAAATCAACTTGCAACAACATAGGCTTTTAATATGGGAAACATTGGTATTTCTATGCTCTTCTATTGCTCTAACAATTTTCACATTGGTTGGTCGAGCTGAACTGAAGTTTTCTATTGTGCAGTGAGGCAGCAACATTGCTTCCCTTGCTCCATTTCCGTGTTAACGGTAGAAGTTTTCTTGGTCTCAAATGACTGAAGAATTCTAAGATGTATCATGGAATTACTTGCAAGACTGAACATAGGATTTGCCATACAAGATTAAACCACTGATCCATCAAGTCTGATATCTTCCCTCCAACAGTGGTCACTTCCTAATGCTTCAGAGGAAGCTCAAAATATATGAAATGCCACGACAATTTTCAGTGCTGGGTTTTGGTTCGGAAGGGATGAAGGAAGAGACAGAGAGTGCATCACGAGATAGGAAAAAATCTTTCAACTATAAAATAAATAACTACAGATTGTGGACAAATATGCTGTAGTCATATGTCCTGTTTGTGCCACTTTTAGGATAGTTTCTTACCTCCTGGTATTTAGATACCAGATAAGAGTGTTATCAGCTAAGTAGGGAATATAGCACTGCATAACCTTTGGCTCTCCATATATTGCTGAACAAAAAAAAATCCTTTCATTCCCGACTACTGGCCAACACTGCTAGGAATCATGGGAGCTGTTGTTCAGCAACATCTGGAGGGCCAAAGGTTCCCCACTTCTGCAGTGTATGTTCACTCAAGGATGTGTACCTGGCAGGTGTTACATGGACAGTAAAATATTTCAGGAACAAGACTTGAGAAAAGGCATTTATAAAAACAAATTTACTTTGCAATATCCAACAATATATACATAACAACAAGATACTATGAGAACATGGAACACAGAGAGAGAGAGAGAGAAAATCACAATAGTGGTCCCCTCAACACACACTCTGATTTTTAGTGGTATTTGCAAGAAGTTCAATGAGTGGCAGAACGCAGGTGGTGTTGTGGTCTAAACCACAGAGCCTAGGGCTTGCCCTAGGTTGGCGGTTTGAATCCCCGCAACGGGGTGAGCTCCCGTTGCTCGGTCCCAGCTCCTGCCAACCTAGCAGTTTGAAAGCACATCAAGTGCAAGTAGATAAATAGGTACCGCTGCAGCGGGAAGGTAAACAGCTCTGGTTTTGCCAGCAGCGGCTTTGTCATGCTGGCCACATGACTCGGAAGCTGTCTGCGGACAAACGCCTGCTCCCTCAGCCTATAGAGTGAGATGAAAACGCAACCCCAGAGTCGTCCGCTGCTGGACCTAATGGTCAGGGGTACTTTACCTTTTTACAATGAGTGGCACTGGGGTAATAAGCAAAAGCATACTTTAAAAGGTTTCTACGGAACAATGCTATTCACTGGTATGGTGTACTAGCACATTCCCATCTCTTTTTGGGGGAACTTAATTGAGCTTACAGTTGGATTGTAAACAGCATTTCTGTGTGCTCTGGGAATCGTCACGGTGTCCCATTGCATCAGAAGTGGTTTAATCATGCAGGCCACATGATCTGGAAAGCTGTCTGTAGACAAGTGCCAGCTCCCTTGGCCTGAAGTAAGATGAGCACTGGACCCCATAGTTGCCTTTGACTGGACTTAACCGTCCAGTGGTCCTTTACCTTCACCTTTTACTGTTAATGTATATAGGTGCAACTGAAATGTCAGTATGAGTTACAAATAAGACCTGGGCTGCAGAACTGCCTATGTCAGTCCTCTCCACTTCAATGTATGTCAGGTTGCACAATTAGTACACTATGAAGTATACTGTCCTACAGTAATCATAAAAATTAGCTTTTCTCATATTGACCACGTGCAATAAAATAGCCAAGTTATCACTAATCTAGTCCAGCAACAGATGGGTTGAGGGAACAAGATGCTTTGTGTAACTCAGCTGTATATTGGAATAAAATATCAGCCATCCTTTGACTCAAATTTCTCTTCTATCAAATATAAAGGGTACTTTCCTAAATTGAGCAATTATTCTTCCACTTGTCTTTATAGTAATCACTTCCACTGTCTTTGATGTGTTAACCACCCAACTGCCAATAAAGTTCTATTATTCTTCCTGTTAGACTAGTGATCCTTTTATATGTGTGGCATTGCTGTATGAAACTGACTTATTAGCCTGGCACTGTTCATATTTATGTGGAAGTTCTACTGAGTTAACTTCAACTGAGTTATGTCCAGAAGCTGTGCACAGAACTGAAGAACGTATCTTGCATCTTCAAAAAAAGTACACATTTCCCACCTGATATATGGGAATTGGCTAGAGGTTATGTCTTTCCTGTTCAGAATCTGTGTCCCTGTCAGAGTTTTGGCCCTGCCAGAGATACCATCCCTCTGACCATTGCTTCTAGACACAGAATTTGTATTTCAGCAAAAGAAGAGGGATTAAGCACTGTTTTGTATCTTTCTTGAAAGGGCAACAAGGTGAAAATATACATTTTCAACAGTGTCGATTCTGAGAGTGTTAGTTTGATTACATTTTCAGAAAAGGAAGTTAAAGCGTTGCATCTGGGCAACATTGTGTCCCTTGTGAGCTTCTCTGACAGAGGTTGTTTGTCATTGGATCATGTGTTCTTTGGCTCTTTGGAGCTAAATCTTTATGTGCCTTGGAGTTATTTTATAGAGATAGCTAGGGAATATGCCTCACAGAACTAGACCATGAGTCAACACTGTTTCTTCAGGATAACTGCTGTTTGTTTGCTTTAGGAATCAGGACAGCCTCAGGACACCTTTGCGGAAACCTGGAGTCTGAAGTGCAGTTTTATACACAAAGCACCAAAGAAGAACAAAAGCTACATCCATCTGAGGCATAAGAGACGGACTTCTGCCAAAACACGTTTTGAAACTAAAAAACCTCTTTCTGTCATGTGCATGATTCTCCACACTTGCTATGGGAAAAACCAGATTAGTATTAAAGACTTCAGTGTGCACATTTATTCACCCAGATGGCTTTTTGTGTGATTGATGCGCACTACTGACAATAACCCAGTCTACTGTTTGCTTAAGGCTGCAATCCTATACAAACTATATGAGAGTAAGCCTTATTAAACTCAATGCGGCTTAACTCCTAGTATGCATGCTAACGATTGCACTGTTCTTTTCATGCATACTCTCTGGGCTTGTGGGAAATCATGGAGCAGCCTTCCCCAGCTTGTCATGTTGACTGATGGAAATTGTAGTCTGTGTTAAGTTGTGGGTGAGCATATCAGACGTTACAGCGATTCTTCAAACAGCTCTTGTTTATTCACAGGCCGGGACAGAACTGAACTGAAGGGTTCAGTCAGCCTGCTTATATAGAGCTCCAGTACAACGTTACTGTAACAACTTTCTAAAACTATCCAATCACTGAACGTCACTTTCGATCCCTTATTTGCATAACTATCTACAGTACCCCCCTGCTGGCCCAGGGTGAGAACTTCAGTACATAACAGTCTGAAACATCTGGAGGGCACCATGCAATATCCATCTGGAGGGCACCATGCAATAGTTGTCCTAAAGCATTTCACACTAGTTTGAAGTGTGTGTCTTTTCTCTAGGCAGTGCCCCATTTCTCCTAATAGACCAGACACCACTGTAAAAAGGGCTCCACCTGAGCAGCTGAGAGGTCCTTCAAACCACACAAATGAGCTTTGCCCCATCCTGCCTTCTTTTTGACATGGGGTAGAGCAAACTTGCCCCCTGGTTAAAGTCAAGGAAGTGTCCATCTGAAGACACACACACACAGAGTCATACCTCCGAAGTCGAACGCAATCAGTTCCGGAAGTCTGTTCGACTTCCAAAATGTTCAGAAACCAAGGTGTGGCTTCCATTGGCTGTAGGAAGCTCTTGCAGCCAATCAGGAGCCGCAGAAGCCATGTCGGACATTCCAAAGAACGTTCACAAACCGGAACACTCACTTCCGGGTTTTCAGCGTTTGGGAGCCAAAACATTCAACTCATAAGGCGTTCAGGATCCAAGGCACCCAGAGAGAGAGAGACAGAGAGAGAAAGGGAGAGAGAAAGAGAGATGTGCTAAAAATAAATTCATTAATAAAGAGAAGAATTAGCTGTTGGTTTTTTTTAAAGGCAGAACAGGTTGTGTTATCTAAAGGTAAATGCAGCTATAAGTGAGGTTTTTTCCCTTCCCTTAGAAATTTCAGAGTTATTGTTCCCATGGTAACTATAACTCTCCCATATTGTTAAGCAATGCAAGTCATTACTGAATGGTAGTGGCATTGCCGTAATTAAGGCAGAAGTTAGGGTTTAATTTGAAAAAAGAGCTTTTTAAAAATAATATGAAACAAAATAATTCTATAAGAAGTCACCTTCTGTAAATAACATTTGAGGTGATTTCTTATCTCAAATAACAAATTAGTCCTAGATAAAGTTTTAAAAAAATCATGATTTTCTTCTTCTTCTTCCAAAAATGAATATTGGCCAATCAAAGGTTTAAAATGATATATTTACAAATACATCTGCCAAACAAAGCTGAACTAAAAATAAGCTCTTTTAGGTTCTCCTGCTATTCCATCCTCATATTCCCAAAATTACCAGTGGCTGCAGAATCAAACCGGTCATCAGTTCATGATGAATGAAAGCACCACCATTATACTGGCAGCTGACCAAGCTGGTCTGAAAGGAACAAGCGACTGAATGCTATCTATTTGCAAAACCCCAGGGTGACAATTGTAATGAAAGTGACAAGGCTTCCATGCATTCATGTTCATTACATACAGAGCAGTCCAGCTGCCTCATCCTTCACCCATGGGGCTTTACAGAGTGATAGAGTAACCACCACATCCACAGCATGGCCACTCATGGTGGCACCAGCAGCTGAGGAAAAGCAGATCGAGCCTGATAATGGCGGCACTGCCTGTGAAGTAAATATAGGGTGGGGGGTTAAAAAGCAGATTCTTTAAAATGAGATATACCAATGCAATAACTGTACACTTAACAACAATAAATGGCCAGGTTTAAGGGTGTTTGCATTTCAAATTCTTGTAGCCTACAGTTTTATTTATGGGACGCGGGTGGTACTGTGGGTTAAAGCACTGAGCCTAGGGCTTGCCGATCAGAAGGTTGGCAGTTCAAATCCCCATGACGGGGTGAGCTCCTGTTGCTCGGTCCCTGCTCCTGCCAACCTAGCAGTTCGAAAGCACATCAAAGTGCGAGTAGATAAATAGTTACAGCTCCGGCGGGAAGGTAAACGGCGTTTCCGTGTGCTGCTCTGGTTCGCCAGAAGCGGCTTAGTCATGCTGGCCACATGACCCGGAAGCGGTACGCCTACTCCCTCGGCCAATAAAGCAAGATGAGCGCCGCAAGCCCAAAGTTGGCCACGACTGGACCTAATGGTCAGGGGTCCCTTTACCTTACAGTTTTATTTATTTCTTTATTCAGTTTTGTTGGGTATTTTTTTTTTTTTGATGTTATGACTATTTTTGTTATGTTGCAATTATATATTTTATGTATTGTGATCTTTTCTGTGAACCGCCTGAGACCTCCAGGTATAGGGTGGTATATAAATTCAATAAATAACTAAATAAAATGAAATATTTTTTCATGTGAGCCACCTTGAGCATGGTTTGAATTGTGGAAAGGTGGCAATGCAAATGAAGCAATGTACGTATGCATGTATTAAATCAGTTTAGTTCAAAAAGCAGATAGCATAGTACAGGATCCCCTTCATGGATCACTGCCTTGCCATGGCGAAGGGGTTTGAAGAACTGCAGATGGTGATAGCAGCCACGAAATTAAAAGACGCCTGCTTCTGGGGAGAAAAGCAATGACAAACCTAGACAGCATCTTAAAAAGCAGAGACATCACCCTGCCAACAAAGGTTCATATAGTTAAAGCTATGGTTTTCCCAGTAGTGATGTATGGAAGTGAGAGCTGGACCATAAAGAAGGCTGATCGCCAAAGATGATGCTTTTGATTTATGGTGCTGGAGGAGACTCTTGAGAGTCCCATGGACTGCAAGAAGATCAAACCTCTCTGTTCTTCAGGAAATCATCCCTGAGTACTCACTGGAAGGACAGATCCTGAAGCTGAGGCTCCAATACTTTGGCCACCTCATGAGAAGAGAAGACTCCCTGGAAAAGACCCTGATGTTGGGAAAGATGGAGGGCACAAGGAGAAGCGGACGACAGAGGACGAGATGGTTGGATAATGTTCTCGAAGCTACCAGCATGAGTTTGACCAAACTGCGGGAGGCAGTGGAAGACAGGAGTGCCTGGCGTGCTCTGGTCCAGGGGGTCACGAAGAGTCGGACATGACTAAACGACTAAACAACAAAGTGTAGAGGCTACCGGATATATTGTGCAAGCAAAGGGTCCAATTCTGACCTGCATACTCTGACTTGTGGTATAAGGCAGCTTCCTACTTTCATATGAAAAGAAGTCCAGGGTCCTTTGCTTCTGGTCCTGCAGGATATGTCCATTTATTAGGTCCCATGGAGCTATTGAAATGACAATTTCAGTGAGTATAGGGTACAAAAACTGTATGATAAAAAATGTTGCTGTGAACATACCTCTCAAATATCCCAGTATCTGCTATGTTTTTTCAAAAATAAAATTCATCTGTGTGAGGATGCAAAGCATATACCATCCAAGTGACCCTATTTTCCAGGGACGTCCCTGATTTAGAGAAGCTGTCCCAGTTTCTGATTTGATCCCAGAATGTCCTGGTTTTCCTTAGGATGTCCCTATTTTTGTTGGAGAAATGTTGCAAGGCATGGAGTTATCCAACCGCCAAGCCAAGGCAATCCTTTATAGGGAAGTTTAAAAAACAAAAAAGTTTAAGGTTTTATTATGTTTTTATATATGTTGGAAATGGGCAACCGAGTAAGATGTGTGGGGTATAAATAGTAAAATTATCGTTATGGAATGGGACATCCCTATTTTCATAGGAGAAATGCTACAGGGTATGAAAATAAAGCAACAATAAACTAGGAACATAGTCCTATATAGAGGGCAATTCTGAAGACAAATGTGCTTCGTTTGAATATTTGCGATAGCAGTGCCTGCTAATTACTTTCTGAGTCATGCTTTAATAAAACACAGTAACATTGTTACTCTCTGTGCTCAGCAAACTAGTTCTATACTGTTGAAATTTGCTAACTCATAGCAGTGTCTGAGAAGACTTGGAAAACTATGAGATTTGCAAATGACTGGAGAGGTAAGTGGACATTATTGGGCATCAGCATTGAACTACAAAATGTATTTATGGTAAAATTATGTTGTCCTTTCAGTTTTAATAATTCACGGTGTTACCACAAATTATGCTACAGTTGAATACAAGCCTATGACATCTGTCTCTTTGTTGCTTTGGGCTCATATCCAACCTTTGTTTTGATTATCCCTAAGCTCAGGATCCCTGCTTGCCATTTATTTGGTGGCTCTGTGAAGCAGTCCTGCATGTACACCACTATAGATATGTAAGGTTCCTATACAAAACAGACAATCTAAGATTCTTGATGTACACGTGTACTTGATATCCAATGCATGGATACTTATTATGAGTTCCTGAAAATGTCTTTCTTTCTTTCTTTCTTTCTTTCTTTCTTTCTTTCTTTCTTTCCTTCCTTCCTTCCTTCCTTCCTTCCTTCCTTCCTTCCTTCCTGCTTTTCATATACACACCCTTCCATTCTCATTCCTCAATTTGCCTTTCCTATCCCATCTTTCACCTTTTGCCCAATATCTCATCTTGATCTGTCTCTCTCTTAAAACTTCATCCTAGTCATCTAATGGTACTATAAAACCACAATAATGGATATTGTAACAGAAATGGAATTTTATTTATATAAACCCTCAGTACAGCTTTATATGGCTATTAAACTTTTACTGGGGAATGAGCAGAGCTTACTTTCAGAGGACATTACTGTTAGATAGTTAAATGAAAATTAGGAAAGTGCTACTAACAAGGAAAGTCGTCCGCTAAACTGGCTATTTTGGAGCAACCAAAATACAGAACCCAGCAGAACAGTCCTATACCTGAGGTGCACATACCACTGAATTCAGTGGGACTTACTCCTAAGTAAGTGGGTTTAAGAGTGCATACTAAGAGTGTGCATTGGCTCTGAGTGAGAGCAAAATAACAAGGTAACTCTGATTGATTCAAAGATTTCACCCCCTCCTGAAAGTGGGATGTCAGTACTACCTCCCAGCTGAAGCAGAGCCTCCACAAATTTTCATGTCACTCAGTTGTTTCTGTATTCTTCTGTATTATAGTTCTTTTTTCTATCTCTATATTTCTCTAGGTCCAAAAAGTTGCCCTCAGAGCACTGAAGAGGTCTGGATTTTCTTGTTGTTAAAAGTAGAGTAGCAGAGAACTTTAAAAAAGAAAAAGAAAACTACACACACACACACAATGTTGTTCTGCTCTAACAACAACAAAGAACAGCTCTTCTGAACTCTACAGCCAACATTTCAGACTGTCTTCTGCCCTAAGGCCTATTAGGCTTGTTGGGGACCTTAACTGTGATGCAGAAGGGAGTTTTATGTGTGTCTCTGGTGTTGATGTGCATCACAATAAGCACCCACCCAGTTTATGCAATTGACATTCTTCAAAAAAGAAGAAAGGGTCATGAAAATTGGGTGTCCAGGTCACACGTGATATTTTCTGCATGTTTGATAGCCCAGCAATTGTCTGACGTGGTCCACAATAATAATGTCTGAGGCAACTAAATGTCTGATCCCCAAGATCAATGGTTACTGATTAGTACTGATTAAATCAATTCCCAGTGTTCCAGTGTTGTTTTACTGTCAGCATTGTATGAACCTCAGACCATTTGTTGACCCTTGAGCTAAAGCTTGGTGGACCAGTTCCGGAAACTGAGTAGTTCCTTACTAATTGGTACTACAAAAATTTGGTCTCTTCAGTTAACGCTTGCACAAATATTGTGTAAATGTAGCTACAGGAGTGGGTACCAGGAGTAGGTTAGCAATAACTCACACAGCTTCTGTGAAGTTAACTCATTATTCAAAGAAACAAGGCAGCTCAGAAGGCCAAAGCTGGAGAGCGCAACAACTGGGCTGCTCTCTCCCACAAACTCTTTCTGCTCACTAAACCCTATTACCTCTTCAGCTTCCAATATCTCCCTTCCCAGTGTGCTGTCTCTTCTCGCTATGAGCAGTCGTCATTGTCCCACCACCAGGGGTGCCAACATGATTAAAATATTGGGGGGGGGGCAGGTAAGTCCCGCCCCACATAATCAATCAAAGGCATGGCATACACAAACCATTTGAATTTCAATGTCCATCAACTTGAGGGGCGGCCTCCTTAAATATTTTATTGGCAGGGGCAAAGGGACCTTGGCCACTATGCCCACCACCAACACCTCTGGCTCTGAGCCTTCTTCCCTGGGGGTTCTTCAGCGGGTGCCTCCAACCTCTCCTCTCCAACCAGCCAGGCCATAACACCACCTCCCTTCCCTTTATGATATTCTCTCCTCTATGCTTAAGATTTACATACAGTAATATCAGTTATTAGATTATTTCTTCTCTTGCCAATATATTTCTTGAAATGAAAGAGTGCCCTTTGATGTATCTTTTATTGAAAGCCTTGTGTTAAACAGCCGTCTATTTTTTATCCATTTGAAGACAGTTTCAGTGCCACTTCTTCCCTTTGACAGGGGTCAAAGGAAAAGCATCTTCATCAAAGAAATTTTATTAGCCATAAAGAGAACTTCTATAAAGCTGGGGATGTGCCGAGGTAATACAAGTTGAAATATTTTCACTATCCATTGGCTTTAATTGTTCAAATAAGACAACTAAGCCCTCTTGCCCAGATGTGTTTGTCGAGATAAGCCACCAGAATCGGAAGCAGGATTGATGTAGCTTCACCGTGATGAAAAATAATGATTCTTTTCTACCTCTGTCAATCCAGCTTGCATACCTTAGTCATAGGAAATGTATAAAAATATAAATGCATGCAGTGATAGTGTAACTTGCTAATAAGAACTTGTTTAATATTATAATAAATGGTTCCGTACACATGGAGAGGGCAGGGTGCAAAGTAACTTCTAATTTGGCTCCACTATAACCCTTCCTACCCCACCAGATGTCTTCTCATTTCTACACTACAACT
This sequence comes from Podarcis muralis, assembly GCF_964188315.1. Lineage (NCBI taxonomy): Eukaryota > Metazoa > Chordata > Lepidosauria > Squamata > Lacertidae > Podarcis > Podarcis muralis. The sequence goes on from NC_135658.1 coordinate 87,616,136, forward strand.
CAATGGGACATTCACTTCAAGCAAATGTTCTTGCACCGCACCTAGGGCAAGGTCAACCACTGGGTCAACCTCAGAACCCCAAGCACTTATATTTGGCACCTGGTGGCCCTACCAAGTTTTGAATTAAGATATCCCTCACAATCCTACTCATAAGGAAAACTGAGAGGTACAAGCTTTAGAAACAGAGGAAGTCCATGCATTAATGTTACATCTTTGTGACAGATTTTGTTTGTAATGCCCCAGCTATGAATACATGCATACTAGAGCTACAACTATTGTGAAACCCATCCTTCTAGATGGCACCAACTTTATTTTTGAACAATGAGGGCAGTAGTTTGAGAAGATAATAATAATAATAATAATAATAATAATAATAATAATAATAATAATAAATTTTGTTTATATCCCGCCCTCCTCAGCCAAAGCCGGGCTCAGGGCGGCTAACAACAATCAAATAATCCAACATTCTAAAAACATTTCATTATAAAAATTAATTAAAATCAAATTGATGGCAACCGTTAAGCAAAATTCTGTGCAGATTGCCAGAGGAGAGAGTCGGGCTGTGCCCTGACCAAAGGCCTGGTGGAACAGCTCTGTCTTGCAGGCCCTGCGGAAAGATGTCAGGTCCCGCAGGGCCCTAGTCTCTTGTGACAGAGCGTTCCACCAGATTGGAGCCGCAGCTGAGAAAGCCCGGGCTCTAGTTGAGATTCAGTTTTCTCTTCCCCTCCAGATGCTGTTGGACATCAGTTCCCAACATCCCTGACCATTGGCTAGGGGGACTGTCCTTAAGGGGAAATGGAGCCCATCAACACACAAATTCTCCATCTCTGCATTAGAGCAACAAACTTGGACAAGCTATGACCAGGGCTTGTCAAGAAACTATATTTCTGGGGAGAAATTTAAATGTAAACAAAAACAAAAAATGTTCTTTTGAAATGCTGTTTATATTGTATATGGTTAACTGTCTAAAGGAAAAAAGGAAACCCTGGTCTTGAAGCCACAGAGGTGTATTTTATTGGGGTTCAGTGAGCAAGCTGCCCAAAATCAGTTGAATTGATACTGTTGCTGAAGAAAGGATATGTAACTTATGAAGTTTCCAGTATGTCAGTTGACTGAAGAGCTTGATGTTTATATGATTCAATGGAATATGAGAGGGTCAGAATGTGATACATCCTTTTGTAGTAATTTAATTCAAACCTATTGGTCCATTGTTATAGGCCTATGAAATTTAGGTTTGCCAGTGAGAACCTGTTGATTGTCTGGGCGCTCTAGCTGGTGAGAATGAAAGGCTCGACACTGCTTCGGGGTCAGTCAGTAGGACAGAAGAGTCAGGAAGTCTTTGTAAAACTGTGAAGAGATTTAGTAAGGGATTTAAGGACTCCAAAGAGGCTGGAGACAAGCATGAGAGAGTCTAAGGCTGGAAGCAGCAGTGGCCATGGAAAGATAGCAAGAGAGACTAGGAGCTAAGGAATTCAGGTGGAGCCAATGCATTAAAGCTGAAAATCATCAAAGGAAGGAACTAGGGGGTCTGTAAAGAGAAGTGGAAGAAGCTCACCTTTGGAGGTGAGCTGAGACCAGTGTGTCAGAAGTTAGCAAGCAACACAAAGAAAAACTGAGTTCCTAACCAGAGAGATGACTTCTAACTAACTAATGCTTACATAGCAACTGTGGGGAACGAGAAGGAGAAGACTTCAAGTGAAGCCCTTTAATCAGTCTGTGATTTAATTGGAGGGGAGAACTAAAAGAGGGCAGTTGGCTAGTGGCATTAGTACAGGGATAGGAACCGAAACAAGTGTATAGACATCTGGATAGCTCAGTTGGTTAAAGAGTGGTGCTGATAACGCCAAGGCTGCAAGTTTGATCCCTGTATAGGACAGCTGCATATTTCTACATTGTGGGGGCGGGGGCGGGATGAGAATTAGATGTTCCTCAAGGTTCCTTCTACTATTCTATGATTCTAAGCCTGTCCAGGTGTTTAGAAAGTTGACATATTAATCTATGATTCTGTGATCTCTTTGAGGTAAAAGGAACAGCATTAAAGAAAAGAGAGCATCACTAAAGCAACATTAATATATATACTTCAAGTCAAGTATAGTTACAGAATCAACACTTAAATAATCATATTTTATATTATTTTAAGTTTTTGTACATTATAAGGCATTTGTTTTGATTTCCAAACCCTAGTCTCCATTCCATGCTTGTGGTCAGCAACCATTTGCAAGAAAAGAATACAAAGGTATAAGTTATTTGAATCTAAATGGTGGTACTGGGATGATAAAGGGGATTATGAAATAAGGTATTTGTGTATTTATGGTGTATGTGGCAGGGATCCTGCATACAGTAACATTGTGGGCATAGTAAACCACAGCAGTTCCAATAACTTTCAACTTATTTCATGGCAGTTGATGTGATACGGAAACATTTAAGTCCAACCGTCTACCAAGACTTCAGCTGAATGGACCTGAGCTGAGCCTGCCGGAGAATTGATCTACTGGACATTTGAAGACAAGGGTGTGAAACCTTTTCATCCTAAGGACCGCACATTTTCTTATGGGAAACCTTCCAGAGGCCCCAAGCCAGTGTTGGCTGTGGCAAAAGTGGCCCTAGTCAGATACACACCAGCAAATTGCATTATCACAGTTCCAGCTAGGGAAAACCAGAAGAACATGGAACAGGTCTAGTGAGGAGCATGGCCTGGGTACGAGTGGCCTTGACAGAATCTTGAGGGCCAGATAGACCTGGGCACAGGCAATATTCGGCCTCCAGGCCAAGGGTTTCCCATCCCTGCTCCAACAGAGAGGTGTGAGGGCTCAGTTTGAAGTAATTGGTGTGTCACAGCCCAGCCCAGACATGTCAATGGCAGTGCACTAAGCATCAGGTGTGCCGGGCTCAAAGGCACAATTCTATGGGAGCCCTATGAAAATCTGCTTCTCTTCCTGTTCTCTGTGCATACAGGAATTCGTACAATTTATCTTACATGCAAGCTTGTAGCTAATGAATGTAGCATCTGATTTATATGTGATGTAATTACAGTATAAAATAAATATGACTTCAGTTATTATTATTATTATTGTTTTGGAGTGGCAGTTTTGTCAACAAATGTTCTAAGGCTCGGGCAGGTAAGCAATGCTTTTTCTGATCATACAATACATCTATGTGCTTAAACATACCCATAAACTTAATTCATCTGTAAAATGAGATCATCCGTCTTTCTGTATAAACAAGCCACTCTGTGTTTGGCTCCTCTGGCTTGCTTACTCTTTGACAACAAAGAGCCCATGATCGAATGGTAAAACACTGCTTAATGCTCAGGGCCCCACATTTCAATAAGAGAAATGAAAGTAATAAATATCATTTTTATGCTATTAATTTTTACTGATCTTTAACTTCAGCAGAACGAAGCCTGGAGCAGAGACAATCATATAAGCAGGTAAAATAAACAGGATTTCCATAAAAGATGTCCTTTCCACTACAGGCTTACGGTCTACAAAAAAGTACACAGGGGATAGAATTCGGTAAGACGTGGTTATGTAACTGGAGCAGTGATTCTCATAGTGCAAGAATGGGTAAACTGTGGCTCTTCACATGCTGTTAGACTGAAGCTTCCATCATCCTTCATTGGCCATTCTGGCAGGGAGCTGGAATTCAGCAACATTTGAAGGACCACAATTCACTATTCCTTGCCATAGTGTATGCTTAAGATAATATGTCTTAAGTAAGGCCCCTTTGATGGGACATGGGTGGCGCTGTGGTCTAAACCACAGAGCCTAGGGCTTGCCGATCAGAAGGTCGGTGGTTCGAATCCCCACAACGGGGTGAGCCCCCATTGCTAAGTCCCAGCTCCTGCCCTCCTAGCAGTTCAAAAGCACGTCAAAGTGCAAGTAGATAAATAGATACTGCTCCGGCAGGTAGGTAAACGGTGTTTCCGTGCGCTGCTCTGGTTCGCCAGAAGCAGCTTAGTCATGCTGGCCACATGACCCGGAAGCTGTCTGCAGACAAATGCCAGTTCCCTTGGCCAGTAAAGCAAGATGAGCGTGCAACCCCAGATTCGTCCACAACTGGACCTAACCATCAGGGATACCTTTACCTTTACCTTTAAGGGCCCCTTGAATCCTGACTGGATGCTTCACTGTTCTGGGCTTACCTCCTTCCATTCAGACAGTATTATTGGAGGATAATTATGCTACATATCTATATCAGGTGTGGTGGTGTCTCCCAATGCAGAGATACTGTAGAATTAATTGGCTTCACTAGCTGCAAGGGCTGGGCTGTGGGCTGTGGTCCAAGAGAAGCCAGGCACTAACATCAGGATCCATGGAACAAGCCACAAGTTGTGACCGAATAGCAAGTCAGACCCAAAGCACAACAAATAAGGAGTTAGGTTTGAGGAGCAAGCCAGATATCATCAATGGAGATTATAGGAACACACCAGAGCCCAGAGAAACATTGTTGCTTGAGGAAAACTTCTAGAAGTTGTTTTATACACCTTCCAGCACAGAAGGATCCAACAGCCCATCTGAGTAGGTAGAATTGGTCTAGGGACTGAGTTTACATCAATGAGAAGGCTGCCAAAGACTCTCCTCCCTGCAAGAGAGGGGAGTGGTTGTGGGTGGGAGCCGAGCACCGCCCCTAGTAGGGGGCATTAGCCCCCTGCCTCCACCTCACCTGACTGGCGCCCATGCCCCCTCGGCAGGCATCCAACCAGGTGCCTGGGAGGGGGCGTGTTCAGCAGACTTTTGCTGCGGCGACAGCCTCTCCCTGGCATCATTCTTCGTCGTCTCGCCGCGAGTCACCCACCCTCCACTCCCTTTGAGTTAGGGCTTAGGTCATTGGCCTTGCTATGGACCTTAGGTTGGTCGCCCTGGTTGTCTAGGGGGCCTGGTAGGAGTTTTTCCATTTGGCATTAGGCCTTTTGGTTTTTTCGCCTACCTCGTAGCAATCGTCACAACTTTCGTGGTATTGGTGGGTAGGTTAGGCATTGGAATAATGTGTTGTGGTGTGTCGAAGAGCTAGGTGTGGCCATCGCCTATGCCTTCAATTTAGGGGTATTCCGTTAAAGGAATCTGGCGGTCGTGTATTCTGTCCAATGCCTGCTTGGCGGGAGGCCATGGCACGGCCCTCGGTGACATCAGGGGTGAGCCTATGGTTGGATTAGCATCAACAGGCTCCACCTACTGGTGAATAAACCCACTTGCTTGAGAGATCCAATGCCTAAGCCAATACCTTTTCACTGCTGTAATCAATAAAGTTGTGGCCTTTCCTTGCCCATTAACCTTATATAACGTGTCCTTGTGTATTCTTTCCACATTGCGGGGGTCGGGTCCTCGAACCACAACTGCAATTTGGTGGCTCACCACAAAGGGCAGCTGTCCGTAGAACCCCATTGTTTCCTGACAGTAGCCTATAACATCTCCAAAAATAAATCCATTGACATGCAACACTTCTACTCAAATTCTTGCACAATGTTACACAGTTTTTATACTGACTAAAAGAATAGCTACTGCAGGTGCAAGCAGATCAGAAGAATCTTTATTTGCATCAGCCACTAGCCATAGCAATAAAATAAAATAAAATAAAATAAAATAAAATAAAATAAAATAAAATAAAATAAAATAAAATAAAATAAAATAAAATAAAATAAAATAAATAAAATAAAATAAAGGGGAAAAAGATAGAGGTCAAAACTTAACTATACAAAATACATTTTGGAGGTTTACATCAATAATAAAATAGTCAACTCCTAGGGGCCAAGGCCTCTTCGCTCCTCCTAATAAAAATTTGAGGGGGTTGCTTCCCCCCCAAGTCGATGGGCATTGCCATTCAAATATGTGTGCAAGGCATCTTGTGATCAGTTATGCAGGGTGGGGCTCACCTGCCCCCTAAATATTTTATTCAAGCTTGCACTCCTGGCAGAAGACAGGTCTGAGAAAGTAAAACCCAAAGAGGTATCGTTCCAGCTGAACTAAGAGAGAAGGCCTTAATTTACCAATTCTCCTGAGGCAGCCAGGTGAAATTTGAATGTGTGAATTTCAATCCTAACCTGGCTTCTGTTTCAGTGTATCTGAAGAAGTGTGCATGCACATGAAAGCTCATACCAATAACAAACTTAGTTGGTCTCTAAGGTCCTACTGGAAGGAGTTTTTTATTTTGTTTCGACTACGGCAGACCAACACGGCTACCTACCTGTAACTAGAACTATGGAAGGCACCACATTGAGCTGCATGAAATGGAAGTCCATCAACCTGACCAAGAAACTTGCACAGGTACAGACTGACATCTTTCTGACTAAATGCAAGAACCTGGACATTATATAGAAGGGTCTGGTGACTTCTGTTTCAGTGTATCTGAAGAAGTGTGCATGCACACGAAAACTCATACCAATAACAAATTTAGTTGGGTCTCTAAGGTGCTACTGGAAGGAATTTTTTTAATTTTGTTTAAACCTAACCAAGTTTTACTGGGATAAGCCCCATTGATTTCACCAAGACAAGAATAGAAGAAAACAGACCATTGGGGTATCTAGTTCAGTATTGTCAAAACCAGGTAGTCTTTAAGAAGAGATATTGAGCCCCACCCTACAACTGTAGTAAACTATTCTCCAGGGGTTACTTCAATTGCTTTCTATTAAAACAAACAAACAAACAAACACATGGGGTAGCATTCAGAAGAAGGACCTCCTCAACATAACACAGTGTCCCTTCTTATGTGACCATCATATGGTAGAAGGTGCTGAAACCCAGCTACTTACAGCACTGCAAAAGTAAGCCTATCCTTTGGTTTTTTATGATGACACCGTTACTCCTTCTGGAGTTTTGAACAATTTTGGCATGGTTTGGAGCCCTATCATGGGTTCCTCCCATGTTGCGCAGGACCTCTGAAATTATTAAGGAGTTTGGGGCAGGGGGGTGCAGTGCCTCCATTCCACACACACACCATGAAGCTAAGTTGAGAAGGGACCTTTGCGGAATGAATGAGGGCCCCTTTGCGGGACTGAAAAGAGCCCCCCAAAAATGATACTTTCAATTTACTCAATTTCAGCACCATATCAAATGAAGCAAATTTTAAAGCATTGGGAAATTACCATCCATAGCCCACATTTTATTGAAAGAAAGATCAGTTGTCTGTTCCTCGCAACCTGGGTTGGTGTTAGCTTAATATGCCTACCTGTAGTTTTCCAAAGTAAGAAGCATTTCAATAATAATAATAAAACTGATGGAATTGCTCATGTGAGACTCTATATTTCTTTCTTTCTTTTTCCACTGGAAATGTTTTTGCCAAAATGAAACTCGAATGCCTACTTCCATGGGACATCACAGCTAGAAAAAGTTCTTGTATGATTAAAAGAGTTATTTCTGACATTTCCCCCTCCCTCCTGAGCTTGTCAGAGATGGAGATGCCAACCTTTTTTTGTTCCAGGAGAAATGAAAAGCAAAGGCACCACTTTAACAAGACGTAACGGTTTTGACAAACCATAGTACAAGAAATGCAAAAATCCAGCAAAGGCATTTAGTCATTCATCTCCCAGTCAAGATAATTACAGCTGTCAAGCATGGTTGTGCTGTGGGATTCTTTGTCCAGAGGGTTCCTTATTTTCTTCTTCCATCTCTTGCTGTCAATGGGTAGCAGCCATCAATGTCAACGTCAAATTCTACGCATCAGTATTTGTGGCAGTGCAAGAACCTTTCCTTTCAAATGTCTATGTTTCAGCTTGCCAGTCTCCTTGCAGTCACGCAAGCAGTGGATGGTGCATAACTTTTGTAGCACTGAAAACACACTTCAAATGTGTTTCAGATACAGAGAGTATTTGCAGGGGAAACAACTTGCCCTACAACTGCGTAGGCAGGAGGTGGTAGGGGCAGTTCCAGTTTTCTATAATATGCTGTGACTCTTCGCCACTTACTGCCTTTTCCTACTAGGGCAAAAGGAGGAAACGGCTTAGATTTTTGGCACTGAAAGAGAAGGGGCATGTTTTTAATGCATCATTGTTAAAAACAAGGGAAACAGTCAATTTTAGGATTATACCTACAAATAGAGGAGTTGGGTGAAGCTCAGGAGATGGCATCATAGTTAACCAACAGACCTGTTGACGAACACATCCAGACCCCATTCAGCAGTAGGGCAGCTGTTTCTGCTGCTCTGCCTAAGCCTGGCAGTCTTCCAAATAGGGTCATCAGGACCAAGCTGAATGGGCTCAGGATCCAGCCCAAGTCTCTCTCCCCTACCCTGGTTCTACCCCAGCCACACACCTTTTGGGGGACTTACACCTGTCTAAGCTCAGCCAGCTGAACCCTGACTAAATTGGGATGGACCAGTTACACCAGCATATCTTTGGCTGAGCTGAGATTTGGGGCTACATGACAGCTGAACCTGGCTGGGCTAGGAATCAGCCAGTGGAACTGAAAACCCAGTACATCCTATGCTGCTCATCAAAACATAGCTTGCCATAGGATTGCCCCCAGATACAATTTAAATCAGTCTTCACCAACCTTCTCCCTTCCAGATATTTCTGGGTACAACTCCCTTCAGCTCCACACAACACAGATGATGGGTGATTTAACACACCATGTATATTTAGGCCAAGTAGTGGATACCACACAGAGAAATAAAAGCCTCACTGGGAATTTTAGGTCCCACTGATCTCCCAGGCTTTGGAAGAAACAAGCTTTGCTGCCCCAATGCTTTTCTAACCCAGTCCTTCCCCCCCAAAAAATTAAAATTATTTATAAAGCTCCCATCACACAAAGACCCAAAATTTTCAAAAAAAGATAAAATATCATTATAAACCATTGAAAATTACCATAAAATTGACTGGTTTGTCTTAAAAGTTTTAACCACTAAATAGGCCCGGTGACACAAAAGGTTCTCAAGAGATTTATGAAGGTTAGACGTGAGGAAACTTGCATAATCTCTACTAGAAGAGGATTCCACAGCATGGGACTGGTGGCATTAAATACCCAACTGCAAATCAAAGCAATTTCTTGGGAAGCTGCTTAAGCCAATACAGACAAAAACAAAGATAATTATAGGTTATGCTCACTGTGCTCCTTCACTTACCTACTGAATTTTAATATGGAGCCTCCATTTAGGTATCATGGCTAAGAGCCCCTGAAAGACAAGTGAGTTTCTCTAAAGCATTTAAAAAGCTTTTTTAGGTCAGTGGGCATACCACATATTGTGATGGTGAGTTAAATGTGCTACGGGAGCTAAATATGTTAGATAGAATCATAGACTTGTAAAGTTGGAAGGGACCCCAAAGGTGATCTAATCCAATCCCCTGCAATGTAGGAATCTCAGCAAAAGCATCCATGACAGATGGCCACCCAACTCCTGCTTACAAACCTTCAAGGAAAGAGAGTCCACAACCTCCTGAGGGAAATCATTCTACTGTCGCACAGTTCTTACTGTTAGAAAGTTTTACCTGATGTTTAGTCAGAATCTCCTTTCTTGTAACTTGAAGTCATTGGTTCGAGTCCTACCCTCCAGAGAAGGAGAAAACAAGCTTGCTCCATCTTCCATGTGTCAACCCTTGAGATATTTGAAGATGGCTATCATATCTCCTCTAAGCATACCCAGCTCCTTCAACCGTTCCTCATAATAATAATAATAATTTAATAATAATTTATTATTTATACCCCGCCCATCTGGCTGGGCCTCCCCAGCCACTCTGGGCGGCTTGGTTTCCAGACCCTTGATCATCTTGGTTGCCCTCCTCTGCACACGTTCCAGCTTGTCAACATCCTTCTTAAATTGTGATGCCCAGAACAGGATGCAGGATTCCAGGTGTGGTCTGACCAAGGCAGAACAGAGCACTACTATTACTTCCCTTGATCTAGACAATATACTTCTGCTGATGCAGCCTAGAATAGCATTAGCTTCTTTTGTTGCTGCATCACACACACTGTTGACTCGCTGTTGAAATATGAGTCAAATATGTCAATGGAACAATCCTGTTGCACATAAAACCAGCATAAAGCAAGTCAGTGTGAGTTAGTTAGGTATACAGTTATAGCAGATCCAAACGCCAGCCAGCAGCTGGGTTGCCTCTTTAAATATAGTGTTCATTCTGATATAAATTCTGAACAATTGCTCCATAGTTATTTCTTAATATTAAAGATGATGTAAACACCTCTTTACTTTCCTCAGTCACAGTTATGGCTACCGTTATGATTTTTTAAAAAAAAATTTCTTTAGAATGATTTGCACGTCTTATTGAATTTTTACAGCTTTATTCTCAAAAATCAATAACCACATATTTACTTTGTTGTTGTTGTTGTTGTTGTTGTTTTTGGAAAAAAGTGTTCTGTGCTGGGTTGTCAGATCACAAGACTGAGCTGAAAGGGCTTAGGATTCAACTTTAGTCTCACTTTTCTGGTCCTAACCCACCGTACCCCCAGAACACCTCATTTCGGGAACTTACACCAGTGTAGGTTCAGTCAGCTTTGGGATAAGCAAGTTACACCAGTATATATTCAGCCGAGCAAGCATGGGAGACTTAATGCTGGTTGAGCTTGGTTGAGCCAGGAATCAACCAGCTGAGCTGGAGATATGCTCAGTGTGGGTGGCACTGTGATCTAAACCACTGAGCCTCTTGGGCTTGCCTATCGGAAGGTTGGTGGTTCGAACCCCCATGATAGAGTGAGCTCCTGTTGCTCTGTTCCAGCTCCTGCCAACCTAGCAGTTCGAAAGCACACCAGTGCAAGTAGATAAATAGGTACCACTGTGGCAGGAAGGTAAACGGCATTTCAGTGCCCTCTGGCTTCCGTCACGGTGTCCCATTGCACCAGAAAAGCTGTATACATGACCTGGAAAGCTGTGAACAAACGCCGGCTCCCTTGGCCTGAAAGCGAGATGAGCGCCACAACCCCATAGTTGCCTTTGACAGGACTTAACTGTCCAGGGGTCCTTTACCTTTTTACTTTTCATGCTGCTTGCTGAACTGCTCGTATCAGCAGATTTGCCATAGGATTGCCCCCTATTTCTGAAGAAATGCTATCAACTTGTGTTTTTTTCTTTCACTGGAATGTGTAGAAATTCTTCAGCTTGTTATGGATATTAAAGAAAAACAAATTAATTTTAGCCTCAAAAGTCTTTGCAGTTTTCTTCAGGAAGTTTAATTGTGACATCCTACAATATCCAGAACAGGACCTTTGATAAATAGCCTGTCTTATTATTTTCTGTCTAGCTCTCATAATACTATATTAAAAATAATAATGAGATAGATATAACCATTTCACTATGGTTCCACTATATTCCACTACAGTTCTGGAAATGGTGTTTACATCAATTGAAAGCTCAAATATAATGTGGAAATCAACAGTTGGGGAAATGTGAAAATGGAATAAAGTGCCATATGAATGCAGCCTTTGTTACTACATATCTGAATCCACAATGAAGCTCAGGCATGTATACTTCCTTCATGAGAGACCTTTTGTTTCCTAGCTAGCTGATATCTCAATTCCTGAGGTATGATACTTGCCTGAGGGGAATGAAAATGTGACAAGCTTTGACTGAATTATCCCCATTGCATTACGTCTGTTTGAAATCCTGAAAAAGAACATAACAATCAAAGCAGGTACAAGTGTACAAAGCTACAGAGGGGAAACAAATTCTGATCAATCAGGCTGAAGCCTTTGCATTATAGTTTCATAATGCTGGAAACAAGGAATGCAGACAGTGCCTGTCAAGGTTACCTTTGCTATTTATTTTTTATTGCTTGTGTAAGCTTTTATATGATCTTACAAAAAAAAACCAAAAAAAACCCCCCAAAACCTGGAAATTTAACATTTTGTTTTACAACATAATGCTATTCTTAAACCTCACAACAACCAAGGTGAGAAATACAGAAAGGGATATGTTTCCTTTTCGAACAAGTTCCTACATCACTGTCAAATCTGCCATGCCAAATCATCAATCATTTTCAGTGTTATATTAGAGCAAACCTCTTCCTTCCTCCCCCACCCCCTGTCCTGAACTACAGGATATATTTGTTATACTTCTCAGAAGACTGATTTGACTGATATTCGCAAGGTTCACATTGAAACATCAGCAGCTCTCTGAAAAGATATCACAACCTAAAATGTTCCATCATTTTTCACTAGACAGGGGTTAATAATAATAATAATAATAATAATACTCATTTGACTAAAATTAGCCACTTAATATTCACATTTATTTTTTTACCCCTTGAAATAGACACAGACTTAAACATAACCCCCTCTGAAATTTTCTCACTACATGGGATATATTTGGGGTGGCACACAACTTTCAGAGCAATACTGTCTATTCAGTATGAACAGTGTTTCTTTGTGTGGCAATTTCCCACCTCCCCCCGAAGAAATAAAGACACAGGACACAAGAATTCAGGTTAATGAGTCAAATTAGGCCACAACTTTATTGATTACAGAAATTGAGCGGTATTGGCCTTAGGCATTGGTCCTAACTACAAACCGGCTAAGCCGGAAGGGTTAATCACCAGCGGGAGGAGTCCTGCTGAGGCACGTCAACTAGGACCTCCCCCCGGTGTCACCACGCGGGGGCGTGCCATGGGCCCACACCTCCTTAGGCTTAGGACAAGGCTACGCCCCCCGGAATCCTTTACCGGACTACCCTTATTTGGGGAAGGTGATGGCGCTCCTTCCCCCTTCATTTGCATAACAATAGAACTGTACCCTCACCAAGGAGGGGCCTCAGCTGCAGCCGGGTTAAATAGCTGAGGCCCCGCCCCTGGAGGCAGCCGATTGGCTGCCCCAGGGTATGAGGTGGACGGGGATTCCCTTGTTATTGCGGGGGCTGGAGCCAGCCCCGCGCGTGTGGAGGAGGGGCGTGAAGCCCGCAACCCCACCTCCTTGGCCAGCACAGAAGTGGCTTTTCCAGAAAAAGGTGCCAGAACTGTCCCTCGCTACTCCCTTCCCCCATGCACCTCCTTCCCTTCCTCCCTTGCCCCTGCCCCTTGCAATTTTTCAAAATTTGGACTTTCCACAAAGACACACGTGTGTGTGTGTGTGTGTGTGTGTGAGAGAGAGAGAGAGAGAGAGAGAGATACCCTCTCCCCACAAATGTGTGATCCAGCCCTGAGCCTCTGTAGCAGTGGATGTGGCTTCTAGGGCCTCTAGGCAGAGCAAGAACAAAGTGGAAGACATCTCAAACGGGTTCCTGTGGGATGCCATGAAAGCGGTAGCTTGCGCTTCTTCTAAGAAATAGCATCAAGTAAGTGGATGGCTGGGGAAGCAGGCAGAGTGCACAAAGAGCTCCCAGCACTGCATGAAAGAGTGTGCTATTGACGTGCTTAGGCAACGCTAAGCATTTCCAGAAGTAAGGGGCAATTGTTAGGGAAGGGAACCCAAAAGACATCCTCAGCAGCCACACAAATCTAAATGACTGTGAGGTGGTGGTGGAGGTGGAATGGAGTAAGCTGAACAGGAGCATTCCACAGCATCATATTTTGTAGCAGGCGCTACAAGTTTATAACCATATACTGTAGATTCCATATAGATTCTGCCTTCCATAGCTCTGAGGCTTCGTGAATTTATGGTCATTGAAACATTGCTTCATACATATGAATGAAACAAGCTATGCTGAAGCATACCTATTAACTAATTCATTCTGGATGTAGCCTTCCATCTTTCATGAAGTGCACACATGCCAAGAACCAAGAACAGATAGCTGTTTTTCACAATATAGCTATGTTTCACACCAGTTGCAAACCAGGCCTGGGGCAATTTAAATTACTCCTGGTCCTGCAGGTGAGCATTCAAATTCTTATTACAAATCTTTGGCATATCTATCTGCGCCACCACCCACACAATTTAAAAAGCCTGACTAGCTGACCCCTGTCTGTAATTTATATCATTCATATGCATATGTAATAAAAACTGAAGCCTCTCTTCTCTTTGTCCTTTGACTGATCAGAGTTCACACAGTGTGTATTAAAGAGGTAAATTTTAGAACAGGATCAGCAGGTCACAGTCTTTGAAGATGGTGCCTTTCAGAAGGTACGCTTGTCTTTTATTTTTCCTTATGAAATGCTACTTCTCAGGCCTCGTTCTTCTTGACCCTGGTAGAGGTTAACAGTTTTAACAGATGGAAGAACTAACTTTAATTCAGTTAAAGTTAAGTCTTGGGAGTATTCTTGAGGAGAATCTGGAGAACCATGTCAACTTGGGACAGTCCTGCACACTAGAATGACATTTACTAGTTCCATTGAAATTAGTAGGATCTGAATTTTATAAAGATCTTTTGGATTACTGTGCCGCATAGAATTTCAGTCCCTGTACACAGCTATTTTTACTGAAATCCCACAAAGACATTTGAGCTGCCTAATTGTGCACGCAAGTGTGCTCCAGATACAAAACGTTTTCCCAAGAAGATTTCATTTCTTCAGGAAACATGTTTTAGGGGTCATGTGAGTGGTGGATTCTTATGTACGCATAAAAACATCAGTCAAACTAGGGATGATGTAGATTATCCCAATGGCAACTGGTCACCAAATGTTTTGCATGGAGAACAAACAAAAAGCTTGAGCAGTAAATGCTGCTTGAGCCACTTTAGGGGCTATAGAAAGAAAAAAGACTAAGAATTTCTCTATTTAGACGTAAGCCACACCAAGTTTAATGGGACTTGTCCCTGGTAAGTGTTTTTTTGGACTATGCTGTGAAATACTGACCTACTGGAACAGGGAAGAAATCAGTAGGTCAATTTCAATGACACGAAAGGTATAACCGAGTGCCTCCCCGTCTCTATCATCTACCAGTATTTCAGGGATATTTCTTTCTCTACTAAACTAGAGGATGTAATTCAGCTGAGTGCTTTTAACTTCCAGTGCGAGCATCTAAGTCATAGTGGGGAAGATTGTGAGTAAGTGACCTATGTGCTTGGTCGGTTTGGTGTTCATGTGCTGAACTTTTAGCAAATGCAGAGAGAGCGTTTAAACCATAGTGGGGAAGAAAGTGACCAAGTGACCTGAGTGCTTAGTTCAGTGTCCACATGCTAGCTCTTCATGGGCAACTTCAAGGTCTCTTTTTTGTGTTTCTTTATCTTTAAACTGGAGTTGAACTGGACAGCCTTTCAAATAGAGGACACATGACCCTCCCATAGGACAGAGCAAATGCATGCTGTGGTTTCCATTGTCAATCTGACTAGCTGCTTTCATTGTCCAAAACTGAAAACCAGTTGTTCTATCAGAACTGTTCCTTGTATCCATTCTGCTCACTCCATTGTGGCAGGTATGGTTTTGATCAACGTCTTTTTTGGTGATATATTAATATTTGTCCATATAGCAATATTTATGCCAATGAATGTTTGACAGAAACCTCAAAATGATTGCAACTATTAGATTGTATTTTTGCAAGATAGTGTACCATGGCATAACCTCCGACATTTTTGAGATGAAAATAGGGACATCCTATTCCATAATAATAGTTTTGTTATTTATACCCCATCCATCTGACAGGGCTGCCCCAGCCACTCCGGGTGGCTTCCAACACATATAAAAGCATAACAAAACATTAAACAACTTCCCTATACAGGGCTGCCTTCTTATGTCTTCTACTTATCTCCTTGGCTTGGGAGTCACATAGCTCCATACCCTCCAACATTTCTCCACTGAAAATAGGGACATCATAGGGGAAAACAGGACAATCGGTGATCAAATCAGAAACTGAGATGGCTTCTGTAAATCTGGACTGCCATGGCCTGAAATTTGATGTGCACCTATGTTATTGTTATAAGTTTGTGGTGTTCCTGAATTCCCCTTCTAATTATAGGGTGCCAGACATTGAATTTAGCATGTTAAAACACAAGCCAGGAGCCAGCCTGGTGATGACCCACTACGATGAGTCACTGGCTGGGACAAAGGTTGGTGGTTCGAATCCCCATGATAGGGGAAGGTTGGTGGTTCAAATCCCCATGATAGAGTGAGCTCCCATTGCTCTGTCCCAGCTCCTGCCAACCCAGCTGTTCAAAGGCAAAGCAGTGCAAGTAGATAAATAGGTACCACTGTGGCGGGAAGGTAAATGGTGTTTCCATGCACTTCTGGCACTCGTCATGGTATCCTGTGTGCCAGAAGTAGTTTTTTCATGCTGACCACATGACCTGGAAAAGTGTTCTGTGGTCTGATCGCCTGGTGCCTTCAATATACACCTTTAGGCACCAGGCAAAAACTTTCCTTTTTAACAAGGCCTTTGGTTGATTTGATTGACATCCTATGCCCTTTTAAAATGTGGTTCTTTTGGGAGGCAGTGTATTTGGTTGTCATTTTTATTTTGATTATACACTTTGTTTTCCCCCCTGTGAACCGCCCTGGGACCTCTGGGTAGTCAATAAATAAATATAAATAAATAAACACCAGCTCCCCGGCCTGAAAGCAGAGATGACTGCTGCACTCCATAGCCAAATCTGACTGGACTTAACTGCCACAGCGGTACTTATTTATCTACTTGCACTGGTATGCTTTTGAACTGCTGAGTTGGCAGAAGCTGGGACAGAGCAACGGGAGCTCACCCTGTTACGCGGATTCAAACTGCCAACCTTCTGACTGGCAAGCCCATGAGGCTCGGTGGTTTAGACCACAGAGCCACCCATATCCCCATGATTTATGAATAGCCAGATGTGAAATTGAGAATGACCAGAAATAAAGTAGTCTGTCATTGCCCCGCCCCATCCCAAACAAAGGACAGAATTTTATTTGGAATAGAAAGACATTTTTTGCTCAATCAGAATCATATTCTTTCATACGCCCTTACCAAGTTCCCAGGGTTCCTGGAAATTGATAATTGCTATTAAAAGAAATCATTTTAAGTCAACATATCCAGTGAATCACATGTTCGTAGACCTGAATGTCACATGTATAGCTAACCTTATTTACATACAGTGAGATTCAAAACTATATTTTGCTTTTGCATTTTCCTTGAGACAAGAGGATTCTCTGTGACTACCATTCCGAAAGTGCAGCAAATATGAAATAAGGGCACAGACATCAAGCATTACATTCTTAATATTTTATTACTAATAGCTGTATTAATGTTGTAGCCTGCATGAAGAATCTTCTTTGGGTCCTGTTCTGTCTCCTGATTAACTAAATGCAAGGAGTAAAATTCTGGATTATTGCTGTGCATGAAATCTATTAGTCATGCTCATTCATCACAAGTAAAAGACGTTGAGGAGGGGAAATAGTTTTGGGAAAACATGGAGAGAAATGTTAAACAGTCCCTTATGTAAACATTGCAGTGTGCTGCTTTTTAAAAGGCAAGACAGAACAGTTAAATTCAGTCATCTCCTCTTTACTAAAATCTAAAAAGTAGGAATCGTGTTAATTTTATGCTGCATTTTAATATCCTTTTGTAATATGAATGATGATCAGGTAAGAATGTCAGTAAATAAGGGTTTATTTTATTGCCCATGAAAATATACCTAGATTATATTTCTGAAATAATAGGGTATCCCTTTGAGTTCTATTTTCACTTCTTCCTCCTGCAGTCCCAACTGCACCTCAAAATCTGCTCCTGGGGGTTGGAGAAAGGAAGGGGGAGTCCTGTTAGCAAAATTCACACAGTGTTGAATACAACCAGGGACTCAGCTACATTAGTAAAGAAACAGCAATTCGAATGCACTATAAACTTGCAACACCAGCTGGCGCCAGAGAGCAGGAAATTTTAAAACAAGATTTTCCATAGAGTTTTCTCCCCTTTTGTTAAAAGGATCTGATTTATGACTTATTTATAGCATTTTTCCTGTGTTTAGATCCACCCCAGGTGTTACATGGTGTGTGTCTCAAAAAACAAAACAAAACAACTATTGTTACCATAGTAGGGTGGTATGGACCTACATATGCTTTTAAAAAACACACTCAACTTACCGTATTTTTCGCTCTATAAGACGCACCAGACCACAAGACGCACCTAGTTTTTGGAGGAGGAAAACAAGAAAAAAATATTCTGAATCTCAGAAGCCAGAACAGCAAAAGAGATCACTGCACAGTGAAAGCAGCAATCCCTCTCGCTGTTTTGGCTTCTGGAATAGCTGCGCAGCCTGCATTCGCTCCATAAGACGCACACACATTTCCCCTTACTTTTTAGGAGGGAAAAAGTGAGTCTTATAAAGCAAAAAATACAGTGCTGCCTCGCAAGACGAAATTAATTCGTTCCGCAAGTTTTTTCTTCTTGCGAGTTTTTCGTCTTGCGAAGCATGGTTTCCCATAGGAATGCATTGAAAATCAATCAATGCGTTCCTATGGAAACCAACTTCAGACCAGGTCCGGGGACAGTCTGTCCCCCGACCTCTTCTGAAGGCTGGGGGGGGGGACAAGGGCTTTTCTTCCCACCCCCAGCATTTTAAAATCGCCCCGGGACAGCGGAGGACTTCTCCGCTGTCCCGGGGCGATTTAAAAGCCCCCGGGAAGGCAGGCAGGGGGGAGCAAAGACTTTTGCCCCCCGCCGGCCTTCAGAAGAGGTCCTGGACCTCTTCTAAAGGCTGGCGGGGGGCGAAAGTCTTTGCTCCCCCACGCCTGCCTTCAAAAGCCATCCGGGATAGCGGAGAAACGAAGGCTGGCGGCGGGAGGAGGTCTCTCTGCCCCGCCGCCAGCCTTCGGAAGAGGTCCGAGGACAGTGGGGAAGATGCGCTGCGCTTCCCCGCTGTCCCGGAGATTTACCTATGGGCTTTCGTCTTGCGAAGGAAGCCCATAGGGAAATTCGTTTTGCGAAGCGCCTCCAAAACGGAAAACCCTTTCGTCTAGTGGATTTTCCGTCTTGCGAGGCGTTCGTCTTGCGGGGCACCACTGTACGGTCATTCATTGAGTAGTTTCTATTGATAATTCCAGTCACATCACAAAAAATCTGCCACCCCTCCACCTAATATAAGGGGACTGTCTGTGGATTTTTATTGGTGATCACAACATGCTTTACTGAGGTTGGCATTTGTAGAAGAAGAGATCACTGCCACAGAAACATAGTGCTCTCTCTAAAGGCAAAAATATTGCCGCCCACATTTACATGTGACAAACAGAAGAAAAATGCTCTCTGGCAATCACTAAAAAAGAATTGAATAGTGGTTATTATACTCCCACAGTCGTTCAGCAAAATACCAGCTCACAAAGCAGATTCTGAATTCACATTAACTACTTCTATTCAGCGTGCTTCCTCGGTCTCACTTTCAGTGGTTGCAGAAACCATTAAAATATTAGATTTATAAATCCAAAATCACTTTATTCAGCTGTTAACAGTATCGGTTCAATGTGGGGCCATGATTTACTGCATAAAAATGCAACACACTTATTCTTGTTTAGCTGTGTTACCTTTCTCTTGTATGGGCAGGAGATACATATGTTTTTCCTGGAACAGAAATCTTTCATCTAGGGTGCCTGCTGATGTATTTCTACATAATTCCCATTAGATATCTTTCACATCAAATATGTGTTAGTTTACCTTTGGGACCTTTCTGACTGTAACTCTACCAAACATGCAAACATATTCCTCTGCTTCTCCCAGAGTTCATAGGACAGAAAATGACACCCATAGTGTTAGGGGATGCAAGTTCAAGACTGTTGACTTACATAGTTTCTCCTTCAGGAGCATCATCAATGTGGAGTAGATACACATTTTGACTGAACAATTCTAAGTAGGGATGGCATTTTCTGAAACATTCAATGCCATTTCCCCCCTAAATACTGACTCGATCTTGATGAGATGCAAGGGTTTTTTTTAATGGTTCCATTAAAATTTGCATTATTATGTGCATAGTATTATATAAATATATGCTCCAAGTTTCTTAAAGTAACCATCACTTAAGCAGATAGATACAACTTTGAATGCAATTTGTAAAAGCACATGGGGCTAGACTTTATTGTAGATATATGCATAAAATATGCAAAATTTTGCATATAAATAGTCAGACTTTTAAAATAAAATATAGAGTAGCAGCAATGCACGAGCAGCTCAGACATAAGTGGGCACTCCATACAAGAGGTAAAGCTCACTCAGGTCAGAACTGACAAACTCCACAAATAAATCCATTTAAAACAGATTCCTCCTCCATCCCTAATCCTAATCCTGTTTATTCAGAAGTAAATGCCACTGAGTTCAACAGGGCTTAATCCCAGATAAGTGGAGTTGGAATTGCAGGCTAAGAGGAGCTGGCTAAATTTGTTCCAGAGCTTGAGTTATAGAGGACTCTGACTGTGTGTGTTTGTGTGTGTGTGTGTGAGAGAGAGAGAGAGAGAGAGAGAACTGTTGATATGTTATGTTGTGCCATGTGAAGCCTTCGTGATGAAGAAGTTGAGTACTTCCCACAATTCCACTGTTCCACTCATTGACATGCCACATAGGGTGTGGTTTGCCTCTACACTTTTGTCACATGGAACCATTTGGTTGTATGTACCTTCCTGCTTCTAGCACATGAGGATTGTGATGGCCAACCGCTCTCCACCACGACGTGGCCTTGGGCATCAAGCTTCCATCCCTAGCCCCACCCACTCCAGCACTAGTGCGTTCCTCTTTAAATCTGTGAAATTTTGGACAATGTCATATTAGACTGAGATGCAATCTGCACTTCTTGTACTCTCCTCTGCCCAACTCCACCTCTTAGGATCAAGAGGGTGCTTGAATTCAACTCTCCCACCCAGTCTCTGATTTGCCTTTTAGGCTTGCCATCTCTGGGCTTCCAATACCTCAAGCAGTGTTCTTACTACTGCCACCACAGAAACACTAATATGTCTGACTGGCTGAACTTGTTATTTATGTATGCCAGTACTGTGGCCTGTGTTTTGTTAGCCCAAAAATGGAAAACGAGTGAGGTCCCAACTAAAGAAGAATGGCAACTTAAACTGATGGAATATGCACAGCTTGCAGATCTAACAGACAGAATAAGAGAACAAGGAGAACATACGTAAGAAGATTGGAAAATGTTTATTGAATATATGGGGGAAATTGTGTATACTTGAAAATGTTGGCAGCATTAAGATAAATTCAACAGTGTGAATAAGTTTTGATGGATGTAATAATGGAATACTGAATGGTTTCGTTTATAGAAAATATGCAGGGATTTATGTTATGCAAAATGAACCATGGAAAGAGAAGGGGAGTTTTTGATATTTTGAGGTTGTTTAAATGAATACTCTAAATTGTAAAACAGAAAATTTAAGAAAAAATATTTTATTTTGTTTTTTAGAGAATAACCTGTTTGTCAGCAGAAGGTTATCAGGGCATGGGCAGAGCAAATTGTGCCATCAACCACCATAAGATATGATATTATGATATTTCTGCCACAAATTTTCCCCCTTTCTTCTGAAGTCAAACACAAAGAGCAAGTATGTGCTGGTGCATTTAAAGGAGCCAGAGATATAAGTAATGCATACTTAATATAGGTTTTTTGTTGGTTTTTTTGCAATAAAGCACACATTGAAAACAATTAGTCTCAGCAACCTTTTGTAAATGCCTTCATCTTGTGTTGTGTTTGTGTATTATACACACTCCTCAAGCTGCTCTCCATTTTCCTTGCTGAGGACTATATTTGCTGGGCTTTGGAGAAAAAAACCTCATTGTTAAATTATGCATTAAGATGTGATTAATGAATGTTTTGCATCCTGCGAGTAAATCACAGGTGACTTTATTCAGCTTTAGTGCACCGGGATCATTCACTAATATTTTGACAGCTGTTTGTGAAAGCAAAAGTCTTCAAAATTTCCAGTTGTGATAATTTAGGGAAAGGGTTAGTGTCATCTTTTTTTTGTTTTAAGCAATGGTCATGGTCATTTTTTTAAGTGACCATATTGGCTGTGAGACCTGGAAGAGTTGCTCCCTGCCTTGCAGGTCTTTTCCTACCTGGCCTGGGACAGTGATTGAATCCAGCTACAAAAAATGAGCCTGTTGAAGAGGCCAGAGACCATCTTGGTTGTCTCTTAGTGCAGACCCAGGTCATCAAGCTGGAGTTTTCATAGTCACTGCCCACCATGAATCACCATTGGCAGGATTGGCAGCAACAGTAGCAAACATGTTCCATGATTATGATATTTTATTCTCTTGCTACTTAAAGGCTGGGTTCACTAATGGAAGCTAGTATGGGGACTCCACCAGCAAAACTGTCTCCCTTCCTTGATTTGTGTGCCCTCACACTTTCTCCAAATTTCCTCTAAAGCAAGCATGGCCAAACTTTTGGGACTACAATTCCCATCATCCCTGACCACTGGTCCTGTTAGCTAGGGATGATGGGAGTTGTAGTCCCAAAACAGCTGGAGGGCCAAGTTTGCCCATGCCTGCTCTAAAGGGTCAGGACAACCCACAGGACATCATGAAAAGGAAGAGGGGGGTGCTACTTCCATAAACTCAAGCACTACTTGCTGGATGGAATAATCTCCTTATCTCCTTAGTGTTATGGTAAACTCTCCCCAAAGCTTTTAATTGTGCAATCCTAGGCATATTTACTTGGAAGTAAACCCCATCATGTCAATGGTGCTTCTTGCTCCCTAGCAAGCCCCGAGGGATAGCTCAGTTTGTCAGCATGTGACTCTTAATCTCAGGGTTCGAGTCCCATGTTGGGTGAAAAATTCCTGCATGGCAAAGGGTTGGACTAGATGACCCCCATGGTTCCTTCGAACTCTACAAATCTGTGTTTTTGGGATTGCATCCTAAAGCACTCTAAAGAACTAGACTGTGAAAAGATAGAGTAGTAAATAATGAAAACACTGAACACTAGACTCTCAAACTTTCTCCTTTCTTCGTCTTCTCCCCCCCCCCCCCCGTCAGAGAGGTTGTCCCAAGTAATTGAGATTATGATGATGAATCTGTTGCGGCACTCTGCTTGGGAATTTATACAAACTAATGCAGAGAACTGCAAGCTAGGGTTCACGTTTTCCGTCTGAACTAAACAGCTTTACGCCCTCCATATAAGGATGGCTGGAGAGGTTAATTTAAATGTTCCATCCTCACCGCCCAGGACCCTCGCCAATCAATCAGAAGCGTGTTGTGGAGCAAGCAGTTTTGAAGTCAGATGCAGGATGAGCAACACTATATCTCCAACTGCTAGAAACTAAGTGACACATCTTATTGCTGTGGAAAAACAAACCTGTACTGAAAGCAGGCAGACAAATTTCCTTACTTCCAAACCCAGCTTATTTCCTACTCCCCTGTTTCTTGACATTTTTTACATACATATCATCAACCCCTTGTTGTCCTCCTATGTATTAACTGTGTGTGAAACCCTTCCCCTTCCTTAGAAATCTGATTAAACATATCAAAATG
Organism: Podarcis muralis; assembly: GCF_964188315.1. Classification (NCBI taxonomy): domain Eukaryota; kingdom Metazoa; phylum Chordata; class Lepidosauria; order Squamata; family Lacertidae; genus Podarcis; species Podarcis muralis. The sequence continues at coordinate 87,639,361 of NC_135658.1, forward strand.
CATTTGTTTTCCTTAAAATTGCTGCGGTGTTTTGCCAAGCAGGAATCCTCAAATTTCTTCTCCAGTTTTAGAGAGGACAGATGCAGGCAGATGTGTGATGTGTCACCGCCTGCCTTTGAAAATGTACCAATTCTATCTAAGGAGGGGAAAGATATTGAGCTTGGTATGTGTTATGTACTGATTTGAATAGGATCCAAAATGCAGCAGTCTGATGGTCCTAGAACAATAGGATCCAAAATGCAGCAGTCTGATTGGTCCTAGAACAATGCAGCAGTATGATTGGTCTGCAGGAGCCACCCAATCTGGCTCCAGATGGAAGTGAATCCACAACCTGATTGGCCTACAGGAGAATTCCGGAATTAGCCAATCACGTGCAGCCCATTGTGTAAATAATGTATATAAAGCAGATACTTTGAGGGGACTTTCATTCCTCCTCACCACTATGAGCTGAATAAAGAGCATGAAATCGACTCTCGACTCTGAGTATATTTCAGTATGCATTTTCATGCAGACCTACCTAATCTTCACTTCCAAAAACAATATGTGAATGGAGATACAGCTGCCGCTTCAATTCTGCAGTTCCCTGAATTCTGCAATCCAGTTCTCCAAAAATGTGTATTGCAATGCACACATTCCTGAAAATAGCACCCAAGAGTGCATTATATGAAGAGAAACTTGACAAAAAAGAAAATGTACGTTAGACAAAACAGCGTTCAGAAATGTGCACACTTGGAGAAAAGTGCACAAATTTGTTGAAAATTTGTGGGGGCTGGAAAAAAAGGGCTGCAAAACTGAAGTCTGAATCAAGAGGAACCAAAACGGAGTGATTTGTCCTGGTTCTCTCAGAACTTCTCTTCAAATTGTTCAGATGTTTTGCAAAAGCAGGAACCTGCGTATTTGAAATTTAGTGGGCCGCACGTATCTGAATCTACTGAAGTTGAAGTGGCAGTGGTAGCTATATATCAAACTTGGGCTTTGAACTAATTGCCTGTGTGGCACTATCCATAGCTCATTTCCCCTGCAGAGTATAAAATTTGACTGTGAGTGACAGGAAATACGTTCTGGCTTCCATGTGGTTCCCCCAAAGTTGTCTCCATTTCTCTATGCGCTCCTAAGGGTTTTGGTCATTTACCTTGATTCAGTGTTGGAGACATGTGGAGCATCTAAGAGATTGCCTCAGCAATGAGTGTGCTGTTATTACGCAAATTAATCCTAATAGTCCTGAGCCTATTATAATTTCATATTATTTAGACAAGTTAATCCGAAGACAAACTGCCCAATTATCCTCTTTACCTGTAGGGAATTTAATTCCAAACCTCCGTCACAGCGTGTTTTGGTGTCTTAGAACAAATGCCATCTTAGTGGCCCGCTTGAAACACAATAAATATTGTAAGATTCGGGTTTTAAAAAGTGCATATTGCTTACCAAGCAGGCACAAAAGAATTAGCCCATCCACAACCCCATAAAATATATGAGGTTTCATCTCCACCAAGCTAAGCAGTTGGCTCCTTACCTCTCTCGCCCTGACCTAGCCACTGTGATCCACGCAATGGTTACCTCCAGACTGGATTATTGTAACTCGCTCTACGCAGGGCTGCCCTTGAGACTGACCCAGAAACTCCAGTGGGTACAGAATGCTGCGGCGAGACTCCTTACGGGGTCCTCGCTGCGAGATCACATTCATCCAGTGCTATACCGGCTGCACTGGCTCCCAGTGGGGTACAGGATCAGGTTTAAGGTTATGGTTTTAACCTTTAAAGCCCTATACGGCCTAGGACCCTCGTACCTATGGGACCGTCTCTCCTGGTATGTCCCACAGAGGAACTTACGGTCTTCAAACAAAAACATCCTGAAGGTCACAGGCAACAGAGAGGTTAGGCTGGCCTCAACTAGAGCCAGGGCTTTTTCGGCTGTGGCTCCAATCTGGTGGAACGCTCTGTCACAAGAGACTAGGGCCCTGCGGGACTTGACATCTTTCCGCAGGGCCTGCAAGACAGAGCTGTTCCACCAGGCCTTTGGTCAAGGCGCAGCCTGACTCCCTCCTTTGGCAATCTTCACAGAACTTTAGCCTAATGGTTGCCATCAATTTGATTTGAATTAATTTTATAATAAAATGATTTTAGAATGTTGTACCATTTTATTGTTGTTAGCTGCCCTGAGCCCGGCTTCAGCTGGGGAGGGCGGGATATAAATAAAATCAATGGGTGACATATAGAGTTACCCTTCCTCTTCTACCTTCTGTAGTCCCCACCCCACCTTGAAGTTACCGAAATCTGCTCCAGAGGACTGGGGAACCAGAGGGGAGGGAAATCTAGTCATGTTCACAACATAACTTTCAGTGCATTTCCCACTCATGACACAGTAGCCATCTAGAGGCCTATAGGAAGCTTGCAAGGAGGACCCGAGGCCAGGAGCGCTCTCCCCTCTTTTGTTTGTAGCTACAGACACAGCTTGGGTGATGTCATTATCACTGTTCAGACATACTGAATAAAGCTTGACTAAATGTGCAAGGGGGGATTCCAAAATACACAAAAGTATCCATGGGTACAGAAGGCTTCCAGGGGACTGGCCTGGAATACACAGAAAGTAACAGGGTGGACAGCTGGTGAGTTTGTGCATGTTCTCCCCTTCTCACATGTTTGGTTAAGCCCTATTGATAGCACACAAATAGGGCTATGGTTCTTCAAGAATGGGAAAAGAGGTGGGGTGTCATAGGAAGAAAGCCAGATTTGGGGGGGGGGGGAGAAGACAGTGGTGTGAGTCAAAATGGTCAACAACCTCACATGTAATGTCCTTGTCTCTCTCTCTTATCTATCTATCTCTATCTATATCTATATCATCTATATCTATATCTATATCTATATCTATATCTATATCTATATCTATATCTATATCTATATCTATATCTATATCTATATCTATATCTATATCTATATCATCTATCTAACTCGATCTCAATCTCAATCTCTATCTCTATCTATCATCTATCATCTATGATCGATTGATCGATCGATCTATCATCTATCTATCATCTATCTATCCCACCCATGTGACTGGCCACTCTGGGAAGCTCCCAACCAAAAAAAGAAGTAAAAATAAATAAATACAATATCACACACTGAAAACTTCCTTTAACAGGGCTGCCTTCAGAGATCTTTGAAAAACCACAGAACTGTTTATCTGTTTTTTCATCTGATGGGAGGGCATTCCACAGGGCAGGCACAACTACTGAAAAAGCCCTCTGCCTGGTTCCCTGTAACCTCACATCTCACAGTGAGGGAATCACCAGAAGGCTCTTGGAGCTGGGTCTCGGTGTCCGGGCTGGACGATGGGGGTGGAGACGCTCCTTCAGGTATGCAGGGCAAAAGCTGTTTAGGGCTTTAAATGTCAGCACCCACACTTAGAATCGTGCTCGGAAACGTACTGGGAGCCAATGTAGTTCTATTCACTTCCCCATTGTTAAATCAACATGTAAACACTTGTGATGTTATATATTCTTTTATGATGCAACTACAATTCTAGGAAGGCTTATTCAGATAGAAGTGTCCTTTGAACTTAGTATGACAATGTTAGGATTGGGTGTTGAGAATGTCTAGGGTTGCCATACTTTGAAAAGCAAAAAAGAGGACGCATTTGCCAACTTCTGCTTTTAACTATGGATCGCTATGGACAGCTCTACCTATGAAAAAGAGGACGTGTCCTGGAAAAAGAGGACAATACTTACAATGACAAGCCATATATCGATAGGAAGCCCAGTTGCAGGACCTGCATGCAACAGCACTCTGCGGAAATGGGCTCTACACTTAGCTGACTTAACAAGAGAATCAGAATTCTGCAGCAGAACTGCTACCATTCCTGCTTCTCCGAGTGTTGCTGCATGATACATGTGTTTTCAAACACCTGTCTGTTGTATTGACATTGGTATAACTCAAATGAACGTTTTGGAGAGCGAAATGAAGAAAATGTGCTAAAGCCTTGAAGAACATAAATTATGTTTTCAATCCCTAAATGCTTCCCCACTTTAAAAATGTGATCTTTTTTTTCTTCATCTCAATGTTTTGTAAAATGTGGTTTATCGTTGACTTTGCTGCAGAAATTTCTTTGTAAATGACAAAACAGATTGCTGTGTAAAAGGAGTCTTAACTACAAATTAATTACAGCAGGGGTTCTGTTCTACAACTCGTTAAAATCTGCTGAACTTCAGTTCCTGGAGTTTTGCCTAAGCTGTTTCTCAGGAACTGCACACTTGGAAATTTCTTGTTTGTTATAATAGATAAACAAAAGAGTTATAAACCAACAGTGCTGAAAATTATTATGGTGCATTTATCTTCTACTTCCTGTCATCTACCTTTAAACCAATGCCTATAATTTGTTTAATTGTCAGATTTCAAAATGTACTGGGATCTTCTCTCCTTACCTTGCCCCCCCCCCCAGCCTCAACAATAATATTTATCTGCCTTATAGTTTCTTGATGTTTGTGTAAAATATTGAAAGATGATAGAATGTACTTCAGTACTGCTATTATCTGGAGTTAATAAAACCTTCAGTGGGCCTATTAATTTATCATTAAGAGCAGCTGTAAGTGGCTATAATAACATCGTTTCAGTTGATTCATCATAATCACTCTATAATGGACAATGAAAAAGAAGATCAAACCCCTTTCTATCAAAATATGAAAAGGGCAATGGATAAGACCAGAAATAAATTCGATTTTAAAACAAACAAACAAAAACCTTGCTATGTCAAAACCTGTCCATATTTCTCGAAGGTTTTCTCCGCCCATGAAAAAAGGTTGTGTTCAAAGGATGCATTAGAATTTGAGTGAGGTGTTGACCTTATCTGATAATGGCAAGGTAGAGATGAATGGGGGTCGTATGTAGTTATTTCTCTTTCCACTAAACATTTCTCCAGTGCTACGTAAGTTCCCTGTCAACCTGAACTCTGAGGTCCCGCTCCAAGGCCTCCTGGCGGTTCCTTCACTGAGAGAAGGGAACAACAAGGAAGCAGACAGAAGGCCTTTTCGGTAGTCGCACCTGCCCTGTGGAATGCCCTTCCAGAAGATGTCAAAACGACTATATAATTTTTTTATAGACATCTGAAGGCAGCCCTGTTTCGGGAAGCTATTAATTGTTGTTGTTGTTACTGTATTTTTGTTGGACGCCGCCCAGAGTGGCTGGGGTATAAGAGATGGGTGGGGTATATGAGATAGATTCTTATTACAGGATGATGATGATGGTGGTGGTGATTCCTAATCTGACAAAGAACCATGGGATGAGTTACCCCATAACATTCCTCCTCAACTTTCACTAAAGCACAGGGAAGTTGGGAGGCTATCTCCCAGGGGTGCCAAATTGAATATAATATTACGGGTGGCAGTTAAGCCCCGCTGGGCATAATCAATCATGTTGCAGTGTATACACACCATTTGAATGACAATGTCCAATGCCTGCCTCCATCAAATATTTTATTGGGGGTGGGCTAAGGGACTTTGGTTCTTGGAGTTGGCTCCTGTGCTATCTACCAAGCACCTGAGAGCAGTGTTCTCAGTTTGTTTTCACAGTAAGTTCTCACTTCTACCTTTCAAAAAGGAAAGGGGGGGGGGGGACTTTACACCAGGCTTCCTCAACCTCGGCCCTCCATGTGCTTTTGGCCTACAACTACCATGATCCCTAGCTAGCAGGACTAGTGGTCGGGGATGATGGGAATTGTAGTCTCAAAACATCTGGAGGGCCAAGGTTGAGGAAGCCTGCTCTACACTCTGCTTTCTTTTAACTTTAACAAAAAGTTAAACAAAGCAACCTTCCCCAAAAAACTTACTTAAAAACAACCACATCCACTCATGAATGGCTACTGGGAAATCTGCAGAATGCTGATGACCAGCGACATGATTTGTAGAATGAAAGGAAAGACTCTGACAAAGAGGAATTTGCAGGGTCTGGTTTCTCCTAGTTTCTAATGATTCCAGGCTTCAGTTTTCACATTTCTGCAAGTTTACATTTTTTAAAACTCATGTAAATTCATCAGCATTTTAGTGTGATCCCCCCCCATTGCATATGTTTTGTGTGCAATTTTACCTAATATACATTTTTGCAAATTTCCTGTGATAACAAATTTTGCATGTCATTTCCATTAACACGTGCATTTCTGTGCACTCTATTCTAATACAGTGGTACCTCAGGTTACGAACTTAATTCATTCTGGAGTTCAGTTCTTAACCCGAATCCATTCTTAACTAGAGGCGTGCTTTTGCTAACGGGGCCTCCCGCTGCTGCCAAGCCACTGGCATGCAATTTCCGTTCTCATCCTGGGGCAAAGTTCTCAACTTGAGGTACTACTTCCGAGTTAGCGGAGTTTGTAATCCGAAGTGTTTGTAACCCAAAGCGTTTGTAACCCGAGGTACCACTGTATACCATTTTGTACACTTTTTAATTGGCAGGAAAACTGCACTGCAAAATTCAAAGACATGTGAATTTTGTATGATTATGTGTTTTGGTCTGCGTGTCATTTCAGAAAGTGTGAATTATGTTTGTATGCCTTTAAATGCAAACAGAAAGACATTTCTCCCCTTCCCTACTCACAAAACCCCCTGGCCACTTCAAAATAAGGTAAGCAAAGAAAAAGCCCATACCCCATCCATGAGAAATTCAACATTTTCAACCTTTGACAATTTTCTTTTCCCGTTAAGTGATGGATAATGGTAAAAGGGGGAAAGAATCAAGAGGAAGATACAGCACAGCACTAGTTTGTAAGCAACCAAGGTGGAAGGGTGACTATGCATGAACGAAACAACTGAGTAGATGGTTGTTCCAGTGCGGCACAGGCTTCTGATGTAGAGAGGGGTTATTATCTGCTCAGTGTTACCCACTCAGAATGTGGCACTCCACTCTGCTTCTAGGTCCCAGTGCTAGAAGCTAAGAGTCAGATTCCCCCACTCCTTTCTATTGCAATGTAGTGGTTTGTGGTGGTTTCCTGAGCGCGTTGGATACTAAAACTCCCTCTATGTCCTATTCAGATGAGCATTTGAAAATTCCTGATGGAACAGCAATAGTCGGAGATTAAATTTACAAGAAGCCACTTGGAGCAGCGAGGTGATGGTTGTTGGTGCTACTCTCTGCCTACACCTCCCAATTCCACCCCCTTTTCAGCTACTTACTTTTATCCCTATGGGTGCCAAAGCATAGGAACCATAGAATAATAGAATTGTAGAGTGGGAAGAGGCAACAAGGGTCATCTAGTCCAAAGCCCCAGCTATGCAGGAATCTTTTGCCCAATGCATGGCTCAAACCCATGACCCTGAGATGAAGAGTTGCATGCTCTACTGACTGGGCTATCTGAGAATGGTCTCAACAACATGTGGGTTATAACCAATGCTGCATGAGACACCTGCTGCTCGCACAACAGGTATTCATTGACCTTCTTCTCCCCCACCTCCTTCTGAAGATTTTAAATTTGGAATAGAGAGGAGAAGAGGGGGAAGTTCCATTGCACAAGTGGAAGACTGTTTTGCAAGCAGAACAGCGGTACTGGTGTTTGAGGACTGGGACATTCACAGGGAAACCAAAATGCTTGTTTCCAAGCTATTGTACTACCAACCTTACTGACTGTATGCTTGTGAAACATGGACCACTTATAAACGCCATCTCCAATTCCTCAAAAGATTCCATCAACGGTGTCTCCGAAAAATTTTTGCACATCACTTGGGAAGACAGGAGAACTAATACCAGTGTACTGGAAAAAGCAAAGCTCACCAGTGTTGAAACAATGATTTTTCAACATCAACTTCGTTGGACTGGTCATGTTGTGCGGATGCCTGATGATCGTCTTCCAAAGCAATTACTCTATTCCGAACTTAAAAATTGAAAGTGTAATGCTGGTGGTCAACAAAAGAGGTTTAAAGACTGGCTCAAGGCAAATCTAAAAAAAAAGAAAAAAAAGTGTAGTGTAAACATTGACAACTGGGAAACACTGGCCTGCGAGTGCTCCAGTTGGAGAACAGCCTTTACCAAAGATGTCATGGGCTTTGAAGACAATCAATCTCAGGACGCAAGGGAGAAAAAGCTAAGAGGAAGGCACGCTTGGCAAATCCACACTGTGATCAACTCCCACCCGGAAACCAATCTCCCCACTGTGGAAGGACGTGTGGATCCAGAATTGGCCTCCACAGTCACTTACAGACTCATGGTTAAAACCGTGTTTATGGAAGACAGTCTTACTCGGCTACGAGTGATCGCCAAAGAAGAAGAAAATAGCCCTATGTTTGTTACTCCACAAAAGTGTTGAGTGAGTGGGGTACTCTTGGGGACACCCAAGGGTGTGTGTGTGTTAAGAATACAGGATTGGAATTAAAGATAATTATCTGCTTCCTTGCTGCTTCTTTATTCCAGATTGTCCTTTCACGAACATCCCACCCTCAGGAGAAGCAGTCACTGAGGTTTTTAATCCACATACCACGTGCCATTTGGCCTTTATGCTTATGCCTATTATATTTTTTACCTTCACTAAAGGCTCAGTGCCTTGCACTGAACAATGAATATCTCTCCACCTCCAGGTTAAAAGGCATTTCCTATCCACCCCCTCCCAATGCCAACTACATCCTTCTTTCACTGGTGCAAGACTTTGGCGAATCTTCCTGTTTCCTCCCAGGCCACAACCTCACTTTGTCAAGCAGTCATTCAACCATTTTGAGTCTGGCTTTTAAACAAAGCTCCGCGAGAAACTATGAAGCCTGTTGGTTAAAATAAAGATACATATATAGTGTACTTTGAACTTTATTTTAAAAATGAGAAATCAGTTCATGGAATAAGATTCATTTCAGGTGGAGATCTGCAAGAGACACAGATTCTTGATCTGCCCACAATCCATACAAAGGCTCTGTTCATCCTTGCACTGGAAGGAAGACCACATCTCACATCAGCCTGCCCAAGTGTAAAGACTGCCAAGAGAGAGACACCTGCTGATGTTAATGATCAAGTTGCACCTCTTTCCTATGGCTTCGAATCACTATACACTGCTTTTCTGTGTTCCTGCTTTATTTTATGATTTTAATGTAAATTATACTTGCTCAACTGTATTATTATTATTATTATTATTATTATTATTATTATTATTATTATATTTCAATTGAACAAAATAATAAAAAAGTGAATAAAAAGTAAAAAGGGAAATAAGGTATATTATATCACTATATATTCAGCTACAATTCCATATATGCTTGTCTAGTATATAGCTATATAAATGTAATAAATAATAATAATAATAATAATAATAATAATAATAATAATAATAATTTATACCCTGCCCATCCAGCTGGGTTTCCCCAGCCATTTTGGGCGGCTCCCAACAGAATATTAAAAACACAATAAAACATCAAACAATAAAAACTTCCCTAAACAGGGCTGCCTTCAGATGTCTTCTAAAAGTCAGGTAATTGTTTATTTCCTTGACATCTGAAGGGAGGGCGTTCCACAGGACGGGCGCCACTACCAAGATGGCCCTCTGCCTGGTTCATTATTATTGATGATGATAATAATTTATTTCTATGCTGCACATCTGACTGGACCCCCAATGTTAAGAATGATCAGGGGATGGAGGAGGCCGATTGCAGAGCTGAGTATGGCACGACCTCAGTGGCTGGTGGCTCCTGCTCCTCTTTCTTCTACATAAGGGAAAGATGGAGAAAGTAGCCCCTGGTCAGGGGCAGTATGGGGAGGGGAGGAGGAAGTCGAGAGAGAGAGGGGGGGGGAGGAGCTGCTGACCAAAGAGGCCACACTGCTACCACATTCTTCTCTGCCCCTGGCTCCTCCTGGCATTCTGACACTGCAACAGCCTGATGTCACAATTTCTGCCCAACCCCTCCCAATGGATGGGTGGGGTTTGCAACACCACTCAACACTCACCTGGCCAGGGCCACCCAGCCGCCCCCTGGTGAGGGCCAGGGGGAAAGGGCGGATGCTTTGGCCAAGACTCACTTTGCTTTCCCCGCTCCAGGTTCACCCACCCAACCCTCCTTAAATAATAACACCTGCTTTGCAGGCTAACCTCTTGCTTCCTAGGTCAGCTGGTGCTGCTATGGTTGTAAGATGGTTGCTGTATTCAGAACTGGGAAGGAATTTTCCCTGCATTGACAGGTTTTCCCTTCCCCATACCAATTCGTCACAACTTTGGCAGTTTTGGGGCCTTGGTAGGTATCCTACCAATGGGACGCGGGTGGCGCTGTGGCTAAAACCTCAGTGCCTAGGACTTGCCAATCGTATGGTCGGCGGTTCGAATCCCCACGGCGGAGTGAGCTCCCGTTTTTCGGTCCCAGCTCCTGCCCACCTAGCAGTTCGAAAGCACCCCCGGGTGCAAGTAGATAAATAGGTACCGCTTTATAGCAGGAAGGTAAACGGCGTTTCCGTGTGCTGCGCTGGCTCGCCAGAGCAGCTTCGTCACGCTGGCGACATGACCCGGAAGTGTCTCCGGACAGCGCTGGCCCCCGGCCTCTTAAGTAAGATGGGCGCACAACCCTAGAGTCGGACACGACTGGCCCGTACGGGCAGGGGTACCTTTACCTTTACCTAGGTATCCTATAGTCTATTTTTGGGCCTTGGTAGGTGTCCTATAGTCTATCTTCAAGTTGGAGATGCTCCCCACGTGGTGGCCTTTAGCAGGGCCTGTTAAAGGGTTGATTATGGGAGTCACTGGCCCTAGAGTGATGGCAAGTAGGTCAAACTCCCACATGAGGTGAGGTGGGAGGGCACCCTGTGTAAGTTCACACTTTACAGTTCCCTCCCACTGCTCCTTATTTTGCCCTGCACATCCTTAGTCCCTGTCGGGTTGAGAGGCATGCCTTCTAAGGCCTATGCCAAGTTTCCTACATCTGAAATTCAATAAAGTTGTGGCCTGATTTGAACCCATACTTTGGTGTCATGTGTCCTTCTTGGGGGTGGCGGGTAGGCCCCAGGGACAGGGTTCAGCACGTGAACTCACAAACACGACATCCCAATGTCCTTCATGGGCAACTCCCACAATAATCTTTGCAAGATGGCAGCTCTCTGCCAACCCACAAATTGTCAAAGAAGGGGCCACCCCAGCATGCCCCCGCTTGAGCAGAACACACACAAACTGCTGCCTCCGCCTTGGCTAGATAGCTGAAATTCAGCCAGCTGGTTATGCGTATCCTAGTCTTAATGAAAAACACCACAGACCTAGGAGTCTGTAGCAGCCAGCATTACTATTTGGAAAAAGGAGGCAGGCACGTTAGAAAAGTGATTTGGGCTGCCATGAAATTGTTACTTTTTAACATTTCCAATGCTATTACTATTCCCCTATTCCCAGTCTTGGGTGCCAACTTGGCCAACTTTGACTACTATTATCTCCTTGACTTGCTGGAGGAGGGTATGATTTGCTGTTCTATCTCAGACAGCAAAACACGTTAATCCAGCCCTCGCCAACAGGAATTGCTTTAGAGCTAACTTGGGACTTTTCCATATTGCTTTGTTCATGATGATGAAATGGCTTTAGATTTTTGATTATGACTTCTGAGCTGTGATGCACTTTCTGGCAGACTCGAGATGTTTGTTTTCTTTGATTGAATGAATGAAGTGTTCGGGAAAGCAAAAGACCAGGAGCTCTGGAGACAGCTCTGCAGGCAGGCAGAATGAAAGCTGCCCGCTTCTTCCAGTTCCATGCCCTGGAGTCCTGACCCGCTGCACCTGTGATATTTCAACCCTGGGTCTGATGTGAACAGCAGTTGACAATCCCATTAAATTGTTTCAGGTTGTGCAACATGTTGGACAAGGGAAGAAAAGGTAATAATGGCAAGACTCGATTGCAAGATATTATTTTATCAGTTTAACACAGTACCTATTCACAACCATTTTTGGAATTTTAATTGAATCTTGTGGACACTACTCCATCTTCTTGGAGAGTTGTCACCTTCTTATGGACAGAGCACCAGAGCTTTCTAACAAGCAGAAATACAGAAGTGAAGCTGTTGACCTGGTGCAGTGGAAGACTCATTTGATGAAAACTGTTCACATATTATACTGAACACAGGTATGTTGTTGTTGTTGTTGTTGTTGTTGTTGTTGTTGTTGTTATTATTATTACTTCTACCCCACTCATCTGGCTGGGTTTCCCCAGCCACTCTGGGCGGCTCTCAACAGAATATTAAAAACACGATAAAACATCAAACTTTAAAATTTTTCCTAAACAGGGTTGCCTTCAGATGTCTTCTAAAAGTCAGATAGTCGTTTATTTCTTTGACATCTGATGGGAGGGCATTCCACAGGGCAGGCACCACTACCAAGAAGTCCCACTCTGCCTGGTTCCCTGCAACCTCACTTCTCGCTGTGAGGGAACAGCTTGAAGGCTCTCGGAGCTGGACCTCAGTGTCCAGGCTGAATTATGGGGGTGGAGATGGTTCTTCATGTATACTGGGCCGAGGTCATTTAGGGCTTTAAAGGTCAGCATCAACATTTTGAATTGTGCTCGGAAACATACCGGGAGCCGATATAGGTCTTTCAGAACCAGTGTTATGTGGTTCTCGGCCACTCCCAGTCACCAGTCTAGCTGACACATTCTGGATCAATTGTAGTTTCCGGTTCACCTTCAAAGGTAGTCCACATAGAGTGCATTGCAGTAGTCCAAGCTGTCACTACATGTGTACAAGTGCATGTGTCAAAGAGGGAACACTTGTTGATTTGTAAAGCTCCACTATTGTGTACACTGATTGCACAAACGTTGAATGTGACAACCCTATAGTTCCATAGAGGAGGGAACATTGGCAGGTGGAAGGATGAAGGCCAACAAATCAAGTCTGAATCCTGGCAAGATGGAGGCACCATGGATCAAAGATTCCCGAGCATTACCTGCTTTGCTCTGGCTCATGTTCCCCTTTAAGGAGCAGGTCTGTAGTCTGCTGCTTGATCCTTCTCTGTCACAAGCGACCTGGTGACCTAATAGAATTGTAGAATCATAGAATCATAGAATTGTAGAGCTGGAAGTGACCACATGGGTCATTAAGTTCAACTCTCTGCAATGCAGGAATCTTTTGCCCAATGTCCGGCTCAAATCTATAACAATGAGATGAAGAGTTTCATACTGTACCAGCTGAACTATCCAGTGTTCCTCAATGAGGAATTATCAACATAGTGAGGGACTATTAACTTTGACTGGTAAGACAACTATGGCTATTTCTGGACTGGGATAACCTGACCACTGTGGTCTGTGCACTGGCAAGCTCCAGTTTGGATTATTGGAATGTGCTATATGTGAAATTGTGCTTGTGGTTGCAGTAGAAGCTGCAGCTGCTGCAAAATGCGATTGATTACACTGCTGCTCACCTGATTACACTGCTGCTGAAAGATATTACACTGGCTGCCAGTTAGTGTGTGAAGCTTTAATTGCTGTACTGGTGTACAATGGACCAAGATACCTAAAAGTTAATCTCACCCCTTATATATTCTTCTGATGCCTGCAGGAGAGGGCCTTCTGCAGGTACCATCATATCAGGTGGTCATTGTGCATGCTGTTGGAGTGATGCCTTTGGTATTGCAGCATCTACCTTTTGGAACTCTCTCCCAAAGGAAGACACTGTCTCTATTGCCTTTTTGGCACCTGTCATGGGCTTTTCTTGTCTTCTAAATAGATATTTTTTATCTTAGCTGGTGATTGTATTTGAATTTGTTTTATACATGCAATTGATATAACTTTCATTATTGTATTTTTGATAGGTGAAATCATTTTGGGATTCTGCATAAGAAGTGATTAACAAATGAAACGTCTCAGTTGGTGCTTCTGAGTGCAAATTTCTCCCTTTTTCTCCATCTCTGGATTCTTTGGCCGTCTGCTATTTGCTGTGGCTTGTCAGGGGCTTCTTAAGCCTCCTGTTTTGCTGCCTGTCTTGCCTTGCATAAATAAGGGTTTCAAAGGACCCTGGCACTGCATGCCACAATACACAGTTGATGGGCAAGATTTGGCTCATTTAAGGTGACCATAGCTCACTTAATTAAAGCATGGTGTTGATAACACCAAGGTTGCAGGTTTGAACCCGATAAGGGATAGCTGCATATTCCTACATTGCAGGGGGTTGGACTAGATGATCCTCAGGGTCCCTTCCAATTCTATGATTCTATGATTTATGGGAGGGGCTATTGTTTTGTTTGTTGCTGTTTTTGTGTTTTTACATTGCAAACTGCTCTGTGATCATTTGGATGAATGGCAGTATGGAAATTTAATAAATAATAAAAATAGATGACTGTCCTCTATAAAGTAGAACATGTGGCCACCCTTGGCTCAGTAGATCATGCCTACATTTTTTTTTTAATTGTACATTTGGCTCATTTAAAAAAAAAAATTAATAATAAACTGGAATCCATTGCTTTAGCTTTTCTAAACAGATTGCAAATGGTTTTGGTGTATGGATTCTCAATAATATGATAGAACCTTTTTTTAAAAAGAAAAAAGCAGCCCTTGCAAATTTGCCTCCACCTAATCTCTCTCTCTCTCACTCTCAAAATGCTGACTGAGTGATTTTCTAACTGGTGGTGGGCAGAGAAAGCAATGAAGATAACCAGGCTTGGCTGATAACTGGTTTTTGAAACTGATAAATTGCAGATGCATTCAGTCTTGCCAGCTGCCACAGTTGTTTGGGAGTCTCCTGCTAATCCATATAGTAAACTGTGATTATCTGAAAAGTGTGGGCTGCAGATCTACTGACTCCAGTTGTTAGAATTACACAACCACTCCTACATTATATGATGCATTCTCTTATCTATTTCGAACCACTCTCTTTTCATCATCTTCTCAGGATAATGAATCATCAAGCTCACAATTGTTCTTTCCCGACCCCAACCGTTTTCGTTGTTTTGTTTTGTTTGGGGTGGATTTCTAAAATTACTCTTTTCTCTCTTTTTGCTTCAATCCCATGCATTATTATTTTTTCTTACTCAGAAATATGTCACACGATTCAGTGAAATGGGGTTGGGTGTGTGTAGGCTGGCACTGTCAAAGTGCTACATTTAGGGTGGCATCCAGTAAAGCAGTTTTGCTAGGGCAAGGACTTTTGGCTGCAAAATAGAACTTCCCTCTTCCTCGCCCCAAATCCATTCTAAGGGTTTCCCCAAAGAGCAGATCTGAGGAGGGTGTGGGACACACAGGAAGATGAGAGGGAGGGTAAGTTCCATTAGGTAAAGGTAAAGGTACCCCTGCCCGTACGGGCCAGTCTTGACAGACTCTAGGGTTGTGCGCCCATCTCACTTAAGAGGCCGGGGGCCAGTGCTTTCCGAAGACTCTTCCGGGTCACGTGGCCAGCGTGACAAAGCTGCATCTGGCAAGCCAGCACAGCACACGGAAACGCCGTTTACCTTCCCGCCAGTAAGCGGTCCCTATTTATCTACTTGCACCCGGGGGTGCTTTTGAACTGCTAGGTTGGCAGGCACTGGGACCGAGCAGCGGGAGCGCACCCCGCCACGGGGATTCGAACCGCCGACCTTTCGATCGGCAAGCCCTAGGCGCTGAGGCTTTTACCCACAGTGCCACCCGCGTCCCGTAAGTTCCATTGCACAAGTAGTAATCCTTACCCTAATGGAACTACTTATTTAGATGTCACTCTCAGCAACGCAGCAGCGGTTGTTGGTGCCCTGGGCACACACACTGGGAGGCGGGACATGGAGGGTGAAGAAAGCCCATTGCGCCAGCCCAGCCATTGCCACCGGAGGGACCCCACCCCCACTAGAGCAAAGCGGGGCCATGCTGAGCCACCTTCCCACCTGCACAGGGGGGAGCCTGGCTGTCAGGGACTGGGCAGAGGAGGAATGGTGGAGACCTCCTCCCCAGCCTGAACCTTCCAGAGAAGAGGAAGACAGTATAGATTTACAACAGTGGTTTGTAGGAGGACATAGCTCAGAGGTAGATGAGGGGCAAAGTTGGGAAATAATGGGAGAGGAGGAGGAGGAGGCAGAGCTGGAGCAGCTGGCTAACACATTATCATTAGAAAGCCTTCCAGACCCTCCTTCTCCCAGAACCCAGCGAGCAATGAAAATGGGAGAGCAAATGGCTCAGAGACAAATGGTGGGTTGTGCTACTGACGATTGAGGAGAGAAAGGGGGTGGAGATTACTTGGAGCAATGCCATTACTCCAAGAGGCTGCATTTGTAAGCCTCCCTCTGTGAATATTGAATGAAAGACATTGATTAGAACTTTCCTTGTCCATCTATTCCTGGCAGCCTATCGTGGGGGGATCGGATTCCTTGACGCCTGATACCAACCGGCCAACACAGCCCTTGATGGGCAAATCCTCCTGGTGCGGCAACACCCATGGAGGGGAGCACCAGGCTGGGCCATACTAGGGTCGCCTGCATGGGGGTGCCTGGTTTGCGCCCCCTCAAAAATGGTGTGCCTGTAACCACAGCCCCCCTGGCATCCCACACTATGCCACTGGTCACTCTACATGTTGCAGTCCTGTGCATGCTCACATGGAAGTTCCCTTGAATTCAAGGAAGTGGGTCTCTCCCCCCACCAAGACCCACTCATCAGTTCCATGATCCTTAAGTTTATTTTCTAGATTTATAGACGGCTTTCAGGCAAAAAATATTATATAAGAAGCCTCCCAAAGTGGTTTCAAACTATGGACATATCCAGCACTCTTACATTCATTATCCAGTCATGGATAATCCTGTGAACTGTAGTTTGCTAAGTGTGTGGTGAATTTAATGACATGCATTTGACCCAGGTATTCACACACAAAACCAATGCAATATTTAAAACCCTGAAAACATCCCATGAATCATGTGCTTAATCTTTCCGCAGGTGGGATTTTGAACCACTTTCCCTGCTGGTTTCTTGACCGTTCTTGCTTTATAGGGGTTACTGTAAAACTGATTTCATTGCATTAGGGCAACTTTCTAAATTTACTGCCAGAACATTTACACTCCCCTCTCTGAAAGAGTCAAAGAATTTGACACGGTGACATTTCTGCCGGCAATTCTATAAGGTGGAGAATGGCAGCGTGTAACAGGTGAAGATATATATAATGTAATATTTCCTCATGTATCGGGAGTATCATAAATTATAGCTCTCCCCACTTTCTTTCTCCCAGACAAAGTTTACATAGCAAGGGAATAGAGACAGTGTTTATTTTCTGGCAGCAAATTTATTGTAAGCTGCTGGGGCGTAGAGCTACCATGATAAAGCAAGCCTGGAAGTAGCTGCAAGAACTGCTGCTATCTGTATGCAGCTTGAAAAAAAATAGGGGGGGGGGAGAGCCTCCAAAGAGGAGAAATTAGCTTCTTAAGCAAGTACTAAAGCAATAGGTTGCACTCTGTTGGGTTCAAGCAACCCATATCACTTTTTGACAAATGAAAGGCAGCATGAAGTGATCTATTAGGTCACAGCACCATCCGACTCGGTGCAGTGCTGTATCTCTGAAATAGGGTTTGTAGAAGTGATTTGCTCACATTAAGTCTTCCCTATCGTACGGTTGTTGTTGTTGCTGCTGGTTAGTCGTTTAGTCGTGTCCGACTCTTCGTGACCCCACGGACCAGAGCACACCAGGCACTTCTGTCTTCCACTGCCTCCCGCAGTTTAGTCAAACGCATGCTGGTAGCTTCTAGAACACTATCCAACCATCTCATCCTCTGTCGTCCCCTTCTCCTTGTGCCCTCCATCTTTCCCAACCTCAGGGTCTTTCCCAGGGAGTCTTCTTTTCTCATGAGATGGCCAAAGTACTGGAGCCTCAGCTTCAGGATCTGTCCTTCCAGTGAGCACTCAGGGCTGATTTCCCTAAGAATGAATCATAGAATCATAGAATCATAGAGTTGGAAGAGACCACAAGGCCCATCGAGTCCAACCCCCTGCCAAGCAGGAAAAGAATGGATAGGTTTGATCTTCTTTCAGTTCATGGGACACTCAAGAGTCTCCTCCAGCACCATAATTCAAAAGCATCAATTCTCTGGCGATCAGACTTCTTTATGGTCCAGCTCTCACTTCCATACATCACTACTGGGAAAACCATAGCTTTAACTTTACGGACCTTTGTTGGCAAGGTGATGTCTCTACTTCTCAAGATGCTGTCTAGGACTGTCATTGCCCTTCTCCCAAGAAGCAGGCGTCTTTTAATTTTGTGGCTGCTGTCACCATCTGCAGTGATCATGGAGCCCAAGAAAGTAAAATCTCTCACTGTCTCCATTTCTTCCCCTTCGATTTGCCAGGAGGTGATGGGACCAGTGGCCATGATCTTCGTTTTTTTGATGTTGAGCTTCAATCCATATTAGGGTTACCCAAATTGAAAGCTTCTCTTTTGGCAACTAGGAGGAATTTTCTCCAATCTTCAGTGTTTCATTCATTCATTCATTCATTCATTCCCAGCGGAGGAAGGGGGGGAATAACCTAAAGTATATCATCATGGGTGGCAGCGAATAAAATTTGGCCTTCCATATAGGGCTGGATTCCATCTCCCATTATCCCTGAACATTGACTATGATGGCTGGGGCTGACAGGAGCTGGAGTCCCACAATATCTAGGGAGTCACAGGATAGCCACCCCTGCTATAAAGTTTGGCCTGCTTGCAACAAGTTGATCCTCTGCACACTATTTCCCAGTATGTTTCTGAGCACAATTCAAAGCGTCAATGTTGACCTTTAAAGCTCTAAATGGCCTCGGCTCAGTATACCTGAAGGAGCATCTCCAACCCCATCATTCAGCCCAGACACTGAGGTCCAGTTCTAAGGGTCTTCTTGGAGTGAGGGAACCAGTTGCAGGGAACCAGGCAGAGGGCCTTCTCGGTAGTGGCACCCTCCCTGTGGAATGCCCTCCCATCAGATGTCAAGGAGATAAAGAACTACTACACAACTTTTAGAAGACATTTGAAGTATTGGGAAGTTTTTAATGTTTGATGTTTTATTTTTCTAGAAGCAGAAAAATAGATGGGCAGCATATGATGATGATGATGATGATGATGATGATGATAAGCTGCAATCTTAAAGGTAAGCAAATCCTATTGAACTTCTTCTTCTTTACTTACAACAAAGGAATTCAGAGGTGTGTACAGTGCTCTCCTCATACCAAGCAAAGAGGGAGTAGCTAGCTCCAAGTTGCTCAGTGGGTTTCATGGCTAAGCAGGAATTGAATGTTGGTATCCTGAGGCCAATTCCAATGTTCTCATTGACACTACAACACATTAGAAAACTGCTCACGATCCTATGCCTGTTGACAGAAAAGTGAGTAAGACTTGCACCTGAACAGAATATAACATTTTCCATGGAACAGCTATGCATGGTGATTTCAGAAATCACCAGTGAAACCCTCTTAAAAAACAAACAAACAAGTAATTTGAAAATTTGTACACAAGTTCAGTTTAATGTCTCAACAACCTAATAGATTCTCACATAAGACTTGTTTCTGAGTAAGCCTGCTTGCAAACACATGGAGCATCTGCAGGTGCAATGTCCTATAGGACAAAGGAAGCTACAGTCATCTGTGTACATGCATCAAGGCCAGCCCACCCATGAAGCAAGGTGAGTCAAATGCCTCAGGAAGCAGGTTCCACAAGAGCAGAAGATCCTGATGGAGATCTTCATTACCCCCTTGTTTCCAGTGTAGATCTTCACTCTCCCCTTCTTCCCTGAAACTTGGGGGTTGTAGGACATGGAGACAGAATAAGGACATTCTTTGAAGTCAACCTTCCTCACCTTTTCAGAATTGTGAGCCCAGGGTGGGAATCAGAAATGCCCCCCTCAACACTTGAATTGGTGTGGCCTCAGGGAAGGCCGAAGAGGGTGTGGCCACCTCTAATTCAGGATCAGATCAGGCAAAGTATTATCACTAAACAGTTCCTGCCTTGGAGCAGCCCTCGCAATCTGGGTTAGTGTTGCGGTTCTTATTTTCAAAATGCCAACGAGCTTAAATTAAGTTGTGATTCTAGTTCCCTTAGTTTAGACACCTCTCGTCTCTTTGTTCCAGATGTGGGTGGAGATATGTGCTATTCTGAGTGCTTTTGTGTGTTTTTTAAAAAAAGAAAAATGAAAGAAAAATAAAGGTGCAAGTATTCATATAAGTGTATCACATGCCAACACAAAACAGCTTCCATAGGTTACAGAAAAATAGGAGTCAGTACTCTACACCATTGAATACGGTCACACACAAAAATCCTGGCTATAATGCCAAATTACAGTCCTTCAGTGGACTGTTACACTTCTGTTAGATCTTCCTTTTAAAAAACCTTGTGCTAGAAATGAATCCAGTTTGCTCAGTCTTCCCTCCCCTCTGAACATGAACTTTGGTCTCTGGCATCACCCCTGCCTGCCATACAAGTAAATATGCTTGCAGATGTTTCAAAAAGGATTATTAAGTCTTGATGGGTAGGACTGTGTGGGAGGACAGGAGACACTTGTAGGGAACCCTTTTCTCAAATACCCTTCTTCACTAATTAGGAAATTGACAAGAAGAGTTATTAAAAACAAATTAAATATAAGTGCTATTAAACTTCTAAAGCTGACACGTTTGACATTTCCTTCTTCTGCATCCCAGGAGATTTTCTTCAGGAATATAACTAATGTTTTTCATGAATGTTCTTTTATATATATATAATGCAGCTTTCATAATAAAACGACGTCTCTTAGCAAACACACGCGTGCGCACAAATGCACACTACCACACTCTAAACATAAATAGCACAGGAACACTTCAGGTGAAGCTTGTTAAAGTGAATCATACCTCTCTATCACCTGAAGGGTACTTCAATCAGCAGTAGCAGGTAAGCTGTCATTCCACTGTGTTTCTGAAAAGGGTGAAAACTGGGACGCGTTATTATGGATATGTATCAAAGAGTGGCGAGGCCTCAACAGGTGAATTACATGTAATTTTGCACATCCTGCTACACAAAGAATATTGAAAAGATACGAGATGGGGCAAAAGTGATGGAAAATGGGCCTCTGGAACCGGAACTATGAGAAGACTTGGAGAAAATTAGGTTTATATTCATCATGGGGAGGGGGGAGATGATAAAAATGGGCCATGATTGATGCATATAAAATGATAAGAGACGTGGAGAAAGCGATTGCAATGAAAGTGTTCCAGTGGGTAATCATCTCTAGGAAAGGAAATTAGAAGTCTAAAAGAGAAAAGTCCAGAGGAGAACATAAAATGTACAAAGTTCGCTTTCAATGCAGCTTCTGATACGTGCGAATTGGATGAGCCTAGTTAAGAAAGGCACCTGAATCATTCCAGATGCCAATAGCAATGTAAATTGTTCCCAGGGCTTCTTCACCTAAGGCACAATTAACTTAGGGGTGCCATCGCAACACAATGTGGTTATGGCCAGTAGCTCATATGGCTTTATTTAAAGGGTTAAGACAAATTCAGGGACAAATACAGCTGATATTAGTCACAATATTTGAGGCCTTTTTTCATGTCAATTATATATGCCCGTCCCAGATGACCAAACACAAGCATTGTACAGGTGCACAATTTTTCCAAATGAGACCTTAACATGACAAGTGCTATTAGAGTTGTGTTAACACATGAAAAAAACAGGTTGTGTTTGCGTGCACAGCAATGGCAAAGCAAAGTATATGAATCTTGGGGGGGGGGGGTTCCCCTACAAAAAAAATTAAAGGGAAAGAAAAGAAAGACAGTCAGAGGAATGACCTAAGTGAAAAAGTTGAACTGAGCAGATAAGGCATACTGCCATGTGGGAATGGTTTTCTCCCATTTCAAATTTGCAGCAAGCAAGGCCTAGGTTTTTCCAGCACTGGAGTATGTTTTGACCCATCCTTTACCCCTTTCAAGGGAACTGAGAGACCATGATTAATTTTAAGGCAATGGGGGGTCTGACTGGGGAAGCTGTGATCCAGGGGTTGCCAACATTTTTGGGCATGCATATTTGGGTGGGTGCCTGTCACAAAACAGCCATGAGCATAACCCAAAATTGCTGCTATGCAGGCATGGTATGATGATGATGACGACAGAAATGGTTGCCATATCTAAAAGAACAGAAAAAGAGAGAGGGACACAAAATGGTACAGGCATGCTCACCATCAGGGTGGTAGGGAGAGGACATACAAGAGTCGCCATCTTGCTTGCTCATAGAAGCAGACTCTTTGCACATATCCCCTGTTCACAATGGAAGCTATCCAAAGAAATCTGGGCATGTTAAAGAGGAGTGTTCATCGTAGGAAAGACCGAGCCATTGCACACAGGAACTGAATAGTCACTCATGTCATGCATTGTGGTGTTTTTTTTAAGGGGATGTTTACTGAAACCTTTTGCGGGCATGATAAGGTGTACTGGCAGGCATACTGGCACCTGTGGGTACCATCTTAACAACCATTGCTGTATGGAACAGATCCTGGTTCACTGTTTTCTTCAGCCTTAACAACAGTGCAATAGAACAATTCTAGCAGAACAGAAAGATGGGTGAGACAAAGAGACATTTATCTTCTGAACTATGAAGTATCTGTTTAAGGCTACAGTACAGTTCTGCAGATTGCTAAGCAAACTTTGGTCCGACTGAAGCCAGGGTTTCTGATTCAGTAGTGTCGCCACCATTTGGCATTCCAGGCCCCCTGTGCCTTTGAAATCTATAGCTGAGAAAGATATGCAACCAATGCAGTTTTCCCCAGTAATGCTTGTCTCTTTTGTACCCCATTATCTGACCCTATAAAATTATAGTGGCTATTAATAATCCTACAAAAAGAGTTCAGGTATGATCCAAACTAAGCATTTCAGAAAACCAAATTGATTTTTCAGGTTGTTCTTTGAGTATGTGCTTAACTCGCTTCTAGAGAAAGTCATGGACCCTAAAAGCGCTTCGCTTCGGCTGGATCCTCCAACATTTCTCCATTGAAAATAGCGATGTCCTATTCCACAACAACAACAACAACCAAACAGCTTATTTATCATTTATATCCCACCCAACTGTCTAGGTTGTCCCAGCCACTCTGGGTGGCTTCCAACATAGGTAAAAGCACAATAAAGCATTAAACTTTTTTTTTTTAAAAAAAAAAAACTTTCCTATATAGGGCTGCCTTCAGATGTCTTCTAAAAGTTGTATAGTTACTTATCTCTTTGACTCAGGGGTCGCATAACTCCAGAACCTCTAACATTTCTCCAGTGGAAATAGGGACGTCTGAAGGAAAAGCAGGACATTCCAGGATCAAATCAGAAAGTGGGACGATTTCTGTAAATCTAAAACTGTCCCTGGAAAATAGGGACAACAATAGCAGGGCCTGGGAGCATGCAACATGTTCAGTTAGATCATTCAATGGAAGGGTGGAAGGGCTGCCACCCCCCCCCCCCAAAAAAAAAAGCTCAAGAACTTTTCCATCTGAATTTTCACTGTTTGAAATATACCTACTTATCTCAAATAGCATTGATTGAACTTATGGCTCACCCATGCTGTCCAGCCACTTTCTCCTGATTTCAGTATACTGCTGAATCAGAATCAGTTTTTCTGCAGATTGATGTTTGTTCCAATTCAGCAGTAAAGAGCAGGGCTTCCTGTGGGAAAGCAGTGGGATAAGCAGAAAACCTTTTGAATCTGTGCTTTGAAGGCAGGAAGTGTGGACAAGCCTTTATAGTGCTTCTGAATAGATGCAGATATGATTGCTCTGTTACTAGCAGTAACCATTGTAATAGAATGTCCTTGCAGTACAAAAAGGCACTTGAGAGTGCTCTAAAGTGTCCTTCTAAAATAGCCTTCATTTTGTCCCCATCTTTGCAGCATATTCCCCTAGTGCCCATAAAGTTGTATTTTGCTTGTTTGTTTTATTCTTCTTCTTCTTCTTCTTCTTCTTTTTATACTACGAAACTGCCTCGTTCCATTCTCTGAATTTGGTTTTTCTCATCACTTTTTAATAGCCACTTTTGCAATTTTCTGATCAGACCAATAAATGTTAACAGCTTGTATTAAAGATTTTACATCTCTTCTGTTAAAAGCACTTAACAGAAGCACAGCCCCTAGTAAAGAAGCTATGATGAAATGAAGAGCTTTGGTATACTAGACAGTTAAGGCTTAACTATGGGGAAAATACGCTGTTAAAACACCACTGAGGTTTATATTTGACAAGCATTGGCAGTAAGTGAAATAAAGAAAACATACAAGTCCAACTGGTAGAGCATGAGACTCCTAATCTCAGGGTAGTGTATTTGAGCCCCACGTTGGGCAAACGATTCCAGCATTGCAGGGAGTTGGACTGGATGACATGCACACACACACAATTTTAAATCTCAGCTTTTCAGATAGCAGATCAATGTCTGATGTAGAAATATTTAATATGGTTTGCTTATGCAGTTTTGCAGTTTCCTGGTTTTGTGCAAATCAGAGAAATCAAAAGGAAAAACGCACAAACACACATACAGTCATACCTCATGTTACGTTTGCTTCATGTTACGTTCTTTCAGGTTACGTCCTGCGGTGACCCGGAAGTACCGGAAAGAGTTACTTCCGAGTTTTGCCGCTCACGCATGGGCACAAGCGCTAATTCATGCTTTGCGCATGCGCACAGGTGCCAAATTGCACCGTGCACCTGCACAGATATGATGCTCCAGGCTGCGCTCTTTTCATGTTGCGAACGGGCCTCCGGAACGGATCCCATTCGCAGCCAGAGGTACCACTGTACCTCCATTCAGGAGCACAGTGGAAATATTTACAAGTATTGGGCAGCAGAATTCTTCAGGCCTCATGTTCTCCCCCCCCCCTCTAAACCCACTGGGGTTGTGTGGTGTGTTCAAAGGAAAATGCTCCACATCTTGCCTCTGCCATAAATGCTATGTCACCTTCAGGAAGCCAGAGTTTCTTAACCCCACCTTTTCAAAAGATACAAAATTGGGAATGCTGATACAGTGGTACCTCGGGTTAAGAACTTAATTCGTTCTGGAGGTCTGTTCTTAAACTAAAACTGTTCTTAACCCGAGGGACCACTTTAGCTAATGGGGCCTCCTGCTGCCACCGTGCCGCCGCCGCACAATTTCTGTTCTCATCCTGAAGCAAAGTTCTTAACCCAAGGTACTATTTCTGGGTTAGCCGAGTCTGTAACCTGAAGCATCTGTAACCTGAAGCATCTGTAACCTGAGGTACCACTGTAATTATAGTGAAATTGTTAGGATTACTGGCAAATAATGAGTATATATGAAGTTTAAAACAGACATTGGGGAATGCATTCCATCATCCCTGAACATTACCCATGTTGGCTGAGGCCAATGGAAGTTGGAGAATATATAGGGAATCATAGAGACTCCATTCCTGTTCTAAAAGCACTCTATAAATGCTATATGTCACAAAGTGAAATTTATAGAATGTTATAGGTTGAATGGGCTGGAAGAAATAAACACTGCTCTTTTCAACAATTGATTTTCATATATTTATTCTCTGTATTCTCAAATATCTTACGTTAAGTCTGGTTATTTTATCTTCTTTTTTTTAAGATGGAAAAAAATCAACACAGGCTTAGTGGGAGCCCTATAATTTATTTGTCTTCTTTTTGAAAAGTTGTTCCAGTTTCCAACCAAGGGACCACGACATTCAGAAAGTCACTTTCCAGAGGAAACTCTGCTTCACAGGGAAGCAGGCACGAGAGGCTAGCAGGTACAGAAGAACTTGTCATTATTTCTGCAGTCAGCTTTGAATCTAAAGCACTCCATGATTCAAGAAAGCCAAGGACCTATAAAATGATGGAGCGACTGAAGCTCTGAGATGTCTTGGTTTTGAAAGGCAGAGCCTGCAGGCAGGTAGTTTATGCAATATGGAAACAGGCGTATGAAAGGGCTTTGATTTATTAAAGAATGTTTTATCACCTGTGCTTTGACTGTGGGGGAGCTGAGTCACAGAAGAATGCAAGTCATAATGATTACATGTATTTGGGTTGAAAACATCTATTGTCTCTTTCCCTTCTCACCATCTTTCTTGCTGTTAATCCCCACAACTCCATTGTTGTCTCTCTTGAAGCTATTAGGATGATGAATAGGCCACATACATAGACATATATGTATGTATATATGATTTTAAAGGAGTTCAGGGGTTTTTTTAGTTTCTTTTATTAATCCGTATTTTTCAGCTGTTTGTAGCTTGCTGCCTGGAAGGAAGGATAGGATAGAAATTTTGAATCATTCATTCGTATTTGTTATACAGGACTTTTCAGAGTGAAGGAATGCAGTTTCTGGGAAAGGTTGCAAGTTTTTTTTTGTTTTTGACTGACAGGCAGTTAGCTAGAAGTGTAGCAGCTATGGCAAGACTTAGGGCTGTTTCAAACTCTGTGCAAGTGGAGTTCCACTCATCCAACTAGACCTTTCCTCTCCTTCCCTAAGCATGACCCCCCAAATTTGCTCTCAAGAGCCTTGAAACTCTCTAGATCTGATTTTAAGTGTGCACTGGGGGGGGGGGAGGACTGACAGGGACAGAAGAGGAAGAGAAAGTTCTATTGCACACATGTGAAACTGCAGCATACGATGCAATCCATGATATTTCAATCAGGGAGAGGCATGAATATAAACCAACAACCAAGTTGCGTGTGGAGGTCCCCAAGCCACCCCTCAAAATAATTCACAAATCACACGTAATTTTAGTTTAAGGTTTTTGGCACTATTTTGGCCACAACTTTATTAAAATACATAATCTGTGAGTGGTTGCTTAGGCATTGGTTATGACTATCTGTCCCCCCGCCTGGGACAGAACTGACTTTCCGAACTCCTTCAGAAGCCAGTGAAGGGAAAACAATGTTGGGGATCAGTTGAGCCCTCAGTCCCACCCAGCGGCAGTCCCTCAGCGCTCACCCAACCAGCTCCCCAAGGCTTGTCGGCCCTGGTCCCATTTCAGGGATTGGACGAAATCGTGACAAGCCCCAGGATTCCTTTAATGGAATTCCCTTCCAGCACCATTGGAGGGGCAGGCACAGCCTATCCTGACCCCTCCTCCACCAATTTTTATAACCAATGCCTAACCGCAACCTTACAAGTTGTGACGAATTGCTAAGTAGTAGGCAAAAACCAAATGGCACCAGCCAATCAGCCAAATGGACAAAATTCCTACTAGGCCCCTGCCCCAACGGCAGACAACCCCATGACAGGCATAGCAAGGTCAACCGGAACACAGGGAGGGCGGGCGGGTGATCTGATGCACTCTGCGAAAGAGAAAGCAAAAGCAGAATGCCCCCAATATTTAAAGCCTTTGGTCCCACCCACCCAATTTGGAACATGCAATTTGCCCCAGCAACCCGGTCAGCCAATCGTTGCTTCAGGCAATAACCATTAACCTGCCTGGCAACAGAGGGTTGGCCTGGCAGACCCCACCGCAACACGTACTCTCATTTTAGGGAGAACACACTTTGTACAACCGGTCATGTAAAATGCAAGCCCATACCTGTCTACTCAGAAGAAGGGACGGATGGCTCCCTCTGTTTCTGTCCCATGTCAAATGCTCTTTCATAAGTCAGTTCTGACCCGCTTCTGAATTAAAACTGGGTTTAAATACCTAAGCACACTTTTAAGTAGTATTCCGAATAAAATACATTTTAAAATATGATTTTTTTTTCTAAAACACATTATTTTTAGTGAATTTTTAGTACCTAAAAAAGAAGAAGAACTGCACTGTAAGGTTTGGAGAAGAGGGAAATCTGATGGATGCTTCCATTCCAATCAGTGCATTAGTCCTAGAGGTGCAAATTATGCCAATTTGCTTGACTATGTGGAACAAGCTAATTCTTCTTAATCAGAAGTCTCATTGGACAGGATTACAACCTTGGTATAGAAGTAGTTGTTCTGGCTACTGCTTTCAGATGGCTCAATCATACTTAAGCACTCCTAATTCACAATGGCTCAAATGGAAGAGATGGTCCTGTTCTCTATGGTTAGCATTGATGGGACCTAGATATACCGTATTTTTTGCTCTATAAGACTCACTTTTTCCCTCCTAAAAAGTAAGGGGAAATGTGTGTGCATCTTATGGAGCGGATGCAGGCTGCACAGCTATCCCCGAAGCCAGAACAGAAAGAGGGATTGCTGCTTTCACTGAGCAGCGATCCCTCTTGCTGTTCTGGCTTCTGAGATTCAGAATCCCCCCCCCCCTTGTTTTCCTCCTCCAAAAACTAGGTGCACCTTGTGGTCTGGTTCATCTTATAGAGCGAAAAATACGGTACTTAACTTAAACAGGAAGCATGCAAAATCTCTCTTGTAAATCAGATGCAGAAGTATAGTGATTTCCCTCCTGGAGTGTATGGTTTTCGTTTTCGTTTTGTTTTTTGGGTTTTGTTTTGTTTTTTAGCTTTTGTAAAGCACACACATCTAGCACAGATACTAGTTTTCAGGTTACCTATAAACAACTCGTTCAGAGGCAAACCAAGTTATGCCAATCAATTAATCAGCAGTTCTCCTCCCATGTCATTGGTTGATTTTTAATCTTTGATTACAGGCAGATTTTTGTTTGTGAAGGCTTCATCTGCTCTGCCTCACAATGATACTTATCCTAAAGTTAGATAAAAGTAATTGAAGCGCATCTATTTAATTGCTCTTGTTTTAAGGGGAGAAAACCATAAATGAGTGTGAATAATGAATACGCTGTTTTTCGTAATTTGCTTGAAACCGGCACTACACTTTTGACTTTTTATTAAAATATGTTACTGATATCTGGAGGTGAGACACTGCTGAAAACTCTCAGAGTATTCCCTCAAGTAATAGCATATGGAGTCTGAATTCAAGCAGCTGACTGATGTTTATTTAAAAATGTTCTGCTGAACTAATCCATTATACATTGCTTCCATTTTTTCTTTACCCTCTGATTTCTATCCAACAGCATACAATGCTAGAGTTACATTATTTAAAAAACAAAATAAACTACCTGACTGCAATGCAAAGTGTTGTTATGGTTCCTTGCTAAGTAATTAGCTGTTTTGTTTTATGTGTTTGGGAAGCTGGAGCCTGGGCTTCATAAAGAGAAAACATAATTAATGATCAAGAGTAACTTCAAGCCTTGGGAATAGGGCTGCTCATGGTGGCAACAGTGGAAGGCCGGATGTGTGGGACTGTTGGTCCCAATCCCTATGCAAGCTTCAGGCCATTGGACAATGGATACTGGACTAACTCAGACCTGCCCACTCATATTTCAGAGCTTTCCACTGGTCTTCAGAGCATTCCATTGCATGCCATTGGTGGGTCTTTCATGGAGTATGAATGGTTCTGTAACTGGTGATAAGGTCTGGGTCAACCTTTGAGAAACTTGCATTCCAGGTCAACCCCTACTGACTGTTGGGATTCCATTCCACCCTTTGCTGCAGACATGGGATTGTTGCATGTCACATGTCTGTTTACAATCCAGAAAAGATTGCTGGTGTGAGCAGAACTTCTGTTCTGTATTGTTTTTGTTTTCAGTCTGTCTCCGAGAAGACGGCAAGGAGAGATGCAATGTTTTCATTGTCCTGATTTATGTGTAATAAATGCATAGTTTAGTATGTGTCTACAGCCTCAAGCCTCTTCTGTTGCACAGTTTACACTGCTGAGTTAAGTGTGCTGAAGTCTGCAAGCTTGAGTCACTGATCATGTCGGAGCAGAGGTCGAGGGATCTCCACAGCAGCAAGGCTGAAGGGAGACACTCCACATGGGGCCAAGCCAGATGGCCTTTCGACACCCCCCCCCCCCGATTCCGACACTGACCAGCTCTTGGTGGACCTACCATCCAGGCAAATTCTGCAGCAATCAACTTCATGACTTCCTCCTCACATCAAACTATATTTCCCTTTGAAGAAGAAGAAGAAGTAGAAGAAGAAAAAGAAGAAAAATAAGAAAAACAACTGCAACATTACAGAATAACAATACTGAACTGCTTTTCAGGGTTGTATGTATCCTTGGTTTGTTTTAGTTTTGTTTTGTTTTGAAAGCCTGCTGATTATATTTCTATATTATTAGTTGCTTTAAACTGCTGTATGTACTCCACTTGAGGATTCTTTGGTTAAGGAAGACTAACAAATAGAAGGCTGGAGAGCCTTTCTCCTGTTCTTCCTTTGGAAGATATGCATCTAGGGACAGATTTGCCCATTTCTCTAAGCTTGTATACTACTTAGTCTTCATTGTACAGCTCAATGATTAAGCCCCTTTGTGGCAAGAAACACTGATTGTACCATAACAACGTCTGGGTGCTGACTCACAAGTTGATGTTGCTTCCATCAAATACACAAGTGATTGTAAAGAAAAAGAGTACATCTGAGATTTACTAGTTTCCTTGTTTATACACCTTATTGTGGAGCAGTTGCCCTTGGTGATATATTTTTGTGTGACTTTGCATTTTGTTAATATATCACTACTCTGTATCTTGTTTGTTGGCTGACTGCAACTGGCAACTTTGGGGGTCAACAGCAGTCAGGTGATATGCAATATTCAGAAGGGGCCTCACACTGGATCCACAGCACATTCAGAATTGGGACCATATGACTGCTCTTCTCCCATGTGCCCATTTTACTTTTCTCCCACAGGAATCAATGACAAGGAGATATGTAAAGACATTCACTCAACAGTGTATGTGTTTCAAGCTGTGCCTGTTCAATGTTTCTTTTATATCCTGGGTTTTGCACAGCTTCCTTGGTGCATGCTAAAGCAGGACAGAATATTGGGAGAACAGCATCAAATCTAATGAACTGACACTGAAAAACACTGTCTACCAATCCTTCCACCTACCTACCTGTCAACCTACCTATCTAAACTTTGAAGTACGTGTCTAGCTCTTTGCATGCAGAATGGTTCCGGATGCTTTACTATTCCTAATTATCTTTGCAATACAGTTTATAGTTCTGCAAACATTTTGCCTGCATTTCCCATTCCCGCCCTCCCGCACTTTCATTAGTGCCTTAATCCATTTGGCTATCTGCCTATCACCTGTCTTTCTCTCCTCCATCTCATGCATAAGCACCTTATGTTGTAACAATATCAGCCACGTTGGTTTTTAATTAGATTTTATTTTAATCTGCTGTGGGATTTCACTTTCTGGTTCTGCTCATGCTTGAGTATAATTCTGTCTTGGGGAACAGAAATCTGCCAGCCTCCACCAGTTGCAGAGCTTAGACCTTCTTCCACTCAATAACATCAAAGCAGATGGCCTACAACACAAAGGAAGTTTTTCAAGTAGTTCATGTTTTGCAGTGTGATTTACCAAGGATGGGTTCACTTGATCAAACTGAACATTTTCTAGCTCAAAGTTTCGTTTCATTTTCTTTTAAACTGTTGCTCTAAAGTTGAAACTACAAGCTCCACAGCAAGTGGCCTGTTTTAGACTATTGTTTCTGCTCATAATGAAATGATGCTTTATTGTACAGGAGTACCTCGGGTTAAGTACTTAATTCGTTCTGGAGGTCTGTTCTTAACCTGAAACTGTTCTTAACCTGAAGCACCACTTTAGCTAATGGGGCCTCCTGCTGCTGCCACACCGCCAGAGCACAATTTCTGTTCTCACCCTGAAGCAAAGTTCTTAACCTGAGGTACTATTTCTGGGTTAGCGGAGCCTGTAACCTGAAGCGTATGTAACCTGAAGCGTATGTAACCCAAGGTACCACTGTATTATCCTAGACCCTGCAAGTGTCCGTATTTTCCAGGGACAGCTCCAGATTTATAGAAGCCATCCCAGTCTCTGATTTGATCCAGGAAAATCCTACTTTTCCTTGGGACGTCCCTATTTCCATTGGAGAAATGTTGGAGGGTATGGAGTTATATACTTCTTCAGAAGTCAGATACGTCTTCAGATTCTTCAATGTGCATGCACACGAAAGCTCATACCAATAACAAACTTAGTTGGTCTCTAAGGTGCTACTGGAAGGATTTTTTTTTTTTCTTTCGACTACGGCAGACCAACACGGCTACCTACCTACTACCTACTAAAGGTATATATAACCTTTAGAAGGCATCTGAAGGCAGCCCTGTATAGGGAAGTTTTTTAATGTGTAATGTTTTATTATGTTTTAATATATTTTGGAAGCTGCCCAGAGTGGCTGGGGCAATGCAGTCAAATTGGCGGGGAATAATAATAATAATAATAATAATAATAATAATAATAATAATAATAATAATAGTGTCCCTATTTTCATCAGAGAAATGTTGTGGGGTATGCAGAAATATCAATTTGCCACAAGCAGTTAGTACATGCACACATGGGCAAGTGAGCTAGCAAAAACTTGCAAAGGAGAGTTGGTTTCCCATACTCATTTCCAAGGCTGCTACATAGTTCTGCTTATTTTCTTTTCCACTCTTAAATCTGAAGTCCTTAAGCCATCACAATTCTCACAGTATGCTTAAGGGGTCAATTTGCACTTCACTTGTGCATTGAGTTCTCCTGTTTAAAAAGTAATCTGTCCACTGCACCCCTGGGGTCTTAGTGAATAGAGTATTTAACACAGCTAAATCTACCGCCTGCTAGGAGAAGCTTAAACCCCTGGAGAGGTGAGGTGGCGCTAGCTGAAGCACATTTTTTGCAATGCTTTTATAACAAATATGGGTTCCTTTCCCCCTGGGAGCACAGCCAATATATTTTTATAATGATACGTTACACGACATTGTGGAGTACCTTCATGTGCAACACACATGCTGAGATGTCTTCAGCAGTCATGTTTCTGTCCTGATGTCTAGTGTCAAGCATTTTATGGGCTGTTTCACATAAATTTATCTCCCAACTTTTCAATGATGAAGACAGCAAAAGGTCTCTAAGTAAGTTGACAGGTTTTGTTTTTTTTTTTTTTGTTGTTTTTTTTTTGCAAAGCAGTTGTAGATCTACTTAGTGGATTCTACTGTATAATAATTTATAAGGAAAGAGTATGTGGAATAAGATGGAATACTCAGTTCCCTCACTTTCTGATGTTTAGAGGCTCGTATACAAATAAACGAATGAAGTCAAGGTCTAAATCAGGGTGGCCAGCTCCCACGAGACTGCAAACTACTTATAGAGTTAAAAACTGACAGTGATCTACCCCCTTTTGGGTTCAGGGCAAAAATGTTGAAGTTTTTTTTTTTTTTTTGGCAACCCAAAGATGTTGAGCTTCTTTGAGGGGAGCCAGTGATCTGCCAGTGATCTACCACAAACGTCCAGTGATCTACTGGTAGATCACGATCTACCTGTTGGACATGCCTGGTCTAAATGAACTTAATATATTTCTTTTACATGTGCATGCAAGAATTCAAAACTAGATCAAAATACAATCTCTGACTAATAGCCAATAGAATATTCAATAATAGCTGGATAATCTTGTACGGTTTTAGACGGCGTTCTTCAAAGCCTTGCAATGCATTGATTACAAAAGTAGTGTTCAAGATGCTTTGCCCAACATGATTTGAGACATAGACAGTGGCATCTGCTTGAAGAGATTCACTATGCGCATGAACTTAGGTACTCATGTTGCATACAGTGTTGCTGCAAGTTCAAAACACAAGAAGAAGAAGAGTTTGGATTTGATATCCCGCTTTATCACTACCCGAAGGAGTCTCAAAGTGGCTCACAATCTCCTTTCCCTTCCTCCCCCACAACAAACACTCTGTGAGGTGAGTGGGGCTGAGAGACTTCAAAAAAGTGTGACTAGCCCAAGGTCACCCAGCAGCTGCATGTGGAGGAGCGGAGACGCGAACCCGGTTCACCAGATTACGAGACTACCGCTCTTAACCACTACACCACTACACCAAATAATTCAAAACTCTTCTGCAATACAGCAGTATGCAAGACCCATGAGCTTGTATGGAGGTAGGTGCCAATGCTTTCTATTGCCAATACAGCACCATCTGTGAATAGGAGGAGGAGGAGGAGTTTGGATTTGATATCCCGCCTTATCACTACCCGAAGGAGTCTCAAAGCGGCTAACATTCTCCTTTCCCTTCCTCCCCCACAACAAACACTCTGTGAGGTGAGTGGGGCTGAGACTTCAAAGAAGTGTGACTAGCCCAAGGTCACCCAACAGCTGCATGTGGAGGAGTGGGGAAGCGAACCTGGTTCACCAGATTGCGAGTCCACCGCTCTTAACCACTACACCACACTGGCTCTGAGGCTCCTATTCCACACTGGATAGGAGGAAGCATTAGAGCCTTGTTCATTAGGGCAAATGGGGCACTGCCCAGTCAACATCAGACCGTCTTCAACTAGCCCCACCTTCTTTCTAGGAGGTGGCAATGACAATCAACTTTCTCCTCCTTAGTTTCAGGGTTCCTGAGCACATGGGTGAGTCTAAATGTATTCAGCTTAGCAAAAGGACCCCTGGGTCAGAAGCTGCAGTAGGGAAACCTGCTTTGCAAAAATGTGCATTTTAGGCAACATTGCATACAATATTCTGCATATTAAGAGAAATCTGCATTAAAATGTTGCTGGATTTTATGAGGATTCATTTTTTAAAAAATAAATACAGTGGTACCTCAGGTTACATATGCTTCAGGTTACATACGCTTCAGGTTACAGACTCCACTAACCCAGAAATAGTGCTTCAGGTTAAGAACTTTGCTTCAGGATGAGAACAGAAATTGTGCTCCGGCGGTGCGGCAGCAGCAGGAGGCCCCATTAGCTAAAGTGGTGCTTCAGGTTAAGAACAGTTTCAGGTTAAGTACGGACCTCCGGAACGAATTAAGTACCGTATTTTTCCCTCTATAACACGCAGATTTTTTCTCCTAAAAAGGAAGGGGAAATGTCTGTGCGTGTTATAGAGCGAATGTGTGGTCCCTGGAGCCAAAAAATCAAGCATAAGTCAAATCGCGAGTCACGGAGAAGGGAAACCTGAAAAGAGTTTCAGGTTTCCCTTCTCCGTGACTGCTTTCCTGCATTCTGCCTCAGGGTCTTACTGCCCACCCTTCTCTGTTTCGTTGCTGTGATTGCTGAAACGGAACAAAGAGCAGGGAAAGCCCCTCCCCTCCAGGCAAGCAGAGTGTCGTTCTTTCTAATTCCTCTCTGTGCTCCGGTGCTGCTGGGGGAGAGGGAGAGAGAGTGGGGGAGGGAGAGGGAGAGGGGGGGAGGGAGAGAGAGGGGGGGAGGGAGAGAGGGGGGAGGGAGGGAGGGAGGGAGGGAGGGAGAGAGAGAGAGAGAGAGAGAGAGAGAGAGAGAGAGAGAGAGAGAGAGATGGCTGGCTTGGGGGGGAACTTTTGCCTTTCTTTCCTCCCACCCGTTAAATCCCTCTCCAGCATTCTTAGCCAGCTGCTTCTCTGCACACCCCTCTCATGTCCCTTCTTTGTTTTTCCTTCACTCCCCACTTAAAATGTGGTTACAAAGCATAGATCAACATGGATCCTCAGGATCTTTGCATTGAGTCACCCCAAATTCACCATCTGATCACATAGCATGTCCATGGCTACAGCCTGCCCCCCCAAAATCACGCACCCATTGTTGCCTGGGGCTGCAATGGTGCAAAACGTGGTTAAAAAGCATGGATCCACATGGATCCTCAGGATCTTTGCATTGGGTCACCCCAAATTCACCATAAGATCACATAGCATGTCCATGGCTACAGCCTGCACCAAAAAAAGCACGCACCCACTGTTGCCTGGGGCTGCAATGGTGCAAAAATGTGGTTACAAAGCATGGATCCACAGGGATTCTCAGGATCTTTGCATTGGGTCACCCCAAATTCACCATCAGATCACATAGCATGTCCATGGCTACAGCCTGCACCCAAAAAATCATGCACCCACTGTTGCCTGGGGCTGCAATGGTGCAAAAACGTGGTTACAAAGCATGGATCCACAGGGATTCTCAGGATCTTTGCATTGGGTCACCCCAAATTCACCATCAGATCACATAGCATGTCCATGGCTACAGCCTGCACCAAAAAAACACCCACCCACTGTTGCCTGGGGCTGCAATGGTGCAAAAATGTGGTTACAAAGCATGGATCCACAGGGATTCTCAGGATCTTTGCATTGGGTCACCCCAAATTCACCATCAGATCACATAGCATGTCCATGGCTACAGCCTGCACCCAAAAAATCACGCACCCACTGTTGCCTGGGGCTGCAATGGTGCAAAAACGTGGTTACAAAGCATGGATCCACAGGAATTCTCAGGATTTTTGCATTGGGTCACCCCAAATTCACCATCAGATCACATGTCTGTGGCCACAGCATGAAGCACAAAAATGATACATCCACTGTTTCATTCAGAATGTTTTTTCCCTTGTTTTCCTCCTCTAAAAACGATGTGCGTGTTATGGTCAGGTGCGTGTTATAGAGCGAAAAATACGGTACTTAGCCCAAGGTAAAAGGTAAAGGTAAAGGAACCCCTGACCATTAGGTCCAGTCATGGCCGACTCAGGGGTTGCAGCGCTCATCTCGCTTTATTGGCCGAGGGAGCCTGCGTACAGCTTCCGGGTCATGCGGCGACTAAGCCGCTTCTGGCAAACCAGAGCAGCGCACGGAAACGCTGTTTACCTTCCCGCCGGAGCGGTACCTATTTATTTACTTGCACTTTGTGCTTTTGAACTGCTAGGTTGGCAGGAGCAGGGACCGAGCAATGGGAGCTCACCCCGTCACGGGGATTTGAACCGCCGACCTTCTGATCGGCAAGTCCTAGGCTCTGTGGTTTAACCCACAGCGCCACCCGCAACCCGAGGTACCACTGTATATAAAGCACAAACTGATACGGAAATGTGGAGAACAGAACTTAAGAGCATAACAATGAGGAAAAACTGAGAGAAACTGAAATTGACTGATTCACCCATCTCTACACGTAACTGCAGAGGGAGAACAGTAATGGAAGATCAGTTGTTTTCGGGGAGGCAATGTCTCACATTGCTGTTCTCCTTTTTTAAGGAACCCATGAATTCCACAGAACACACTGCTGCAAAATCCGTGTTTGTGTGTGTGTCCTTGCAGCTTTTCTAGCCTTCAGGGTTCACAACCGAAATCTCACTAGAGCTTCTCATTTTGCTGCTAGGGCTAGAGAAGAAATGTAGCATCTGTCGGCTTTCCCCAGTGCACTCAATCCCAGGGGGTCCATTTTAATCTGTGTAGCATTTCCCCTAAGTGGAACTCTGACAAGTATTCAGTCTGGCCAAGTATCAAGAATGAGGTGAATTTCAGCAGGCCTGGAATTGGGTGAAGCATGCCAGAAGCAGTATGTAAAATTCCTCAGGGCTTTCTTTCCCGCTTAAAAAGATATATATATATTTCAACAACAAAAAAGTGCCTGCCCAAAGTTACAACTTCCCACATGCTATGTGACAATCACTGTCTCCTCTCTTCATATTTTTATGCAAAATCCTCTGCTCGTGGCTTGAGTACTGCAAAAAAGAACGTATAGTGATATCTATTTTTCTTAAAACAACACCACCACCACACACAATCTGGTGTTGAGTTAATTCATACTATCAAGGGACAATGCCAGAGTAAGGGTAAGTACCAAAGCATTTTTTAATTGTATAGTATAAATATAATAATATAAATAAGGAAAAGTGGGGGGGGGGGGGAGAGAACTCACAAACTACCTCTGTCTATATATCATCCATAGCATGAACACTGCATATCTGGATCTGGACGTGGGTGGTGCTGTGGTCTAAACCACTGAGCCCCTCCTTGGGCCTGCAGATCAGAAGATCAATGGTTTGAATCCACTCAATGGTGGTGAGCTCCTGTTGCTCTGTTCCAGCTTCTGCCAACCTAGCAGTTCGAAAGCATACCAGTGCAAGCAGATAAATAGGTACTGCTGTGGTGGGAAGCTAAACAGCATTTCTGTGCATTCTGGCACTCATCATGGTGTTCCGTTGCACCAGAAGCGGTTTAGTCATGCTGACCATTGTTACCCAGAAAGCTGTCTGTGGACAAATGCCAGCTCCCTTGGCCTTAAAGTGAGATGAGCACTACACCCCATAGTTGCCTTTGACTGGACTTAACTGTCCAGGGGTCCTTTACCTTTACCTATATCTTGACCATGCATACGAATATTAAACCAATCTTCTACCTATTTATTTACATTGCCATCTGCTATGAAAACATCACAAGGCACTTAACCATGAATTCCATTAAAAAAAAAAAAGTTGCAATAAGATGGATTCCACAGCACCAATAACAGTCAGGGTAAAACTTAAGTTTAGATGTTTTAACAAAAGGCTGACATCAGTACCCTTCAAACGTCTCTGTAATGAAACCAATAAAAGCGTGTAGCTGTACTAAATATTTAGGGCAGGATTAAACTAAGTTGTTGCATGCATGGAACAAGTTCTATTTATGTACTGGGATTCCCTCACCATCTGCTAAATCTGTTCAGGAAGTTTGGGGGAACCCCCAGAGTAGAATATATGGGGAGAAGAGGGACCTCTTCCCCAAGCACATACCCCACTTACTGAAACACTGAGTTCCACCTTTTGTTCATGCATAATACTTATTCCAATCACAACTAAGTACTTCTTAAAGTGGGCCGAAAACAATAAGATGCATTTGAAGGTACTTGAAGTGAAGGGGTCAAAGCATTTTGTCATAATGATAGACTGTGTCCATTAGGTCCGTTTAAGAGACAGGAAATTTCTTATGCTGTGTTTAAATTTCCATTTCTATCTCTCCATCTGGATCGAAATGAATCCCCGACGCTGCTAACAACATAATCATCATAATAAAATGCTTATTAACACAATTAAAGCAAATCTTTCATAAAATAAAGCATAAAATCCTAATCATAATAGATATAAACCCAGCGACAACATGATTAGCAATACAAAGGACGCAGGAGGGCAACGCTCTGAAAACTAATACAGAGATTGTACATCTTCCTCTCCTC
Source organism: Podarcis muralis (assembly GCF_964188315.1). Taxonomy (NCBI): domain Eukaryota; kingdom Metazoa; phylum Chordata; class Lepidosauria; order Squamata; family Lacertidae; genus Podarcis; species Podarcis muralis. The sequence goes on from NC_135658.1 coordinate 87,678,038, forward strand.
TCCTCTCTTCTCCCCAACCCAGCAGATGTGGGTTTCGCATGTTCAGGCTCAATCTTTAATGCCTCTCGTGACCATAGCTGTCAACTTACATATTTGAAAATAAGGGACCAGCAGCCTTGAAAATAAGGGATCAGCAGCCAAAATAAGGGATTTTCCGAACACAGGTATGTTCAGCTTCTGAGCCCCTCCGAGCCAAAGGCAGAAAGCCCAGCCAGCAGCCAAACGAAGCCTCAAGCGGTGGTTCCCACAGCACAGCAACCCGGCAAAGGGGATGCAGCAAGGAAAACCACCGTCACCTCTCCACTGGGAAGCGCTGAGCAAAGGCGAGTCCCCAGGCAACGCAGCCGATTTGATTGGCACAAGGCATGCAAGCTCCACCCCCCAGTCGTTCTTAGACTCCTCATTGGGTGAGCAACGCAGCCAAGCAACACAGTTGGAGCCTCCCTCCTCCCTGGCCGGCAGGCAGGGAGGGAAAGGAGCTGCTTCCTTTGAAACCCGGGAAATTTAAGGGACATCATCAATAAGGGACAGCAGTGGGGCACAGCGCTGGGATAAGGGACTTTCCCACCAAATAAGGGACGGTTGACAGCTATGCTCGTGACCCAACAGAAGCTGCACCCATTGCATTTTATATGATGTGAGGAACCACCCCAACACATCTCCTTACCGAAGTTGCCAGAATAATTCTTACTTATGATGAAGAAACATATCAGTCTTTCTGTTTATCAGTGGTCTTGGAAATTTTCGCAGGTGATGAAATTTGCAGTCTTAAGAGCTCTTTGACTGTAGTAATCAATACACTGTCTAGGTAAATTACCCTTTGTTGTAATCCCTGAAACCTTAGAAGCTAAATTAATGGTTTCATTACCATGCTAAAAACCCTTGGGCAATTCACAGGCCAAATACCATTACCCTGCAGTGTTACGACTCTCTCCTTTCTTGAAGAGCCTTTGATGTTTCCTGTAATTCAGATGCATAGAGTGGCTAAAAACAGCTTTGCTTATTTCTCTACACTGCCCCCCCCAAAAAAAAAGAGAGAGAGAGTGCTCAGTTGCTAGAAAGTGCTTGGACCAATTACAGTTATCTTTCCTGTAGAGCTGGACATTAACAGTTCTTTTGAAAACGAAATTAGCTATATGGAAGATATCTCCTCATAGGTGGATAAACGTAAAGGCTACTAGACATGACTTGAAAACATGGGAGTAAAATGGGGAACATGCTTCTCATTTGATTCACTTAATGCTATTTGTATAGCACTTTCGAGTGTTCAAAGCAATTCACATATACAGGTGAAACTCGGAAAATTAGAATATCGTGGAAAAGTTCATTTATTTCAGTAATTCAACTTAAAAGGTGAAACTAATATATGAGATAGACTCATGACATGCAAAGCAAGATATGTCAAGCCTCTATTTGTTATAATTGTGATTATCATAGTGTACAGCTGATAAAAAACCCAAATTAACAATCTCAGAAAATTAGAATATTAAATGAAATCAGCAAAACAAGGATTGCAAATAGACCAATATTGGACCTCTGAGAAGTAGAAGCATGCACATGTACTCAGTGCTTGGTTTGGGCCCCTTTTGCATCAATTACTGCCTCAATGCAGCGTGGCATGGATGCTATCAGCCTGTGGCACTGCTGAGGTGTTATGGAAGACCAGGATGCTTCAATAGCAGCCTCCAGCTCTTCTGCATTGCTCGGTCTCATGTCTCTCATCTGTCTCTTGGCAATGCCCCATAGATTACTGGCCAATCAAGCACAGTAATCCCATGGGCATTGAACCAGGTTTTGGTACTTTTGGCCATGTGGGCAGGTGCCAAAGTCCTGCTGGAAAATGAAGTCAGCATCCCCATAAAGCTCATCTGCGGAAGGAAGCATGAAATGCTTCAAAATCTCCTGGTAGACGGCTGTGTTGACCCTGGACTTCATTAAGCACAGTGGACCAACACCAGCTGATGACATGGCTCCCCAAATCTCTTTTCTGATGAGAGCAGCTTTTGCATCTCATTTGAAACCAAGGCCCCAGTCTGGAGGAAGAATGGGGAGGCACACAATGCCAGATGCTTGAAGTCCAATGTGAAGTTTCCACAGTCTGTGTTGATTTGAGGAGCCATGTCATCAGCTGGTGTTGACCAGAGCCAGGAGAAGAAGATGAAGGAGAAGAAGGAGAAAGCCTTCAACATCAAAAGTAAAATGCAGCGGCATAGTATGGCCAGGGCCACAGGATGGTTACCTCAGGCACAAAATTCTTCGGGGCGCAACCTACGCTATGTCGCTGGGCTACAGCACTCCCAAAGGTGACATGAGACTGGGAGGGAGGTAGCTCCCTTTCCTGGCTCGTCAACACGTAGAGCCTATGGCGTGAGAGTCTCACGGGTGGGCTGTGAGTGGAGAGTGAGCAGCTGACCAGGCCCTCCCCAACTGGGGTGAGGCCCTGCCTCACTGCCTGTTCCCTTTGACACCTCGGATCCTCATCCTTTGCTTGCAGGCACCGCACACCACATGCTTCTCACACCACCATGGCTGGTGCTGCCACCTGGTTTGGATCCAGATTTGTTCCTTTGCAAAACAGAGCACCTTGGTTTTGAGGTGCTTTGTGGCTTGCCCAGTTCCACTAGTCCATCAGCAATAATTCTGAATTCCAACAAATACAGTACCTTTTTTAAAAGAAAACATGGCAAAATGTGAGTGGCAAGTAATGTGTAGACACCTAACCCCAAGCAATATGTAAGGAATAATCTGTTAGAGTTGCTGAACGCTCGGAAATGTGTTTCTGGCTGCCTATCTTTGCCCTTTCAGCAATCAAGCTGTCAGTCTTTATAGAGTAAATAGGTAATTGAAAGTACGTAAATGTGCTTTCCTTCTAAAGTTCATTTGAAGCCTCTAGGGATACAACTCGGAGGGAGAGGAAAGAAATCCACTTGCACCTTGAATTCTCAATAACATTTCTGTTAATCCATGCATGCAAAATCATTCCCAAGACATGCCCTGCTCTTGTATTGTAAAGAAAAGATGTGCTTTTTTAAGGATCTGAGGAAGAGTGGGGAGTATACTGTGAAGTTCTGAGGACACTGTCTTGAGGGCTGGTTTCCACACATACTATTATTGGCATTGTGACTGAGAACCAGCTCTCCACACAGTTGGTATATGTGTGGATGGAAACTTAGGAAAATAAGAAGCTGTATTATACCAAGTCAAGCCATTGGTCCATCTAGTTCAATATTGTGTTTACAATATAAGAAAGATATTGAGAAGCTGGAACATGTGCAGAGGAGGGTGCCCAAGATGATCAAGGGTCTGAAAACCAAGCTTTATGGGGAAGTTGGGTATATTTAGCCTGGAAAAGAGGAAACTCAGAAGAGATCTGATAGCCATCTTCAAGCATCTAAAGGGCTGTCACATGGAAGAAGGAGCAAGCTCGTTTTCTCCTGCTCCAGAGGTGAGGAACCAAACCAATGAATTCAAGTTATAAGAAAGATTCCGACTAAACATCAGAAAGAACTTTCTGACTGTAAGACCTGTTTGACAGTGAAACGGACTTCCTCAGAAGGTGATGGAGCTTTTTGAGCATAGGCTGAATGACCATCTGTCATGGATGCTTTAGTTGTGATTCCTGCAATTACAAGATGACCCTTGGGATCCCTTCCAACTCTACAATTCTGTGATTCTATGATCTATAATTCTATGACTGGTAACGGCTCTCAGGGATTTTAGACAGTGTCTCTCATAGACCTACCTAGATATGCCAGGGATAGAACCTTCTGCATGCAAAGCAATTGCTCTATCACTGAGCTGTCTGGTGATGTCTGATCAAAGTTAAGCACTTTGGGACCCACTGATTCTAATCAGAGAGATTAAAAAAGCCTTATCAACTCTCTCATTTTCACCACTGGGATTTAAAAGTTCTTAGATTAAACTGGGGGACCTTATAGGAAGGATCAAAAGGAGTTGTCTTATTGGTCTATTCAGTTCAGTATTACCTGGGCTCACTGGAAGCAGATCTCCAGGGTTTTAGACAGTGGCCTCTCCTAGCCATACTTGAAGATTATGAACCAGAGACCTTCTGCATGTCTCCCAAAGATACAGTGGTGCCCCGCAAGACGAATGCCTCGCAAGACGAAAAACTCGCTAGACGAAAGAGTTTTCCGTTTTTTGAGTTGTTCTGCAAGACAAATTTCCCTATGGGCTTGCTTCGCAAGACGAAACGTCTTGCAAGTTCTTGCGAGTTTGTTTCCTTTTTCTTAAAGCCACTAAGCCGCTAAGCCGTTAATAGCTGCTAAGCCGTTAATAGCCACTAAGCTGCTAAGCCGCTAATAGCTGCTAAGCCGCTATGCTGCTAATAGCTGTGCTTCGCAAGACGAAAAAACCGCAAGACAAAGAGACTCGCGGAACGGATTAATTTCGTCTTGCGAGGCACCACTGTATGTATGTGATTTCAGCTGCTGTGGTTATACAATGATAGTTGCAAGGGATCAGATTTCTGGAGAATAATTATCCACAAAGTCATTGTATTAGCAAGGATTTCCAGTGATGATAGATGATTGATAGATGTTAGGTAGGTAGGTAGGTAGGTAGATGATAGATAGATAGATAGATAGATAGATAGATAGATAGATAGATAGATAGATATAGATAGATGATGATACATAGATGATAGTTAGATAGATAGATGATAGATGATAGCTACTTTATTTGCATTAGCCACTAGTCATAGCAATAAGATGAAATATATTGGAGATAGAGCTACATAGCTATACAAAATACATTCTGGAGGTTTACATCAATACAAATGACAGAATTGATACATGATCCTTTAGCCACAGATAAAATAGGCTTTCTTTTGATTTTTTTAAAAAGCTGAGCAATGTTAGAAAGTTAATCAAATAACAGATCTTATTCTAATTGTCCCTGCTAAAAAAAAGTTGCAATTTTTGCTGCCACATGATTATCTTGAATTCCAGTGCTTAAACAGGAAATTAAATGTCTTTTTTCACTAAAAATAAATAAATTGGGTTGACAGAATTAGCCGTGAGAACAAACATTTTCCTTTGTTCTATAAAATCAAAATGTTCCATGGGCCAAAATATGGCAGTTCCTTATCCCTGCGCACACGCTCTCTCTCTCTATATATATATATTAACAGTCATGAGTATTTGGATACAAACATGAATTTACCTACACATCATTGTTTGTGTGTTGTATTTGTGCTACTGCAAATTTAATGAATGATTTCAATATCTGAAGTTTCACAATATAGATACAGTCCGTGATCACTAGCCAATCAGAGTGAATTTCAGCATTTGGACAGATGTGTCGTGCTGCTTATTAACACTGTCAGTCACCTTGACAGAACATGCATTGTAAGGAACCAGACATCTCAGCTGGGAAAGTTGTGTAGTGGATAGGATTAGGGACTTTGTTCATACCGAGTTTATGTTTCAGTAATGCATCCCTTTGCTCAATTCTGATCCCGCAGCATTGCAGAAATTGTATCCCATGTTTCTTGATGAGATTAAGTCACACTTGGTCGTAACAAACAAACAAAAGCCCTCCCTGATCAAATGCAATGCGTGTGGTGCAGCTTCAGAAGGATTGTAGAGATGCAAAGAAAGAAAGGTAAATTTAGCCACCAGGAAGCTTAAGTGAGAGAACTCAGCAGTAGCTGTGCAAACTCTCATAAATACCAAAAAAGGATTATAAGTGCCTTTTGAAATCCAAAAAGTGTGCTAACTAGATATGACTGTGGCACTGCTTGGAGTATTGCCAGCCAAATCAAGAATAACAACAGCTTTCAGAATAGACTCCTCCAAGGCTCTCATGCTTATAATGTGCTGTTGCCTTGCAACATTTTTAATTCAGAGAAGTTCCATTCCCCCTGCTCATCACTTAACATCACTTGCACAGAAAAAAGTTGCTGATTGTGAACCTTTCGCCACTGAAGCTCAAGGGGAAGCCCACCCGTTAGGCAAGGTGAGGTGACCGCCTTAGGTGGCAGAATCCACAAGGGCAGCAGATCCAGCCTCCAAGGAGTGCATCACCTGCTGTGGGTGCTGCTGCCACTACTGTTGTGGCAGCAATAGCTGCAGCACACTCCTCAAAGGCTAGATCTTCCACCTCCTTGGCAGGGTCCCCCATGTCGGACTTGCGTTCGCTACAGCCGAGGTACTCCTCCTCCGGTCAAGTCCTTCGGAATCGCCTCTAATAATAATAATAATAATAATAATAATAATAATAATAATAATAATAATTTTTATTTATACCCCGCCCTCCCCAGCCAAGGCCGGGCTCAGAGCCTTGATAATTAATTAATGATAATTAACGACCTGAGCCTTTGATAAGCCTCTAGGCACGTTCCCCATTACACAGAGTATCAAAGCAGTAGAAGTGATGAGATTTATGAGCTACATTGTAAGGTTTTATTCCTAACTACACAGACAGAAGAGAAATAAACATGCTCTCTCTGTGGAAGCAGAGAGCAACTGGAAAACAAAGGAACAGGAAACCAGTAACGTCACATCCTTCTCCTGTCTTCCATGAGACTTCCAACAGTCTGGAATCCCTGGAATGTAAACAGAGTCTTGTGACTCCAAAAGCACTGCACAGTGGCACAAACAGAAACTAACACCCCATGCCCTCCTCTATAGTGGCCTCTTGGCAAACAGAAAATGTTGCTGGTCTCCTTCTCTTACCCTTGTTCTCTATGAAGATCTTTATGCCCACCCCCTTGTTTCAGATGTAGCTCTTCAATCACCCTTTTGTTCCCTGGTGGTGGAGCGCTATGTCGTGGTTCTCCTTAGGCTTCAATATGTATTGGGCCGGCCATGTCCCCAGCAATAATTTTATAGACAATTTACAGCACAACGCTCTCCGTGCCTACTCAGAAGATAGTTTATTGGAGCTGATTCCCTGGTAAGTGAGTACAGTGGAACCTCGGAAGCCGAACACCTCTAAACTTGAATGTTTCGGCTCCCGAATGATCAAAAACTGAAAGTTTCTGGATTTCAAATGATTTTCGGAAGCTGAACGTTCAGTACAGTTTCCGCAGCTTTTGATTGTCTGCAGGATGCTCCTGCAGCCAATCAGAAGCCACGCCTTGGAAGTCAAACGTTTTGGAAGTCGAACAGACTTCCGGAATGGATACTGTTGGACTTCCAGGGTATGTCTGTATTGGATCGCAAGCTTACAGTGCAATCCTACCCATTTTTGTTGAGGTTTAGACCACAGTGCCACCCGTGTCCCGTACAAACCTTAGGAATCAGGTGTTGTCAACATGATTCTTGTAGAAACGTAGGCAGGCTTTAGAGCCAGGCTGTCCACATGGAAACTACTTTCTGCTTGTCCACATTTTAAGTAGGCAGCTGCCAAGGTCTCAGAACCTCAACAATGACTATTAAACATCCCTGAGCAGCCTCCATTATCTGCCTATAGGTTTGATCTTCCACCCCAGGTTTGGGAGAAATTTCTTTTCAATGGTCCAGATTGTTACCTTGAGTTGGATATAGTCCTGCATTGTAATGCCAGTTGAAAAGTCACTTTCCCCCACTGGTGGTTTTTTTTTACCAATATCATGTCCATGACAAAGGGTATAAAACAGATGCAAAACAAAAATATTTAAATATTAATTGCAAAACAAAATATTCCAGACATTGTTGAATCAGCCATAAACCACCCAAACATAAATGGCACTCTGATCTGGTATAAGAGGTTAAAGGTAAAGGTAAAGGTACCCCTGCCCGCACGGGCCAGTCTTGACAGACTCTAGGATTGTGCGCTCATCTCACTCTAGAGGCCGGGAGCCAGCGCTGTCCGCAGAAACTTCCGGGTCACGTGGCCAGCGTGACGAAGCTGCTCCGGCGAACCAGCACCAGAGCAGCACACGGAAACGCCATTTACCTTCCTGCTATAAAGCGGTCCCTATTTATCTACTTGCACCCGGGGGTGCTTTCAAACTGCTAGGTTGGCAGGCGCTGGGACTGAGCAATGGGAGCGCACCCCGCCGCGGGGATTCAAACTGCCGACCATGCGATCGGCAAGTCCTAGGCACTGAGGTTTTACCCACAGCGCCACCCGCGTCCCTTCATATAATTTTTTAAAGATTATTTTCTCCAGTTCAGGGAACTGGAAAAAACAGTCTAAATGCTGTGAAATTGAAAGCTGAACCACCCATGTTAGGAGTTTGAAGATTTGGGAGTTTTCATGAAGGCAAGTACATTGCATATCTGTTACAAATCTCACAATCCAGATAGCACACCAAGTTTTCTACGCTGCTAAAATCTGAAGGTTCTCCCAGATGATCTGCTTTGAAAACTCTTAGAACTATAAAGCTCCCCTAAAAGTATTTCTACATGCTTTTTGAAGACTGAAGCAGGCCACTGGACACAGCCAAACTTCAGATGTGGTGGAAGATTCCACACTAAGAAAAGCCTAGGAAAAAGCAGCGGAAATTTTGGGTTGCACCCTAAGCTGTTATATATGTCTGAACACAGAACTTCAAAAATGTACCTAATTGAGCAAATATATATTTCATCTTGTCTATCCAGATAATGTGACTTGAGACTTAATTCGGTCATTTTTTATTTCTTCCTAAGGTTCCAAGGCTATTACAAAAATTGGAATTTTAATAAAAAGGGTGAAAGTTTGATATATCCAGTGTGATTTATCTATCATTTTTAATGCCAAGATTGCTCCTCGGTATGTCATGTTTAAATACCAGCATGAACTAGGGAATTATCTCACTGGAATTAATTTCACAGTGAGAAATGCACTTGCCCTTCTTAGATTTAAGAAAATGTCCTCTGCAGTGCTTGAAAGAAGATATCAGAATATTCCTTATAATTTATGACTTTGTCTCTGTGTGGCAAAGGAGTGATTGAGGGTGTTGTGTATTAGTTGTTTGGCTGTTCTATAACTATGTGTACATAAGATAAGTTCCCACAGCTCCCGGAATATGTTTTTTACAAAGTTTTTAGGATCCAATGGAATAGTAGGTTAATGAAATAGTGAGAGGACACTTTTACCTCACAGACAATTGCATTGAAAGGTATTTTTTTTGTTTATAAAGTTTTCCACCCTTTCTCATCCCTCTTTTTCTATTACTTTTATTCACATTTTCTTATAACTTTGTTACAACTAACAGTTGATATTTGAGCTGATAACTGATCGCTTATCTGTGACATCAATTTTATGCAACCAAACTATGATGTGATAGTAACCATTGTTGTGTGAGAAAATGGCTATGCAAATTTCTCCCAAATTTAACACAATACTGGAAAAATAAAGAAGATGGGGGGGGGATATAATTGCTTCATGACCATCAGTAATGAACTATCTACTGTCAGTTTAAAGGCTGGTATGTGAATCGTATCAGATATTTGAGATAGGGTGTCTGTGTTAACAGAAAAGAGATTTGTATCACTGGTATCCCAAGTCTTTACTATCTCCTTCTGCAACCCAGAAAAGTAGTTGTTTTTGTTGTTGCTGTTAACTACATCCAAATGACCACATAAAGCTGCAGGGATTTGAGATCAACAACAAAAATGTTGATCATCTAGCCATAAGTAAGGGAGGTGAGGCTGATGCATACAAGGACCTTTTTAGCAGTGGCCCCACAACTCTAAAACTCTCTCCTTGAAATATAGGGTCAGCTCTGTCCTTGGTAGTATTTAGCAGGCTTTATAAAAAATGGTTTAGTTCTGTTTGGGATTGCTTTGTGCGAGACAGTTTAATTTTCATTTTATTGAAAATTGAACTGAGATACTGTATAGTGATTTGGATTTTTTTTTTTTTTTCATGCTATTACTAGGACTGTGATTAAGTTCTCATAATTTATATACCGTATTTTTCGCTCTATAAGACACACTTTTTCCCTCCTAAAAAGTAAGGGGGAATGTGTGTGCATCTTATGGAGCGAATGCAGACTGCGCGGCTATCCCACAAGCCAGAATAGCGAGAGGGAGCGCTATTAAATGAAATGGAGCCATGCCACTCCATTATATCCAGTAAGGGCCAATTGAAAGATCAGGAAAGCCGTCCATCTCCCACTGATAGTGTAATTCAGACTAGAGATGAATTCAGGGGCTAGTAAAAACTCTCCTGTCCTTTGAGGTGATTTAAAGAGCCCCCAAGGTTATTTGAGCCTGCCTCAGGAGAATTTCACTGGCACCTCCCTTTCCATTTTACAAAGGGGGAACCATGACAGAGGGTCACCTTTTTTGACATCCAAGACAGAAAACCATTCAGATATTCCATTGAGGGCTGAAAACATCTCAAGTTAGTCTTGCTGATGGTATTCCCCATTTGTAAAATGTAAATGTGAGCCTCACTCACAAAACTGATGCAGAAGCTAATGGAGAAATTTCGTCAAGCACGGTAGAAACTGTTTATTATTTATTATTGCTAAATTGCTCAGTTATGAATGTGTTATCAAAAGTATTGCACTGTAGTTAAATAGCCTGGGCTGGAATGAAACATGAGGTAAAAATTGTATCTGAGAAACCTCAGGTGTTTGTAAAGGCTGCAATGTATGGGAGGCTGACAGCCAACTGAAGCCTTAGTTACAGTTGCTAGGGAGTGAAACACCTTTGGAAGTTAGCAGTGCTGAAAGTGAATGTCACCCAGAGATCAGGAGAACTAGGAGGGACTAATCTGATTGGTGATCAGATGCACCAATCTATTTCTCTGTGACATCTGAATCAGGAGAAGCTGTGCAATCCTTGGGCTGGTGCCTGACTTGGTGCACTGGATGAGGGTCAATAAACTGAATCCTGGCATGATGGAGAGGCTATGAATGGGCCACTGCAGAGTTCAAATAACTGGCCAATTCTCTCTTTTGGATGGGGTCATTGTCTCCTTAAATGAGCAGCTTCTTTGTCTGGGAGTATTCCTGGACCCATCTCTCTTGCTAAAGGCCCAGTGGCTTGGGAGTGCATTTTACCAGCTTCAATTTTTAATAGCTACAGCCATTTATAGACTATGGTAGCCTAGCCACTGTCATCCATATGCTTGTAACCTCCAGATTGCATTAATACAATGAGCTCAATCTGAGGCCGCTCTGGAGCCATCATATCACATTGCTGCTGAAGGAATTTCACAAGCTGCCAATTAGCTACTGGTTTAGGTTCAAGGTGCTTTTGATGTACAAAGCCCTAGAACAACATGGGACCAGGATACTTAAAACTTCAGCTTACTGCCTACATACCTAACTAGTCGCTGCATTCTGCATAAGGCCACCGGAAACCTGGGCTGGATCTACACTGATCTGTAAAAATGCTATTAAAGGCTATTTTTTTAAAAAAGTTATATAGCTTTCCCATTGCTGACGGATCACTGCTCTGCAGTACCCTCTGGTATCACATTTTTCATAACGCCTTTTTTAACGTTATAACCAACCAGTGTAGATTCACCCCTGCAGAATACCATCCTATCAGACAGTCCATATTGGAATTGGGCCTTTTAAATTAACTCCGTTGGATATCAAGCAAGCACCATCTCCATTGTCTTCTCAATGCCTGCTGAACACATTCCTCTTTCAATATGCATTCTAAAATATTTATCCTGGTTGGTAACTGTCTTTGATTGGTTTTATGTATGCGCTGTTGTGGTTTTAAATCTATATTGGGGGTTTTTCTCACATTATTTGTATTTTAACTATTTTTATATATGTGGTTCTTTGAAATGTGTTGCTTTATTGTAAATCACTTTGGGATGCCTTATGGGTAGTGACTCATCAATTATATTAATAATACTAATACTAATCCCATACTACTACTAATATTGATAACAATAATTATGGTTCAAGAAAATGAGAAGCAGAGGGAGGACTGGACCTGAGAGAAGACTTTAGTCTAGAACAGAAATCAACCTGGATTTGTGAGTACTATCTGGGATGAGGAGAGATAGATGAATTAGGCCCCAGATCGAAATAGATTAAATTGACTCTTATATTTCTTAGTAGCTAGACCAGTTTAAATAAGTCATAACATCTGAAGTTGTAACCTTTTTATCTTACTATAATAAATTTATCTTGTGGTCTTCAAATTAATCCCATTTAGACATACATTAACCCCTATAATCTTTTCATTCTTGTGGGTCAATTCCATGCCTATACTATTCTAATCAGGAAACCATAAAAAGAGGGGAAATTAAGGGAGTGGTTATTTTTAAGATATATGGTGGCAGGAGTAGTTTATTAGGGTTTGAGTTAAAGATGTGTATAATTCTTCTACAGGCACTTTGACATTTAAACATGCTATATCTTCTCTAGGGAATAAAATTAATACTTTATCACCAGTCAAGCTGCAGACTTTGGAGTGGGGGGCATGATTTTTGCTTGAAAGCAGTTTCCTGCTTCATTCAGCACCAACTAAGAAACCTTCAACCTTCCCATTCCATCCTGGTTCTCCACTCATCCAAATGGCTGATGACTGTCCAGCCTGCACATCAAAAGCAATGAAGAAGGCAGAAAAGATACACATTTCATAAGAACATTAGAAGAGCCTGCTGGGTCTGACCAAGACCCTCTCTCTTTCAGCACCCTGTTCTCACAATGGCCATTTCACATTTTCCTGCAATACTATGTATTCTTAGACCTGCCTGTGCATTGTCTTGCCAGGGTGGTACATACTCTGGTTTTCTCCCGCTTGGACTACTGCAGACGCGTTCTGTCTGGGAATACCTTTGAAGGTGACTTGGAAGCTACAATTAATCCAGAATACAGCTACTAGACTGGTGACTGGGAGTGATCGCCGAGACCATATAACACTGGTCCTAAACGAACTGCATTGACTCCCAATACATTTCTGAGCACAATTCAAAATGTTGGTGCTGACCTTTAAACCTTAAACCACTTTGGCCCTGTATACCTGAAGGAGCGTCCCCACCCCCACTGAGGCCCAGCTCTGAGGGCCTTCTGGTGGTTTCCTCATGGTGAGAAGTGAGGTTACAGGGAACCAAGCAGAGGGCCATTTTGGTAGTCATGTTTGCACTGTGGAACACCCTCCCAGCAGATATCAAACAGATAATCAGCTATGCGATTTTTAAAAGACATCTGGAGGCAGTCCTGTTCAGGGAAGTTTTTAGCAAGTAATGTTTTATTGTGCTTTTATTATTTTTTGTTGGGAGCTGCCCAGAGTGGCTGTGGCAACCCAGTCAGATGGGCAGCATAGTAATTATCATCATCATCACCATTATTATTACTATCATTATTCCACTCATGAAATAAGGCATATATAGGAAATGGGGAGGTTTACCATGAGGGTTTCCCCGAACAATAAATAACATACAATACTGTCTATTTCCATATTTTCTAGAAGGAGTTTTTGCATGAACCCAAAAAACATTCTAGATCAATCTTTTGCATCTAGTGTTTTTAAACACACAGGCAGCTGCTCGGATGCTAACTTTAAAAAAAAGGTAAAGGACCCCTGACAGTTAAGTCCAGTCACGAATGACTCTGGGGTTGTGGCGCTCATCTCATTTTACTGGCTGAGGGAGCCGACATTTGTCCGCAGACAGTTTTTCCGAGTCATGTGGCCAGCATGAATAATCCGCTTCTGGCGAAACCAAAGCAGCACATGGAAACGCCATTTACCTTCCTGCCAGCATGGTACTTATTTATCTACTTGCAATTTGAAGTGATTTTGAACTGCTAGGCTGGCAGGAGCAGGGACTGAGCAACGGGAGCTCACCCTGTCGCGGGGATTCGAACCGCCAACCTTCCGATCGGCAAGCCCAAGCTCAGTGGTTTACACCACAGCACCACCCGCGTCCCTAGTACTTACTTTACTGAGAAACAATAAAAATCTCACAGCAGCAGTCTATGCAGCACAGATGCAAATCATACTCTATCCTTTCATGTATGTAGAGATCCACCTTTATTAGTAAAAGAACATAGGGCTATCTAATGTGGTGCTCTTTAGATATTGTGGGCTGTACCTCTGTCAGACCTAACCTAAGTTGCTTGGAGACCATTTGGGTTCAAGCGACTAATAAATCAAAGAAATAACCACCACTGGCCTTCCTGACTGGATCTGATGGGACTTAGCGTCCAAAGCAACTGAAAGGCATCATTTTGGCTATTCCTTGCCTTGACTGACTGGCAACAGACTCTGTAAGCCTTTTCCAGACCTACCTGCAGATACTAAGGGTGGAACCTGGAGCTTTTTGCATGCATAGTATGCAAAGTACACATTATTATACGTGGCATACCACCGAGCTACAAACTATATTTAGGATTAAGCCTTATTGGCAGCAATATTTTCCTCCAAGAAGTGAGCCACCCTGTTCTGTTTAAGAATGTCAAATTTAGGCCCCAAAGACTGTCTTGGGATATATTTAATGATGAGCCTTTCCCCTACAATGTTAGTGTTAATATCAAGTAAATTAGCTTTCCTATTATATCAGCACACATTAATAAAACAAATTTGCTTTTATTAAATCCAGGTTAATTAACACACTGTTTCAACATGCAGGCAGTACCAAAAGCATTAGCATCAAGAAGCATCTATCTTCCTTGAATGCATTTTTGTTCCTTTAACTGATGTCAATGTAATTATTTCTAGTGCAGGGTAAAAGAAACAGTTCTCTGGCTACAATTGTGTGCAGAGTATCTTGAGAGTTACGGAGCAATCCCATGCACAGGAAGATGGTTTAAAGCAGATGATGTTCAACTGGTCGATTACAATCTACCGGTTGATCGCGTGATCCTGATAGCACAACAACTTTAGTGAAGGCTCGCCCAAAAAAGCTCAACAACTTTGGTCAATCCAATGGGTAGATCATTGCCAGTGTTTTTATAGTGGGAGTAGATCACAATCTCTTGGGAGTTGGACATCCCTGGCGTGAAGCAAGCTGGTGTAAGTTAAGCTGGTATGCAGTAACATCATATCCAAGCTTCGTTCAGCAACAGGGCTGTTCTGCTTAAACCCAGCAGGTGAGAAAACAAGTATTTTGAAAAGTGTTCTGTGCTGGGTTGCCAGGTTACATGACCAAGCTAAACAGGCTTAAGATTCAGCCTCAGTCCAGTATATCTGAAGGAGCGTCTCAACCCCCATCATTCCGCCCGGACACTGAGGTCCAGCGCCGAGGGCTTTCTGGTGGTTCCCTCACTGCGAGAAGCCAAGTTACAGGGAACCAGGCAGAGGGCCTTCTCGGTAGTGGCACCCGCCCTGTGGAATGCCCTCCCACCAGCTGTCAATGAGAAAAAACAAGTACCAGACTTTTAGAAGACATCTGAAGGCAGCCCTGTTTAGGGAAGCTTTTAATGTTTGATGCATTACTGTATTTTAATATTTTGTTGGAAGCCGCCCAGAGTGGCTGGGGAAGCCCAGCAAGATGGGTGAGGTATAAATAATAAATTGTTGTTGTTGTTACTATTTCCCCTCTTGCTGGTAACACCATGGCATGCCCACTTTGGGGGACTTTCACGAGCCTTGATTCAGCTAGCTGAAACCTGGCTGAGCAGGTATGGAGCAATTTACACTGGTATATCTTCAGCTGAGCTGGGGTTGGGCACTTAATACTGGCTGAGCCCAGAATCACTAGTTGAGTCAGAGATCCACCACATTTTGAATTCCTCATACCAGTGGATCTTGGCATAGGCTTGCCCACTAAGTATCATTGACTATCGTGGCATTTACTTCTACATAAAGATGCATAGCCATAAAGAAGGCTGATTGACAAAGAATTTATGCTTTTGAATTATGGTGCTGGAGGAGACTCTTGAGAGTCCCATGGACTGCAAGAAGATCAAACCTATCCATTCTTTTCCTGCTTGGCAGGGGGTTGGACTCGATGGCCCTTGTGGTCTCTTCCAACTCTATGATTCTATGATTCTATGATTCATTCTTAGGGAAATCAGCCCTGAGTGCTCACTGGAAGGACAGATCGTGAAGCTGAGGCTCCAATACTCTGGCCACCTCATGAGAAGAGAAGAATCCCTGGAAAAGACCCTGATGTTGGGAAAGATGGAGGGCACAAGGAGAAGGGGACGACAGAGGACAAGATGGTTGGATCTTGTTCTTGAAGCTACCAGCATGAGTTTGACCAAACTGCGGGAGGCAGTGGAAGACAGCAGTGCCTGGCGTGCTCTGGTCCATGGGGTCACGAAAAGTCGAACACGACTAAACGACTAAACAAAAACAACAAAAGATGCATAGAACTTAAGAGCTGATGCAGTGTGGTAGCTAATAGAATGAGCAGGAAAGAAAGTGAGCTGGGAGATCTCTAGTTCAAATTTCACCTAACTCATCCATATCATTTTCTCTAGTACCCAGTCACAGCTACAGTATGTTCCCTTCTCACTTTGTGTAATGGCTTTAATTTTTAAATTTTCGTTGGATAGCTGGATAGCTCAGTTGGTTCGAGCATGGTGCTGGCAATGCCAAGCTTGCAGGTTCGATGCCCATAAGGGACAGCTTCATATTCCTGCATTGCAGGGGGTGGACTAGATGACCCTCAGGGTCCTTCAACTCTACAATTTTATTTAATGTATGTGTTAATATTTTATTTGGCTTCAAGATTCAAAATTACAACATTCAAAACTCTATTATTCTATGAGAGTGCATGGAAAGTTAACATTTTAAATGTCCAAGTCATTAGATACACATTTATGTATACATTTCCTATACGGATTTTCGGTCCTTTTGAATGCATGCATTTCAACCACAAAATACACATTTTTGTGCATACGTTTTGCAAACTGAAAGTGCTCTGCAAAATCTGGAGATGCATGTAATGCGATCAGGAGCTGCATTCCAATCTGCAAGCAAATTTGGGACCATCAAATTGATTCTGGCTGCTTCAAAATCCAGACCAAACAGATTCCTTCTCCATCCCTGGTTATGACCTCACTGTATGACCTTCAGTTTTTGCCCCCATCAGCCATGACCTATTTTAATGTCAAAATAGATGACTGAGATCTCTTATCAGAATGCCTCTCTTTGATCCATTTCAGACTGGAATCAAAGTGTTGTATGTTGTTTTCCAGTGTACTTTTTAATATCTCCTAAATTTATGGATACATTCAAGGTTCTCTTGATGGGAAAACCCCAGCTTTGGGGGCATGAGATGTGGGTGATTTTCACCAGAAAATTGCAGAGGGGAAAACATCACTGTCACAATCCCAAATCTACATCGATTATTGACCTGCAGATCAGAATGGTAGTTAAGTGTCACATGCCTTATAACAAATTTGTTCTTTTTCTGCTGTCAGTGAGATATAACTTTATTTGTGCAATTTCATATTGATCTTTGCTCATTAAACAAAAAGGGCTCATGAGATCTCTGGGGAAACCCAACCAGATGGGTGGGGTATAAATAAATTGTTGTTGCTGTTGTTGTTGTTGTTAATCATTATTTAGCAAAACAGCACAGCACAACTACATAAACTTTATCCCCCCCCCAAAAAAAAAAGATCAACCTCTTAATGTTAAAAACATTTATTTATCATTTTTTGAATGGTCAGAGAACCATTGGGGTTAAATTTTTCTCTATTTTTCTTTTAAACATGTGTTGCAATTCAAAAATGGCTGGATGAAAAATAATTATCTGCTGCTTTGAAAATTGCGTACTCAGTTATGTATACAAATGAACCATAGAAGCAGCAAATTACTTCAGTTCTGGTTTCAAGAGCTATTAACTCCTTGGTGGCCTAGTCCCGCAAAATGATTAAGATACTCATAAATGAATATTTTAAGTGGCAATTTAAACATGAAGTGGAATTGTGCATTCCTAGGTTTGGTTCACATGCATTTCAGACATTCTAGTTAAAGCCATGGTTTCCCCATGGTTTCCCCAGTAGTGATGTATGGAAGTGAGAGCTGGACCATAAAGAAGGCAGATCGCCGAAGAATTGATGCTTTTGAATTATGGTGCTGGAGGAGATTCTTGAGAGTCCCATGGACGGCAAGAAGATCAAATGCATCCATTCCTAAGGAAATTAGCCCTGAGTGCTCACTGGAAGTACAGATCCTGAAGCTGAGGCTCCAACACTTTGGCCACCTCATGAGAAGAGAAGACTCCCTGGAAAAGACCCTGATGTTGGGAAAGATGGAGGGCACAAGGAGAAGGGGACGACAGAGGACAAGATGGTTGGACAGTATTCTCGAAGCTACAAACATGAGTCTGACCAAACTGCGGGAGGCAGTAGAAGACAGGAGTGCCTGGCGTGCTCTGGTCCATGGGGTCACAAAGAGTCGGACACGACTAAACGACTAAAAAACAACAACAGGCTAGTAGACTTCAACTTCTTCATTCCCAGCTTTAACACGAACATGCATTAGAGACCCTCTTCCTAATTTTTCACCATATATTCATATGGTGGTAGGACTGGTGTTGCTGATTGATATCACGCTCTGTGTGAGTTAGGGACTTCTCCTACATGCGAAGACAGGCTCCAGAGGATTGAGTGGACAAGTGGGTCCAGTGGTCAAGAAGGCATTTTCTGCACATGCTGTAGAGACAAGTGAGGAGAAAATGGGACTAGGAAAGTAGACCATCTAGGAAAACTCTGATCCTAAACCTCTGAACACACCTTAAATCAGGCCTTGACTCTGAAACTTTTCCAGCTGTGCTACATGTCTGCATTGGAAGAACTGTCTATTGATCTTGGATTCCTGTTCTTCCCCAGTCTAAATCCCTTCTCCCTGAAATCTCTAGATTTCAGTGGGTCTGAGGTGGGCCCAGCCCTAAATCAAACCAATAATCCTCTTCAGTTGCAGCATGGAGAGGCATAATCCAGGAAGACTCAAAAGCTGAAAACTCAGAAGTAAGTGTTCCGGTTTCCAAACATTTTTTGGAAGCTGAACGTCCGATGTGGTTATCAGCTATTGTTTCCTGGGCGCCTGCACCAATCAGAAGCTGTGCCTTGGTTTTCAAACATTTCGAAAGTCAAACGGACATCCAGAATGGATTAAGTTTGGCACTTTTGTTTTTGCTATTTATTTTGCATTTTTGTTTTTGAAGCTTTTTTAGTTAATTTGTTTTTGTGACTGTGTGGAACCCAGTTCAGCTACTGATTGATTAATTGTTTGACTGCAAAAATGCATAAAAGCCCCCCATCCAAACAATGACTATCATCAGTGCAGGGAGGGAAGAAAATTTATTTTAATTTTTATCGTCTACAGTACTGTCTTTTTTATAGTACAGTACATTGATTACTGCTTTCATTTTATGGATCAATGGTCTTGCTAGATGGTAAAATTCATGTTAAATTGCTCTTTTAGGGGTAGTTTTTAAAAGTCTGGAATGGATTAATCCATTTTGCATTACTTTCTATGGGAAAGCATGCCTTGGTTTTGGAATGTTTTGGTTTTGGAACGGACTTCTGGAACGGAATAAGTTTGAGAACCAAGGTACTACTGTATTTCTTGAAACTGGCCTTAAAATGTAAGGTCCCAAGTCCAGAGTCACAACTTCTTATTTTTAAACTCTTTTCCCTCTCTCTTTCCAGATCTGTGTTGATTACATAGATTACTTCAGGGCAATCATTGCTGATGGAAAGGTTGCCTATTCATGCTCAAAGATAGATTGTTTTTGTATTGTTACTCTAGCTACGTTCTAGAGCTGACATAACCATAAAGGGCAAATCCTGAAATAATTCTAAGCAGGTTTCATAAGTGGGTCACAACCTACCATATCATTAATAATAGTAAGAATTAACATAGACAGTCCTGAAGTCTCATGAGACTCAGTTTTCAGCCTGTTGCTTTTTCCACTATTGATCCAGTCTCAGCTCATATATACCCCCTCCCTCTGACTGTTTCAGCTCATATGAGTAATTGCAGTTATCCCTCTAATGATTTTGCCCCACATGATAGTGCTTCATAACTTTGTGCCTTCTAGGACAGTTGTGCACTGGTAAAGGATGCTCATTAAAATAACAATCAATAACAGGAGAAATATTCCAAAATCCACAGTTGAGCAATACCTTTATCGAAACTGTCACAGATAGTGGTAAGCTTTCACATGCTCCAGAACTGTTAATCAAGCAAGATATTACACAAAGCCCTAGGGAAATGGAATGAAAACTAAATAAACAATAAATGTATGAAGTTTAGACTGGATGTGCCAGCCACGAAGTCAGTTTTTTAGATACATTTGTGAGACAGAGATTGCAAATGGAATAAGTATCTGCTAGGCACCACAGGTATGAGATTACATGTATAAAGTGGTGTTCAGCTAAGTTTTACTCAGAGTAGAACCACTGAAATAAACACATTCATTAATTTCAAGGGGGTATATTCTAACTTGGTTGAATACCACCCCTTGGATTCTGGGACAAAGAAGCAATGACTTCTATCTATTTTTGGAAATACAATGGCTAGCAGCTATCCAGACCAGATCTCATGATTCTCACATAGGGAGGAAGTCTCCATCTGGTGCAGAATCTCAATTCTTCACCCTTTCTTCTCGAACAGGCATCCCCAAACTCGGCCCTCCACATGATTTGGGCCTACAATTCCCATCATCCCTGACCACTGGTCCTGTTAGATAGGGGTGATGGGAGTTGTAGTCCCAAAACATCTGGCGGGCCGAGTTTGGGGATGCCTGTTCTAGAAACTGGCACTGGGAAAAGTTAAAAATAGTATGCATTGCTGTTAACATTCAAATCTGTCATTGTTCAGGTTAGAATCTATATACTGGACCACAGACTGGTCAAATATTGCCAGCTGGCTGACTTGTATTAAACTGCAGGCCCTTGGAGCTGGACCTCACTAAACCCCATAATTTCAGTACCACAAAGGAACCCCAAATAGTGGTGGTGGAGTCGAGGCTACATCAATTCCATTGGGCCTTGGAACTTTCCCCCAATTGTGTCAAGTGTTGCAGCCAAGTCTGTTTACTATGCTCTGTTATTCCCAGTTAGGTAAACCTACATCTGTAGTTTATTCTAAAATTAGGACTACACACAGCCTCCCCAATCTAAACCAGGGCCTGTTTTCTTCTTTCCCCCTGCCTTGCTCCAATCCTGGATCACTCCAATAGGACTCAGTGTGACTTGGGACAATCTGGGATTGCCACAACTTGTTGCAGCTGAATTCTGGGTCATCCTAAATCAGACTAGTTTGGTTTGGGATCTGGGATTTTAGCAGAGTGTTTATACAGTCCTAATTAAAATTATAGGACCAAAATCCAGTCTCAGCAGAGATTACTAGCACAATATCTAAACCACCATCCTGCTAAAAGACAGTTTTCTTAATTACACAAAAAACTGTTGCAGATGCCGATCTGTTTATTTAATTGCCTGAAAAATAACATTCCTATGTGAATTGTACAACTGTTTTTAAACCGACATTCTTTTGCTCTATAGCTCATCCAGTGTGACGTCCAGTCTTCAATATATAGGATGGAATCAATTTATGTCACTCAGTTTTACAGCTTTTCCTAGTTTCCAAAGTTTGTTGTTGTTTTCTTTCTTCCCAAACAAAGTAGCAGAAGGAAAGATTGACACAGGACATAAGATGTGTATCACATTAATCCTAAAAGAGTGGTCTACTCATAGTACTTCTAGTTTAGATTATATTATAGGTATGAACAAGGAAATCTGGTGTTGGAAAAACAAGCAAATTGTGCTGTAAGGCTGAGATGCTTTCATTTGGCACATTCTGCTTGCAGCAGCTGTTGCTCCTGGTGTACTTGCAGCGAACATAATCTTCTATAATCCATATTTTATTCATAATGTGAGCACCTCCATGAATTATATTGCTTTCCCTGTACAATCTAATTCAATAAACCAGCCTTTCACTGTAATCCGACTTAAGAAAGGGCATTGCATAATAGACTTCACTTTTTTTTTTAATGTGAGAGAAACTGCATCAGTTAGAACAGTATTGCCAAAGGTGGTCTTGTATCCTTTGTTTCCATACAGAGTTGCAAAGTCGGCAGTATTATTTTCCTGGACTGACATGTCCAGGAACTCATACTGGGACCTAATAGACCAAGGAAATCTATATTGTGTTCGTTTCTATCAACAGTGTACAGTGGTACCTCGGGTTACACACGCTTCAGGTTACAGACGCTTCAGGTTACAGACTCCGCTAACTCAGAAATAGTACCTCGGGTTAAGAACTTTGCTTCAGGATGAGAACAGAAATTGTGCGGCAGTGGCGTGGCAGCGGCAGTGGGAGGCCCCATTAGCTAAAGTCATACCTCAGGTTAAGAAGAGTTTCAGGTTAAGAACGGACCTCCAGTATGAATTAAGTTCTTAACCTGAGGTACCACTGTACTAGATTTCATCCTGGCTACAACTGAGCCCACCACATTCTGTTAAGTCCATGTCTGTGGCCTGCCAAATGTCTCTAAGACCTTCTCTTCTATATTATACACCCCCCTCCCCCCTTTTTTTTTGCCCCAAGCCATTTCATTCTGTTTTTGCTTCTTGGAGGGTATAACTATGTGCAACCTAAAAGATAAACTAAGGGGGTGGGGAGACTCCATTTGGGACCTCATCTGTTGGGGTCAGCAGAGGCTGCCAGAGGAACTAGCAAATTCCAGTCACCATGTAGCACAAAGAAGCAATTCGCTCACCTTCTCCCAAACCAAACAAGATATTACTATGGAAACTGTACCAATTGCCTTGTGTGCACCTTAAAGACAGGCTCCATAAAGGACTGCTGCCACCGCTGCTGCTGCCCAGGACTGACCTGCTGGGACCCTGCTTCTCTCCACCTGGCTTGGGGCGGGGCCTGACAGGCTCCATAAAGGACTGCTGTTGCTGCTGCTGCTGGGCAGAGAGGGCTCCATTTTTGTTTTTAAATTGCTTTTAAATTTATTTTTTTCTTTTTAAATTGCTTTTTTTAATCTATGCCATTTTAAATTGTGATTGGTGCTGTATTCTTAGTTTTAGATTTTATGATTTATGTGGAAATTGTTTTCCATTTGGTTGTGTACCTTTTGATGTCTTTTATTGATTATTTATGACTATTGTTATGTTGGTAATTATGTAAATCTTGTCATGCTGTAAGCTGCCTTGAGCATTGTTTTAACTATGGAAAGGCGGCATACAAATAAAATGATGATGATGATAATGACGATAACATTTTTTAAATTATGGCCCTCTATGGGACTCTGGCATACAAAAGCTGATGCCATAATGGAATCTGTTGCTTTCTCCGATGCTTTTGTTGATTTTGCTGCAAGGGAATAAAATGGTTAACATTGAAACTATTTTGTTTCTCCCCCCCCCAAAAAAAAATATCCAAATGAGGTGGGGGGGGGAGAGAAAGGAGGGGTGAAATCCCTGCCCTCTTAGTTGTGGGCATGGGAAAAACTACCCTGCTCTGGGTAACCTAAAATCAATAATAACCCAAATACCCAAATTTGAATGCATCTGACTGCCTAACCGAGACAGCTTTAAAGTGCCGAACTGTTAGGGGGCATTGATTCACCTTTCCATTACGGTGTTGGTTGGTGGGGAGAAAGCAAGCACTGCAGACTAGGCAGTCCTAAAGAAACTGAAATGAAAATGAAATATACTCGGAGTCAAGAGTGGATTTCATGCTCTTTATTCAGCTCATAGTGGTGAGGAGGAATGAATGTTCCCCCAAAAGATCTGCTTTATATACATTATTTACACAATGGGCTGCACGTGATTGGCTAATTCCAGGATTCTCCTGTAGGCCAATCAGGTTGTGGATTCACTTCCACCTGGAGCTGGATTGGGTGGCTCCTGTGGACCAATCATACTGCTGCATTTTGGATCCTATTCAACTCAGTACATAACAGAAAAAGAGAGGACAAGGGAGCAGAAGGGAAGGGAGGGCTACCTCTGAAGATGGCTCTGTAAAGGTTTTTGCTGCCCACCATGGGGGAAGGAGCTTCTTTCCTGGTGCCTGAGAAGGAGAAGACAACAACTCCTCTTGGCGTCGGTCAAATAGCATGCATTTGGGTTCAATGTTGCAATCTTTGCCCACAGCAAAGCCACACAGAGCTGGATCTGCTAGTTTTTCTGGGTTGGAACAACCAACCAACCACACACACATTGTGAGGGGTGGGAAAGGGAGTTGGCACAAGCTCTTTTCCAGGAGGTCTCTTCCTGTTAAAAAAAGGGGGAGAAAGAAAGAGGAAAAGCAGTTTTTAAAAGGAAGTCTTCTAACAAAGGGAGTTTAGAAGGTACAAAGGAAAGCAAACCCCACAAAGACTCTCAATTAGCTTCAGATACTCTTTCTTCCCAGAGAGAGAGAGTTAATTATCACACCTACTTTCTTTCAGGAATTAAAAAGTTAATGACAGAGAATATCCAAAGGAGAAGAGAACCCAAACAAGGCAATAAAGTGGACCCTCTTTTTTAAAAAAGCATGAAAGCGAAAATTCCTGGGTAATAGGCTAGCCTTATGAACTATTTGCAGCATTTGAGATGGAGTGGATATTATCTCCTTCTGAAAAGCGCTGGGATGGGGTCAGGGCAGAAGCTTCAAAATAAAACGTTATCAAGTTAGTATTATGTTTTCTTGTTAGACGTGGAAAAATCAACAAGACTTCCCATCAAGTTGCTAAACTTCATGAAGGATCAAGGCAAAGATCCCCTCACCATCTACCCTGTATGATCACAAAGAGCATTTTGTCCAACAAAGTATTTCACAATTTTCAGCCGTTCAAGTAGTGTGACAGCTGGGCAATCCCATTCTTCCTTGCTTGAAGAAAGCAGCAAGAGTAGGGTCTTGTGCTGCTTCAGGCAGCAGGTGTGAGGGCTCTGACAGAGTCCTAGAGTTCACCTGTCTTCTCCCCAAAGCCTAGTAAGCACCAGCTAGGTTTGGGGAAGGTGCTCTCAGGCTGAAGAAAGAGACCTGAAGATTGGCAGCTGTCTTCTCCTCATCAGGTAAAAATTGTGTCAGTTGGATGCACTCCAGCAAAGGACTGTTACTTATCCATATTAGATGTGTGGATATGAATAGCTATTTCTTCATCTTAACATGATTTGGGAAGAGGGGGGACAGAAGGAGTCACTGCTTTGCTGAAAAGATATTTCTTTAATATCTCTTCTAATCTCAATGTTTGATGAATGCTCCAGCTGGGGGGATTTAGCCGAATGGAACTAAGATGATTTAAATGCATTTCCTTGGTTTCATGGTCCCACAAGTTCTTGTGCCAAGTATACTTACACAACTCATACAACAAAGACCAACACACTCTAGTCTGGAGAGCCAAAGCTCACAGTGACAAGTCTAAAGACCAAATCCAGAACACTCAGTAGACAAGCTGCTTGATAGTAGAATGTATGAATCTGCTGCTAGGAGAGTAGTTTTTAAGGAACCACAATATGTACATTAGGGACTGCCTGAACACTTATACCCCTGTTTGATCACTGGGATCATCTGCAGAACTTTCGCTGGTCATCTCCCAAATTGTCAAGGCTCATTTGACAGCAACAGGAAACTGAGCCTTTAGCATCATTTGCCCAGGTTTGTGGAATGATCTGCCAATAGAAATTCAGCAGCCATTGAGAAAGATGGTGCCTGCCGCCTGAGCAGGACTTTTGGATCAGTGTGTGAAGATTTATTGCAAACAAAAGACTTATCAGCTTTTTAAAAAGGGAGAGCCGTACAAAGTTCACACAGATGCATAATAATGCTTACTTTAACTCGCGTGTGGAAACAACTCAGAGGCTATTAAGAAGAAAAAGGATAACAACAAGGAGATCGAAAGATGGGACTGGTGAACACTAAAAGAAGCAGAAATATGAGATGACTGAACCCTTACTGAACTCGAAGCATGGGAACCACCAACAAAAATTTACAATTTGGCAAAATATTTGGACTTTATGATATGTATTGGTATAATTTGGAATAATTAATGTGATATGATTGGATTGTTAAATGGAAAACTTAATAAAAATATTTTTAAAAAAGAAATTCAGCAGCCATTTTCTGTTCTAATATGTATGTTGAAATCCTATGCCAGCAATTGAGAAAATTTATTTCTGTAACACTTAGTTGATACACACAAGTATGTGATTATATATATATATATATATATATATATATATATATATATATATATATATGAGAGAGAGAGAGAGATGATATTCATGTACAGCATTATGTCTGAATTTTATATACCACTACTACTTAAGGCAGTCCTGAATCTGAGATCTCATGAAACACATTACATGACCATTTTGAAAGCCATAAAACAATTTTGGTGTGCAACATGAAAGCAGTGGCTATTTATTTATACTTGGGATATTAGACACAAATGATTAGAACAGATGGCTTACTATATCTTGGCACTGATGGAAGAAGAAAAAACACACACCAGCAACCTGTCTTTTAGAAATGAAGATAAATTCTAATCTCCCTCCCACTCATACAATAAAAAGATTAATAGCTGGTAAAGCAAGTTAGATTTATTTAATTTTCAATGCTACAAACTTAGGGTGATATGGTTAACCAGACTACAGTTCTGCAGCTGGTCTCTTCTTTACTCATTTTAATTTAATTGGGCTAGTCTTTTCAGTCTGCAAATATTGGTGTTTTGTGATTAACTGTTTCTATTAGTTAAGACTGAACACAAAGGGGGGGTTAAGCTTTGTTGCCCCCCATATTACCGATATATGTTTTTGTTGTCATTTCCCCCCACAATAGAAATATATGTACAGTGGTACCTCGGGTTACATATGCTTCAGATTACAGACTCCGCTAACCCAGAAATATTACCTCGGGTTAAGAACTTTGCTTCAGGATGAGAACAGAAATCACGTGGCAGCAGCAGGAGGCCCCATTAGCTAAAGTGGTGCTTCAGGTTAAGAACAGTTTCAGGTCAAGTACGGACCTCCAGAACAAATTAAGTACTTAACCTGAGGTACCACTGTAGTCCGAAATACTGTATTGTTCAACTGAAATTTTCTGAAGATATTTTTTATTGCAGTTTGTCATATAAAACAATCTCATATACAGTGTATATATATTTTCCATACACAGGTTGTATTGGGAATAAATAATTGTTATCTTCCTATCTGCAATAAAACACGGCTCTCAGTTTTTCTAGCAGAGATTTCAGGGAGACTTAAAATGCTTCCTATTTTAGGAACTAAATTCCCTGTGGATTATAATATGCTTTGAAGCAGTAAAATTCTCTAGAGCTATATGTGTGCATACTGGAGTAACAAATACACTATTGCAAAGAGATTTTCTCCCTTTTCTGATAAGAAGACTTTTCTATCCCTGCTGACACACATACACCTGCCTGAGACCCAAGCATGCAAGTCTGCATCTACAGAGCCCATGGCATCCCCTGTATTGAGAGGTAAAAGTGTAGTGACATGAGACATCTAGACACACTGGGAGCCATTGGTCCAAAGGGATGGAGTCATGAGAGGTAGACTTGCGGCATGTGGAAGGGCTTGAGGGAAAGAGAAACTTGAAGCCGAACCAAAAATAGGCTTAGCTTAAGACGCGGGTGGTGTTGTGGGTTAAACCACTGAGCCTAGGGCTTGCCGATCAGAAGGTCGGCAGTTCAAATCCCCATGACAGGGTGAGTTCCTGTTGCTCGGTCCCAGCTCCTGCCAACCTAGCAGTTCGAAAGCATGTCAAAGTGCAAGTAGATAAATAGGTCCTGCTCCAGCGGGAAGGTAAATGGTGTTTCCGTGCACTGCTCTGGTTCACCAGAAGCAGCTTAGTCATGCTAGCCACATGACCCAGAAGCTGTACGTCGGCTCCCTCGGCCAGTAAAGCGATAAACCAGAGTTGGTGACTTAAATTTGGGTGAGCCAAAAACCGAGCCAGAGATCTAGCTGTATCCTTAGCTGCTCATCCCAGTGGATCTTGTCATAGGATTGCCACCTAGGATGCTGGGCCTTTCACCCGATGCAAGGATCTTGAGAATTTCTGCATGTGGTTGGGGAAGCTCATATACATGTATGCAGGTTTGTTTTGTTTGATTTTTTTTAAAAAAAACCCAATAATAATAATATGTGATGCATTTATTACCTTCCATTCAGTAAAACCGGTCCAGAGATCTGAGTGCTGTTTCAACTATGGAGTGATATGAATGTCCATACCAGAAAGGAAGTTCCATAAAAATTGTCTTCAAGAGCTATTTCACAACAATTTCCTTCACTGGATTACTTGTCAACGGAAGATTGTCCAATCAATCCTTCTGTATTGGTTCTCCCAAGATTAGTTCCTTTAGGTTTTAAATTGGTAGTTGCAACCCTTGAATTTAAACTCAGAAATTATGCAGGTGAACACAACACAGCACGACTTTGTCTCTGTTGGAAATCTTGAAGACCACAATGTGGCATCAAATAATTGTTTTATTATACATATTAAAATTATCTATTGGGACTTTAAAGTCCCAATTAGGGGAGCCTTAACTATTCATCATCCCCTTCAAGATCACACTGGATATTTAGATTGCGGCCAGGGGTGGGGTAGTACATTATTTTTGCTACCCACAGCAATTATGTGGAGAAGTTTTCTCCTTCTCCTTCTTCTCCTTCATAATAATAATAATAATAATAATAATAATAATAATAATAATAATAAATGTTATTTATATCCCACCCTCCCCAGCCGAAGCTGGGCTCAGGGCGGCTAACAACAATCAAAATAATCCAACATTCTTCTTCTTCTTTGTTTGATTTCTAGCTTATTAGACTCTATATCCTCTAATGAATAGTGATTTCACCTCTATTATTCCATTCTCTGCCCTTCCTATAGAGTGGGATAGCTGGGTCTCAGTGATTCTCTCAACCAGGTTTCTATTATGCCACTATGTCTAACCATAGGAATGAGCCTCTTCTCATTGTTGAGCTATCCTTTGAGTTACTGGGCAATTCTCACTTCCCCACTCCCTCAATAATTGTTCCTATAAGTGGTGCGGTTGTTCTGCGGTTGTTCTGCGGTTGTTCACCAAGTTGTAAAGCAGAAAGAGTTCCCTGTATCTTCCTAATGCATCTCCCACACTGAGTTATTGCCTCTATTGATCGCCGAAGAATTGATGCTTTTGAATTATGGTGCTGGAGGAGACTCTTGAGTGTCCCATGGACTGCAAGAAGATCAAACCTCTCCATTCTTACGGAAATCAGTCCTGAGTGCTCACTGGAAGGACAGATCGTGAAGCTGAGGCTCCAATACTTTGGCCACCTCATGAAAAGAGAAGACTCCCTGGAAAAGACCCTGATGTTGGGAAAGATTGAGGGCACAGGGAGAAGGGGACGACAGAGGACGAGATGGTTGGATGGTGTTCTCGAAGCTACCAGCATGAGTTTGACCAAACTGTGGGAGGAAGTGGAGGACAGAAGTGCCTGGCGTGCTCTGGTCCATGGGGTCACGAAGAGTCAGACACGACTAAACGACTAAACAACAACAACAACAAGCATCCTTTCCTTTCCAGTATGAGATGCTTCCATGGCTGCCTTCTCCTTCCCGACCAATTTCCCTTTTTATAGTTCTAGCCATTTTTTTAGATTCCCCATTATAGTCAATGAGAGTGAAACAGGGATTTGGATTTAACAAATCAAATTGGAATGAAACGGATTGGATCTGAAACAGATCAGATTGGTACAGACAATTTTTTTAAAAAAGTGCCACAAACCATAATTGTCTTGTGGGTTGGGGAGGGTGGGTTACAGGCTGAAAGGTAGGACTAAAAGTTGGATTGATTTTATAAAAGCAAAACAAAAAAACACCTCCCTAGATGTTCCCATTTCATATAAACACTAGAAATCTCTCACAGTGTAGTCAATGAAAGGATCACATGAGTGCGAACGAATCAATAAGATTGAAATTCAGCACGAAAATAAGAGATGAATATGAACAATTAATTACAGTTCATCAAGAAGATTTTATTTAAGAGGATGAATAATTCAAGATGAAATTTACATATAAAGGATGTAAACGTGTAATAGAAATAAATACTAATCATATTAACCACTTAGCATATAAATACACATTTCTGAGAATGTCAAAATCAGACTTCATTATGCTTTTAGGTTTTTCTTCATTTTACACATGCCAAGCTTTTCAAATGTGCTCTCTCAAATGTGCCACCCTGCAGTTGTGTTTCTAAAGTATCCACATGCCCAGGCTTTATTATCTATTTTCAGATTTTGTGAAATTATACATTGTTTGTCATCAATCTGCCATCTGGGTTTTTATCTTCTGAAAGAGAGTGATTGATTTTTCCTTGTTCAGTCTGCATGCACCACTTGCGGTCTTGATATACACATTTTGCAACTCTCCTCACGTGTATCTGCACCCCATTGTTACAAGCTAAGAAGCCTGATCCTATATATATATATATAAGCTTGCTGTATAAATAGAAGCTAATGGCTGAGAGAAAGTTGACCTCAACCTGCTGAATGTTTATAATTGTCTCTTACGTAAGACGGAGCTGCAGAATCAGTATCCTAGTAAAACAATAATACTGTTGGTGGAAGGTAGAGGGTTACATGTCTGATATCTCCCTTATTTTTTCCCCGTGATTCTTTTGACTGCAACATTTAAGACTACAGATGTAAAACTGCATGTTTGAATACTCTCCATATGTAGTCTCCCCAAGAGGGATAGAGGAGGGATCTGTTGTAAACTTATTTATACACAGAATTTGGCAGGTCCAACCTTTGCTTGGGTAGAATGTTAACTGCACGTTTTCCTTCTCAGTAAGACTCAGTAAGAGTCTTGTCTTTACACCCTTTTGGAATGAAACAAGACAGCCCACAAGAAGATAACCCTTGCTAATAACTAACCCATTCTTATGCACTTAATTCCATCATATTTTCAGATACAATCATGCCTCTTTAGATGAATGAACTGGGGTACAGACAGGGCACCGTAGGCCACAAATCTGCCTCACTTCTAGGAATGCAGCAAAATTATAACTTTGCAGTTTAATTTCCAATGATATTGTTAAAACCTACTATGTTGCTGTTTTTGTAACTTAAATGTACTTTATCAGGACATTTAGCAACATGTTTAATAATAAGTTTGTGAGCACAGTTGGTTCCTTTACTCACCACAAAGCACTCTTTGATCTTTCAGACTGGTTGCTCTAACATGAAAGGGTATTGGATTTACAAGGACTAGCGTGTCCCTCAAGGTGACACCCATATCGATCAAGTCTCTTTCTTCATCATACATTCACTTTCAATTTGAATTTCATGCCACTTCATCTTTTGTGCATTAGTTTAAAAAGCAGCTAAGTAAATAGCAACTGAAAAATGGAGGAACTTGAGCTAGTTGTCATGTTTTATATTAGCGATGGGCTAAGCATTAAGGACATGGGTGGCGCCGTGGGTAAAAGCCTCAGCGCCTAGGGCTTGCCGATCAAAAGGTCGGCGGTTCGAATCCCCACGGCGGGGTGCGCTCCCGTTGTTCGGTCCCAGCGCCTGCTAACCTAGCAGTTCGAAAGGACCCCTGGGTGCAAGTAGATAAATAGGGACCGCTTACTGGCGGGAAGGTAAACAGCGTTCCGTGTGCTGCGCTGGCTCGCCAGATGCGGCTTTGTCACGCTGGCCACGTGACCCGGAAGTGTCTCCGGACAGCGCTGGCCCCCGGCCTCTTAAGTGAGATGGGTGCACAACCCTAGAGTCTGTCAAGACTGGCCCGTACGGGCAGGGGTACCTTTACCTTTACCTTTAAGCATTCAGAGCAGGAATGCTTGGGAAGTGCTTGCTTCAAATTGCTGCCCCATATTTAATTACAGTGACTAAAATCCAGCAGTGGACAATGGTCAGTGGGACTTGAAAGTTGGAAGGCAAGAACAGAAGAGGCAGGCAGAGCCAATGAGAGGCAGAGTTAATTTAAGGTTTCTCCCCATCCTCTTCTCTGCTGAGTTCTACAAGGGCAGCACTGGGACTAAGGAAGAGAAAGCTGATAGTCAAGGTTACCCTTGCATGAATTGATAGTAACTAGTTGAGCTGAGCTGTGCCCTATTTGCCCTAAAGAATCAGCCTACACTTGTAAAATCTAGCCTGCCTCAGTTCTACACTAACCTGCCTTCTCTGCCTTCATTCACCAAGGAACAGAAAGCCTCATGTTGGGGAAAAGAGACTGAGTTGCAAGTAGAAAAGGCCCTAGCAACAATAGCAGCAGATAGGGGTCTTTCCTCCATCGATAAATTATGTTCTGCATGTCTTTTCCCCCATCACAGATGATGGGGCTACACTTGCATGATTCCTGAAAGGAGAAGATGCTCAGATCATCATTTACCACCACGTAGGTGTGTCTCCTGTCCCAGATGCAGCCTTCATTCACCTGCCACCCTACCTTCCCAAGCTGAGGAACTTCTTCACACAGTGGATAATTTAAACTGAAATTTGTTCCTACCATATATAGTGATGGCCACCAGTTTAGATGGCTTTAAAGGGGGATTAGGCAAATTCATGGAGATGCCTTTGTACTTCTGTTCTATGGATATTCCCTAGGTGTTTGATTAGCTACTGTGAGGACAAGATGTCAGATTAGATCGAGTCATCTAGCAGGACTCTTCTTAAGTTATTAAGTTATTATGATATGGTGGTAGCAACAGAACAATTCATAAAATCCTAAAATCATGGAGTTGAAAGGGACCCTAAGGATCATCTAGTCCAATCTGAATATGTAGCTGTCCCATACAGTGATTGAACCTACAACCTTGGCATTATCAGCACCACGCTCTAACCAGCTGAGCTATCTTTAGAAGTGCTTTTCAGCATCCGAGGTGTTTTGTTTTCTAGTTTTTTTAAGATCCTCCGACAATACTGGGATCAATTATTATGGGTCCCTCCCACTGTTTTCTCTCTATTTCATGATTTAGATCAGTCTTCTTCAGGCTTGTGCCTTTCGGAGGTTTTGAACCTGTAATGGGAATAGGGGTTGCTTGTGTGTAAACCACCAACTGCTCCAAGCTGCTTGGGGTGGTTGCGCCTTTCCCTGGCTGAGCAGCCCTTAGGCACGGCTGCTTCAGTCGCTGGCAGAATCCGTCAGTGGGCGTTTTCTAAACTTCTTCCAACATAAAAATTCCTTGACGCCCAGTCTCCGCCTAAATTCTCTGCGCAGAAGCCTTCTGTGCAGAGTGGGCGTGCAAAGCGGGGGTCCGGTGCTCTCCCCGCTGATCTCACTTGAAGAGTCTCGGAGCTCTCCCTCCGAAGTGCTCTCAGCCTCTCCTTTCTTCCTGGTGTCCCCTTAATTGCCTTCCCCAGCGGAAGCTCTCTCTCTCTCCTTGCTGGTCCCCTCCCCTGCATCATTGGGGCGACCTCCCTCTCCTCTGGTCTCTGATGGCAGTTCCCTGACAGAACCCCAATCCCATCAGCCCCATCATTGTCAGGAAAGATGGTGTTCTACTTTGGTCTGGTAGCAGTCAGGTATCAAGGCAATCCATAAACACTGGGTTTTAAGAAGCAGGTGGGAAGCAGGAATGAGAAACTAGGTTACAGAGAACAAGGATCTGTGTTGTTCTAATACCTAACAATCTTATATTGAGATCTTATGTAGCTTGTTCACTCAGACACAGCTGCAATTGGTTGATCCAGAATTCAAGCTTCCCTGTCCCAAAGAAGGCCCTCAGAAGGCCCCTTTCTTTTGATGAGGCTGGTACTTTCAGGTCTTGAGGCATACACTCCACCAACAAGCGGCTACCTGCACATTCTGATGCTGGTGTTCCCAAGGACTGGTTGGCAGTTCAACCTCCCCCTCTGCCACAGGTCAGAAATATCATCCATAGGTCCCTTCAGGTCCTCTCCTGTGGATGGGCCACTTTTCTAGGGTAGTTGGAAGTGGCCGGAGTAGTACAGGAGGCAGGAGACCTCATAAGATTTTTGGACTTCATGTCACCAGGATATTCCTTTGGAGGCAGTGATCCTGGTTTAAGCCTGAGTTAGCCATGACAGATGTGTAAGGTAAAGGGACCACCCCTGACCATTAGGTCCAGTCACGGACGACTTTGGGGTTGTGGCGCTCATCTCACAGACATTTTTCTGGGTCATGTGGCCAGCATGACTAAACCGCTTCTGGCGAACCAGAGCAGCACACGGAAACGCCGTTTACCTTCCCGCTGGAGCGGTACCTATTTATCTACTTGCACTTTGACATGCTTTTGAACTGCTAGGTTGGCAGGAGCAGGGACCGAGCAACGGGAGCTCACCCCATCACGGGGATTCGAACCGCCGACCTGCTGATCGGCAAGCCCTAGGCTCTGTGTTTAACCCACAGCGCCACCCGTGTCCCTGACAGATGTGTATTGTAGTCCAAAACACCTGAAGACAAATGGTGCAGGAAGGCTGATGTAGATGATAAATGACAGTTTGGAGAATACTGATTCAGAATGTTGTAATGGTTGCTTAGTTGGAGAAATGCTAAGTAAATAAATCAGGATATTAGTTAACTCAAAAGCCCAATATAATAAATGGAAAGTTAAGGTGTCCAAACTTTCTACATAAGCTTCTATTTGGTAATTCCCTTCACTTAGTATGAGCAACAGGTCTTTACTAATAGGAATATGAACTACATAACTACATATTCTGGAGCATTCATGCGTTAGTTGATGCCAGACAGTTTTTATGACTTTCTCACTTGAGATTATTGTCCCCTTAACTGTAACAAATGAGCACTCCGACTGGTACCAGACATTTACAGCAGACGCAGGGCTGCTGCCGTGAGAACAAGCATCTCGTTGCATCCCTCTTCTTTCTTCTAACATTTTGGCATGATAAATAAGTGACATGGCCTTGCGGTAATATTTCCAGTCACTGGTAGGGATGTCGCAGGAGTTCATAACAACCTAGTTTAGAATGCAAATTGGTCCAAATGCATTGGAAAATTACCATCATTTCTTTAGCTGGCCACAGTTATCTCTGCTCTGGAAATCTGCTTCCTGTAAATATAGTTCAGAAGCTTCAGTTAATAGAAAATCCAGTTACACTTAACTCACAACTTACGCACATTTATCATGCACAATCTCAGCTTTTGCGCGCTTGGTGACTGGCTTGCTAAAATCACATAAATTGAATGCAAGCAAGGTGGAGAGCTTAAAAACTCTTTCCACAGTGGTTTTCCTGGCAGAGAAAGGGCTTCAAAGCTCTTTGCCTTACTTACTGGTCCCTGAGAGGCTCTCACACAGCCCTGGAGGATCTCATAAGATCTCACAGAGCAGTCTGAGATCCTGTGAGAGCCTTTCAGCTTGATCTGCTTCACAGGGTTGTTGTGAGGACATAATGTGGAAAGGAAAAATGTTGAACTTCTGAAATTTGCTGTACACGGGGCTGCTCTTGAGGACAGTTCAGAGCCCGTAGCTAGTGCAGAGTGCAGCAGTGAGGCTACTGTTGTGCCTCTGGCCTGTTACACCGGTCTTTAAAAATCTGCACTGGCTGCCATTTTGCTATGGAGCTGGATTTAAGGTGTTAATGCTGAGATATAAATCCACAAATAATAATAATAATAATAATAATAATAATAATAATAATAATAATAATAATAATAATAATAATTTATTATTTGTACCCCGCCCATCTGGCTGGGTTTCCCCAGCCACTCTGGGCGGCTTCCACAAAGACCAAAAATACATTAATATGTCATACATTAAAAACTTCCCTGAACAGGGCTGCCTTAAGATGTCTTCTGAATGTTAGGTAGTTGTTTATCTCTTTGACATCTGATGGGAGGACATTCCACAAGGTGGGCACCACTACCGAGAAGGCCCTCTGCCTGGTTCCCTGTAGCTTTGCTTCTTGCAATGAGGGAACCGCCAGAAGGCCCTCAGCGCTGGACCTCAGCATCAGGGCAGAACGATGGGGGTGGAGACGCTCCTTCATGACTTTGGTGTCAAATATCTGAAAGAGCGCCACCTCTTGTATCATTTTTTCTGGGTATTAAAATAAGCAGAGGAGGCCCTATCGATAGTGCCACCACCATCAGTGGTTAAAAAAAAGGCCTTCTCTGTGATGGCCACTAGGTTGTCAAATGACCTCACACTTGAGTGAATAACTTCCCTTTTCCAACATTGTTGTAAACTGCTTTTATTTTGGTGCAGTTTCTTTGTGGTTTAATTTTACAATTTTAATGTATTTGTTTTTAATCATGATATTTTTTGTAATCTGTCCTGAGGCTATTTGGCAAAAGATAGGCTACAGGAAGGGGAGAAAAGAAAATATAATATAGTAGCTGTTGTTTAGGATGGCAGCCTGTTGACAGAGTCTCCACCGGCCAAATCAGGCTTAAAGCATTTTCCTTTTAGGGGTTAAGAAATGCAGTAGAAAATGCTAACTTTATTGCCTGCTCTTTTCTCTTCTGGAGACAATTATAGTTTCATTTCAACTCTTACTAAGACTCCTCACCAAAAAGAACAGACAGAAAAACAATATTTTTAATTACATTTATTTATTTATTTATTTGAAAAAAAAAAGGAAACTGTGGAGTAAGTGACCAATACTAAAAACACTGAGATGAGCGATTGAAAGAGAACAATTTATTCTAAGCACAAAGGAAAAGCAATATTTTTCAAAGCATTCAATATTCCATAAGAAGGTGTTGTTTTTTTATTCCTTCCTTCCTTCCTTCCTTCCTTCCTTTTTGATTTTATTTTACGAGAGCTGTACATGATGAAAGGCTTTCAGAGGCATTTAGTCTGGAAAGGTGTCATTTTAGTGTTC
The DNA here is from genome assembly GCF_964188315.1 of Podarcis muralis. Classification (NCBI taxonomy): domain Eukaryota; kingdom Metazoa; phylum Chordata; class Lepidosauria; order Squamata; family Lacertidae; genus Podarcis; species Podarcis muralis. Next base: position 87,714,606 of record NC_135658.1, read on the forward strand.
TGAACAGTAAAATGTATAGTTCAAGGTGGAAAGAGGGGGGAAACAGCAGACAATTAGCAACTGATGGTATTCACAGCTAAGAACCAATGGGAGCCAATTAAACCTTCCTTTAAAATATGGACTACTTTAAAATATGGATAGATACAGCTTTGAAAAAAAACTCACCTAATTGCACTAGGTGTCATCAATGCTGGCAATATTTTTTTCAGCAAAAGGGTAAGTGGACCACCCATGGCATATTCACATCTTTCAATACACAATTTCTAACATCCGTGTTCTGGATGAGGGAGCCAGGATATCTCCACTTCCCATTCCACACAATTGGTAAATACACAAAATGAGAAAACAGCCTTTCTTTTCTCTTCCTTTTGCTTTTGGGGAAAGGGTAATTATTAGAAACAATGCAGGCAGCTTCTTGAGACTATTTTTTATTATTTGATAAAGAAGATTTAGGTATTTTTAGATAGAAGATTTTAATAATACGCATATGTTTGATTTTTACACTTTGCCTCTTTTCAGGGTGTTCATCTGAAACGTGTTAGATTTGCCACATTTGCTCACATTCCTTTCTCATTTCTCTCTCCGTGGTTTCTAGTTTAGATTATAAGCTTCTGTCTATTATAGCTGGTATCCTTCTGTCTTGAGAGACAATGGAGTGCACCTCAGGGGGTGAAGTCAAACCGCGGGAGAATCACAGCACCTGCTGTGGCTGTAGAGACCGTAACTGCTGCCTCCCACATTATTTTTGCTTTGTTAGCAGCACCAGCACCAGATGACAAGACCCCATACCCTCTCAGGTTTGAAGATGTGGTCCAAAGAAAGGGAAAGCAATATGTTTTGCACCAGCTGGGTTGCAGGACTTGCCAGAAGGAGGCATACAAGACACCATCCAACTGTTTTAGGGACTCCACACCAGATTTGTCCGCAGGCAGCTTCTGGGTCATGTGGCCAGCATGACTAAGCCGCTTCTGGCGAACCAGAGCAGCGCACGGAAACGCTGTTTACCTTCCCACTGGAGCGGTACCTATTTATCTACTTGCACTTTGACATGCTTTCGAACTGCTAGGTTGGCAGGAGCAGGGACCAAGCAACGAGAGCTCACCCTGTCGCGGGGATTTGAACCGCCGACCTTCTGATTGGCAAGTCCTAGGCTCTGTGGTTTAACCCACAGCGCCACTTCCTTTGTTGCTAGTAAATAGCAGGCACAATTCCATGTGTTGGCTCTCATCTCTCAACTGAGTTTATTATGTTTTAATGTGCTGTTGGGGGTGCAGGCTGTTCCAATTATTTAATAATGTCAATGTTTTACAGTGGTACTTCGGGTTAAGTACTTAATTCGTTCTGGAGGTCCGTTCTTAACCTGAAACTGTTCTTAACCTGAAACACCACTTTAGCTAATGGGGCCTCCCACTGCTGCCGCGCTGCCACCGTGTGATTTCTGTTCTCATCCTGAAGCAAAGTTCTTAACCCAAGGTACTATTTCTGGGTCAGCGGAGTCTGTAACCTGAAGCGTCTGTAACCTGAAGCATATGTAACCTGAAGCATATGTAACCCAAGCTACCACTGTTGTCTCAAAAGATGGGTTAATTAATGGTCACTGGTGTTTGGCTCCCAGTCACCTAGAATGGGAGACTCAAGTTTGGCAGCTGCCTAGGAATGAAAACTTTTAGCTGCTGTGCTGCTGACATGAATTTATGATTAATCTCTTAAATTCCAGAGTGTTTTATAATAATAATAATAATAATAATAATAATTTATTATTTATACCCCGCCCATCTGGCTGGGTTTCCCCAGCCACTCTGGGCGGCTTCCAACTGAATATTAAAAACAGTACAGCATCAAACATTAAAAACTTCCCTAAAGAGGGCTGCCTTCAGATGACTTTTAAAAGTAAAATAGTTGTTTATTGCTTTGACATCTGCTGGGAGGGCGTTCCACAGGGCAGGAGCCACTACCGAGAAGGCCCTCTGCCTGGTTCCCTGTAACCTTACTTCTCGCAATGAGGGAACTGCCAGAAGGCCCTCGGCGCTGGATCTCAGTGTCCGGGCTGAACGATGGGGGTGGAGACGCTCCTTCAGGTATACTGGACCGAGGCCGTTTAGGGCTTTAAAGGTCAGCACCAACACTTTGAATTGTGCTCGGAAACGTACTGGGAGCCAATGCAGATCTCTCAGAACTGGTGTTATGTGGTCCCGGCGGCCACTCCCAGTCACCAGTCTAGCGGCCGCATTCTGGATTAATTGCAGTTTCCGGGTCACCTTCAAAGGTAGCCCCACGTAGAGCGCGTTGCAGTAGTCCAAGCGGGAGATAACTAGAGCATGCACCACTCTGGCAAGACAGTCTGCGGGCAGGTAGGGTCTTAGCCTGCGTACCAGGTGGAGCTGGTAGACAGCTGCCCTGGACACAGAATTAACCTGTGCCTCCATGGACAGCTGTGAGTCCAAAATGACTCCCAGGCTGCGCACCTGGTCCTTCAGGGGCACAGTTACCCCATTCAGGACCAGGGAATCCCCCACACCCGCCCACCCCCTGTCCCCCAATAAAGTAATAAACATTACTTTATTGTTTCATAATCAATTTCCTTGCATTGTTGTATTTTTCTTTCTTTTTCTACTTTTGATTTGCAAAATGCTTACAAATACAGCAGGAAATATTATAGTATGTTGCAAAATGCTATACAACAGAGAATATTATAGTAATTGTATACTGTAATATGGTGTTATAACATGTTACATTTTATAGAAATAACACTTTAAGATTATCTGTGCAATTGTTACACATTTGTAATGCACATAAATAATAACAGCCTACTAATTAAGTTTGTCATAAATAAATGAGTGAACAGTTTATTTGGTTAATAACTGATTAATTCATTGGCTTTTATGTAAGCAGCTTTGTGGGTCTGCCCGATTATAAGGCAGGATATAAAGTAGGTAGATAAATAAAATTTACTTAAATTATTACGTTTTCTGTGTATCTTCAATAGATATTTTTACTCAGTATAACATAACACACACTGCTATTTCTGCAATAAAAAAATAAACATATAGATTATGCTGATTCAATTAGTTAGGGATATATCATTTTGTACTATAACAAGACAGTTTCTTTCATGGGTCAGAGAAAAAAAAAGTTCATGGCATGTTGCCCATAAAGTATAAATTTCATGATCATACACAAAATGAATGGAAACTCAATGGATGTTGACAAATCAGAAAGGATTCAGACCAGAGTCATAAAGATGATAAAGGATCTGGAAGAAAAATCCTAAGAACAAAAGCTAAAATGAATTGGGTATGTTTAGCCCAAAAGAAAAGAAGATTAAAGGGGAATATGGTGACAGTTTTCACATATTTTAAAGCAAGCCTAGAAGAAGCAGAAAAGTAATTCTTTGATCTATCTGTTTAAAAGCTTTAAATTACAGAGCAATAGCTTTTGGTTAAACAGGGAGAAGTCCCTGCATATATATGAAGGACAATTCAGCACCAAAGGAAGTTGACCTTAGAGGAAACCAAGGTGGAATCTACACACATCTAAAAACTGTTCTGAAAATGCTTTTTTTTAAAAAAAATACATTGAATTTTCCATAAGGCTCACCATCGTCATCTAGTATCACATTGTACATTGCACTTAAAACACACTTAAAATGTTTTATTTGCAGCTGTTTAGCGGAGTCCACATGTCTTCCACATCCAAAGCAACCACTCTCTAAAATAATTCTACCCATTTACCATTACCCTTTTAGGCCTCAGCCTCCTTCCTGGAATATCTAAGTGGTATCATCTCTCTCTTTCCTTCAAAGCCCGGCTTGTTCAAAACCATGACTTAATTGCCCCACCATGGGGAACCTTTCTAAAATTGAAAGCAACGTTCATCACCGGCAACCTATTGATCACATGTGCGTTTATTGATGCACAGACCACTTTTCTCAGTAACACTGCATATCGTTCAACATGTTGAGTCCCTGGGGCACTCAACTTCCTGTCCATGCTCCCGCCTGAGTCATGTTACCCACACAAAATCATGGTTGTTCTCTCATGGCACCCAAAAGCACACAGTTCCCCAAGAAAGTGCTTTTCCCTGGGCGAGATCTTGCATGTAATCACGTGAGATCACAGTGCCATGCTATTGTCAGGGGAAAAAGGATATCCTGTTTTTTTCTGGGACACTTGCGAGATATGAGTCATATGACACATATCATATGACACTGAGCACAGAAACATTGTGCGCATAGCCCAGATGTACCCTGATGCTGAGGACTGAGACAATGTGCATGATCCCACTCCGTCCCCTCTGTGGCTTCAGGGGAAATGTGAGGGAGAAACTGTAAAGATCACTAATAATATTTATTTATTTATTTATTTATTTATTTATTTATTTATACCCCGCCCATCTGGCTGGGTTTCCCCAGCCACTCTGGGTGGTTTCCAACAAAGTATTAAAATACAGTGGTCTGTTAAACATTAAAAGTTTCCCTAAACAGGGCTGCCTAAGGAACAAATGCAAGTAAATTGAAGGCTCTGTTTCTACAGATCCAGTTTTGTAGTTGGTTGGCAGATGTATCTGAAGCTGCCCTTTGACCTGCCCTTCCCCACACTGGGAACTGTTTTGCACAAATGTTTCCCAGGTGAAACCGAGGTGGTACAGTCTGCCAAGAGGACTATACCACATGAAATATGTGGATGTACAGCATTCTTCCTTTTCCTGCAATAATCAGAAACCACTTGTCGACACATGAAAACAAGATGTAAAAAAATAATTCTGAATAGCTTCTATTTCCATAAGCCATGGTTCTTATCATATATATCTCGTATCTTTCTTTGTGTCTTACAGGTGTCAGTGTGCTGCAGCTCCATATCTGTCTAGTCTGCACGTGCCCTTTGCATAAAACCATAGTTAAAGAAATTATGCTAAAAATAAGCTTTAATTGCAGTGGTGTGGCTACTGGGGAGTTCAATATCAGGAAAGCCACAGTTAAGTTTTCCTTTCTGTACATGGTAGCGATCTGGATAATTGATATTGTTGTACTGGTAAAAGAAAGGTAATGTTTAAAGAGGTGTGACTCTCTCTTCCGTCAGATCATAAAGGCAGATTTACAGCGAAGACGGGATTAGCGTTCCAATGAGATATGCCTATGTAACATGGGGAGCTATTATTACATAGATTTGTTTCACCAGCGTAGTTGGGGCCCAAAATATCTCTGTCTATCTCCCTAGCAGTTCCTGTTTCTGCGCTGCAGAACTGACATGGAAATAAGTTGGGAACATAACCTAGGGTTGGTTTCACAAATGATACAATAGGCGTTCCCTAATTCTCTTTAGTTCTGAAGGCAAGATGTTGCCGCTACTCTCCCTAAAGCTGGCAAAGGAAAAACAAACCCTTAAAGTAGTGTTTTACACCAGGTAACATAGCCAAACTGAATGGCGTAGGATCTAGTCTAAGTCCCTCACAGCCCCCACTCCTGTCCCTCCACCCCCAAAACACCTAATTTGGGGGAGGGGGCTTACACCAGCTTCAGCTGAGCCATCTGAACCCCATCTAAGCTAGGATGAGCAAGTCACACTAGTGTATATTCAGCTGAACCAGGGTTGGGGACATAACACCAGCTGAACCTGGCTCATAGCTGTCAACTTACAGATTTGAAAATAAGGGACCAGCAGCCTCGAAAATAAGGGATCAGCCGCCAAAATAAGGGATTTTCCGAACGCAGGTATGTTCAACTTCTGAGCCCCTCCCAGCCAAAGGCAGAAAGCCCAGCCAGCACCCAAACGAAGCCTCAAGCGGTGGTTCACACAGTGCAGCAACCCAGCAAAGGGGATGCAGCAAGGAAAACTACCGTCGCCTCTCCGCTGGGAAGCGCTTAGCAAAGGCGAATCCCCAGGCAACGTGGCCGATTTGATCAGCACAAGGCATGCAAGCTCCACCCCCCCCAGTCGTTCTTAGACTGCTTATTGGGTGAGCAATACAGCCAAGCAACACAGTTGGAGCCTCCCTCCTCCCTGGCCAGCAGGGAGGGAGGGAAAGGAGCTGCTTCCTTTGAAACCCGGGAAATTTAAGGGACATCATCAATAACGGACATCAGCGGGACACAGCGCTGGGATAAGGGACTTTCCCACCAAATAAGGGACGGTTGACAGCTATGACCTGGCTACAGTCAGTTGCTCATCCCATAGGATTGCTCCCCAATTGCTATTTGATAGTCATGCCCTTTTAACAAAGCATTCCAGTGGAAAAAATGCTTTTCAGTCTTGTTATTCAGTCACAAACCACGTTCTTTCTATTATTACAGTTAATAAATGTAAAGGTTTCTAGTTCTATAAATACCTTGACCTTCAGAAACTCTTTATCTAAGTACCATATTTCTAAGCATATGATTTGCCAGTCACATGCTTTGTTGGCATCTGTCTGTCTCAGGAGACAATGGAGAGGTGTGCCTTTGCAGGTGAAGCTTTTAGAAGGTTGCTGTGCCTGTTGTGACAGCAGAGACCAATGCAGTAGATACATGTTTTGTTGCAGCTGAGGCAGGTGAAGGCGACCGTGTGTTCTGTTGCAGATGCACCATGGCATTTCTTCTCTTTGTGTTCTTCCCAGCAGTCATGTATCCTCATCTCAGCCATCTTTTGCTCATTTCCATTTCCATTTCCATTCTCGTTGTCCCTTGTATGTAAAAAGTATTGCGTGATTTTACTCTGTTTCTCATAACACTCCTGGAACAATGGGCTTGTCACTATCCCCAGGTCCCTACGTTTCTTTCTAGTAAGTACCATTTATAAATCTTTGTTACCAATCAGGGTTATTCTTCCTATTTCAAAAACTATGTCTCTTAGGAAGTCGGAAGCTCCACCCAGCTATAGGCTAAGGTCCAAATTGAGGCAAGATTTGGGATAGCTGTTTGTAATTTGTAATTTGATAGCTTATAGTTCAGAGCGTAACACGGAGTTGGCAATAAATCAGCTGTCACCCGTTTCCTTATTGTCGGTCAGACTTGAGGAGCGTGGCAGCGCGGGGAGCAAACCCTCCGGACATCAAGATAACAAGGTAACAAAAGAGCTCTTTTTTTTTTTAGAAGCAGCAAGCTAAAAGGACTATTAGACTACTTAAAAACTCTGGAGGAGTTAAAATATATTATAAAAGGGGTTTCAAAGGTTGGCTCGGTGTCGAGCCTGTTTAAAAAACAGATTTAAGAACTTGCCTCAGATAACCTCCAGAACTCTGCAGCTAGTTCGGCGGCCATCTTCCCTCCAGTCCTCCTGCTCACTGCTATGGATACACGACTTGACTGCCTGTCTCCAGGCACACTGCAGTCATCTGCAAGGGATTCCCACAATGCATGGTTGATGTTGCCAGCCTTCAGCCTTCATGTCATGTTTGGAGATATCTTTGTAAAGCAGAGTTGGTCTGTCAATGGGCCTGGTGCCTGAAACAAGCTCCCAGTAGAGCATATCTTTGAGGAACCTGCCATCTTCTATTTTGTGTAAAGGGAGCAGGTGGTGATTTGGTCTAAACCACTGAGCCACTTGGGCTTGCTGATTGGAAGGTCGGCTGCTCAAATCCCCATGACGGGGTGAGCTTCTGTTGCTCTGTCCCAGCTTCTGCCAACCTAGCAGTTCAAAAGCACACCAGTGCAAGTAGATAAATAGGTACTGCTGCAGCGGGAAGGTAAATTTCTGTGCGTTCTGGTTTCCATCACAGTGTCCCGTTGTACCAGAAGCGATTTAGTCATGCTGGCCACATGACCCAGAAAGCTGTCTGTACACAAATGCCGGCTCCCTCGGCCTGAAAAGTGAGATGAGCGCTGTACCCCATAGTCACCTTTGACTGGACTTAACTGTCCAGGGGTCCTTTACCTTTACCTTCATTCTGCGGAGAAGACTAAGCCAGTAGAGACAACATTGAGAAAGGAGTGTGAACATACAGGGAATGTGGGCTTGGGAGAACACACCTTTGCTGGGAATTCAGTGCAAACACAGAGAAGGCTCTTTCTCTATGAGCTTTTTGATTTTTTCCCCTTTTAAATTTCCCTTTGCACCTTATCATGAGCATAAGTTTTGCTGAAATGGCTTTCTCATACATTTTAAGCCATAGAGTTCCACTTGAGCATGGAGTCAGAAGATGGCCATGCAAATCTATTGTTAAGTGTAGCCTCATTTAATGCATTAAAACAATTGGACAAGATCTACCTAGTATTGTTGATCAGTATTTCATACGTAAGCTTTTATTCAAAACTTTACTCAGTAGACTGGCAGAAGGTCATCAGATCAATAATTCTATTTGATGTTAATAAAAGCCTTAAAAACCAAGATTGCTATAGAACGAAATTGAACTTGTGTGATTGTATCTGTGATTGTTATCAGATTAATCTTTTTTAGAAGTGTTTATATTGTATTTCTTATTTTCAACAAACAGTTTTTTTTCTTTTTTTGAGAAAGAAATGAAGTGAATAATTTTTTTCTTAGAATTTCTAACCTACCTATTCCTACTTTTACCTAACCCCCTCTTAGACCTGGTAGCATCTTTATCTGAAAGATCTTCTGCAGGAAACAAACAATTTACATACACTTTACCTGTACTTTTTCAGCTGAGGAGAGCTAAATGCAATCTGGTATTGAATAGCTCTGCAATCTTTATGAATATTAAACCACATTGAAGGGCACTTGTATGCCCAATTAGACGAGCAATTGTTGATGTCATATGTGCAACTCAGACCGATTTCCTCCGAGATGCACAACAAACTGTGGGCTGAATCAAGAAAATGATATACAGCCAGAAAATATGACTTACATAGCTCTCTTCTTTACAAGTTCATACCTAGTTTATGTCCTTACAAAGCCATATTTTGGAAAAAGCATTAACAACATGATAGGAAGAGTCTGTAGCTATTTTTATAAATGACTCCAAACTGTATCTAAGTTACAGACCATTTTCCTTGAGAACTCTCTCGATAAATGCATTGCAACCAAGTGGAAAACGTATTCCTTTTCCTGCTGTGATTGCACATTTGTACTGCTCAGCGCAGGCACATGTATTTGCAATTTCTTTCTGACAGCTTGATTAACCTTGAAAAGTTGCAAAATGAAAAACTTTTTCAGTCGATCCCTAACTTTTGAATCTCCACTTGAAATGAAGCATGGTAACTGTGTCACCAGCAAGAGGTAGCGACTTCTCTACAGCTCCTTAACAGAATTGTTTCATTCTCCTTGCGGTGCAAGATTGACATTTGCACTCCAGAAAAGTGAAGAATGCCAGTATTAATAAAGTTACGGCTGAGAGGTAGTGTGCTTTCACATTCTTGTGCTGTACCTGGCCTCTGATAAACGTTGATGGGCTCACAGCACCTGGGTCTACATAAACTTACATAGGTTTGCTATTGAGCAAACCTATCAAAAGACCAGTAAAGTGAAAACACACGCATATATGTTAAGTAAAATGTATACATGCAGGGCTTTTTTCTTCCAGCCGGAACTCACCGGAACCCAGTTCCAGCAGCTTTCAGATGGAAGCCATTGCCATTATAAAAGAACAAAGGAGGTGTTCATGGTAGTTGTTGAGCTTCTTATTTTTGCCAGAGCCCAAGCATGAACCAGAGCCCAGGCCACCACAGCCAGAGCCCAAACCTGAGCCCTGGCCTGCCATGCCAGAGCCCAAACATGACCCAGAGCTTCCCGTGCACAAAAAGTAAAAAATAATAATTAAAAATCAAACCCCCAAAACCTGGACAATTGCTATAACTTGAAAAAAAAATCCCCCCAGATGGGCACCCCCATAAAAGAGGACATGTCCAGGATTTCCTAGATGTATGGCAACCCTAGTTCCTGATGAGTTCTGGCACCTCTTTTTCTAGAAAAATAGAACTGTATGCATGTATCAAATGTTGACTGCGTGGTGATGTTCATGCGTGGTAAGAGTCCCTACCTCTCTGTCATGCATTTCTTGTAGGAGTGGCGCACCTATGGCCCTCCATCATTCATGTTCTTGCAGGTGTATGCTCAGCTCTTGTCATCTTAACCCTTGTCCCTCTTGGTTTTTTAATTCTAGAAGGCTGTAGGTTGACTACTTTAGAATGGTGAATGCTTCTTCACATGAGGGAGTTGTTCCTGTCAGGCAATTGTACAGCAACTCCTAAATAAACTGGTCCTGTTGGCTTGGACCAACTACCAAACAGTCACAAATACCACTTACAAGGGACAAGATCATGTTGAAACAGCTGCAGGCATACTCAACCCCCTTTTGATTATAAACTAGACCTGTTGGTTATAAAGGGAGTCTGACCTGTTGGTTATAAAGGGAGTCTGCCTACCTTTTTTGGTGGGCAGCACTGCGGCTGGGCATCAGGCCCCACAATGGTCCTGCTGGGGACAGAGACTGGTGTCCTCTTTGTAGGCATCTGGCCACATCGTCTACCTTGTAGAAATCTTCACAACTTTGTGAGGTTAGGCATTGGGTAAGCCTTTGTTTGGATGGAGGTGAGGTTGTGGCCTCCGCCTGACCCTCCTCATTAAGGGTATCCTGTTAAAGAGATCCGGGGTGTGTGGATTCTGTCCAATGCCTGGACATGAGCTAGGGCCATGCCATGACCCCAGTGGGGACCCCTCAGGGTGCCCCAATTTGATGTAACTCATAGGGCTCCCCCTATTGGTGATTTACCCTTATTTGAACTCCCTGCAGACAGGTGGGAGTCGAGATATAGTCTGGATTCACCCAGTGCCTAAGCCAAACCACTCACATCTGTAACCAATGAAGTTGTGGCCTATTCAAACCTATAAACCAAATCTACTAAGGAACTGCAGGTCATGGGGCCTTGGCCCAATATACCTGAAAGAGCATCTCCAGCCCTGTCATTCAGCCCAGACACTGAGGTCCAGTGCCGAGGGCCTTCTGCCAGTTCCCTCACTGTGAAAGTGAAGCTACAGGGAACCAGGCAGAGAGTCTTCTCGGTAGTGGTGTCCACCCTGTGGAATGCCCTCCCATCTGATGTCAAGGAAATAAACAACTCTCTGACCTTTAGAAGACATCTGAAGGCAACCCTGTTTAGAGAAGTTTTTAATGTTTGAAGTTTTATTCTGTTTTTAGTCCTCTGTTGGGAGGCACCCAGAGTGGTTGGGGAAACCCAGCCAGATGGGTGGGGTTTAAATAATAAAATCATCATCATCATCATCATTGGTATGCAAGTATCTCCCCCCACCACTCCAGCTGTCTTCCTTGAACTTCCACTTAGAAACTATGGTAATTACGAGGTGTATAAATACCTTAAATAAAATAAAAGTTAGAGGCGTAAGTTTCATGCTTGCAATATGTTATCTTAATGACACTATTAATGACACAATATGACACTCTTAATCTGTGTTCCTCCCCACACTGGAGTTTTCTCTCCCTTCTGTTGTCATCCCACCCTCGTGTTTTGACATTATGGTAAATTTAGCAATGTTACTTTGGCTTTTATTGGAAACTTGTCTGCAGCAATTTTTTTTTGATGTCTGGACTGCTGTAGTACCACAAAGCACTTGTGTGGGGAGTCATGCTTCAGCATACACTGCCTTGTAGAGATCCAGCTTTGCGTTTGTCAAGCCCAAAATATATTCAAGTCACTTCAGAATTTGTACAAATCCAAACTTTTACATAGTGTGCAGCCCTGTCCTTAGGGAAGTCTTAATATTTATTTATTTAAATTTATATCCTGCCTTTCCTCCTAAAGGAGACCAGAGTGGCAAACACATCAGTGATAAAAAAAGAACACAATTAAAAACACAATTAAAAAAACAATTTAACACTTCTAAAAACAACAACAACAACAACAACAACAACAGAAAACATATTTTAAAAATCTGAAAACAATCACATACTCTCTCAGATAATAATGCCAAGGTTGTTGGGCACGTTATCTTTCAGTCATCAAATGCCTAGGTAAAGTGGGTGTTTTTAAATTTCTCCTGATGAATAAGATAGAAGCACCTCACCCGGAAGGACATTTTACAAATGTGGAGAAAGCTCTGTTATGGGTCATGCCCCCCTGGGCAGCACCCAGTGGTGGCACCACCCACAGCATCCCCGACCTATCGTGGGGCCTGAAATGTTTGATAGCGGGAAAGTTTTTATTTCAGTTACTTTGGTTCCATGACATCTTCTTATGGTAGGTGTAGTAACACATTTAATTGAGCCTGTTAGCTTAATTGGAAGCTGGTGCAATGCTCTCCAAACAGATGGCACAAGGTCCCATTGGACTGGCTCACCTACCAACCTAGCAGCTATATTTTGCACTAGCTGCAGCCTCTGGACCATCTTCAAGGGCAGTCCCACTTAGAGCACATTTCAGGAGTCCTAAAGGGAGATCACCAGAGCTTGGACAACTGACGTCAGGCTATTCCAGTCCAGGAACGGCCATAGGTGGTGAAGCAGTCTAAGCTGGGCACATACACTGCTAGTGACAGGCACCACTCGAGACTTCAAATACCCCCAGACTACAAATGTGTTTCTTCAGTGGGATTACAACTCTTACAACAACTCCGGAATTGTAAAGGCGGGGAAGGCCTGCGGCCTGAGGCTCAGAGACAGTGGTGTGCCCAAGACTACGCAGAGATTATTAGCTTTCAGAACTACACTACCTTTTGCAAGCTTATCTACCTGCAGCGATAGAATCATATTTTGGAAAGATGCACCACCAAGAAAAGTTTTAAGATAAGGAAAACAACCTTTTTTTTAAGGCAACTTTAATATTAACCTGAGAAGCCTGACAGGGCAATGAATTCTCTTGTTGTCTCCTGTGATTCCATTTGCCTGGTAATACCGCTCCCTCACCTTTAGAATGCCTGGAAATTTCGATTTCAATATTTTATTTTTGAAAAGATAGCATCTCCCAGGCTTTTCAGTGTCATACTGGCCACAGAGAAACTCGGGGAGAATGTTGCTAATGAAAGATCTACAGGCTGCTTTGGGGAAGACTTGTTTAGGTGGGATACCAGAATTCTGATTTCTTTTTGATCTCCCCATGCAGCTGCAGTTTTTGCCCTCTGTTATCAATCTCTCCCTCCACTACAAGATAGAAAAGTCTGTGCAGAGGCCTTATTTCATAAATAAGCGAACTGTCTGTGCATTAGCGTGGAATAGATCACCAGAAATCTTACATGGTTCATTTGGGAGACACTGTCAAATTATATATTAGGGTTGTACTGTACACTATCTAATTTTAATATTAACTGTGAAAAAGCACAGTTGATGTAAGAGAACAAGTTACGGAGCGGGCGGGGGAGAGAACCTACTCACTCCATTGAACATTCACATAATTCTATGTTGCTTGGTGTTCCTTTGTTCTTCTGGCTTTGCTTTTCCTCAGTGCCATTTTCCATCTTCTTTTCCATCATAGATCCTGGTCTGAGTTGCTCACAGTGCCATTTCATCCAATCAGCTGTAACAGACCATAAATTTTCAAGCGGGCATGATCAGATTAAGTGTAGCATTGTAATGTCAACATCAAAGGCACATGGGTCACCGCCACAGCCAATAGGATTAAATAACAGTATGGACAAAGGAAGCCATAGATCAGGAGATCAGAGGAGGAGGAGAACAACGTCAAGAACAGTCTCAAATGAAAACACATATGTCCACTGCAAAGTACTTAATTCTAATGTAATTGTTCAGAGTTACATCCACTCTTTTTGCTTCCTCTGCAGTTATTCAGAATTTTCTGTTCAGCAGAAATGTGTGAATTTGCTTCAGTATTTCCTGCTTTAGGCAAGATTCAGGAGAAATGTTTTGCCAGGTCTTCAAACTATGTGGAGACTCTTCACTAGCTTTCCCAGCAGGGTATTCTAATTTTTCCTTAATTGTCCCTCAGAACCTGATGTGGCTGCTAAGCATGTGTCGACCTGAGGGCTTGATATAAGAGTGTGATTTAATTAGTTACTTTAATTATTGTTTTCTAGTGGTTTTAATTGTCTTTGGTGTTTTATTATTGCACACTGCCCTGATATTTTATGATATGGTGGTATGTAAATGTTTCTATAAATAAATAGGTAAAACAAAAACAGATTATCAAAATAATATCTGAGAGACAAAAGACACCCACAGTATTACATGACTAAAATCTGTATGAATGTTTTCTGTGGGTTCAAGTTAGTGATTCATGAACACACAAGCATAAACAGAGGGGTATCCTCTAGGGTATTTTTTTTTCTGATTTATGGATAATCTGAAAGAGCCAATGGAATGACCTGGTAGTGACTTTTGTCTCTGTATTATCCCATAATATATATAACCCCAAGAATTCAGACAGGTGTAGTTTGTTAAGGGTTCTGAGAGTTAGGAATTAGGTCTGTCAGAAGAAAAGGAGTCTCCTAAGAACTCTCAGGGACGCAGGTGGTGCTGTGGGTAAAACCTCAGCACCTAGGACTTGCCGATCGTCAGGTCAGCGGTTCGAATCCCCGCGGTGGGGTGCGCTCCCGTTGCTCGGTCCCAGCGCCTGCCAACCTAGCAGTTCAAAAGCACCCCCAGGTGCAAGTAGATAAATAGGGACCGCTTACTAGCGGGAAGGTAAACGGCGTTTCCGTGTGCTGCGCTGGCTCGCCAGATGCAGCTTGTCACGCTGGCCACGTGACCCGGAAGTGTCCTCGGACAGCGCTGGCCCCCTGCCTCTTAAGTGAGATGGGCGCACAACCCTAGAGTCTGTCAAGACTGGCCCGTACGGGCAGGGGTACCTTTACCTTTTTAAGAACTCTCAGAACCGTAACAAACAACAGCTCCCCAAATTCCTTGGAGGAACTGGTGGAAGTTTTAAGCATCATCATAGTGCTTTAAATGTATGGTGTGAATTGTGTTGCCCCCTCCATTTTCCCCAGCCTTTTAGACTAAGGCTGCATGTGGTTCCTGTGGCTGCAGATTGCCAATGCCTGCAGACAGAGTGGACTGAGTCAAAGTCCGGGGGTAGAAAAGAAAGAAAGTACAACTTGGCTTGGGGAATAAGCTAGCATTTAGCTTCTGAGTAAACACCTGAATGAGTCAGATGAGTTTTGAACTTTTCTCATAATATAAAATTAAGCATATGTCTCATTGGGACAAGAGGAGAGCTTTTAAAGGTCTTTGTTCCTAACAATTAAATGTCATTTTCAGAACAGGGAAAACTACAGTCTGATCTCACAAATCCCAGAGAAGCTTTAATAATGATTACATACCTTTATTATAATCACAAAAGCAGAGGTCCAATTCAGCTCAGTGTGAAAACCACTGAAAGTCTCTCAACTGACTTCAAGGGGAAATGGATGAAGCTGTGAAATAGCAAGGCTGAAGGTTTCTATAGGACAGGGGAGGAACTAGCTGACAGAGAAAACGTGAAGCTATTGTGTGGCTTGTGTAACAAGCCGAGATCAGGAGAGAACTAGACATGGAATGAGAATTTTCTGCAACAGCTCCACATCATCCTTAACATCAGAGGTTATCAATGAGGCACCCATGGGTGCAGATCTGCTCACAAATGTGTTCCCTGGTGCATGCAGGGTCCTCTCTTCCTGCATTTTGTTGAAGCCAGTGTGTTTGGCCACAGTGCAAGTATGTGTAGTGCCAATGGCAGTTTTTCTGGTTTACAAATGTGGCCATCCACCAATGCAGGTTGGGAACCCCTGATCTAGTTAGACCAGGGGTCAGCAACCTTTTTCAGCCATGGGCCGGTCCACTGTCCCTCAGACCATGTGGTGGGCCGGACTATATTTTGGGGGGAAAATATGAACGAATTCCTATGCCCCACAAATAACCCAGAGATGCATTTTAAATAAAAGCACACATTCTACTCATGTAAAAACACCAGGCAGGCCCCACAAATAACCCAGAGATGCATTTTAAATAAACGGACACATTCTACTCATGTAAAAACATGCTGATTCCCGGACCGTCCGTGGGCCGGATTGAGAAGGCGATTGGGTTGCATCTGGCCCCTAAGCCTTAGGTTGCCTACCCCTGAGTTAGACCATTAGTCTAAAAGTCACAAGCAGCACTCTCTAGATGAGTTGTGAATAATTTTGTCCCTGTAGGGCAGTGTTTTCAACCAGTGTGCTATGGCCTTGAATGATGGTCAGGTGTGCCACAGGCAACACTGGTCTCCACCCCTTTCCTTCTATTCCTCTTCTGATGCCCCCTCATGTCTCTGCTTCCCAAAGGGTTGTGTGGCTGTTTGTTGCAGTAGCCCTGGCTACAAGCTCCACTGGTGAATGGTGCCTGTAGGGCTGGCCAAGGGGTGCTGGTTGACAGGAGCTGAGGTGGCCTCTGAGCAAGTGGATGAGGAAGCCCAGCCAGTCAATCCACCAGCCCTTGCTGATGGGAATGGACAAACAAGTGGGAGGGCAGGTAGAAACCACGCTGGCCTTTCTTGTACTTGCTGTGTTGCAGTGCCTGACTGGGAACTGAGTGCCCAGCGCCAAAGGGGAGGCTTTCCACCATGCAGGCCCACCATGCAGGCCCAGGGGGGGTCCCATTTACTGTCACTGCTGCCTTCCAGGATGTGTAAGGTACTGGCCTCACGTTCACCTTTGGCAAGTCTCCATTGGACCACTAAGGCTGGGGGCATCCTCTTCCCAGGCCCCTGTGGAGCAGCGTGAGGAAGCACCTTTCTTTGGGGTAGGAGGCAGCTCAGAGACCAGGGGTAGTAGCAGCTGCTGCCCAGAGCTCTCCCAAGGGGAGCAGAGGGGAGGCTGAGGGAAGTAGTAGAAGAAGAAGAGTTTGGATTTGATTTCCCACTTTATCACTCCCCTTCAGGAGTCTCAAAGCGGCTAACATTCTCCTTTCCCTTCCTCCCCACAACAAACACTCTGTGAGGTGAGTGGGGCTGAGAGACTTCAAAGAAGTGTGACTAGCCCAAGGTCACCCAGCAGCTGCATGTGGAGGAGCAGAGATGCGAACCTGGTTCCCCAGATTACGAGTCTACCGCTCTTAACCACTACACCACGCTGGCTCCACAAGGGAGTGTGTTTAAAAAGGGGTGAAGTGCTGCTGGCTCTTCAGGCAAGGGATGACAGAACTGGGCTTCTGTGGCATCCCCACAGGGAGCCACAGAAAGGATGTAGTTGGTTAAGGGAGCCATGGACTCAAAAAGTTTGAAAACCTTTGTACTAGAGCATAAAGGTGACCAAGTGTTTCTGTGTTCCAGACATGATGGTCAAAGATAGAACTATTGTGAGATTCCCAATCTCACATTTGATTTCAAAATGCAAAAGCAAAGCAGGGGGCATTTGCAGGAGAAGCAGTGCATCTGAGGCTTCACCCTCCCTCCATTTTTTCTTTGCAACTCCCCTTTATCTGCCCTATTTTCCCTGCCCACTTAATTCAAGAGCAAACACGCTCTTCTGTTCCTTAATTATACCTATGTCTTCAGTATAACTCCCTGGGTTCTAGAATTCTTAATTGGTGCTAGAAAACAACAGAATGTAGGCTTTCAGAATTGTCAGGAGATAAGTTCAAAGAACACTTTGACAGACCAAGAAAAGGGGGAAAGAAAAAAGGGAAATGATGAATTTGGTTGAACACACTCCGCCACATTTAAATATTTGATATCAACCACACTCTTGGGCTTTAAAGACAACAGTGCTTGGGGGCAGGGGAAATTGTCAAATGGATTGAAAGGAGGAAATATCCACAGTTTGCCTTCTTCCTCTCTCTTCTGGTGACCCTTTACGAAAACAGGTATGGCTACATAGCCTGGCCCTGCATTATTTAAATGCTGATTGTCTAGACTCTTTGCCAAGCAATTTCATGTGTCTGTCAAGAGACTGTCAGGTGGAGGAAGAAAGCAGATCTTACAGGATTTAAGCCTTAAAGCTATTATTCCGGAAGACAAACATCTGTTGAGCGAAAGGAATAAAAGCAGCGAGGGCATGGAGGGGAGTTAGCAACAATACAGCCTGCATTGTGACTTCTCCGCAGTGCTAATCACCCATTGAGAAGAGCTTGCTTCATAGCTCCCTTTCATGTTTGACAGAAGTCGGCACTAGGAGACAACACCGCAGCCTTGAAGGGGAGAAATCCTGATCGTTGTCAATGGATTAAAGATTTTAGGCACCGTTTTCTTCCATGGGAATCTGATAGTATATACATTGTAGTACAAAGTGGTTGCTTTAGCATTTTGTAGCAGGTTGCCAAGAAAAAAAGGATTCAACTGCAGTACTCCCTGAACTGTTACAACTGATCAATGAAAGCAGCATTAGAAACTAAATCCATGCCAGTAAAGCTTTTACGTTTCTGCGCATCGTATCCAATAAAGCAGTTCCATCAGTACAACAATTTCTGTTTGCTCAAAGGAGATTCCTCTTCTTTGCCTGTATGCCACCTGCATTCTCCCAAAATCTGCTCGCGGGTGGAGTGGGGACTCAGAACAGATTTAGGGAGAACCCAGGGAAAGGAGGAGGAAGGAGAGGGAGATCAGCTATGGACAGAAGAGAGCAGAGTGAGTATTATAGTTAATATTAATTTATTGCATTCCTATCCCACCTTCTCTGCGGAGCTCAAGGTAGCATACATGGTTCTCTTCCTCCTCAGTGAATCCCCACAACAACCCTGTTAGGTAGGTTAGGCTGAGAGGCAGTGGCTGGCTCAAGGTCACCCAGTGAGATTCATGGCTGAGTGGGGATTTGACCTATGCCTTCCAAGTTCTAAAGGGACGCGGGTGGCGCTGTGGGTTAAACCACAGAGCCTAGGACTTGCCGATCAGAAGGTCGGCGGTTCAAATCCCCACGATGGAGTGAGCTCCCATTGCTCGGTCCCAGCTCCTGCCAACCTAGCAGTTCGAAAGCACGTCAAAGTGCAAGTAGATAAATAGGTACCACTCTGGTGGGAAGGAAAATGGCATTTCCGTGTGCTGCTCTGGTTCGCCAGAAGCAGCTTTGTCATGCTGGCCACATGACCCAGAAGCTGTATGCCGGATCCCTCAGCCAGTAAAGCGAGATGAGCGCCGCAACCCCAGAGTCTGTCACGACTGGACCAAATGGTCAGGGATCCCTTTACCTTTACTTTTACCTTCCAAGTTCTAGTCCAGGGGTCAGCAACCTTTTTCAGCCATGGGCCGGTCCACCGTCCCTCAGACCATGTGGTGGGCCGGACTATATTTTGGGGGAAATGAACATTTTCCTGTGCCACAAAAATAACCCAGAGATGCATTTTAAATAAAAGGACACATTCTACTCATATAAAAACACACTGATTCCCAGACCGTCTGTGGGCCGGATTGAGAAGGCGATTGGGCCTTAGGTGGCCTACCCCTATTCTAGTCTGACCCCTTAGCACACTAAAAAGTTGGGAACACTCTGGTGACATAATCCCTCATTTCTCATGACATTGATGAATTTCCATGTTCTTTCTCTCTGTGTTAGCTCATTTCCCTCATTTTTACAGGCTGGATTGTACCTGCAGTTAGGTCCTTAGAGAGCAGTTGGGATACTAGTGTGATTAATATATGTCAGAAATCCCCAGCTAGCTAAAAATCCTGAGATCACATGCAAGTAACCTGGAGCTGCCCTGACATCTTTCTGAATATGTTGCAAAGAGTTACCTCAAGGTTAATGAGCTCCCTCTAAATATGCCCTTTCAAATGAAAGGTGCACAGAAGTTGGATGTATCTTTCTTTGTTACCTAAAACTGGCTGGTAATTCTTTGTGCATCATTTGTGCCTACACATAAAAGTCACTTCACACAGTAAGAACTGTCATGGGAGATGATTTAACATACTAAACACCTAGGGCTGGATCTAGACTTAGACATGTTACAGTAGACCCATTGAAATAAATCTGATGTACAAAAGTCCTATTGATTTCAGTGGCTTAGTCTAAGCTATAACTAACCTATCTGGATCCAATCAGGGAACATACATGTTGACTGAAGAGACAATAAAATAATAAATGACCTGTACTTAACCTGGACCATTACTTAAATTATAGAACATGTAGATGGTTATACTTAAAAAGGTATTCACACATGTGTGTCTATTGCCTCCACACTCACAAAGATGACTCATGAGACCAAACCATTGAGATAATGGTTATATTTATTACTATAACAATTTGAAAGAACTGCAAGGCAAAATACAGTGGTACCTCAGATTTTGAACATCTCCATTGAGGAACATTTTGGTTTTTGAATGCCATATACCCAGAGGTAAATGCTTCGGTTTTTGAACACGCCTTAGAAGTCGAACATGCCACGCGGCTTCCGCTGAGTGCAAGATCCTAAGGCCTAGCTGTCGGCTATTGAGTTTTCATTTTTTGAACGTTTCAGAACTTGAACGGTCTTGGAAAGAAGGTTTAAGATTCACTGCATGTACAACTATAAAAGAAAATGTGATGAAAATGATGTATAGATGGTATGTAACACCGGTAAAATTAGCAAAAATGTATAAGATAAGTAATAAATGCTGGAAATGTAAAGAAAAAGAAGGTACTTTTTATCATATGTGGTGGGAATGTAAGAAAGTAAAAAACTTTTGGGAAATGATTTATAATGAATTGAAGAAAATGTTGAAATATACATTTGTTAAGAAACCAGAAGCATTTCTACTAGGAATTACAGGCAATGATATAAATGAGAAAGAAAAGAAGTTATTTTTGTATGCAGTGACAGCAGCAAGAATATTGATGGCCCAGAAATGGAAACAAGAGGAGCTACCTACGTTAGAAGAATGGAGAACAAAAATCATTGACTACGCAGAACTGGACAGAATGACAGGAAGGATCCGAAACTGACAAGATCAAAGATTTACAGAAGATTGGGAAAAAATTATTGAATATTTGCAAAAACTAAGTGATAATCAGATTATGTTTGTAAGTTTTAATGAAGCATTGTGATGGGAAATATATTAAAAGGGGGTGAAGTTTTACAGCAATAATATAAACAACAAAAAAGAAAGGTGTTTAAAGTTAAAGTATGAAGGATTTACAGACAAGTTGAGGGAAGTCGAAAAAAGAGAAATAAGATGTAACTAAGATGTATGGAGTGTATAATTTTGTTTTGTATTTGAAAATGAATAATATATATATAAAAGAACTTGAACGGTCTTCCGGAACGGATTACGTTCGAAAACCGAGGTACCAATGTAACTGAATTCAGGAAGTATAGACAGGTGTGGATTTTAGCTAACTCTGGTAGCAAATAATCCCTCCAGAACCTTGGAAGAGTGATACAGCTGCAGACTTTGGTTCCCCAGCAAAGAATGGAGAGGAAACTCCTTTCTTGATAGGCAGGGGTGCCAACTTGAATAAAATATTATGGGAGCCCAGGTAAGCCCTGCCTACATAATTGATTGCATGATGCCATGCACACACACCATTTGAATGGGAATGGCCATCACCTTTGTGGGGACCCAGCCCCTTCAAATATTTATTGTGGGGAGGGGGGGCAAAGCCCCCACAGCACCTAGGAGTTGGCTCCTATGTTGCTAGGTGAGCCTTGGGTAGGAACCCAACAAGTAAACCCAGGCCTTGATGTCCAGCTTTCACTCAGAATGTACACGCTAAACCTGAGACCATCTAACTAAAGGATCATCCCCAAAATTCCAACACAGTTCCAACACAAGCCTTTCTAACTGGCCACACAGCATATATCAGGGAGGGTACAACAAACACAAAGCGGGAGCGATTAGGGGAGGAGCAGGCTTATAAAGCTAAGCTCCAACTCCCTTCCCAATTGGCCATCAAGCCCTATGTGGTCCATCCTTCAAACCCCACTGTTCAGGAAGCAATCATCTGAGTCATCCTTGAGAAATGGCATTTGCGGTGAAATGTGCCCACTACAATGGTGAGAACAATAGTACCTGATTTTTTATCACTTGGGTTCCTGAGTCTTGGGACACCTTCCCACATCCATATGTTCCAAGTGGTGCCCACTGCAGTTTTGGATTATTGCTACAGCAAGGTCCTGGTGTGCAGACCTGCTTTGCATTTGTGGTCAACCTCAGGTGGAAGATCTCACTCATCTGCCTGCCCCTTATACAAGAGGTTGTTTCTGAATCTTTTCTTCACACAAGCAAGCAGGTATACTTCAAAATGGTTTGATTTCTTTTTGACTTCTTTCAACAATAATAGCTTTGTAACACAGAGAATGGCCCTCTATGCACTGGCTGGGGGAAAAAATAAAGAAAAATGAGTTTGATGAAATTACTATAAGCTGTTGTGGTGATTCTCAAATTTAATCTGAAATGAAGCTAGATTTAAGGATGTTGGTGTCTCTGGTATCCTCTCTCTTAATATCACAGATGTTGGTTTATATTATGGAAACATGTTCTCTGTTATTTTATTAATAGGATTGCTAAAAGTTTGTCATGACCTCTGGCTATAACAATAGACTTATGAACTAAACAAGGAGTTAAGAACACATCCACTTGCTTTTTCTATACTTGCTTATTGGTAACTGGTAACACTTGATGACAGGTAACTGAATATGTGAATGAACTACACTGAAAAGCATTGTTTTTGGGACGGTAAACAATTTTGACCACAGCACTATGTCTGTGATTTCCCATTCACAAAGTCTTATTCAGTGACTGATTCCGATGAAAAGCTTTGCCTTGTATGGAAGTGTTATAATATTCTGTCAATGGAGTTTGATCCTTGATTCACACATGGAAGTCATGATGCTGTGACCTTTGTCTTAGGGTTGTCATATTTTGAAGAGCAAACTTCTATTTTTAACCATGGATCGCTACGATGACTCTCATTTTGCATACCCATGAAAAAGAGGATTTGTTCTGGATGAAGAGGACGTAGGACCTTATTTTGTCTAGTTATTAACATGCATGTGTGAACCAGCCTAAAGTTGGCCAGATTTGAGGTTGCCTCAAGCACAGATTGGCTGACACCTGAGAACTTTCCCAATTTCTTTCAGCAACAACAAAGACTTGACAAAATTGACTCCATCCTTCTCTTTTGATGTGGCAATCATTTCACATTTCTTTGCGTCTTCTTTCTCCAGTGGCATTGCACAATCAGGTGCTGAAGCATTTCATCTCCCAAATAAAGTGTATGGCAGCTGTAACATGAACCGTAATGGAGACAAATGACAGCTCCCTTCCTAGTGCCACTGGACAGTGGTAATTACTGTTGTTGGCATAGATCGTGTCCTATCCTAGTGGGTGGGGGTGGGGAAATGACTGTCAGAAGATATATCTTCTTCTATAGCCTTCTGCAAATACAACAATATCTGGTTTTCTGAGCTTCTTTCTGTACTTTTGCATTATTAGCAGTAAATTTCCCCTTAATTGGGTAATCCATGTTAGTACTCTGATAATAGGATAATAAACTAAAGAAAACATCCTTTGTTGAAGTTCTCACAATATATTACTATACTCATAACCCACCTTAGATCATATTTATGTCTGCTAAATCTGATTAGGGCATGTTATTAATTACAGTTCTGAGTAAATAATGCCGTTTTGATTTCTGCCTTATGATTGTGTCCTTTCCCGCCCCCTTCGATTTTTAGTGATCACAGTAATGCAAAAAGTTAATCAGCAGAGGCCTCATCCCAAAGCTAACCTGGAATTCCATGAGCAGTGGAGGGGCCCAACACACAAATACTCATAGGTATGTATATACTTGAAAAATATTTATTTCTGTGGTTCTGTGAATTGGGAAACAATAACCTTTTATGATAAAATAGTACAACATAGGGCCCATTGGTCAAAATATTGCTGTTGGATCTTATGCGTATGCAAAATGCACAGGGGGGATTTGGCGGGGTATGGTGGAATTCATGCTTTGGCCCTGATATATTTCCACAGAAGAGCTTCCTGTCTATTCAAATTCCAAAACATCCAATTTATTGTGACATACCACTCCACTCTCCGAGTTGTGCAAGATTCCAAGGGTCCAGGGTTTGTGTTTCCTTTGGAAATGCGGCAAAGGGGAGACAGTGTTGTCTTTATGATATATGGTTTATTTACACATATATACAACCTGAGCCTACAATGGAGGGGGTTCAAAGCATTGCACTCCTGTTTTGGCCATTGTGGCAGCCTTGGATCCAAAAAGACAGCAGCTATAGCCCTCTGTCCCTCTGCTCTGCTTGCTGTGTTTAACAGACACCTTTTCTCTCTAGCCCACATCCCAGTCAACAGCAATGGAAGGACTAGGGACAGGACATGTGGTCCTGTATCTCCAATGCAGTTTGCTTTTGCAAAATTTAAAGAAGGTCCCTCCCTCCCCATCTTTCTTTCTTTCTTTCTTTCTTTCTTTCTTTCTTTCTTTCTTTCTTTCTTTCTTTGAAAAAGCCTTTTAAAAACTGTTTCTTCTAGAGGTCATGTTTCAAACCTGTAAAATAATTTCAGGAATTCTGACTCTGGGTAAAGAGCACCATATCTGAACCCCTACCATTCATACCAGCCAGAATTCAAGGTGTGAAATGTGTTCCCCTCCCCCTTCATTTTACTGCTGTACCAGTTCCAGGCTGGCACAGGAATGAGATGTGGAATGAGCCTGCCAACAATAGATGGATGATTTCAGGTTTCAGTGGATCCTTAGCTGGATCACACAAACACACCATATATATAACGCCTCATATTGGGACTGTACTCTGGCTACTGCTGTGGGTATATTATTGGTAGTTTCCATGCTCACATGCTTTTGACAGAGATGGCATGGCTCCTTCTGCTGATGGGGACACACAGTGGTGAAGCCATGCAGACGAGTTCCTCCACCATATTCAAACCATCTCCACTGGGGTGGGTGAAGGTTTTGGGTTGCTCTATGAGTTTTGCAATCCCCCCCTTTTTTTAACTCCCTAAGTCTTCTGGAGTCAAAATATATTCCAATCAACATGGAACTTAGCTAGTTTATTAAAGTGCAAAATACACATTTACAAAGCTTAATGCTCTGTTCTGCTGTGTGTGTGTGTGTGTGTGTGTGTGTGTGTGTGTGTGTGTTGATTAATCACCCCCCTTTGTAAAGACAAACGGCAGGGTGTTTATGCATTCTGTAAGACTTAAGCCATTCTGATAGAATTTTTAGATCAGAACTTGCTGGGTATTCACTGAGCCTTTAAATATGCTATGTAAATTACTTTGCTATAATTTAGGATTATACAGCAGGGCAAGATGTCTCTAAGTACAATGAGGTGGGGGAAAAACTGTCTGGGTTTGAAGGCAGCCCTGTAGTGGAAGGTTTTTAAGGCTTTGTGATGTTTTTAGATATGCTGTAAGCCTCCCAGAGTGACTGGGGACACCCAACCAGATGGGTGGGGTATTATTATTGACAAAAAAATTGCTGCAACAATACAGGGTGCCACTTGTTCAGTGTGGCATCAAACAGAAGCAACTCCCCCCTCCCCTCCCACACCAGTTAGGGTTGGAGGAGAAATTTGATTCAGTTCTCATTTGAAGGCAAAATTACCAAATCCATACTTTTCATAACAATGCATCAACAAAAACAGAGCAATACTTCAAAATTCAGTTTTCCACCAAAGTGGGGTATACAAAATGCATATACTATGATGAAGTCTACACATAAATGCATATAATAGTGAAAATAACATACTGTATATACTTGAGTATAAGCCAACTTTTTCAGCACATTTTTTATGCTGAGAAAGCCCCCCTCGGCTTATACTCCAGTGAGGGTCCTTTCAGGCTGCTCCTTCCTCCTCTTCCGCCTTTGCAGCTGTCGGTGGAGGAATGAGCAGCCCAAAAGCAGCCCTTTCGAGCTGCTTGTTCTTCCTCTGCTGCTGCCGCCACCAGCTTCTGGTGTGGTGAACTGACTTATACTCGAGTCAATAAGTTTTCCTAGGTTTTTGTGGTAAAATTAGGTCCCAGCTTATATTTGGGTCGGCTTATACTCAAGTATATACGGTAGCAGGAAAAATCATAAGTACAGTGGTACCTCGGGTTAAGTACTTAATTCGTTCCAGAGGTCCATTCTAAACCTGAAACGGTTCTTAACCTGAAGCACCACTTTAGCTAATGGGGCCTCCTGCCGGAGCACGATTTCTGTTCTCATCCTGAAGCAAAGTTCTTAACCTGAAGCACTATTTCTGGGTTAGCGGAGTCTGTAACCTAAAGGGTATGTAACCTGAAGCGTATGTAACCCGAGGTACCACTGTAAAATGCTGAGTAAATCCATAATTCCCTTGAATCAGCCATTGGTCAACACATATCCAGGTCTGGGATGGGCAACCTGCAGTCCAGTGGCAGAATGATTTTTTTGTTATGTTCATGAGTGTGGGAAGGAGGGAAGAAAACACACACACACACACACACAGAGAGAGAGAGAGAGAGAGAGAGAGAGAATAGCAGAAAGAGAAAAGGCAGTGGCTCCACCTTTCTTGACTCTGGCCCCACCTACTTTTGCTTCTGCCCTGCCTTTTTTTTAAAAAAAATATTATTTACAACCCTACTTACCTCTAGTTGTGGCCCTGAGTACAATGTTCCTGGGGGGATTTGGCCCTCAAATGAAAAAGAACATTTCCCACCCCTGCCTAAAGCCTTGAGAGAAAGAGGGCTCTACTTCCTTTGTTGACATTGGCTGCCACTGGAAATGCAGGTTTGTCACTTGTTGTTTTTTTTATTTAATTACAATTTTATCCCTCCTGAAATCTAAAAAGCTCAGGGCCTATCACTCTGGCATGAGTTCAGCTGGATTACTCTCAGAATAATGAGTATAGGACTGAAGCCTAAAGAAAAATAAAGTTTCAGGAACCAGAAGACTTTTGTACAGTCTGAGAAAATAAGCCATTACTTTTTTTTTAAAAGAATATTTTAAAATCTAATATCATGTTTCTCTAAGTAATGACAGAACGACTTAATAAATTGTCAGAGAACAGAACTCCTCATCAAAGAATATGACTCTTTCAAGAGTCTCTGCACTTATTAATCACGTTGAAGAGCCATTAGTCTGAGTTGACATAAGACACACGACCTGACCTTTGCAAAAGGTTTTCCATGAATAAATGTTTCTTTCTGAAGGAAAATGAAGATATCTTGCCTTACTAAATTGAGTATTTTCAGAGGGGTAGACATGCTTGTCAGTTTAACATCAAAAAACTACAGACAGTCTTGTAGCACCTTAAGGACAAACAAATTTATTATAGCATGCACTTTTGTGAATTACAAATCCACTTCATCGGATGCAGTAGACTTGAGTCCACAAAAGTTTATGCCATTCGTCTTAAGGGAGCAATCCTACAGCAAAATCTCTGTTTTTCTGTACTTTCTGTATAGAAAACCTAGAGTTCTACAGAAATCCACAGGGTGCTTTCTTCACAGTGTCACCTTGTAAGATCCATATTGGAGGACAGCAAACTCGGAGATGACGATGCTGACGAATAAGGAAGTGGGACAGACGGGAGTGGAGATTCACTCAGGACAATGCCATTATCTAAGAGGCTGGGTTCTATAGCATCTCTTTGTAAAGACTGAAATAAAAAAAGGACTGTAAGAAACTTTTCTTTGTCTTTATACTTTCCTGGGCAACCAGTCAGGAGCCACGAACAGCACCCTGACACTAACAGGGTCACTAACCCCTAATCAGAAATAATTGTACATCAACTGCAAATCAAGAAGTGGTTCCATTTCTTCCCTCTGACCATAACATAAGGCAAAGAAGAGACCAGCATAATACAGTGGTACCTCGAGTTACAAACGCCTCAGGTTACAAACGCTTCAGGTTACAAACTCCACTAACCTGGAAGAGTTACCTCGAGTTGGGAACTTTGCCCCAGGATGAGAATGGAAATCATGTGCCGGCGGTGCAGCAGCAGCAAGAGGCCCCATTAGCGAAAGCACGTCACTAGTTAAGAACAGTTTCAGGTTAAGAAGGGACCTCTGGAACAAATTAAGTTTGTAACTAGAGGTACCACTGTAAAGCAGTTTTGGGGAATGAAGAATTTTAAGCGCCAGGCTAATTTTTAGAAGCACAAATGTTTTATGATACAATAAATAAATTAAGTAACCTTTTTTAAAAAAGTATTATGAACACAGAACTCACATGGATCAGACCAATTTTTTTATCTAACTGGGGAAACAGTCAGACCTCTCTAGAAAGCCCCAAAGCCACAGCATCCTTCAGATATTAAAAGCCTACAGCAGTACCTCGGGTTACATATGCTTCAGGTTACAGACGCTTCAGGTTACAGACTCCACTAACCCAGAAATAGTACCTCGGGTTAAGAACTTTGCTTCAGGATGAGAACGGAAATCGTGCTCTGGCAGCGCAGCAGCAGCGGGAGGCCCCATTAGCTAAAGTGGTGCTTCAGATTAAGAACAGTTTCAGGTTAAGAACGGACCTCCGGAACGAATTAAGTACTTAACCCGAGGTACCACTGTATTTGCTTTCAGGCCTGAGGAATCTCTCCCTCCTGATAGTTTCAAGGAGCTGGGAGAAAACAAGAAGTCTTTTAAATATGATTTATTCAGTCACTGCAGTAACAGAAAAAGAATTCCAATCTTTACTCCATGATGGAGAAGCTCACTCTGGCTCTTCCTCCTTTCCCCTTCCCCAACAGCACCATCTCCTACGGAAGCCTTCCGCTGCCAAATGTTGCTGCGTACACTGTACCCTCAATGACCATCACGTCCTAGGGGATGGAGGATCCCCTATGCTGTCTATTGAAGTATGCACTGGCTGCTCTCCCCACTCCCTTAATTCTCCCAATTCTGCATAACTTGGCTGTTCGCCTGTCTCTCCCTCATTATCTTCCTCATAGTTTGGCTGCGGTTCAAATCTGTCTCTCTCTCTCCCCTGTCAGCTACAGGAGAAGTGGGCTGTTTCTTCATTCCAGTCCCTGACATTTGGGTATTCTGTTATTCCACGGGATTAGATTTGTGGGTGAGAGCACACTTGCTGGCTTCACCCTCCCATCATGCCCTTCTGCCCATCCTGCCACTCCCCAAGATTCTAAACCATGCAAGGATCCTCCACAAGTATAGCCCATCAATGGGTCAGGGTCTGGCATGGGGTGTGATGGAGAGAGGGAGCAAGACTAACCAAGGAGTCCCTGCTCTCCCTAGCACAATCCTAATCGTATTGGGGAACTGAATGTCAAAATAGGGCTATACTGCCTTCAGACAGAAAGTTCAGTTTCGCTATCGTGGCTAACAGCCACTGATGCGTATTTGTGTGTCTGCAGGGGCCAAGGAAGGGTGGTGGTGCTGGGGGTGGTTCACCCCGGGTGTCACCACTGAGGGGGATGACAAAATGCCGAGCTGCACTCACCATGGGGCCTGTAGCACGCCCAAGCCACACGTCTCTCCTGGGAGTGACGAGGTGGCTTAGGCGGCTTAGGCTCCAGGCTGCCCCAAACGGTCCGCCTGCTGATTCCCCCTCAGCTGTAGGGTGGCTGAGTGGGAGAAGGCAGGCAGACTGCCCCAGCTCACCTGGCCCCTCGGGTGGCTGGCTCTGCCCCTGGGTGCAGGGCACGCGCGCTGCCCCAGGTACCCGATTGGTTGCTCCGCCACTGTGTATCTATGTTCTTCCGAAAGAGAAACTTATTAAAGCTATTGCTCTGAGTGAAAAATGGTTTCTCTTTAGCCGGAAAAAGTGCAGCAAATAAGTTGAATAACTGTGATGTAGCACTGGAATAAATGTTACATTAATGAGCACTGTGTGTAGCATTTATTTGAGAACTCTCATGAGGAGATCGCTCAGATAATTAGAATTGCTGAACTGTTGTGAACAGAAACAAACTGTTGCCTGTATTATGACACTTTGGTGCAATGTATCAGGAAATGGGGAGTTACAACAGAACAAAGTAGTTTAATTTTAGCAAAGCATGGCTATATTTTGATTTAGCTTGCAATATTATTTTATTTTTAAAAAGTTAGCTCCAAGTGTAACACTTCTGCTTCACAGGAAAATGATATTGTATGCTAACAATACATTAGGGAACATTTTATTTGCTCAAGCAGAGATTTGGTGGCTAAGTGATTCAGGCAATTAACCACCATATGACAGTTGAGAGTCCCCAGTTCCTTGTGACACTGGCAACACCAACCCAGCAAAGTCTAAAATGATCTCTCTCACTTTCTTTCATTGAACACTTATTATAAATGTTATCTAACTTTGGGAATATGATGGCATATGTTTAATCTCAGACTCATCTTCTGTAGTCTATAGAATAGGGATATTAGTGAGTTCTGATCCAAACAGAAATACTGTTCTCCCATTAAAATTATGCAGTTTGGTTATGAAAGATTTGGTGTTTCCTGTCACTGCATGGAACCTGGGGGCTGTTTGTTGGAATGTTATTTCACAGTTTCCACCATTGTTAAAAATGCTAAAACTTTTCAAATCTCTGAAAAGATAAAGGTCAGTTTTCTATTGTTAGAACGGCTTTCTGACTTGCTTCCAAGCAAGTGGAACGTTGTGCTAGCACAAATATATTTCAGTGGCCAACTTGCATCTTGGAATTCCTGATACCACTTCTCCACCAGGAAGCAATGGCAGTGACCATCTCTAATAGAGAAGCAGTAAGCAAGAGATGTGTGAAGTTAACTACTTTTCCATCTACTGTTTTGCCCTTGTACCACTGCCGCATTCTCCTTTCTGACATGGCAAACACATGTCTGAACCATGGTTGGAGGTGGGTAGGTTTACTAGGGAATGTAGGGAGGGAGATGCAGAGGGCAAATTTAAGCATTCATCACTGCTCATCACTCTTCCACTGCAAATAGTCCCCTTCTGCAACACTACTTTTGTGCTGACCATTGAACTGTTAGGTAAAGGGACCTCTGACCGTTAGGTCCAGTCGCTGACGACTCTGGGGTTGTGGTGCTCATCTCGCTTTATTGGCCGAGGGAGCCGGTGTACAGCTTCTGGGTTATGTGGCCAGCATGACTCAGCCACTTCTGGAGAACCAGAGCAGTGCACAGAAACTTAAACTTAAACCTAAAAAGCAAAACAGGCATATTTTGCATTCCTCCATTGCACTGCTGAAATAGCAAACACTCCCACTATCCTTGCTAAAACCACAGAGGAAGATACTAGTTGTAGTTAACATTCTGCCTGTGGGCTGTATTTAGCACTCCGCAGTGTGGAGGCCAGGAAATCCAAGATGCCAGTGTTTGTCATTTAAAAACACAAAGAAATAGGGTATTTGGGTGTGTGTGTGTGTGTGTGTTTGAAATAAAAGTGATTGCTTCTGTGGGTCCTCTGATATAGCACCATGATAGTACCATTATGACTAGGGGTACAGGTGGCACTGCGGCCTAAACTACTGAGCCTCTTGGGCTCGCTGATCAGAAGGTTGGTGGTTTGAATCCCCCGACGGAGTGAGCTCCTGTTGATCTGTCCCAGCTCCTGCCAACCTAGCAGTTCGAAAGCACACCAGTGCAAGTAGATAATTGGGTACCCCTGCAGCGGGAAGGTAAACAGTGTTTCCCTGCACTCTGGTTTCTGTCATGGTGTTCTGTTATGCCAGAAGCAGTTTAGTCCTGCTGGCCACATGACCCGGAAAGCTGTCTGTGGACAAACACAGGCTCCTTTGGCCTGAAAGAGAGATGAGTGCCACAACATCATAGTTTCCTTTGACTGGATTTAACCATCAAGGGATCCTTTACCTTTTACCTACCATTATGACTCCATTTTAAAATATTAGGGCCTGTATCCATTGCTATGCCAGAAGTTTCCACTGGCACAATGGGGCTATTGCTTCTTTTCTGCCCCCTGTGCCCTCCCCAAATCTGCCCTGAAGGGTCTCCCAAACCTCTGGAGATGATTTCAAAGTTGTGCACAGGCGAGCTGCATAAGACAGAAGAGGAAGGGGACGTTCCTCTGAGTGTATGGAAATCTCTTGTGCCCATGGACTTGCAGCATTGAATATGGCCCTATGTAAATAAGCAGCTGTATCACTTATTTGCATAATATTTGTTATGCTAGCAAACAGCGTATAGGAAGGCTGACACAGTGAAAACACCAGTTTTGCTCATTGACTTTCAATGAGTTTCCATCAAGAGCTTTCAAAAAAAAAATAAAACCTTAACCAGCATGTCTAATATAATATGTAAATCTAAGATTTTTTCCCTTAAAATAGTCCATGCCTCAGTCAAGTCATTACTGAATCCAGTCAAAAGTTCAGCACCTGCACAGCCATACCTGGTTGAGATGACAGTGAGAAATAAGAGCCGAGTCTCATCAACATTCTGTTGGCAGCTCAATTCAAACATTCATATAGCCTAGCAGCTTAAATGTTAAAGAGCGTAGGGGATAAGATGGACTCTTATGGAGACTCACAACACAGGTGCCGTAGTGTTGAGCACATATGCATAAACACACCTCGCCCCACCCCCACAAACATGCTGTTTTCTGAAAGTGACTGTGTAGGAGCAGAACAGCCATATTACAATCCACCCCCCCCCCTTCCAGGCTGCAGACCTCGTCCTGTGAGATACCATGGGCAATGGTATCAAACAGCACCTGGAGGTAAAGAACAGCAAACATGGTGGAACTCTCTGTTTGTGTCCTGCCTGATGTCATCCATCAGGGCAACCATGGCTGTTTCTTTGCCAAACCCTGGTTTAATCAGATTCCTTCAAAAGTGCCTGAAACTGGACTCTCGCCAGCCTCTCAGAAGTAACCTGCAGAAGAGTAGGATATTTGTTACCAGGTAATAAGCACTGCTTATTATTTGTTACCAGGTAATAAGGGGCGCAGGTGGCGCTGTGGGTTAAACCACAGAGCCTAGGACTTGCCGATCAGAAGGTCGGCGGTTCGAATCCCCGCGACGGGGTGAGCTCCCATTGCTCGGTCCCTGCTCCTGCCAACCTAGCAGTTCGAAAGCTCGTCAAAGTGCAAGTAGATAAATAGGTACTGCTCCAGCGGGAAGGTAAACGGCGTTTCTGTGTGCTGCTCTGGTTTGCCAGAAGTGGTTTAGTCATGCTGGCCACATAACCCGGAAGCTGTACGCCAGCTCCCTCGGCCAATAAAGTGAGATGAGTGCTGGAACCCCAGAGTCGGTCATGACTGGACATAATGGTCAGGGGTCCCTTTACCTTTTAATAAGCACTGCAATGTTCTGGGTACAGATAAGTTATCTAAAGACATGGCTGAACAATTGCCTCCTTCAAGTGAGATGGTGGCTACTTCCTCCCACAAGGAAGCGTGGTCAACCCTGTTGGCTAATGTAATCCATTGTAAGTAGCCAAGATGGGCAACAGGCAGTAACACAAGCGGTTGGCTAACACTTCCAAACACCCATTTTTAAGTGTAATGCATTGATCGATTGTAGTTCACAGAGCCTAAAGGCTCAATGCAGAATATAGGATCAATATATGGAGGTTCGTATAGTTAAAGCCATGGTTTTCCCAGTAGTGATGTATGGAAGTGAGAGCTGGACCATAAAGAAGGCTGATCGCCGAAGAATTGATGCTTTTGAATTATGGTGCTGGAGGAGACTCTTAAGAGTCCCATGGACTGCAAGAAGATCAAACGCATCCATTCTTAAGGAAATCAGACCTGAGTGCTCACTGGAAGGACAGATCGTGAAGTTGAGGCTCCAATACTTTGGCCACCTCATGAGAAGAGAAGACTCCCTGGAAAAGACCCTGATGCTGGGAAAGATGGAGGGCACAAGGAGAAGGGGACGACAGAGGATGAGATGGTTGGATAGTGTTCTCGAAGCTACAAACATGAGCCTGACCAAACTGCGGGAGGCGGTGGAAGACAGGAGTGCCTGGCGTGCTCTGGTCCATGGGGTCACGAAGAGTCGGACACGACTAAACGACTAAACAACATATGGAGGTTAGCATTGAGTCAAGCAGGTACAATCCTCCTTCCCACTCCATATAATGATGGTCCCTCATCTTTTCATTGCCAGGAAAGAGTGTTGACCAAGTACGTATCCTGTTTGTGGCTATCGTGGCATTTTTGCCTGCCATTTTGATTGCTTTTAATTTCTCAGCCACGGCTTTCTGCATTATCATCCATCTTACTCATTGCCTCTTGCCTTGAGGATTTCAGTCCAGTGTACTTTTTTATATTCTTCAATATGTTCTTCCATGTGTGTCCCATCCATCTCTGCGCTCATTTCATAATTAGCTGTCATAGAACATGACTGACTTTAGACTAAAATGCTTTCATTTGTAATCATTAGACTCACTCAAGAATAAGGGTTGGCTCTCCTTATTTTATTATAAGTCATTAAACGTTGTTTTATTAAATGCCAATCATGGTAAATGTTGCTATGGAAACTTACGATAGGAGCTTTTCCACTGGCCTTGGTTGTAAGAACCAGGCTTCAACTATCTACAATGACAACTTGTAGTTTGTAAGCATGGGATGCTGTCACTCTGTTGCACCATTCATAGTGCAGAGTAGGAGAGAGAATCTTGATAACAAACAAATAAAGCATGCCTTGGAATGAGTGTTGCACTCTGGTTAGAGCAAATGTATGACAGTTGCCAAAGAAACCTCAGTTGCCTGTTCTGAAAATGTTTTGTTTGGATCCTCTGCAAAGCTATATTCATGAATCAGATACTTATTCTGACTTCACTTAGTCGGACATATGAGGTATACAGAAGGAGACTAGATTGTATATGATTAAATTCCTATTTAAAGGATAATTTATTTCCAAACTGAAAGTAAAAAGGTAGGAGCAACTTTGACAGTGTTGAGTAGAATTGAATTAGAATCACATTAATTCTGTATTTGTAACTGTTGCCATGAAAACATCAATAATGCATTAGAATTCTGTTAAAAATAGTGATGCTGATTCATAGTCTTTGAAAAAAATGTATGTCGTTATTTCAGATAGTTTTCTTCCTCTGCTTATTAGTGGTGATGCTTACTTACCTCTGACAAACAGGGCTTGGTGTATTTTTTCCTAAAACAACATTTATAATGACATTTCTGTAAACGAGTCTGCTTTGTTCACAAAAGCTTATTAATACCTAGGCCTTTGATAGGGGTTTTCCATTACTCTGTGTATTACATATGATTAATATGCACTTTAAAGTATATGTTTTACCCTTTTACATTTTTGTGTCCTAAGGGAAGTTTTGGATTTCAAAAAGATATTGATATAAGATGCAGTTCCTCAAAACCTAGCATCAATCAAACCTTTCTTGTTAGTATCTTTGATATATCGAAGAGGAATAGTGTCTTTCAAGTAAACTTTAAGATGTTGATGGGGAAGGCATTGCACAATCAAGGGAGTTGTTACTAAGGCATTCCAGTCCAGCTCTAGAAGCACTTTTAAAATGTATATATCTATATATGTAGTTGCACCAGAATGTGAATGGATATGCAAAGGTGTCAAAATGTGCATCCTGATAAAAGTGATGCATTCCATGTAGATCATTTGCATTTGGGCATGCATTCCAATGCGCATCGGAATGAATGCCAATTTAACTCCCACAAATCCTAATGCAGCGAGTAAGAGACACTAGTACTGAGCACATCCGCCCCCTGTATTGGCCCTATGGCTTAAATCTTGGGGTCCCCAATCAGGTCAACCTGCCTGGGGTCAACCCAGGGGACACCTGCCTTGCCATGGATCTGGTTCCAAATGAATTTAAGGGTACAGGTAATGTTTAAACAGAGTTGTTGTTGTTAAAAAAAACCCTCATTTAAAATGGTCAGGAGGTAGACGGGGGTGGAGATATTGCATTCCCCCCTTGACTGAGGGAGGAGTCAATTTTGCATGGGTGCTTCTTTGCAAAGGTGAGCACTGCACTACGCAGGATCAGTGCTTCCACTGAACAGCTGCTGTGCAGAGACGTTGATCCTGCATGGTCCATAGTCCTCCTTTGAAAGTGACTTCCCTTCAGAAAAGTTGCTTACCAAGGAATACTACAGAACATGCAGAACTGGTGCTCTGTGCAACAGCTGTTCCATCGAGGTGTCGATCCTGCACTGTGCTTCTTTGCAAATAGCTTCTCTGATGCACAAGAGGAAATATTTAGACACATTCACCAAAAAAGGTGGTTTAGAAAATCTGAGAGCCTGCATGCTGTAGTGGTTAAGAGGGGTGGACTCGTAATCTGGTGAACCGGGTTCGCTTCCCCGCTCCTCCACATGCAGCTGCTGGGTGACCTTGGGATAGTCACACTTCTCTGAAGTCTCTCAGCCTCACTCACCTCACAGAGTGTTTGTTGTGGGGGAGGAAGGGAAAGGAGATTGTTAGTCGCTTTGAGACTCCTGAAGGGGAGTGAAAGGTGGGATATCAAGTCCAAACTCCTCCCCTCCTCCTCCTTCTTCTTCCCAATGGACTCAGGATTAATTGGGGGGGACGGACCACCAACAAAACTGAAGGGTATAAATACATCTCTAACCAGTTGTCTCATAGTATTCTTGTTGTACTATGCAGTTGTATAGGTAAAGGTAAAAGGTAAAGGAACCCTGGATGGTTAAGTCCAGTCGAAGACAACTATGGGATTGTGGCACTCATCTGGCTTTCAGACTGAGGGATCTACCTTTTGTCCATAGACAGCTTTCTGGGTCATGTGGCCAGCATGAACAAACCACTTCTGGTGCAACAGAACACCATGACAAAAACCTTCCCATTGCAGCAGTACCTATTTATCTACTTGCACTGGTGTGCTTTTAAACTGCTAGGTTGGCAGGAACTGGGACCGAGCAACGGGAGCTCACCCGGTCGCAGAGATTCAAACCGCCAATCTTCTGAGCAGCAAGCCCAAGAGGCTCAGTGGTTTAGACCACAGCATCACCCGCATCCTTTTACATGAGTATAAATCATCATGAACTCAGAATTAACGCACTTTGGCAGCATATATACTAAAATGAACGCAGAATTAGAAGGGGCCTCTGTAGTGGCACTTACAATCATTGGAAACCCCCATGAATATCGGATGCACATAAATTAAGATCTTGTAATACTCCAAGTACCACCATTTTGGACTTGGCTCCTCAACTATCTTGTACATCCTGACCCATAAAGTTCAAAGTGCAGAGACTCAAAGAAGCCCGCCACAGGTTGGTGTTTGATTTTACATGACACCATAGCTGCAGCACAACTGCAGACCTGTGTGTGCTCAGTAAAGGTCAGGGTAAGGTCTGGTGGCCTCCGGCCTTTTACGTTTGTTGATGCTGCTGCCAAGTTTTAAATGACAGTTCCAAGGAAACGATGGCAGCGGTGACAGGGTATAGACCACAGGGCAGCAACTGGGAGTAGCTTAGCTAAGGAGATCTTGAAATGCCTTTGTGCCTGTCTTGAATAGCCATTCTGACAGAGCACTGCCATTTCAGTGTCAAGGATAACACCTATTGTTATAGACATCAGAGCCCCTGAAAGAATTGCCTGTTACCTTTTGTGAAAGTCAGGTTTTCTGTCATCCTGACTGATAGGCTTAAAGTAGATCATGCGGGGGAGGATTTTTGCTATCTGTGGAAGTTTTCACCAAGTTGTCTACAGGGTGTGGATCATTTTCATCCAATACAAAGCAAATAAAGGGCCATCTGTCTTTCTCCTGGTACAGAATTTCCCTAACTGCAATGACAGACTTGGCAGGTATCAGCATAATCAGATTAGGTTTTCATTTGACTATTTCGTACATTAACAGCAAGCAGGGGGGCTGGTGTAACATATGGTTATATACAGTGAACCAGGAATTCCCTGATTCAAATCTCACCTTTGCACTAAATTTTAGCCTCAATTTCTCTCACCACGTACAACACAGGAGAAAGAATAATACTGACCTATATTGCAGGCTGTTGTATGGATGATTACCTTTTTTTTTTTTACCTTTACCTATGGATGACTGAATGCCTAAAACAGTTGTATCCTTTGGGAGTGTAAGAAGTGACCTATGAGATAAGAC
This sequence comes from Podarcis muralis, assembly GCF_964188315.1. Taxonomy (NCBI): domain Eukaryota; kingdom Metazoa; phylum Chordata; class Lepidosauria; order Squamata; family Lacertidae; genus Podarcis; species Podarcis muralis. The sequence continues at coordinate 87,752,323 of NC_135658.1, forward strand.
CAGGATTACATCCATCTTATTTCCATTCCAGTTGCGGCTAGCCAAATACTTCTTTGAGGTGTATAAATTGGGCATCTATGCTATGTGCTTCTCCAGGGAATGGCTGCATCTCAGTGGTAGAGGATCTGCTTTGTCTGCAAAAGGCCCAATGTCTGGGAGAGAGCCATTTCTGAAATACTGGAGAGCAGCTCTCCATCAGCACCGACAATACTGAGCTAGATAAACCAATGGGCTGACTCAGTATAAGATAGCTTCCTATGCTACTATGTCCCCCATCTGCCAACTCTTCTGCACTCATCGTGTGTGCTTATGTATTCAAATTCATGCTACTGAGCCTGGAGGTTAGAATAAGTTGCATGATCCACCAGCACACTGTGATAGCATCACTCATACTCAGGCCAGGGATGCGATGGTTTAAATAATAGAAATGAGGCAATGCCCTATCCACTGTATTTAAGTAACATTTGCTCAGAGTAGACCCATTGAAAAAGGGAACTAAGTTAGTCATGGCTACTAATTTCAATGGGTCTACTTTGAGGAAAAAGTTGAACAGAACCCAAAGTAAGAAGGGAGAAACTTCACAACCGCTTAATTCCAGCAAGCTAAAATTATACACCAGTGACTGCATCATTCTCTGATTGCTCCTAAACTCTAATGACCCAACTTCTTCAAATAGTTGTCTTAGTATTCCTAGTTAGTCCTGGTACCTAGGGCAAGAAGAATTATATGGAGGCCCTCATCCAAGGTTTTCACATTGTCTCATGTACTAGCTCCATTGCTGCCACCATGTACTGTAATTGTTTTAGAGGGGAAAGGAGCTGCTCGTGATGATGGGTGCAGTGTGCTTGAAAATAAAGAACTTTTCTTCTTGGAAAACAAGTTGTTTTAGGTAAGTCCACTATGAACTGATATTTTCAATGATTATCACTAACATGTAACAGAGATAGAAATTGGTATCCCAGTGTGCAGTGGGAACTCCAGATATTGTTGAAATCTCACTTTTATTTTTCATGCACAAATATAGATTGGAACACCCCCTTCTTGTGAAACACTCTGTGATGAGGATGGAAAATGTTTGTCCCTCCAAATGTTGTTGGACAACCGCTCTCATCACCCCTAACAACTAACCATGCTGGCTGGGACTGATGGTAGTTGGGTACCACTAATAAGACATAAGAAGCATCTGCTAGATCTGGCCAGTGACTTATAAAGAAGGCTAATAGCCAAAAAATTGATGCATTTGAATTATGGTGCTGGAGAAGACTCTTGAGAGTCCCATGGGCTGCAAGAAGATCAAACCTCTCCATTCTTAAGGAAATCAACCCTGAGTGCTCACTGGAAGGACAGATCCTGAAGCTGAGGCTCCAATACTTTGGCCACCTCATGAGAAGAGAAGACTCCCTGGAAAAGACCTTGATGAAGGGAAATATTGAGGGCACAAGGAGAAGGGGACGACAAAGGATGAAATGGTTGGACAGTGTTCTCGAAGCTACTAACATGAGTTTGACCAAATTGCGGGAAGCAGTGGAAGACAGGAGTGCCTGGCGTGCTGTGGTCCATGGGGTCACGAAGAGTCGGACACAACTAAACGACTAAACAAAAACAACACAGAGAGGCAAAAGTTTCTCATCCATATGTAATGATTGTCAACACTCTCAGAGGGAGATGATCAGGCACTGAGGATCTTAGTCAAAGAGGAGATTGTTCAGATGAGAACAGCTGAGAATGAGAAGATGGGAAGAGAACCAGGAAGGAGGTTTGCTGGCACCAGCCTTTAGCTAAATTTACCATAAGACTGTGCACTCTATAACAAAATAATAGTAAGAAGATCAATCATCTCAAGCAATGGCATCCCAGATTCTACACAGAATTCCCAGCACATAAAGCCATGGAAAACAGACAGCTCTGATTATGAGACTTATGAAGTGTGTGTAATAATGCAGCCACTGACAGACATTTAAATAGATTCCCTCTGGCATTGCCTGTACAGCGTCTCTGCTCTGCTGCCTTGCACATGTTCTCCAACAGCTGCAGATGGATGTTAGCTGGCAACATAAGTGCCTCCTTGCAGCTTTTGCCATCCCCCAAGCTGAAAAGTGATGGTGGCTACATGGAGTTTGGCTTTACTGATGAGTGGCAGAGCCTGGCAGAACGTGCCATGCTGCCAAGCTGGCTTTGCTCTTGTACTCTGGCATTTCCTGTGTTTGCTAGAAGGGACACAAGACACAAGAAAATTGTTTTGGACAAAGGCTACCATTTTATGTAAATTTGTATCCAGTAACCCAATTAACGCATCTGAGATTTTATAATTTTCAGCCTCAGAGTTTGTTCTTCTGGATAATTTTGTGTCACCTGGGCTCAGGCTGAGGTCTGTTCCCCGAAATTGATTCTATAAGTACAACTGTCTTTCTATACATGGAGCAAGAGGTTAGGATCTGAACTAATGTGTTTGCCCTCCCTGACCCCCACTGCCACTAGTTCTTTTTATTTTCCAGCTGTGTGAAAAACTATGCACAGGAGCATAAGATACTATATTCTTGTTATCTCACTTTTGTAGATAAATGCCCCAAACTTGCAGTGTCGCTTTTGGGTGAGATAAAATGATTGCACTCAAATTGAACTGACCATTTCACACATTCCTACATGGAAGCCCCATCAAAGAGGATGCAAATTAGCAGCATGCAAACTCTCTGTAGCATATTGGGGAATCAGCATGGGGTACATGGGTCAATACCTACGTGATTTGTCTTCCTCCATTGACTTTAACATCAATATCTTTTCCAATAAGTATCACACATTCCACCTTCCTCACCCTCAAGTCATGATGGCTCTTAATTGCCCATGAAGCAACACTATTGATAATTAGTGCAAGAAAGCCAATCACCATCAGCTAATTAGCTTTCATTTCCTATGGTCATTTCTTTATGCTAATGGTAGTGATTTGTATGAAATCCTAATTGGACAACAAGATTTGCTTAGGAGATCAGTAATAAGCCATGTGTTTGCTAACTAGCCAGAGGGCATGGTCAATGCAAAACATCCTGTTTCAATAACATTTGCTCTTTGTACAAATGAATAATGTTTTAAGGCTCTGTGTACTAAGCACCATTTATCTGTGCTAGCCTTCACTTATATTCTAGAGAGCTTTGAGTGTGCCTTTTTCAAAAGCCTCTATACATTACTTAAAGTTCTGCAGCCATTATCATCCTTTACTTAAATATTCTTGTACATCAAGGGTCAGTTTTGGGGGACCAGCAGTTTACAAGTCTTTTGACTTTTAGCCCTTCCCTATAAAAAGGCAGGGATGCGGGTGGCGCTGTGGTCTAAACCACAGAGCCTACGGCTTGCTGATCAGAAGGTCAGTGGTTCGAATCCCCGCAATGGGGTGAGCTCCCATTGTTCAGACCCAGCTCCTGCCCACCTAGCAGTTTGAAAGCACGTCAAAGTGCAAGTAAATAAATAGGTACCATTCTGGCAGGAAGGTAAACAGTGTTTCCGTGCACTCCTCTGCTTCGCCAGAAGCGGCTTAGTCATGCTGGCCACATGACCCCGGAAGCTGTCTGCGGACAAACGCTGGCTCCCTCAGCCTATAGAGCGAGATGAGGGCGCAACCCCAGAGTCATCCGTGACTGGACCTAACGGTCAGGGGTACCTTTACCTTTTTTTATAAAAAGACAGGGATGCTGAACACACAACCACACCCATTCCTAATCATGGCTTTCTACATTCTGGTGTCCAGTAAGGAACACCTGCTCTGAAAGTAGCTAGAATTTCTTGTATCGAAACATCCCTCTCCATTCCTTGCAGATTTTCTTTTGAGACGACAGGCCTCAGTACCCTGTACAACATCCAGTCATTGTGGAAAAAGTGCCCAAAGGTTTGGAGGTCAATGTTTTAGAACATTCTATCACATTTTCTCTTGATCTACTTGGTATCTGCAAGGATTGTGTGAGGGCAAGGTTTATACTTCTTTTATATTTATATAAAGCCAAGTGCAGACATTTTGCAAAGTAGTTTGCTTGAAGTCCTCATGCAGCCCTAGAGGAAAAACATGAAGCTTGCATATATTTGATTTAGTTCCCTTTCATAGAAAGAGAGAAAGAACAGGTGAGGTAATAAATCCCTCATTCTTTTTTGAAAAAGCCACAAATTCAAATTTGACAGAAAAATAAGGTTATATTGCCCTGTGATAACTGTCATTTCCATGACTTCTATCAATCCCAAATTCATGCTTCTGGACTGGAAGCGTAATGCTGAATTTGAAGACAAAATTATTCAAGGAAAGTGATAGCAACTGTATTTCAAACTGATTTAGTTCTCTGGAGAAGAGCTCTCATGAGATATAAAAACACAGTGTTGGTTTAGAATGTCTTGCCCTTCTTCCCAGGAATCACATTTGTATTATGTAGAATAAGGTAATAGTAGAGTTTCTGTTAGCATAGTGTCTGAAACAATTACTCCAGTTGCATCTTTATTGCTTTTGACCACACAGAACCAGAGATTCATAGATTTGGGGAGTTGGAAGGGACCATGAGGGTCATCTTCCTGCAATACAGGACTCTTTTGCCCAACGTGGGGCTTGAACCCACACCTCTGAGATTAAGAGTCTCATGTTCTACCAACAGAGCTATCCCAGAGTAGACAACCTTCTTCCTTTTCTTAATAGACATAGGAGCAACTGTATATGGGATGTCCTGATTGAAAGGCCCAGTTTGCATATAAAGCTAAGCCACACCATGACTTAGTGTAAATGAGCAAACCTGTGGGTTCCCAGGGAGAAGATTGCAGCTGCTTTGCTTCTCTGCTAGCCCTGCTGCTGCTATGCTGCTGTGCACTAAGCCATGGTTTTCCTTAGCATTATGTTTGAGCACAAACTCATGGATTATGTCATCCCAGGTGCAGAGGGACGCTCTAGTCAAGGTTTGTCTGTGGCTTGCTACTCATTGTCTGGGGGAGATATGCCACACATTCTGTAAAGGGAGGCCTCTGCCCATTACACCTCCTCCAGCCCAGTGCAAAGCAGGTCTGGATTGAACCCTAAACTATAAATCCTCTTACCAGGGGCATGAGTCTCCTTGGATTGAGTGGCACTTACTTCTGAGTAGGTATGCATAGACAGGACCGGATTTAGATGAAGAGAGGCCCTAGCTACTCCACCAGCCTGAGCAGGCTGCAGGCCTAGGCCGGGTCATCCTCTTATATACCTGCTGGGATTGACAAGTCATCTGACCCTCACCTGAATCTCATAGCTCTCCTGTAGCTGCCTCTGATTAGTTATCATTTAACTCTTGGGGAAAATAATTAGCATCATATGTCATGTGCATGGAAGTTGCTGAACCAATTAACCAACTAGAAGGATTACTGTTAATAGCACCAGTTTTCCAATAACTTGATATTGCTAGATAGTTTTGATGAACTGCAAAAACATTTTTAGTTTGCTTTCTATTGCTACCCTGGAACTTTTCTTTATTAGTGCCACTTTGTTTTGTATGATTCCTTGAAAATGAAGGAAAACCACTTTTCTGCTTGTATATGTTGATAAAATAATTTTGGTTACTGAGGACAAACAGGAGTACAAAAACAAGATTGGGTGCAGGCCTGGCCAGGACATAGGGATCCTGATTGTGACAAAAGGTGACCTGTGTGTTTGCTTGCTTGATTAACAGCTGTTGGGAACTTCAAGGTCTTTGTACTGGACCTAGACACTCCAATAGAGAGCATTCCATGTCAAGAAGGAGGGAAAGTGGGCACTCTATCAAATGACAGGGCAGGAGTTACATGGAGCAGGGCCTTTTCACTGGTGGTGCCCATTGTATGCCTCACTCTTCCCAGACCTGTTCTCTTTTGGCCTGAATTTTGGAGCTTTATAATTTAGGAAGACTTTGGAAGAACTGGTTGACAAGTCTTATCAGTTGCTGACATATGAGTAGATTTTAATTGCTGCTATTCTGTGCTTCTGGTGCACCAGGGTTTACACCAGTGTAATTGAGTTGGCCAGGATGCCAGAAGGGATACAATTTACAAGATTTCTCCATTACCTGCACAGCAGGGGGTGTTCAGTCAACGGTGCAAAGGCTGAAGCATTCCCTGCTGGTTACCTGCTTTCAGCAATAGGGGTCACTGTTTGGTAGTATCCGATTGGTTACCTGTCAGATTCTAGAGCTCCCTATTGGTGGCTCTTAGGTAATTCACAAAATCAAGAGTCCATTCATAAAACACAGTGTTCATTCATAAAGCAGTAACATAAATCTCCATTGCTACATATTAGGTGTATATTTCAGCAGTTGAACATACAAGTTTATAGCCGTGCTGTAGTGTAGAGCTTATGCGAATGTGAATAAAAGGTGGCTGGGCTCATTGTTTCATGGTTTGGGGGGGGGGAGAGGTGACAAAACTGATTTCCAATAAGTGACCCCCCTCTATTTCCATAACAAGTCCATGAGTCTGTACTCTGAATGGTAATACCAGGGTCAGTCCAACCCCTGCACATTCTCATCAGGGCTGACCTTAAGGGAATTGGAGCATATTGGGCCCCATGGGCCGCTCCTAAGGGGGCCCCTGCATCAGGGCAATCTAGATGGGTTTTTATTTATATCTATAAGATTTTGCAGACCAAAAAAATATAAAAATCAAGTTGCTCCCCACTGCTTCAAAATAGCCCCCACTGACTAGCCCTGAGTCTAATTGTTGCTGGGCCTGAGTTGCCCTGCCCTTCCATGAAGTCTTGGGTTTACAATTTTGGGAGGGAGAGACTGCGGCACTGGGGGGAGGGCAGGCTGGTGAGGCCCCCTAGACTTAGAGTCCCGAGTTGTCCTGCCCTCGCAGGAAGTCTTGAGTTTGCAATTTTGGGAGAGGGGAGACTGCCTACTGGGGAGTGGGAGGGCTGGCAAAGCCCCCTGGATTTAGAGACCCTAGGCTTCAGCATACGTAGCCTACACAGAAATCCGGCCCTGTGCATAGGCTTTTGCTGTAAGCTACTAAAAACAATAATGAACCAACCTGTAGTAAGAGTTGACAAAGAATTAAGACAAGAGCTGATCTCCACACAACTTTAACTGGGTGGTGATTCTGTGTGCTAGTTCAAATCACTATTCACCCATGAAACTCACTGAGTCCCATCTTGGGTCTCTCAGCCAAACCTACCTCAAAGGGTTTTTGTGAAGAGAAAAGAGGGAGGTATGGCAACCCAATGTTGGAAGGAAGAGTGTGATAAAAATGTGATTAAACAAAGAACCAATGCTTAATATTTATTTAACACTGGATTTGGTTCTTTGGATTATGTGCAAGGCTTCCCAATGTCTTTAAGAATATCCAGCACTGGAATGAAGGATAAGCCTCAAAGCTATTGAATGGGAATTGCATCCTACCCAACCGTTTCATTTTATTCCCTTGTTTGCATTTGAAATGTGTCCCTTTAGGGTTTATGTGATCCAGCTTTTATGACTACATTTCCCAGGAGAAAGAAGCAAAAAAGAAAAGATCAGGAACCATAATAAAAATGGTAGCAACCTACAACATTGGTGTTTCATTTCTTACCAGTATGTCCTCCCTAGCAAATAGAAGCTACAGAACAGGGAATTTTGTTCTGATCCCATTCTTTTCAAGTGTTCTCTGTACTCACTGATAAGTTCTTTTGACCTGTATATTCTGCAAAATCTGGTCCATGGTGTTTATTGATATATGTATAAGATCCAGGAACAAGTCCAGCTATTTTGTATGTCAGTTAAAATATGACCAAAGCAATGAATTCAGATCAATTCCAGAGGGTTAGCGATGTTATTCAGGGATGTTTCTTATCCACAATAAATCACCGTCCTTGGTGCAAACCTCATTTGCATCCAATGAACTGGATGTTACAGCTATACAACATGCTTTTGTGGAAACAATGTTTAATGGTTTTTGCAAGATCAAAGAGCTTCCATGCAGAGTTGCTGCTATTGAAATGTATGTGTTTTCACCTTTTGATGTATCTCATTGACGCATCCAATGTCAAGAGATATTGCTAAAAGGCCACTGTTTAGTATACTAGAGTTGGCAAATAAGGCATTAATAAATCTGATTATCTGAGTTGTTAAGGATCATATCTTCAAGGTTATGTTAGTGGAGTTGTAAAAAGTAAATATGTACTACCATTATCTGCTGACATTCTCAAACATAAGGGTGAGTGATCAGTGATGGGCTGCGTTTTGGAAGGGACAGTCAGAACTGCCAAGTTAAGAGTTTGACATGCACATATCCACAAAAACCCACTACAGCAAGCCAAGTTCAAATTTTGCACACACAAAAAGGGGGGGGGGAGAGACCCTACCTCATAATGAGTTCTTCAGCACCATCCTTTCCAATTGCCACAAACTGTCCTTCTCTTCCCTACAATGTAAATTATTTGCTTTTTAGCTTCTTGAATAAAAGGCAGTCGTACTGTCACAGGGCGGGTCTCTCCCTCCTGAGGCACTAATATTTCAGCAACATCCTATGTTCTTATCTTCGCTTAAGTCTATTCAAATTGAGTTGGAGGGTTTTCATAATAATCTACCCTGGAAAGTGCTGATTCAAGTATGGCTAAGGCCACAAGGGTAATATAATTTGGAATACTAATATGTTCTAAATATATGCACATTGGCTTGTTTGCATTTATTTAGTGGTGGGGAACATCTTTCACAATTAAAGGAAACAGCCAGAGGAAGAACTTTTGCTCAAGGCATGTCCATACCTCTCTAACAGTGGGACAGGTTTTACAAGACCTGCATTGTGCAGAGTGCGGGAAGATTGAGACACTCCAGTTTAAAAGCTTTCTCAATCGATAGTGTTTCTGTTAAAAGCTGAAGTGATGCAGAATAAACAGCGCTTGTCAAGGTGATTTTAAAATGTCTCCAAAATGGTTATGCAACAGCTGGTTAATAGAATATTCACATGGTATTTTTGCCCAGGCTTGGGGTTCATATTCTTATTTTACCTAAATAGTGAGGAAATGAAAGTAGTGTGGCTGCTTCCTACACTGCTTTGGCTACAACCCCCCCCCCCCTGTAGAACAGGTGTGGGGACCCTGAGACTTTCTAGATATTGCTGAACTACAACTTCCATTAGCCCCAGCAAGCATGGCCAATGGCCAGGGATGGTGTAAGGTGTAGTTCAGTAACATCTAGAGGGTCAAAGATTCCTCACACCAGCTGTAGAACATTCCCAAAAGGCCAGAGACATGACAACGTGTTTCATCAGCAGTGGCTCATGGTGTGAGATTCCTGAATTGCAGGAGTTTGGATTAGATGAGCTTCAGGATCCTTTGCAACTCAACAATTCTATGTATTCTATGATTCTTTGATTCCAATGCTGGCATAGTTAGTAGTGATGCCACCAACTCTTCCCATGTGGCCTTTGGGTTCTTGTGGCATGGGAGCCAACAATGGTGCTACACATGTTTCTAATTTAATGGAAGAACAAACCCACAATGGGTCAAAACTTCAATCTGCAATGCAGCTGTTTTGATTCCATATCCATTTGCTCAGTAGTGACTTATCCAATGCTAGCTTTACAGCAAGACAGTGATTTACCCAAGGTTCCCCAGTATGTTGAACATGGAACTGAACTATGCTAGTTGATTAAAATTCAGCCCCTCTGCATAGTACAGTACAATGGTTCTGAGATCAAGCTATCCCCAAGTTTTGTGTTAGGGGAGCAGAGATTTCTGGGAATGGCTATGGATAGGACAAAAAAAGTCATATACAAGTCATCAGACAGTTGCATATAATGTTGCTAGGGTTTTCTGCCTGGTCTCTTGCAAATAAAATATATGTCTTGTTTAAAAAAAATTCTTTTCTTTTCTTCATTGCACACCAAATGCTGTATTCTGTCCAAAGACATTCCTGTTTGCTCTCTATTTTGACAAATTGCATTGCAGATTGCAAACTGCATTTTCACAATCATTGCTGATTGTTGACTGGGGTGGTCAATGTGGTGTTCCCCAGAAGTTTTGAACTTTGACTCCCAGTAGCCCCATCAAGCATAGTCCATGGTAGAGGATGATGTGTGTTGCATGCACCAAAACCCAATTGAAAAATCTGTATGTGTTTATATATTACATGACTTCATAAAAGTGTGTGCAGAAGAGACATCTGCTTCCAGCCATGGATTAGATATTAGCTCAGTTATCTGAAGCCAAAGTATTTTCAGAGCTGGATGCTGTGCATGGCTTCTGGCAAATTCCCCTTGCCAAAGAATTTAGTCAATTGACTACTTTCATCAGTTCATTTGGAAGGTACTGTTTCAGTTTGCTCCATCTCAACCTATGCTTGGTCCATGACTCTTCCAGAGAAAATTGCAACAGGCTTGACTGGCACCCTGTGCTATGAAGGTGTTGTGTTGGTTTATGGCAAAGTTAAACAAGAATGTGATGAGTGGTGAAATATAATATTGATACATTATCAGCAAGCTGGATTTGGTCTGAATTAGAAATAGGGGCATGGAAACGAACAGATGAAATTGGTTGGACAGACAACTAGTATGCAGAGCATCTAAAGGCACTCTTGGGTCAAGCTTTGTCTGCAGTAAGACAATTTCTAGGCATATAAGACTTCTGAGCTTTGCTACCAAACATGCCTCCAATAACAAAGCTTTTATGGCTGTGCACACATAGCCATTCAAAGTAGATTTTAAAAATGTTTATATAATAGTTTTTATTTGATTTTACAAATTCTTTCACACTCATAATCACAAGTAATAAAAATTACACAAGATTCTTCTGAATCTCAAGACCTCCTCCCCTTCATGGGTTCTTTAGGTAACTTTTTAAACTGTCCATCTAATTTATAATCCTCCATTGTATCCAAAATCTGTGTAACATTACCAGAGTTATTTAAGACCTGCTAAAGAGTTCAAGTGTTTACAGTGGTCTTTCAAATGTAATATAAACTTCTCCCATTCTTTATTGAAGTTTTGATCCTCCTGGTTTCTGATTTTCCAAGTCAATCTTGCCATCTCTGCATAATCCAATAATTTCATCTGCCAGTCCACCCTGGTAGGGATCTTGTCGTCTTTCCAGCTCAGGGCAAGCAGCATCCTTGCAGCTATTCAAAGTAGATTTGATGCTTGCCATGTGTGCATGTATTTTTTTTGTATAGCATTGTCCTCATCTAAGTCTATACACTGCCTGTACACACACAACCCCCATTTAGATTTTCCCATTCTGTGGATAATGTGTTGCTGGGAGAGTGTGTTTGTTCCAGCATAAAATTCCATGTTGCCCAACTGTGGATGTATGAGAGTGCATTGTGGTGGGGTGGGGTGTATGCCATGTGTTAGATGATATTTTGCTGTATGCTGTCTATCACCACACAACCTACTTTCATTAGCAAGGGGCTGCTAGGGCTGCTATTGGAACTGGGGATAACACATTCACTTTTCTAAAAATGTATAAAAGCCCCCTTTTAAAAAGTCTAGTACAGGGGTCAGCAACCTTTTTCAGCCATGGGCCGGTCCACCGTCCCTCAGGCCATGTGGTGGGTGGGACTATATATATTTTTTTGGGGGGAAATGCCCCACAAATACCCAGAGATGCATTTTAAATAAAAGCACACATTCTACTTATGTAAAAACACCAGGCAGGCCCCACAAATAACCCAGAGATGCATTTTAAATAAAACGATTTATAAAATACATAAAATTCTACTCATGTAAAAACACACTGATTCCTGGACCGTCTGTGGGCCGGATTGAGAAGTCGATTGGGCCGCATTTGGCCCACAGGCCTTAGGTTGCCTACCCCTGGTCTAGTACATCAGAAAACAACAGCACATGCTCACAATGGATCTCAGATTTCCCTAATGCAGGAGAGTAGGGAACTACTATTTAAGGAGTGAGGACACCCCCCCACACACACACACCCAGTACTTCCCACTAGCATAAATGGGAAACACAAAGATGCAATTCAGCTGAAAGTGCTCATGTGTGGATGAATATGCACAAAAGCACACACAGGAAAATCAGATCTGTATGGCTCATATTGTCGGAATCAAGCCTTATCAGAGGAATTGGCCACTCTCCAGGCACCCGGCTTGAGTTCCTTGTTGACCTCCCCGTCTGCGACTCCCGGCAAGATCAGGCGAGATCTCTATCGGCGATCCTCCTCTAACGTGAGAAGAACACACCACTCTTCCCCTCCTCCCTGCCATTCCCAGGGAGGGGAAAGAGACAGACAGAAATGTATTTACATGCCTTTATTTCTGTCTTTTCCAGCAGTACAGAGAAACATGTCTGCACTCTCTCAACACCAACAGCAGAGAGAGTAACTCCTCCCCTGTACTTCCAGTACAGGTCAGATAACACTCTGAGCTAACATCCGGTGCTCAGTACAGTGAATAGACTGTCCCTTTGTTCCCACGGTACAGTCCCAAACATCAACATCCTGTCTGGCTTTCCAGCCAGCTGCAGCTCGCATTGCTCCCTTTTCGTAACACATATGCACATTACCGCACTGATGTGTACACAGCTTAGAATTCCCAGAGGGTTAGGTGTGTAAGTCCTTTGCAGCAAGAATGATGGTGAGTCTTATGGCGGCATAAAGGCTGACAAACGTATTATAGTGCGAGCTTTTATGGACTACAATACACCTCATCAGATGCATGAAGCATTTTCTTGAGTTTGACTAACCTACATTCTCCCTCAAATGGACCTTGAGCTTGTTTAGAGGTTCTAGCAGGGGAGTGCAGCTATCGTATACTCTTGACCGAAGAACGGTACAATCCTTCTATCTAGGATGGTCTTCCTCCTCCACCGAGCACACAGCTTCTGGAGAGATGCACACGGAGCAGGGAAGAAGGGAGGGGATACCCGCCTAGCCAGCCAGATCAGCCAAATCAACCCTGACAATCAATGGGGTGTCACAGCCAGATCACCCTCACATCCTACATACACACAAACCCCATTTAATTCAGATACCTGAGTTGCAGGTATATACAGTATATGCATTGTCGGTGTCCTGTGTGCCCAGAATTATAAACCGTGAGATAAGAATGAAAAAATATATGCAGAAAAGCATGAATGGTGAGAATTACCTTATTAACAGTGACCTTTCCCACACAAAAAAATAGTTGATAACACAGGCATCATGATATTGAGAACTGATTTATCACCTGTAGTGTGACAAAAATCCATTGTGCCATTTAAATCGACACATGATAGCACTAAACCTCTTGATGTATTGTAATTCAATGGCTTGATGATGTCTCCCTCTGAAGTTTATTTGTGCAAGAATAGCCACCTTCAGGTCAGTTATGGTGTATGCTGGGAGTCTGAAATGTTCTCTCCCTACGGTTACTATATTGTCGCATCTGATGCCAGATTGTTGTCTCTTTGATTCTTTTGAATAGAGACTGGCCTGTCTATGCTATATAGAATTCAGAACTATTCATTTAGATTGAAATACTTTATTTTCACTTGTACAACTTGCATCCAGTGAGATTACACGAGCACCCCCCACTCAGCTCTCTTAGTGTTAATTCCCCTTGTTTACGGACGCACACCCACTAAACCCAAAAGCGACTAATCATGCCTCTATATCTTCTGCCTGAGGGCAGGAGATCAAGAAAGTGCCATCCAGGGTGTGAATCATCGCTGAGAATTTTCCTCACTCTCCTGAGGCAACGTTCTTCCGCAATGTCATCCAGTGGATTCATGGGACAGACCATAATATCTTGTGCTGTATTCACCACCCTCTGTAGGCACTTCCTATCAGTTGATGTCAAACCAGCGTACCACACCGTGATGCAGTATGAAAGGACACTTTCTATTGTGGACCGGTAGAAGGAGATCATCAAATGTTGATTAGATGGATAGAACACTGCAATCACACAAGGAAATGTTCCTTGGATAGTTGGTAAAGTCCGGTGACGATAGAGGAGATAGAACTTTCACTTCAGAGAAAGAGATTAAAACAGGACTTTAAAAAAGTAAACTGTTAAACAGTTTTTAGATATATATTTTTATAAAATAAATCACAGAAAAGTGGTGCAGCGAATGTACAATTTATAAAATGAGAATTTGTGTGAAACCAAAATTAACTTCATTGTCCATCTCTATATTTCTGTCTGGAATTAAAGAGAGAGAGAAAACCCTCTTAAACTGCCACACTGCATAAAGTTCTACTGATATGTACATTAAGACATACGATTAATTAAGTTAGACAAACAGGTCGCTTTTGGTAGATATAATGTACCACTTTTGTGATTTCACATGGATATTTGGGTTCTACTCTGCGTCTTTAATGTCCCATATTAGGGAGGTGACACTGTGAAGCAGCAGGGGGTTATTGGTTTTTGAAAATGTAATTGATTCGGAGATTGTTTTATTTGATAATTTGATTTTGCATCCAGACACTTGTATCTTTTCTAACCATGACAGCACAAAATTGGCAAATGCCACATTGCACTGAAAAATGACAGCTGCAACAGGCATTCCATTTGCGCCGACACACGAACATGTTTTTTCCAAGAGTAATAGACCCTTCACTGCAGTTCTCCCAGGAGTTTCTCAAGGAAGTTCCATGTAGTAAGAAGTCACCAGGTGACTATAAAACTAGGAGCTCAGACAGCTGCTACAATCATCTCTAGCAAGCCCCCTTCCACCTCCTCCTGAGCACTATTGCCAGTTACTCCCTCCCTCCTTCCAACTTTATCTCCCCCCCAAAAAAATTGAAAAACAAAAAGCCACCACTCACTTCAACTTTCTTTTTACCTCCCTGCTGCTGCGAATCTAAGAAAACACCACAAAGTCCTCAATGCTGTGTTGGAAAGAACTTACAATGGGTGTTTATTATGAAGTCTATAAAGCCTTGTCCATCATACAGAACCCTGTGTCTACACAAGTATTTTCTTCTGTGACAGAGAAACAATCCACATGCCTATTTTCTATCTCTGCCGTCACATAAAGGAGAATAATAAAAATAAACCCTACATTTCCACATGAAAAATCAACGCCACCAAATTATACCTTTCGTCCATGAAGTGTGGACAAGCAGAGCATGTTGTGTTCAAATGTTCAGAAAGTATTTCAGATCTAAACACCCTTACTGTCTGGGTCAAAAAAGCAAGAAAAAAGAACAAGAACAAAAACAAAACATCAGAAGTAACAGCAATCCAAAGACGCTGAAAAGAATTAACTGTGAAAACGTTTTTTTGTGTGTGTTTTTTGTCCTGCAAGAATTAATGACAATTCATAAAGGAACTTTGTGTGAAAACAAACTGAAAACTGTTTTTGTTTAAATGGGGGGTGGCTAATGTTAAGCTTTTTGACTTCTAATACTGATGCTAGTAACTGACAAACCACCAAGAGAAACAAATCGATCCTTGAACGAATTTGTCATGCTACAAGTACATGAAAACATCTTCACTGCTGAAGCTAAATATAACCAGGTCACCTGAACCTGCAGCCTGGAACTGAGCACTCTCTAAAAGTCACATCTTGTTGAGTTCTCCACTTTTCTTTTTCTTCCATTTAGTGCTGTTCAAGGATTATCAAGGGAAGAAAAGAGTTGGGGTTTCTATGGCAACTATTAGGAGTTGAAAGTGGTTGTTGTTGTTGTTGTTTTTTAAAAAAGTGTAATGGTTATAACCCCACAGGTATGTAAAGTTGAAGATGAAGATGCAAACATTTCCCTCTGGGTTTTGAGGCTCTGTGGTCCAATTTAATCTGTATTTTTGAGTGAGGAGCCCTTCACCTTGTTTATTAACTCTTAGCAACACTTTTTTTCTGGGGGAATAAAAAGCAGAGCGAGGCCGTGTTGTGATTGCATTGTCCTGTTCTACAAACAAAACAAACTTGCCAGTTTCCATGGTAACTGCTGCATCATTCATTTACTGCTCATCTCACCTGCCCATCGCCAACACCTGAATTTTCTCCAAAAGGTTAAAAAAATAAGAGCACTATTTATGCTGCAGTGAAAAGTTTGAGTGGTTACAAGCCTCTGTGCTCTGGCGTCATCCCTGTAAGTGCATTACTTACCAGTAGGGCAGTTGTGTTTGCTTTGGAGTAAGGCCACACTTTTAGTTCTGTCTCTAATGTTGCATCTTCTTTCTCCAACAGCTTCACATTGTAGGAGACACACTCCTTTAGACTGACCTTTGAATATTTTTAGGACCCACTCTATTTGTTTTGATTGTCTCCTGTGCAATTTTTAAATTGTTTTTAATGCTTTAACTTTTAATACAGCAATTTTAATACAGCACTAAATTTTAATACAGTAATTTTAAATTACTGTAACCTACCTTGGGACCTCTGGGTGAAGGTTGGGATGATGATGATGATGTTCATTCATAAATGTCCATACAGCTAGGGTATCTGAAAAGAGGAGGATCATTGACACTGTGGGAAGGTGGAGGTGAAAACAGTTTAAAAGAAGGGAAGAAGGGAAGTATTATTAGATATATTGAAATTATTGGATATTACCATCTTTAGGTACATTAATTTCAATGGGTCTCACTCTGAGTAGAAGTATCATTGGATACAACCCTCTGACAGCTACTGCATCTCACATCAAATGCATTAAAACTACCCTTTAAAAAAAAGGTATCGAAGAATTTTCTCAAGTTGTTTGACACCCTCTTTCATTTTGCCACCCCAGTTTCTCAAAGAATGAAATGAAAAACTTTGTCAGGGAAAGTTGGATACAGCCTTTCTCAACCCTGTGTCTTCTAAGTGTTTTTGACTACAGGAGCCATCATTCGTGGCCATTGGATGCTGTGGTCTAAAACATCCAAATAGCACCAAATTAGATAAGTCTGTCCCAAAATATTGTCTTTACCTGTCACTGAAAGGTCAGCAAAGTGGGCACCATCCTAGGAATCCTGGTAAAGCATTTCACCATCAGGGAGCCACCAGTGCAAAGACCTTGTCTCTGCCCACTACCTGTCTCATCTCAGATTGTGCTCATCTAGGAAAAAGGTAAAGGGAACCCTGACCATTAGGTCCAGTCGTAACCGACTCTGGGGTTGCGGCACTCATCTCGCTTTATTGGCCGAGGGAGGCAGCGTATAGCTTCCAGGTCATATGGCCAGCATGACTAAGCCACTTCTGGCGAACCAGAGCAGCACACGGAAACACCGTTTACCTTCCCACCGTAGTGGTACCTACTTGCACTTTGACATGCTTTCGAATTGCTAGGTTGGCAGGAGCAGGGACTGAGCAATGGGAGCTCACCCCGTCACAGGGATTCAAACCCCCGACCTTCTGATCGGCAAGTCCTAGGCTCTGTGGTTTAACCCACAGCGCCACCTATGAAAAAGAGGAGGTCTTAAAATGCCCATACAGCTAGGGTCAGGCCAAAGCATTCAAGCCTGTGGTGGGTGAGGAAGGGATTTCTGTTTGGGGTGAGTTTTCATTTACAGTCGTTAAGTTAATAATAATAATAATAATAATAATAATAATAATAATAATAATTTATTTATTTATACCCCGCCCATCTGGCTGAGTTTCCCCAGCCACTCTGGGTGGCTCCCAATCAAATGCTGAAAACAGTACAGCATTAAATATCAAAAACTTCCCTGAACAGGGCTGCCTTCTGATGTCTTTTAAAGATAGGATAGCTGCTTATTTCCTTCACATCTGAAGGGAGGGTCCGTTCCGGAGGTCCGTTCTTAACCTGAAACTGTTCTTAACCTGAAGCACCACTTTAGCTAATGGGGCCTCCTGCTGCTGCCGTGCTGCCGGAGCCCAATTTCTGTTCTTATCCTGAAGCAAAGTTCTTAACGTGAAGCACTATTTCTGGGTTAGCGGAGTGTGTAACCTGAAGCGTATGTAACCTGAAGCGTATGTAACACGAGGTACCACTGCATCTTTTAAAGAAATTGATTCTCTGTCAACTTGGTTTGGAATGGAGGGTTGAAATATTTATTTGTGTATCACTTATTTCAGTTGTGAAGTGCCTTTCACAAAACATCCAAAAGCAGTTAAGCAATAGCATCCTCTTCCCTCCCTACTCTTCTTATATATTCATATATCTTCCAATACAGATACAGAATGGCATGGCATAGTATTGTTTACAGGGGCACCCCTGGGGGGAGGGGGCTGTCTTTATGGGATTGGAGTGGGAATGGAGCACTTTAATAAGAACAACAGAAATGTCATCATATCACCTCTTCTGTTTGTACATACCCACTCCTCCGCCTAGTGGCATAGGGTGGGTTGCCAGCGCCCAGTGTTGCATGGAGGGGGCAGGTGGGAAATGGATGGAGTACACATGTATATTCAACTGCCTAGCAGCATCCATGTCACCCAGCAGATTGAAGTCACAAAGATCAAACAAGAGGAGTCATTCCGTTGTCTGGGGAGGTCAATTTCTGGTTTGCATGGAGAAGCCGTTTTCAATGGGATCTAACAGCAGAAGTGCTCAACTGTATTGAGGCAGCACCAGGTGTTGAATCTTTGTGACCCCTAACAATCTTGTGCCCAGGGCAACCGCCCCTGTGCCCCCTTAAGCCATGCCATTGCCTCCAATAGAAAGTGGTATGACTTTGGCTCCCACCCCCAAGAGTCCTCAAAATCTTCTTCACTTTTGAAAGCAATGAATGCTCTGGTTGAGGTGATTGCTTCCTGTGCTATGTATAGCTGGCATTGGTCAGAGATCATTAATGTTAAACTGTTAGCTGGCCTTTGGACAACCCCCCCCCCCAATACTAAACTCTTATAGTACAGTGCCATTACTAGCATTTGTATCCTGTTGTTGCAAACAGCAGGCAACTTACGCCTGTGCCCATTTTCCTTGTCCCTAATTGCTAAACCGACACACGCTACTAAACATGTAATTGGACAACAGTCGTTCAAAACAGTATCACTCTCTCAAGTCGCAACAGCCAACCACTGCTTTCTGCTGTTGTTGCTGCTCAGAACTTCTTCGACTGATTTCATCTTAAATGTTCAGATCCGATCTTGCCATTGTGTGTATGTATGAAATAATGAAAAGATGGCTGCTATGGAAACCATTACAGAAACTGCTCAAGAATCACATTACTTCTTTTCTTCTTAGTTCTCTGATTCCACTTTTATGTCACTCCTGTCACTGTACTCTTTCACAGTGTACCTCTCAGAAGACTCCTTCTTTAATAGAACAAAACCCAAAGCAATTAACCGTTCAAATGTCTACATAGCATTTCCCCCATGTTTGCATTTTCTGTCACTTGATTCACTTTAATTTTCATCTGTTGTATAACAGAATTATGCCATATCTATGCCTATTCATTTTGAAAACCCACTTAATGATTTTGACACTATTGGCAATTTTTATCTAATTGTTTTAACTCTGCAGTGACCCGCCCTTTTCTTTTGAAAGGCAGGTGTTTTTTGGGGGTGGAACATTATGTACATCAAATTCCGAGGGTGACTGAATTCTCAATCTTTCAACAAAGGAAGTATTTATTTAATACTTTAGTTTGCATTGTAGTCAGGGCTTTTCCCCCCAGTCAGAACTCACCAGAATTCAGTACTGGCACCTCTTGGCTGGATACCACTATCATTGTAAGAGAACAAGCAAAACATTAATGGTGATTTCTGGCATGTTGTTTTCTTTTTCTTTTGATATGCTTTTTATTAGTTTTCTTATTTTCCAAACACACATTTTTTTTAAAACAAAAATAACAAAATAATAACAGAAAAAACATACATGCATCCATAAATCCCTAAGTACTTACAAAAGAACTTATGCCACCATGTTCTTAATTCCCAATTCCTTATCTTCCCCAGTAGACTTCCATCTTCCTCAAAATGGGTCTGTCTTATCTGTTTGTTAAACTGCTTCTTTAATTATTTCACCATTTCTTTTGTTATCTGAATGCTAGTAAAATAGCACAGATTATAGCTAAACAGAAAGTTATCGCATTTAAGCTTGAATTATATAATATATAATTACATATGCACCTAGCTGTAATCTGCCTTATTAAGTCATCATCATTACTTTATTAGTACTTGTATACATGTGGGTGTTGCTCACAGGCATATTATTGTCTGTTACAATAGTGACACTGTGTGCACAAACACCCAGAAAAGCATCACACAATACACACTTGCTGCTGT
The DNA here is from genome assembly GCF_964188315.1 of Podarcis muralis. Classification (NCBI taxonomy): domain Eukaryota; kingdom Metazoa; phylum Chordata; class Lepidosauria; order Squamata; family Lacertidae; genus Podarcis; species Podarcis muralis. The sequence continues at coordinate 87,772,375 of NC_135658.1, forward strand.
TGCGATTATAGCACACAGTCACACTCACATTCTTAACAATCCATTATTGTGTCTGATCATGAGGCACATATGTGGTGCTGGCAGAAAAATCCCATGATATCCTCATGTGGCAGAGGTGTCAGAAATGGCTGAGGTGGCAGCAGAAATGAGTGTTTGGTATCTCACCCCACCAAATTTAAAAGACACGCTCACTGTTTCAGGCAGGAGTAGTGATACACAGCAGGAGTAAGTTCACCTCCTGTTCCAAGGCTGGCAGTAATGGGAACAAATAGCAGAAGAGTGTCTTGGTTGAGTTTGCAACTTTGTCGTCTGTCTTCACTGAAGGAAGATTCTGGTGCACTTCACCACCAGAAGCCTCACACAGAGAGTACCATTCCCTCTTTCTCCAAGAAGTGATAGAGGCAGAGACATCAAGCAGGAAAAGCAAAAGGTGCTCCAGGAAGAATGAGAATGAGACGCTCCCCTCTCACTCTTACGCTCCCTCCCCGAAGAAGCAGAAGCAGTTTAGGCAGATGACCAGAGAGGATTTGGAATAAAGACATAGAGGCCCATGAGACAGAAGTTTATAACACCTACACAAGTCAACTACAGTCATACCTCATGTTGTGTCCACTTCAGGTTACATGTTTTTATGTTGTGTCCCACGGCAACCTGGAGGTACCGGAATGGGTTACTTCCGGGTTTCACTGCTCGCGCATGCGCAGAAGCGCAGACATGGCGCTTCGGCTTGTGTCAGTTCCGTGTAACACGAGGTTCCACTGTATTCCAATCACTTCTGAATCAGTGCCCACAAACATTAAGGCCACCATTCAGCTTTAAATGTATTTAGCACACACACAAACATGCCCTTGTCCTTCCTTTCCTCTCCCTCCCTCCCTCCCTCCCCTCCTTCCTTTGAAATTTAACCGATTTCTTGCCTAGGAACACAGATCTTGTCTGCTATTTTCCAACCAATTTCCCACACAGTACTAGAGGAGAATGAATTCTTTTTAAACACCCAATAAACTGCCCTGCAACTGTTCTTTTGGAATTTGACAGAAAGGGTAATCACGCAAATTTCATCAAAGAGTTAAAACATTTTACACATCTCCCTCCCTTATATTTAATGTTTAAAGGTGTCTAGCACACACACAAAATCCCAGTCCTATTGCTGTGATTTGGAAGGCTTTATCAACACTGGTGGGGCTCCTAAGCCTGAAAATTTCATCCATTTCTGTCAAAAAGAAGAGGGGAAAGTTATAGCCATTAAAAAAGAGAGAGATGATATCCCAATAGTGAGCAGGGGGAATGGGGCCTCAGACCATGAGTTAAACTGAGCAGCCTCCAAAGTATTCTGGTCCCAGGTGATGTGTTTTCTGAACTGCTGAATCAAAGTTCAAACAAAATCTTGTCACTGACATGCACCCCCATTGCATACATACATCTCCTCTGTTGCATTCGTGACAGTTCTAAATAATATGCTACAAATGTGAGAAATGCAAAACCTGCTTTTAAATCACTAAAGTTTGTATGTCAGGAAGACGTTAATTTATCAGCCGATAGAATCTAGGAAAGGGAAATGTTCTTGCAGCATGCTGTAATTGTAAAAATGTTACCTCCTTTACTATAGCATTGTAGTTCTAAGTATATTAATGATTCAGTAACAGTATCCATCAAATTGTCACCATTCTGTAATTTTCAATTTTACCAGGGTAGCCTGCTTTTACTACAAAATGGAAATAAAAAGCTTTTAACGGTTCATAATGCCGGTGGAAGAGCTGCCAATGATTGCAGACAGAATAAAACGCAGGCAAGTCAAGCTTTTCAAAATGTTTTCAAGGTTAAATTAATGACAAATGATTCTCCCTCTTTTGTTGGCTGATAACCATTTTATCTGTGACTAATAATTGTAGAAAATGGAGTTCAAAAACATATGTGATTCAAGTACAATTGTAGAAAAATGCAGTTCAAATACGTTAATACCAAGCTGGGCTTGCTGTATGTACCTATCTGGCTTACTGTGAATGTCGATATGTTTATTCTTTTTGATTCATTTATTTTGTTCGAACTTCATATCAAGGATGAGGAACCTCAAGCCCAGGCTCCAAATATTGAAGCCCAGCCCTCCGGACTTCTCTATCTGCCCCAGTCCATTCTCCCTCCCCAGCCACACCCTTTATTCCCCTTCCTCTCATTGACCCTGCTTCATGACCCCCTGAAATGTGCGGTTAAAGTAATTCTTTCTTATCTAGATGGAGGAAAGAAAGCAGTTTGCTTTGCTCACTTTTGCCTTGAGCCGCCACTGGCAGGTAGAGTCGCCAGGTCAGGAGCATCCAAGATCTTTGGATTTCAGAGCCCAAACCTAAGACCTAGGGATGACTCTGATTATGTTAGCAGTGGGGAACTGTGAACCACTACATGGATGAAGAGGACATTGCACGTGTCAGTATTTGTACTATATTTGTTAGAAAATGTATTTTACAAATAATAAAGTGCAGCGGGGGGAAAGAACCTATGTAATGTAATGTACTGTAACAGCTGCAAATCTTGTGACTCCAATGAAGGTCACAGAAACACTGAATCATTGCTTTGTTTGTCCCTTTAGAAGTGAACATGTGTATCTCTTAGGTAGTGATAGGAGGAGGTTGGCTGGTTGCTTCGCCAAGTGTGGAGACTCCAAGAACAAGCTGCCCAGAGGAGTTGGTGAGGAGAGACAAGTTATAATTAATGGACTGCTTCAAAGGAGCTTTAGATGCAGGAAGCAAGAAGACCCTTTCTTGGGCTCAAGAGAGTGAAATGAATTGCATTGGACTTACAGTATAAAAATAATACTGCTTGCTAATAGTTGCCATCCTGCAAGTAAAGAGTCATCTTCAAAGTCTTGCATGTGGAGTGTATTTCATCACTAGGACTTTGAGGGTGAAACCGACACATCACTCTGCATGACTCAGAAAAATAGTCAACAGCATGGACATATCAAAAGAGACAGAGAGACACAACTAGCTGATTATCCACATTAAATTACAGTGTGTCTGAGACCCTTGTCATGTGTGATTGTCAAGTGTTAAAGGATGATTGAACTCTCTCTTTCTCTTTCTCTCTCTCTCTCTCTCTCTCTCTCTCTCTCTCTCTCTCTCTGTGCACATGCACACATGGACACATATACTTCCACTCTTCACTGCGCCAATATTTTTAGTAAGCATCCAAGGACTGATCATCCAAGTGAATTAACCCAGTGTTGCATCCGAATCTTGCCTATAGAAGCATTTTGAGGGGGGCGGGATGAAGCTTCCTGCTGAGGTCAAACTTCTGAAGGAAAGCCAAGGAGTGTGGTTGTTATGAAGCCAGTTAACTGTACATAAATGTGTATGGAAGGTGGCTTCATGGGTTTTGACATATCCATAAGTGAAGCAGCTCATTTCACACAGAGCTTTCACAAGCATCTGACCTGTGAAATCAAACCTTAAGTACGTTGTGAGGATCAACCAGTATCAGGAGCTACAATGACTCTCAGTTTGTGGTTAGTAATCCCACGTGGTGAGCCACTGACCAATGTTCTGCAGCACCTGCCTAGGTGTCTTAGAATTCTCTGTCCCTAGACTGATCCTGCGCAACCAGACTGGCCATTGGACCTTCCTAGACAGGAAGGGTTGTAAGAGGGCTTCTTGTTCCACTTAAGTCATGCTACAGCAGCAAAATCTTCCTTAGCTCGGATGAGTTCTTGTATTCCTTGTCTGTCTTTCACTCCCAACCAGCTTGGCCCTTGCGGCTTCCTCCTGCTTTGTCACTTGGTTCTGAATTACTCTTTAGTCCCAACCACCACCTTCACCTCATAGGTTTAAGGATTCCCAGCTCTCCTCAGACTGACATGGCCCAGCTGTGATAGTCATAAACAGTGCTATGTTTTTTTAAAGAAAAAGAGGTGCCAGAACTCACAACGAACTCCTCCTTTGTTCTCTTATAATGGCAATGGCACCCACCTGAGAGGTGCCAGAACTGAGTTCCGGCAAGTTCGGGCTTAAACAACACCACCCCTGGTCATAAAGCTCATGTATGTAATCACAGTTTTACAGCAGAGAAGATGTAAATGCTCACAAAAAGCCCATCCACTTAACAGTGTGCCAGTGCAACAGATATGTTGTTGTTTAGTCGTTCAGTCGTGTCCACCTCTTCGTGACCCCATGGACCAGAGCACGGCAGGCACTCCTGTCTTCCACTGCCTCCCGCAGTTTGGTCAAACTCATGCTGGTAGCTTCGAGAACACTATCCAACCATCTCGTCTTCTGTCGTCCCCTTCTCCTTCTGCCCTCCATCTTTCCCAACATCAGGGTCTTTTCCAGGGAGTCTTCTCTTCTCATGAGGTGGCCAAAGTATTGGAGCCTCAGCTTCATGATCTTTCCTTCCAGTGAGCACTCAGGGCTGATGGATAGGTTTGATCTTCTTGCAGTCCATGGGACTCTCAAGAGTCTCCTCCAGCACCATAATTCAAAAGCAGCAACAGATATAATCAGGCCTAATTGTGCGTTTTAATATGACTGTGTCTACTGCAGATTTTCTGGAAAGTTTGGCCATTTTCATTCCATACAAACCTACTGATGGGGAAAAGTTTCCAAGTTTCAGGATATTATGTATCACCTTAAAGAAAACTGTAATAGAATATATTCAGTACGTAGCTGATTGTTTTTTATAAAAAAACACAAAACACCACACAAATCTCTTTTTACTCACAGTTTTGTTTCTTTGTGATGACACACAGTCAAAACAAATGTGTGTCACATTTCATTTCCTTCCTGAGATGAGTGGTTAATTCATTATTTATTGTAAATTGACATATGTGTATAATGAACAGCAGATGTTTGTGAAAAAACCTGCATTTTAAACTATCTGCCAAGTAAAGAAAAACAGGAAATGAAATTTTAATAGAGCAATTATGAATCCGTAGTCCTGAATAGGGAAGATAATGACAAAACAATCTTGACTATGAATTATATTGGAGTAATTTGTTACATATAGCCCCTTCTTAGCTCTTTGCTGAACATATTGGTGGAAGCAATAGAAGAGACCCTCCAGATGACCTGTTTATTTAAAATTCACCCTTATTTGCTTGCTCAAAGGTTACACAGAGGTTGGATTATATTCAGTCTTTCTCTTGCATTTCTCCCGATTCCCTTGTTTGGTGTTTACACCTCTTCCCTTTAGTCATTCCTCCACCTCACACTTTTCAATGCATTCCTCTATCACTTTAAACTTCCAAAACTCTAATTCTTTTTTAAAGCTCTTTCGTTCAACTTAAACGCAGAAATTTAGAGTTTCAGTAATGTTTCATTTATTTATTTTTTAAAGTATCTAGTGTGATCATTGTACGGTGCAAAGCCTGTGGAACGATTAAAGTAGCTGAAGCAAAAATTGTTGGACTAAAGAGTCCTGTTGAGATATTTGTTGATTGTACCCATGAAGGGTCATGCTTCCTTTCCACTAGCTGGACCTTTGCTGCCCCTGCCTTCAAGCAATGAGCAGGAATATCTGAAGGACAATTGTAAGTGCATTTGGCTGAATGCACCTTGAGTCCTCCTTGTGGCTGGGAACCCAGACTGTGCTGGGTGACCAATTAGAACAGCCTTTCTCAACCTGTGGGTCCCCAGATGTTGTTGAACTACAACTCCCATCACCCCTAGCTAGCAAGGCCAGAGCTCAGGGATGGTGGGAGTTGTAGTCCAGCAACATCTGGGGACCCACAGGTTGAGAACCACTGAATTAGAAGGAGGCCAGTAAAGAAATGGTGCATTCCAACATGGGGAATGTTGCATTAGTTTGCAACATGGTGGCATGTCCTGTTAATTCACAGCAGTGGGTGTGGTGTGACACATCAACAGACACCAAGAGACAACATCCCTACTCTACTCCCCAATGCTTTTTGCACCTGTGTGCTTCTATTTCCTCATGTTTCACTCCTGAAAACAGGAAGGAATCACAATATGCCTGTGTGCCCCAAATTTTGTCGCTTTACTCCTGTGATTTCTGGGGTTAAGGGGGCTTCAAATGGAACTTTTCATGGAATCAATTAACACAGAAATGAGTGCTGAGCATTCACTATATTTCATTAGTTTTCTGAAAGTGGCTATGTAAAAATAGAATGTGGAAATTAACAGGAAATTGTCTGGGAAAATGAAGCAAACTGCTGTGTGAATGCAGCCATAATCCCCTCCATGGATATATATTTTATGAATGCCTAAATAGTGCTGTATTGTGTTTTTAATATTCGATTGGGAGCCGCTCAGAGTGGCTGGGGCAACCCAGGCAGATGGGCGGGGTATAAATAAATAAATTGTTGTTGTTGTTGTTGTTTAAATGGGGCTAAATTCTATTACATGATAAACATTTAAGGGGGGGGTGTACGCACAAACACACACAAACCCTTATATCATGCAGCATCAGGTCAGTATCCTTCTGGAGGCACTGTTCCTGTAGAATTTCAAGAGGAGAAGAAAAAGAAAACTACGGTATAACTTTTATGGCCACATAATAATATTTGTAATTATGCAAAGTATTATAATGATAAGCTAATCTCATGCTTTAGGGAACCAAATGATTATCTGCAGAGAGCTGCTGCAGATTGTTTCCTTTCCCTAAGACATCACTATGAGCACTATATATTTTTAATCCCCACCTCCTTTGCAGGAGAAAATCGTTCCTCCAGTCCACTTCCTCTGCATTTCAGTCATGCAACACTGGCATTAGCAGATGAGGGGTAAGAAGGGAGCATTATTCCAATGCTCAGTGCAAAGATTCTGAAATAGTTGTCAGAGTAACAGTGCAATCCTATTCATGGCTTCTCAAAAGTAAGTCCCATTAGGTTCAGTGGGGCTTACTTCCTGGTACGTAGGTATAAGGTTTTACTGTATTTTTTGCTCTATAAGACGCACTTTTTCCCTCCTGAAAAGTAAGGGGAAATGTGTGTGCGTCTTATGGAGCGAATGCAGGCTGCGCAGCTATCCCAGAAGCCAGAACAGCAAGCGGGATTGCTGCTTTCACTGCCCAGCGATCCCTCTTGCTGTTCTGCCTTCTGAGATTCAGAATATATTTTTTTCTTGTTTTCCTCCTCCAAAAACTAGGTGCGTCTTATGGTCGGGTGCGTCTTATAGGGCGAAAAATACGGTAATCTAAAATTCTCAAAAGTGGTATTTCTCAAAAGTGTTTGTGTGGGGATGGGGTATTGGATTGTTATGGTTTTTATTTTGATTATCCTTTTTGTGGTTGTGTATTTGATTTTATTCTGTGAGCCTCCCTGAGACCTTCAGGTATAGGGTGGTATATAAATTCTAATAATAATAATAATAATAATAATAATAATAATAATAATAATAATAATAGGTGGTGACAGCTGCATAGGAGCCAACTCCTAGGGGACGAGGCCCCTTTGGCCCCCCAATACAATATTCAAGGGGGGCCCAGCGGGTCCTAAAGTTGATAGGCATTGCTATTCAAATGATGTGTGTGCACTGCATCTTGTGATCGATTGTGTTGGGTGGGACTCACTGGCGGAGGAAGAGGAGTGTGTGGGGAGTGCACCGCCCCCGGAAGCGTGATCCCGACAGGGTGCCATCACAGCTGCCCCCCGCCTGTGCTGGGCACCCCGCCCCCGCAGGCGGGGTGCCCCGCCCCCAGGACACGCCCCAGCCCAGCCCCGTCTGCTCTCCGCCCCCCAGTGCCCGAGCATGAAGCGCCACCATTGGTGGGACTTACCTGCCCTCCCCAGTATTCTATTCAAGTTGGCACCCCTGGGCAGCAATGCTTTTCAGGTAAGAGCCAAAAAAAAGGTCTGCTCATCACCAGACATTTTGCACACTGACACAATGATGCAACGAAGAACATTAGGGGGCATGAAGGATTTTGTGTGTGGGTTTTTTTAAACGACAACAACAGGAACAACACTGACTTGCAGCAATTCGCCATGAGGAGAAGGAGTAGCCAGGGCAGCCATCACTGCTAAGAGACATGTCTCCCCACCCTGAAACTACCTGAAAATGCCAGACATTGAAGCCAAAATGTGAGAAGTTGATGCCAAACAACAGGCAAGAATCCTTGATAGGGAGATGGCCTGCTCCTACTTTGCAATGTGCAACTGCTGGAGATTGTTAGGTGTTTTATGGGTCACAACCCCATTTTAAAGAAGGCACTCCCTCACACGAACTGAATGTGCTCTGCATAGAACATGCTCCATAATCCTGTACAATAGAGATTGGAAGTTACTGGTCCTCTAGATTCTGTTGGAGCTCAACTCCTCTTATCATTGGCTACACTGCCTGGAACTGACCATGCTCCAGTCCAAGCACATCGGAAGGGGATCTGATTCTGTCCTCTCTGGTTTATAACATGCTATCAAAGGTGTTCATAGACAGGTGAGTCGATATGGAAGTTTTTCCATGTGGAGAAATATTTCATGTCCACATTCTGAACAGGGATATTTTATCACTACAGGTGTTTGAGGTTTTTGGTTTTGGTTTTAAGTTTCACAGAACATTTTTGAATTGTTAAGTGGTAGTGTGAATTGCGCCCATTTCAAATGTTGTCAGTGAAAAGGGAAACAAGTTTAATTTAAGCACCAGGACAACAACTATGAAGTCAAATATCTTCCCTACAGCACTGCCCAGGATGTGATGCATAAGAGGAAGTCAATATTAAATTACAAATGGGTCAATAATTCACAAGCAGGGAGACCACAAAACTGAAGGGAGTTATCACATGATATAATTAAACCACTATTTCAAAATACCTTTATATTTTCCTATAAATTGGATTGTTTCATTAAATATCATTCTTGTAATAGGTGGATATTTTATATAAATCTTCTATATGCATGTTTAAAAGAAACCTTTGATAATTATTCCATCCAGCATGTATACAGCACTTCAGTGATGTATTTGTAACCTCCCATATGCAGTGGTACCTTGCTTCTCAAGCTTAATCCGTTCCAGAAATCTGTTCCAAAACCAAAGTGTTCCAAAACCAAGGCACACTTTCCCATAGAAAGTAATGCAAAATGAATTAATCCGTTCCAGATTTTTAAAAACAACCCCTAAAACAGCAATTTAACATGGATTTTACTATCTAACAATACCACTGATCCATAAAATGAAAGAAATAAACAGTGTACTACAGTCACACAATCAATCAGTAGCTGAACTGGGTTCCACACAGTCACACACACACAAAAAGAGACACAAAAACACGAAATAAATAGCAAAAACAGACAGACCTCAGTGTAACACTCAAAATGGAAGTGTGGCACTCAAATCGGAAGCGTAACACTCAAATCGGAAGCTTAATACTCAAAACGGAGCATGTTTGGCTTCCAAGAAGAGTTAGTAAACCAAACACTTACTTCTGGGTTTGCAGTATTTGGGTTCCAAGTTGTTTGAGTACCAAGGTACCACTGTAAATGATATCGCTTGACTCCATTTTTTAAAAAGTGCCTTATTTGGTCTCTGCATGATCTGGTTAGGCACAAATTATGTAGATCTGACATGTCTGACCATCAATTACATTATGAACAAAACCCTGTGTCGTCATAGTTCCAGACTGAACCACTGTAGATGGGCAATATACAGTCAAGACGGAAATGCAGACAAAATGCAAACTTTGGGAGAAAGTAGAGGTGAGCTGGCAACACTGTTTTGCTAAAGAAATATTTAAATTATTTCTTATCAAAAGAAGAAAAATCATGCTTGCTCCACACCAGAGTTAAAGCTATCTCATTTTGGCTCAAGCTCCACAAAATCAGAAAATTGGTATCCAGTTTTTATTCATTCAACAGTTAGTTCCAGGGCAGTGTACAAAAATATAGTTAAATTAATTCAAACTAATAATAATAATAATAATAATAATAATAATAATAATAATTTATTTATACCCCGCCCATCCGGCTGGGCCTCCCCGGCCCCTCTGGGCGGCTTCCATAGAAACCAAAAATACACTAAAATATCACACGTTAAAAACCTCCCTGAACAGGGCTGCCTTAAGATGTCTTCTGAATGTCAGGTAGTTGTTTATCGCTTTGACATCTCGTGGGAGGGCGTTCCACAGGGCGGGCGCCACTACCGAGAAGGCCCTCTGCCTGGTTCCCTGTAGCTTTGCTTCTCGCAATGAGGGAACCGCCAGAAGGCCCTCGGCGCTGGACCTCAGCGTCCGGGCAGAACGATGGGGGTGGAGACGCTCCTTCAGGTATACTGGACCGAGGCCGTTTAGTGCTTTAAAGGTCAGCACCAACACTTTGAATTGTGCTCAGAAACGTACTGGGAGCCAATGTAGGTCTTTCAAGACCGGTGTTATATGGTCTCGGCGGCCGCCCCCAGTCACCAGTCTAGCTGCCGCATTCTGGATTCATTAAAAACTTGAATTGATATTTGGAAAAACCCCAACATTAGCTTAACACAATCAAAACCTGCTCTAATACATCTGACCAAGAACAACACCAAAGACCCCAAAGACCCCAAAGAAATGGGAACTCAGTAATGAAGGTGACAACCAAACCTCCTGAGAGAGGAAAAGTGGGGTGTTACCCCCAAGAAGATCTTGCCCCATGTCACCACACAATGGGTTTCTCTGTCAACAAGACCATGAACACACACAGCGCAATCTATTCTCAAACTTAGTTGCTTGAATCTCTCCTATATGGAGTTGGAGAAATGAATTTTATTTCAAGTTGTTCCTAGGTTTTAATTCATTTCTAGAAAGATAGAAAGAAAGAAAGAAAGAAAGAAAGAAAGAGAGAGAGAGAGAGAGAGAGAGAGAGAGAGAGAGAGAGAGAAAGAAAGAAAGAAAGAAAGAAAGAAAGAAAGAAAGAAAGAAAGAAAAGGAAAAAGAGATGAGGGATCCTGAGTTTAATTTATTTACAATATTTTTACAAATGATTTCATACTCCTAGATCTCATGGCCTGGGAGACCCACGTTGGCGGTGTTTTGATGCCATCTTGAGATGGCTGAATTCCAGCAGGTCAGTGATTTGAGAGATGCTTAATTGTCTGTTATCTTCATTCATTTTATATTGTTTCACCTGCTGTGCTGCTTCACTATTTTAAAATTATTGCTATTGTGTTTGTTTTTAATTGCTTCGCTTCTAAGGTGTGTTGGGAAACTCATGTCATTATGATTGTTGAAAATGGAAGAATAAACTCTATAACCATGTGTGAATATTCTCAAGATATACACTTCATCTGCCCCAGAAGCAGGGCCTTTTTTTCGCAGCCAGAACTCACTGGGACTCAGTTCTGGCACCTCTCATGTGGGTGTGATTGCCATTCAAAGAAAACGAAGCAATTAAAGTTTTGGGTGAATTTTGGGACTTCTTTTTTAAAGAAAAATAGCACTGCCCAGATCTATGTCAGAAAATGTAATGCATGAAGCAGCCTAAGAGGTGGAAACGATGGTTACAAATAACATTTTGATGTAGCCACCAGGCATTTTCACAATTTGGGATTGAAAAATCTGCCCATTTCTTTTTTCTCCATTTCTCATTTTTCCAATCTTAAATATTTTCACATCAGTTTGTGATTTTTTAAAAAAAAGTCACAAAAGCTCAGCAACATTTGAGTATGAATTTATCTTCATTATAAATATTTGTATACAATTTTGTGTTATTTTCTTGAATATATGCTTGTTTATGTGCAGTTTAGTATATTGATTTTTGTACACATCACTCATCTGGAGAACTGCTCTGCAAAATTTAGAGATGTGTGAGTCCTGAAGGATATCTGTGTTTCAGTTCATGAATTGCTGGAAAGTCTGAATTAGGTAGGTTCATCTTTAAATGAGAGCTGAATTGAATTTCTTTCCTATCCTTATCTGCACTAAAATAAAACCCCATAATACTTTGGAACTCCCTCCCTAGAGAAGCTAGACTGGCTCCCTCCTTGCTATTCTTGTGGTGAAAGAATTTCTTCTTCCAACAAGCCTTTGAGAATTGACTGCTTTTAATCAAAGAGTTGATGCCATTCTGTTTTTATTGTAATTATTGGTGTTTTATAAATATATTATATATGTATATACAGTGGTACCTCGGGTTAAGTACTTAATTCGTTCCAGAGGTCTGTTCTTAACCTGAAACTGTTCTTAACCTGAAGAGCCACTTTAGCAATGGGGCCTCCTGCTGCCGCCGCACCGCCAGAGCACAATTTCTGTTCTCATCCTGAAGCAAAGTTCTTAACCCGAGGTACTGTTTCTGGGTTAGTGGAGTCTGTAACCTGAACCGTAAGTAACCTGAAGCGTATGTAACCCAAGGTACCACTGTAGTTTTAATTCTATCAATGTTTAATTGTATTTTAATGATAGATTTTTATATGTTTTTAGCAGTTCTTGTTTTTATCTGTAAGCTGTCTTTAAAAAAAAAGCAAAAAACATTTATTCACAAGTTACAATATAGCTTCATCCACTGGCACAACATCACAGAATGATCACTCCAATCCTCAAATCCAACCCACTGCCATTTTGGCTCGCCGAACACACTCAACAGAAACCCAACTACTGATCTGTAAGCTGTCTTGACTGCCATCAGGGAAAAGTGGGGTATAAATAAATTATAATGTTGATGATGAGTCTTAACTTCCCACAAGAAATCCTGGAAATGTTTGGTGAGGGTGCTGACAATTTGTTGAGACGGCAGGGACATGAGAAATAAAGGTCTGCTAGAAGGATCTTGACACCACCTTCATCCTGAAAAACGCTGATTTTCATACACTGACACAAGCCAAGAGAAAAATTTGGCATCTTGGGATGCAACAATGGAACCACATGAAATTAACAAAGGAGGATAGACTATGATGTGAAATGTCTGACCCATCACAGATTGCTGGTTTGAGGAAAAATACCTCAAGTGGTGAAGGAAGAAAGCAGAGGTTATATCCAAGGGCAGGAAGATGATGTTCTTTGCTGATGTAGATGATGATCCCATTCCTTCCAATAAAGAGTAGAAGACTGAATGAGAATGCAGAGATTTCCATGAAAGACAAGGTTATGGTCCACAGTGCCCTATCTTGCAAAATAGAGGGCAGCGTTTAATAATCACCCACTGTTTGAGTAAAATGGCAGAAAACAACCTTTCAACCAAAGAATAAAAGAGCCTGGGAAGAGTGAAGTCCTTGTTGGTTGGATATGCTTGAAGGCCCAAGTTTTCATGGTCTTGAGACTTACCTCTCTTTCAGAGGCAGAACAAAGGTTATCTTGCTAAGTTTCAAAATCGATGGAGGTTTAAAACACTGGCATAAAAGGGCAGTATGAAACTCTGCATTAACTCCTTTAGGTGGCTGTGTTTCTTGAAAGAATAGTAAGCCTTGTAATGTTGCAGTCTCTGAGGGATCTCCTATGTAAAGAATCTGTGCAAGGCCAAAATACGCTCTCCTCTTTCACAGGGCCATTTTGAAAGACTCTGAGTACGAACTTAGGAAAAAGGAATCTAATAGGTTTTTGGAGGTTTGATGACTTACCATGTTAGAAGAGAATGTCTCAGTCTTCAGAGAATCACTCAGCAGCAGTCCAGCAACAAAGGATGGCTGAATGGCAATGATCTTTCCAATAGCTCCCACTGGTAATAGTATGGTCCAATGGGACTGATACTAGCAGCCAGTTCTCACTGGGCCATTCTGTTGCAAGTGGGGAATTCTGCTGCAGATCAGGACATCATTAGGGATCATTTTGAATGTTGATGTGAACATTACAGGTGGAACTTGTTACTATAATGGCACACCCCATCTATGGTTCAATCTACTGTGGTTTCTGCTATTCAAAAAACACTTAGCCAACTTTCCACTTTTTGCTGTTTGTTGGAGACATCCAGCTTTTAACTACAGTGGTACCTCGCAAGATGAATGCCTCGCAAGGTGGAAAACTCGCAAGACGAAATGGTTTTTTGTTTTTTGAGCTGCTTTGCAAGACGATTTTCCCTATGGGCTTGCTTCGCAAGACGGAAACGTCTTGCAAGTTTGTTTCCTTTTTCTTAACACCGTTAATACAGTTGCAACTTGACATTGAGGAGCAATTCATAGCACGTGGTGTGGTAGCCTTTTTTGAGGTTTTTGAAGACTTTGGTGATTTTTGAAGCTTTTCCAAAACTTTTCCGACACCGTGCTTCGCAAGACGAAAAAAATCGCAAGACGACAAAACTCGTGGAACGAATTAATTTCGTCTTGCGAGGCACCACTGTACTATGAATTATTACTGTGTTTGTTTTTCATGTGGATCTATGGCTTCCCCTATGAAAGTTGAATGATCTTTATTGTATCCCCAAGAATGTGTGTGGGAGATAATCTGTTGGACCATGCTGGGGCAGTGACATTTATTCCATTCCATTCTTTTTGTGGATCAGTGCTCCCCGCCCCGGCACTTTGAGTTCCTATTGTACCCATTCCAAAAGAGTAAAGTCTGCCATTGCAGGAGAACCACTGTAGGAGAACAACTGCAGTCATCATTCTGAAATTTGACAGGCATCACTCTCTCAGAATGGTTGACTATGCCTACAAATTGTATTCATTTCTGGCATGAAAATCCCTGGATGTTATCTGCCTACCATCTGACAAATTCTATCCCCTCTGGAGAGGCAGCTATCCTTCAAATTTCATCCACTTTTGTAAGAAGAGTGATGGGAAAGATAGCCACTTTTACACTCCCTGTTATAGCCAGTTGGTGGAAAGCAGTTTCATTTTAACACATCTAATTTAGTCCTGAATAATGAGTCCAATTGTAAAGACACAGAGAGGCTCTGAAACAGATTGGGCTGCTTCCCAAAGTTACAGGCACAGGATGACTCTTGGTTGGCGTACAGCCCTAATTTCACCACTAGACATAAAAGGGGTGAAATTAGCAATGGTTTGGGTAAGCTGTGACTACAAAGTAAAACTAAGAAAAGCAGTTTTGACACAGTCATAGCAGAAATAATCCTTCCAGTGATGGCGGGGGGGGGGGGGGAGGGATGAGAGGAAGATTAGATGACATCCACATGAGTCATGACCTCAGAATTATTATTGCACATGTGCCTGCCTTTCAATCGCCGTTCCATGATAATTGCTCTGGTGGCTATATAGTGAAGTCATAATATGCAATTGCAATACCAATGGGACATATTCACTAGGTAGCTGGGGGGAGGGATCTATGAATGACTCCTTTTTGAACGCAGGGCATAAGTCTGAGACATTATAAAGCTTTAGAAACCAACAGGCATTAGGCAGTTCTGTATCAAGTTTTTGTACCTCATTAAAAATAAGAAGATTGGCACAGAAGCAAGTCAGTTTAAAGGTGCAGTGGGATGCATTCTGCACAAAATAGCTTGGGAGGGTGGGGGGTGTTTCTGTGTTGTCATCCCCCCCACCCCCCGCAAGCTCTGCTTTCACTTTTAATGAGAAGCTGTCTGACAGGGGGGAATGTCAACAAGAAAAATTTGACCAATGATGTGTACTAATAAGTTAGAATCCTGGGCGGATCTCTAGGGAAATTATCACATGACAAAGAACTTTAAATCTTGAGATTATGGTGGGTATTTCAGGATAGCTTGCATGTTATTGGTATCCATGGACCAATTATTCAGTTTGGGAGCTGATGTTTCAGCCATATGGCCTTTCAGCTGGTTCTAATCAAATAAATATGTCTGTATACTAGTTGTTCATCAAGCCTAGAGCTGATGGGGGAATCCAAGATCTATCCCGGCTTCACTAAAACAAAAATCATACCGTGGTTGTTGTTGTTGTTGTTTTTTAGCATCACTTACGATTTGCATATGTTGAGCAGATGTCTGATAAGGTGGGATAGAAAGGAAAGAGTAATGCATATGCAGAATCCGAGAGTCACCACTAAACAAATTGCTAAAATAGAATTTATTAAGCAAGTTATATAGACCTAAGAGATTTATCTGAATGCAGGGGTTAAAGAGATTTAATCCACTTGACAGACTCAATCCACTATAATTTCCTGCAAATAGTCACTGGTTATGTATAAGAATTGCAAGACTGTTAGGAGGCTGAAATTCCAATTTCGTTAAATAAATATGAATTGCTTTCAGATGTAGCGTGTATGCCATCCTCTGTATCAAAAGACCAAAATCTAATTCCTAATCAAACATGTATATGCCATTCATAAATTCCCTTTACAGGAAAATGCTCAGTAATTTCTGTGTCCCAAAGTAAGTTTAAGTAATCTTTTCTGAACAATTAACTTCTTTGTTGATCACCAGCAAAATTAGCAGCCAGGGAAGTCAATGGAAGGCTTACACTTTTTGTACATTCTTTGTATCAGAAAATCTGGGATACAATTAACACTGCAATTAAATATTGCCTTTTGCTCTCACCAGGCAGCAATTAGGGTTTCAGAAGGTTCAGGAACACTGAAATAATTTGAGTAGTACATATTTTTCACATATTTGGAGCATACTGATGTGAATACCAAATTAGTATTTCATTTGCTTTTTAAAACGTATAATAATCTTGTGCATATTTATGCACAGGGCTAAAATCTTTTATCTGTGGCTTTTGATGTACTGGGGATTTTGAACTCTGCAGACTCCTTTATACTGCAAGAGAGAGATTTTAGAAGGGAAAGAAAGCCATGCTGGGAATATTAAGCATGTATAAACAGGAGTGGGCAATTTATTGCCCTGGGGCCACATGTAACCCTCAGTCCTTACCCTAATTTCAAAAGCCTTCTGCAAGTGATCACTTCAAACCTCTGGTCCAAGCTACCTATTCCTCCTCTGACAACCTATGTTAAAGGAGGGAGAGAAAATAGGGAATGGTAGAAATAAAATAATAACAATAACAATAACAATAATTTATTTAAACCCCACCCACCTGGGCGGTTTCCAACAAAATATTAAAAATACAATAAAACATAAGACATTTAAAACTTCCCTAAACAGGGCTGCCTTCAGATGTTTTCTAAAAACCAGATAGTTGTTTATTTCCTCGACATCTGATGGGGGGGCATTCCACAGGGTGAGTGCCACTACCAAGAAGGCCCTCTGCCTGGTTCCCTGTAACTTCACTTCTCACAGGGAGGGAACCACCAAAAGGCCCTCGGAGCTGGACCTCAGTGTCCGGGCAGAACATTGGGGGTGGAGACGCTCCTTCAGGTATACTGGGTCAAGGCTGTTTAGGGCCTTAAAGGTCAGCACCAACACTTTGAATTGTGCTCGGAAATGTACTGGGAGCCAATGTAGGTCTTTCAAGACAGATGTTATATGGTCTCGACAGCCATTCCCAATCACCAGTCTAGCTACTGCATTCTGGATTAGTTGCAGTTTCCGGGTCACCTTCAAAGGTAGCCTCACATAGAGCGCATTACTGTAGTCCAAGCAGGAGATAACTAAAGCTTACACCACTCTGTCAAGACAGTCTGTGGGCAGGTGGGGTCTCAGCCTCTGTACCAGATGGAGCAGGTAGACAGCTGCCCTGGACACAGAATTGACCTCTGCCTCCATGGACAGCTGTGAGTCCAAAATTACTCCCTGGTCTTTCAGGGGCACAGTTACCCCATTCAGGACCAGAGAGTTCCCCACACCTGCCCACCCCCCTGTCCCACCAAAACAGTACTTCTGTCTTGTCAGGATTCAACCTCAGTAGAGAGAAGACCTTTCTCTGTTCACTTTGGGCTGTCATCTACTCATTGCTGGCTTCTGTCCCACCTACTGTTGACATGCACTTTCCCCCAATAAATTCCTATTGGTGACTTGTAAGAAAGTGAGGACATTTTGAAAAGTGATATATGATGAGATAAAAAAGATGTTGAAAATGTTATACAAAAACAAACAAACTCTGAAGCCTTTCTCTTAGGGATTATAGGGACAGAAGTTACAAAAAAGATGATTAAGCTGTTTATGTATATAACAGCTTACATAAAGAACAGGATTCTTTATGCACAAAAATGGAAGGAAGAAGTTTCCACCAAAGAAGAAGGTGATGGAACTGGCAAAGTTAACAGCCAAAATAAGAGAACCTGACAATGAATGTTTTGTGGAAGAATGGAAGCTTCAAGCTGCTGGCACCAACAAAGCCAAGCCCCCTTCCTCCTTTAGGCAGGGTGGGGAGAAGCCAGGAGGAGGGAGGAAGGAGACGCCGGTGCCGTGTGAGGGAGAGAGAGAGAGAATGTGCGTGCTGGCGATCCCTGCAGCAAATCCCGGACTGTCTGTGGGCCAGATCCAGATGGCGATTGGGCCTGATCCAGCCTGCAGTCCATAGTTTGCCTTTGTTGTTTAGTCGTTTAGTCGTGTCCGACTCTTCGTGACCCCATGGACCAGAGCACGCCAGGCACTTCTGTCCTCCACTGCCTCCCGCAGTTTAGTCAAACTCATGCTGGTAGCTTCAAGAACACTATCCAGCCATCTCGTCCTCTGTCGTCCCCTTCTCCTTGTGCCCTCCATCTTTCCCAACATCAGGGTCTTTTCCAGGGAGTCTTCTCTTCTTATGAGGTGGCCAAAGTACTGGAGCCTCAGCTTCACGATCTGTCCTTCCAGTGAGCACTCAGGGCTGATTCCCTTAAGAATGGATAGGTTTGATCTTCTTGCAGTCCATGGGACTCTCAAGAATCTTCTCCAGCACCATAATTCAAAAGCATCAATTCTTCGGCGATCAGCCTTCTTTATGGTCCAGCTCTCACTTCCATACATCACTACTGGGAAAACTATAGCTTTTACTATATGGACCTTTGTTGGCAAGGTGATGTCTCTACTTTTTAAGTTTGCCTACCCATGCACTAAAGCTTAAAATGACTCCTCTCTGACATTTCCCATGTTCATCTTGGTGCAGGTGAATATCTGGCTTGCGATGACTGTTGACATTCTGATTCTCATGCTAGGCAGGCTGCAAATTTCCCTGCAGCTGAAAATATGGCGATATGAGTATGTGTCTCTCACCACCTGAACTTTAATATGAACCTTCTAAATGATGGACCGTGGGGTGGGGGAGAAACAAAACTCACAGAACAGTCCTTTTTAGGGCATTTTATGGAGCTAGCAGTGTATTTTCTATGGAATATACTGAGACAAGGAAAAGAAAATCAACCATTCCCTTGAAATGATTGTTTTGCTGGATATCCTCCAGTCATTTCAAAGTTTCAGAGGTACCACATGTTGCCTGTTTCAAGCGCTATGAGTTGACTTTTGCTTTGAAACACACATTCTACATCACATGGCTGTCAATCACAATTAAAACTGTAAAGAATACTGTTAGGTCACAATACGTTTGGAAGCCAACAGACAAGAATGTATGTCAGTAATCAAAATTAAATTTGACAATAAGTGAAACAAAGAATAAACTATTGCAGCTTGCAAGGCCCTGCATATAAATCATTAACCATACTTTATTGATTGGATAATTAGGAACCGTTCACTGCACTTAAAAGTCAAATGAGAGAGAGAGAGAGACTGAGCATGACTGTTGTACTTAGCACTTTGTAAGGGAAACATACACAGACAAAATATTATTAAAGAAGTTCGATCATACAAGTCTTATTTTTTTAAAATACAATTCATCCATTCATTAGTAGTAGCAGTATTATTTATTTCACTTATGAATTGCATCCTGTGAAGATGCTTCATAAAATACACAAATTTGCATATAAAACAATTGCATATACTGTATAAATAACAAATACATTCAGATGCTACAAATTCAGATATTTTCTAGAAAATGTCCCCAGCAAATCATAGTGCCCGTTATTTAGCCTTTCAGAAAGATGGTAGATTTCTAGGAGTTCAGGGAACAACCCAATCCTAAGATTAACTAGGATGAGGATAAGTGCATTTCTGGCTGAGCTGGTTGAAATCCCTCATCCTGGCTCAGCCAGGATGCTATATCACTATAACTCCTCCATCCTGACTCAGCTAGGGCTCAGCTAAGGCTGCTTTAAGTCCCCCATTGACCACAATAGAATTTGTTTCCACGTAAGCATGCCAACAAAGGTCCGTATAGTAAAAGCTATGATTTTCCCAGTAGTGATGTATGGAAGTGAAAGCTGGACCATAAAGAAGGCTGATTGCCGAAGAATTGATGCTTTTGAATTATGGTGCTGGAGGAGACTCTTGAGAGTCCCATGGACTGCAAGAAGATCAAACCTGTCCATTCTTCCAGAGTGCTCACTGGAAGGACAGATCCTGAAGCTGAGGCTTCAGTACTCAGGCCACCTCATGAGAAGAGAAGACTCCCTGGAAAAGACCCTGATGTAGGGAAAGATGGAGAGCACAAGGAGAAGGGGACGACATAGGATGAGATGGTTGGATAGTGTTCTCGAAGCTACCAGCATGAGTTCGACCAAACTATGGGAGGCAGTGGAAGACAGGAGTGCCTGGCGTGCTCTGGTCTATGGGGTCACGAAGAGTTGGACACAACTAAATGACTAAACAACAACAACAAGAAGAAGCATGCATAGGATTGCTCTGTGTACTGATGCCACTGTACTGATTCATATCCACCTTCTCTGAATCCCTACAAATGAATCTGTCTGAATTATGTCTTGTCCTCAAAGCTCACACAAAGCTATTGTGTTTAAGCATCCTAGTATATACTCCCAAGTTTCGAAATTTCAATTCTACAGGCAGACGGGCATAACAGCGCATTCAGCAAAGTGTGAGGCAAGGCCAGCTTGAGTAGTGATCCCTGTTTTAGAACAGGTGTTGAGTTCATTGGTGGAATGTTGGATGGTATGCTAAACCAGATATGATTTCATAATAAAGAAGTGTTGGCATTCAGCGCTGACTCTCAAAATGTCAGCATGTCACATCCAAAGTAATACTTGGGAATGGGGAGGATTCAGAAGAGGCAGTGGAGAGAGAGAGAGAGAGAGAGAGAGAGAGAGAGAGAGAGAGAGAGAGAGAGTTTTGAACAATTGCAAACCTATTGCAGGAGCCTGTCTGTTGCTGATTTTCAGTTGATTCTTTAAAATGGACAATATTATCCTAATAATTAATGCTCTCTGCAAATGTCAAAATAATCGGAGCCATGAAAACCCAACTCCACTTTCCCCCACTCCAAGAAATTCACTAGAAATTCACCATACTTCTCCTTTACACAGTCCTGGATAGCTTCTGAAAGCTTGGTGGCTTCAGTAGCATTAGCCAAGGGTTAAACATATCTTGTTAGTCCTGATCCTATGTATTTCACAGCAGTCAGACATAGGAATCCACAGGCAGATCTTTTGAAGTTGTGATACATTATAGGAAGGGTATGTGGAGCAGTAGGAATGTAAAGGAGGAGTCATCCCCTGATGGCAACACAGTGTGGCTGACTACAGCTGACTTGTCTCCATAAGGAAGTTCCACCCCAGAAAGAGGAAGGCTAGAATCTGTTGTAGCTGTAGCAGGGGAGGATGGGACATGAACCTGCAGGCTTTCTTCTTTTCAGTGCTGATGGCTGGAGGAGCCAAGGGGAGAAGCTCTAAGTGTTAGGATTCTTGCTCTGTGTTTGCAGTCATGAGATTATTGTCTATCACATGACTGTGTATGTTTTCATTCCACAGAGCGGGAAGTGACGGAGACAGGATGTTTTGGTATTACTGTGTTCTGTAAAGTGGGACTGTTGTCCTTTGTTTCTCTCTCTCTCTTTGCTGTCTGATGAGAAAGAGGAAGGAGCTAAGTCATAATGCTCTGAGTGTATTATATGTAAATAAAGTACTGTATTTTTCGCTCTATAAGACACATCAGACCATAAGACGCACCAAGTTTTTGGAGGAGGAAAACAAGGAAAAAAATATTCTGAATCTCAGAAGCCAGAACAACAAGAGGGATCGCTGCGCAGCAAAAGCAGTGATTCCTCTTGCTGTTCTGGCTTCTGGGATAGCTGCGCAGCCTGGATTCGCTCCATAAGATGCACACACATTTCCCCTTACTTTTTAGGAGGGAAAAAGTGAGTCTTATAGAGCAAAAAATATGGTAGATTAGCCAAAATGCTAAGCTACTGCGTTCCGTTACACGAACTGCCAATACTGTGCAGGATCCTGAAGCTGATGTTTCTTGGTATCAGTCGCTGTGATGTTCGTGCTGAAGAAAGCTTTTGAAGCTCCTGAACGATTGAACAAGAGGGAGAGAACATGCCAGTCGGGCATGTGTGTCTGCCAGGGTCCTACACTAGAGTAGGACAATCCCAACACTAAGAACATAATGAGAGCTTGCTGGATCAGGCCAATGGCCCATCTAGACCAAAATCCTGTTCTCAAAGTGGCTAACACAAGTCCCGTGGGAAACCTGCAAGCAGGTCCTAGCACTTGAGCACTCTTGCCTCCTGTGGTTTCCAGCAACAGGTATTCAGAAGCATTGCTGCCTCCAACCATGGAGGTAGAGCAGAACCATGATGGCTATTAGCCATTGATAGCCCTCTCCCCCATGAATTCTCTCCTCTTCACCATTGTCCCTCCACTGCCACTGAGAGAACAAACCTGGTGTGATGGCCTGGGATTCGGACTCGGAGGCTGAACCTGAGGAATCCCAGCCTGCACAGGATTCCCCGCCTCCAGAACCAGCTGAGCCAGGGCTGGGGCTTGAGCCTGAAGGGTCCTCACCTGTGCTGGATCCTCAGGTGCAGGCACCAGCTGAGTCTGTTCTGGCTCCTGAGGTGATGGAGGACCCATTGCCTGCAGGTGCTCCACTCTCAGCCCCGTCAGGGGAAGCTGAGGTTGCTTCTGGGTCCGGTAACCCTCCAGCCTCTCCTGAACTGCAGAGGCTTAGGGCAGAGAGGCAAAGGGAACTAAGTTCCTGCAGGAGGCGTGCTCACCTTCAGGCCAGGAGACGCGAGTCACCTGTGGACTGGGGCTGGCCTATGCCTCGGGGCAGATAAAAGCCAGCTATCCCCAGTCCCAAGTTGCAGGAGCAACATTGTTAGTATCCAGTTCCTGCCTGCACCCTGACCAGCCAGAGCTCCTGACCTCACCTGACTCCCTGCCTTGGACCCAGCTTCAGCTTTGACGGACTGCCTCCATACTGCACCCTCGACCATGGACTGGACTTGGACCTTGCCTCTTGGGACCAGCACACCTTGATTGGGACACCAACAGGAGAACCACTTTCTCCCATTTGTGCCCCACCCCCACTGACACCACTGAAGAGCAGAAATATGTATTCAGACCCTCCACCCCCTGGTTAGCATCCTTCTCCTTGTGGGGGGGGGGGGAGGCAGTGAGACACAGATCTATAGGAGAGAAGGGCAACATTAGAGACTTTGCTCCTATGGCAAAATGTGTTGTTCTGGCAGTGCCTGCATGTGAATTAGTTTTACTCATCAGTAAAGGGCTTCTGGGTTGTCTTCTTGGCAGTTCGATGCTCGAATCAAATCAAGCAAACATAGATTACTGGCTAACCTGTGTTTATCTCCTTCCTTTCCTTTCTGTGTTACACTTCAGTCATGTGATAAAAAGGTGAAGGCAGGTCACATTCCTCATGTTTTTCACCAGCTCAGTTTTGATTAACACTCCTGATAGTTATAAATGCTGGGAGGGGAGGGGATGCTGCACACAAGACTCAAATGGCAACAGCTGTGGACAAGCTTTTCAGCTGTCTCATTTTAACTTGTTATTGCTGCATAATGTGACTGACAAGCACAGTTCATTTGTCTTTATTGCTCCCCTCAGTGCAGACTGTAAGAGGAATTTTTAGTCCCTTACCTAAGTCTAAAAACGCTTCTTCTTTTATTTTTGTTTTTAATAAAAAAATAATCTGAGGGAATCGAAAATGACAGACAACACTGACCTGTTCCTTTGACGGGATTTCATAATTCTTTGAAGGGATTTCATTTTTCTTTCCTCTAAAGAGTTTCCCCACAATGGTCTACAAACTGGCACCCAAACCGGTGGCTGGAACACTTATTAAAAAACCTGTTTTACCTCCACTAATCAGATCACCTCCACCTAAAGAGAGAGCCAGTGTGGTGTAGTGGTTAAGAGCAATAGACTCGTAATCTGGGGAACCGGGTTCGCGTCTCCGCTCCTCCACATGCAGCTGCTGGGTGACCTTGGGCCAGTCACACTTCTCTGAAGTCTCTCAGCCCCACTCACCTCACAGACTGTTTGTTGTGGGGGAGGAAGGGAAAGGAGAATGTTAGCTGCTTTGAGACTCCTTAGGGTAGTGATAAAGCGGGATATCAAATCCAAACTCTTCTTCTTCTTTTAAACCAATGGATGTAAGGGCCATTTACTAGAATCAAGTATTTTCTAGGCTCTACCACTTCAAGATGAAGAGGCATTGTTTGTTTGTTTTCTTGCTTGCTTTGTGAAGTTTGTGCTCCCTGATGGAAATACCATGTACATAGAAAAAGAACACAGTAGAGAGATTAACCAAGATTAAAACCTGCAAGCACACAATTTTTAGGTGAAGGATAATTAGGGGGAGAAATTTGATTCTGTGTGCCTTTAAAGAAAAGCATACCTAACCTATACTTTACTGAACAAAACACGAAGTGAAACACAGCCATGTTTTGAAATTCATGCTTCTCTGAATTTTGCAACATCTTTCTCCAGCCAAATAGTGTGTACAAAAATGCATATGTTATGGTTAAATGTGCACTGAAATGCACATGTTGATGAAAATAACAAGCAAATGTGCATTATATTTATATGGGAAATGGCTTTGCAAAAAGTGTGCATATTAGGATAAATTCATGCCAGAATGCTGATGATTTTTCACAAGGACATAAATTGTAAGCTAATGTGGTGAACTGAATTTAAGATACAAGAGTGAGAGAGAGAGAGACAGACAGACAGACAGACAGAGATCATGAAGGATCTCAAATATGTCTTCATTCAGCCTGGGGCAAGTCAGTCCAAGAAAAGCTTTACTATTTGATATTGCTGAATGTGGAAATTGGCCCTAAGGGTTGGTCTAACCATAAGACACAATATGGGCAGTTCACATTTATTTCCAGGGTGCATTTCCTATAACAGACCCAATGCAAATACAACATCAGATTGAGTGAACTAGAGTAATAATGCTATTGAATTTCTCTATTCTTTTGACTAATGCTGTTCCACATCAATGGTGTTGGCTAGCAGAGACAGGAGAACTTCCAATACGATGCCTTGGTGAGTGAATTGTTATCCATCCAGTAAAAGTGAAATAACATTCAGTGAGTTACAACAAATAATGAGGAAGACTATAAAGCCCTTGGTCATTTGGAGAAACTTTAGGAGAAACTTCTTAGGAGTGTCCATGAAAGTCAACTTGCTGCAAGAAGACTTGTGACATATCTCAAGGGAGATCTGCACTAATGATTTAAGCCAGTCTGCCCAACTTCTGTCTCACTGTGACAAACACACAACCGCATATCATGGCCAACCAGGAGTGCAGTTATCTTAAGAATGTCAAAGGAAAAGAAGTTTCAATAAGACATGTAAACAGTTATTGGGGTTGATGAATCTACAAGTCCCCTTTATGGCTAATGGATGGAAAACAAAGCAGGTGATATTTGGATGCATATAACCTTCCTAGTCTTTGCTATAATGCAAAAAACAGAAAGCAAGATGCTATGGGATCATGCCTGTGAGCTACATGGAGAGGAGAGTGGGGAAGGAGGGAGAGAGAGAGAGAAAGAGAAAAAGAAAAAGAAAGAAAGAAAGAAAGAAAGAAAGAAAGAAAGAAAGAAAGAAAGAAAGAAAGAAAGAAAGAAAGAAAGGTTCTTCCCACCCCCATTTTTTAGGTCTAACAAAATGGATTTCAATGACTATAAATTGTATTTTCTAACTCAAGCAAAATAGCTCATTGTATACATAAAATCTCAAGCTCCCTGAGTTTGAAAATCTGCACTTTGAGTATTTAAAGTGTGTTGCCTTAATAATAGGTTAAGACAGTTTCACAAGAAATATTAATATAATGTTGCAATACACTTGGAAAGCATATGTACAAATAATTGTTTTAAAATATATTTTCTTCACCATACTAGGCTTAATGTGACCTTTCCTGGTGACTAATAGAAACCTGCCATACTGTTGAAAAGATGGAAGGATTCCGTATATGCTCAATGGCATTCTGAATTGAAATACTTTCCCTTGGGTTCTTATGCTGATTTTTGTGTGAGGTTACTCATAATTTGTTTCCTGATTTATTTATTTATTTTTTGGGGGGGACACTGCAAAACGTGTCATAAATAATTTAAAATAGAAGCAGCAGTGACCACAGCATCACTTCTCAAGTGAGTAACTCTGGATCCCTGGGAGTCCTTTGTGTCAAGCTTGTGCTGGACACTGAGGCATGCTGGGTGGTGGTATTGAAGTAGTTTAAACCATGGGTAGGCAAACTAAGGCCCGGAGCTGGAGCCAGCCCAATCGCCTTCTGAATCCGGCCTGCGTACAGTCCAGGAATCAGTGTGTTTTTACATGAGTAGACTGTGTGCTTTTATTTAAATTGCATCTCTGGGTTATTTGTGGGGCATAGGATTTTTTTTCTTTCAAAATATAGTCTGGCCCCCCACAAGGTCTGAGGGACGGTGAAAAAAGCTTGCTGACCCCTGG
Source organism: Podarcis muralis (assembly GCF_964188315.1). Taxonomy (NCBI): domain Eukaryota; kingdom Metazoa; phylum Chordata; class Lepidosauria; order Squamata; family Lacertidae; genus Podarcis; species Podarcis muralis. Next base: position 87,798,814 of record NC_135658.1, read on the forward strand.
AACTGCGCAAAAAATTTCAGAACAATTAAAAGTGTGTGCATAATTCCCAACCACTTACCCCCAAGCCTGTCGGGGATATAATTCCGAGACATGGAATGGACTGAATGAGAAACAGATTAAGTCAATGAGATGTGCAACGAATGTAAAACAAAAACAAAATCATAATGACTGCCCAGGTGTTGGGCCTTTACTCTCCAGTGAAAGCAAAGATAACACATATTCTACTTGTTGTGGACAATTCCATGCTTGTTATGGTCACCAGAACAGTCTGCAGTCTAATCAGTTTTACAAGGTGTGAGAACCCAAATACCAGTCCACTATATTTATACACATAATATACGCTATGGATAACATCAGAATCTTTTGTGTGAAATCAGGACATGGGTCCATTAGAAAAGAATACCAGCAAAAAGTGCCTGGCGTTGCCCAGGAATTCTAGGGCTCTGGTCAAATCCAGTGTTCAGCCCTACTGGTTTTACTCTAAATTCAGTTAAAGTCATTGCACTTTTGAAAGGTTCAGCCTACTATCTTGATTCATAATAGCACTTGATGGTATCCAAATACAGACAAAAACTCAATCCTTCAATTCAACAACTGCTGTGCCAATTTGGTTTACATTTTCTTCAGAGATGTCCAAATCAATGCGCTTTGACACAGTTCAGTGTGCCACCATGATTCAAAATGGCAACCATTCTATCAAAAAATAATCCAAAACCCATCCTCTGTGTTGGAAAATGGAGGTATTCTGGCTAAGAGAAGGAGCAGAAAACAAAGAAATAGAGCTAAGTAAAACAAAAACCAAGATGCCCTGGGCTAAATCTAGGGTCTGTTTCTTGGAAATGGTAACAGCTTGCTTGTAAGCTGTTAACAGGTTCATCTCTAAACACCTTGTTCTAGAGAACCAGAATGTAATAGATGAAGCTAGTTCTTGAGCTAGGTGTTAAGTAGGTTAATGTTTGAGAAGCAAGTATCAGCATGAAAGTAGGTCATGCAAACTGTAGGTTTGAGAAAGAAAGTTGGGAAAGGCTTAGGCACAGAGATGTGTAGGGGAGAGTCACCAAAATGCATAGTTAAAGTTGCTTATCAAAGTTTATGTTAGGATTATAACTACTGCATAAATGTGGGGCAAGCGAGGATTGCAACTGGGTGACACTTGGGGCTATTAGAATTTTATTCATTCATTCATTCATTCATTCAATTTATATTTAATGTGTGTAACAAGCTGTTTGTGGAAAGCTATGAAAGCATGTGTGCAACATGTAGATGTAGTGTCTTGTCTGCATCTTGTGGTGGGTGAGACAATATACTTGTAAATAAATCAATTAGTTTGCTTTGCTTCCCGTTGTCTGGTTATTGGTCTTCACTAGACAATGAACCTCAAAGTAGCTAGGTTCCAAAACACCTCCATCTCAGGAACAGCAGCAACAAAAAAGGCAATCATATTTTTAGAGGCTTGACAAAGTCCACCATCTTGATTCAAAATGGGGTCCAGTGTCCAAATGTCGATAAAGGCCACAAGCTCCATCATGAGAATTCTTGAGCCAAGATGGAAATGTCACACCAAATTGGCTGAAATCATGTCCACTTGGACAACTTTATCTTCTGAGGCATCCAAATCAGCACAATTTGGAACTGTCATGGCACATTGAGCGAAGTCACATTAATCTGAGTGATGAAATAAATGGTCAGAGGTGCCAACATTGGGGCAGTTGGGAACTGGCATGCCAAATTAAGCAATGCCATGCCAAAATCTCATTTTGAGCTACCATCTTGATTCACAGTGGCATCCAGTATTCAAATGTAGACTAGGACCACCTCCACCTTCTTAACCCTCAAGCTGAATTGGGTGACAATTATCTTCAGAAGCATTCAAATTGGCACAGGTTAGAACCACCCAGTCATACTAGGTGACAATAGCTACAGAGCCATCCAAACCAGCAGATAATCATTAAGATCATACAAACACCTTAGTTCTAAGGAGTATAGAGATCCCTAACTAATCCAAGTGTCCCTATTTTCCAGGGACGTCCCTGATTTAGAGAAGCCATCCCAGTTTCTGATTTAATCCCAGAATGTCCCACTTTTCCTTAGGATGTCCCTATTTTCATTGGAGAAATGTTGGAGGGTATGGAGTTATCCGACCCTCGAGCCATCTGAAGGCAATCTTGTACAGGGAAGGGGTGTGTTGTTTTTTAATGTTTAATGTTTTATTATGTTTTTATATATGTTGGAAGCTGCCCAGAGTGGCCGGGGCAACCAAGTAAGATGTGTGGGGCATAAATAGTAAAATCATCATTATGGAATGGGATGTCCCTATTTTCATCATAGAAATGTTGGAGAGTATGATATAATCAAGTGGCCCCTCTCTAGATGCTTCCATTTCAGAGGGATAAGGAGGTGCCTACAACAGGAAAGAGCAATGCTTCAGTTTTTTGTACAAATTTCAGCTTACCCATAACTGTACAAAAGATTCTATACATTGTTCCTATGTGTTCTTTTTCAGTCATATAAAAAAGAAAGAAAGGGGAGTGTGAAGCAAATATGTAGCTGACCGAACATTCCCATGGCTGGCCACCAAGATGTGATGTTTGTGACTTTTCTTTTACAGTGGTACCTCGGGTTCAAACTTAATTCGTTCCGGAGGTCTGTTCTTAATCTGAAACCGTTCTTAACCAGAGGTACCATTTTAGCTAATGGGGCCTCCCGCTGCCGCCAGTGCACAATTTCTGTTCTCATCCTGAGGTAAAGTTCTTAACCTGAGGTACTACTTCCGGGTTAGCGGAGTCTGTAAGCCAAAGTGTTTGTAACCCGAGGTACCACTGTACAGGCATTGTCTGCCTTCTTTCATAATTTGCAGACTAGAAGAGGAAAGTGTTTTATCCACCACACCTGTGACCTCATTCACATTGCATAGGACAAGTACTTCATCTTTAAGTGGGCCCAGATCATTATTTGCTCATGATTCATAGCAAAAGTCAGCCAAGGCCAGTTTCAGATAAACTAATCTTAGAGTATCCTCCTGAGGAGACAGGGCCACTGCTTAGACCTGCCATTCCCTTTGGTTTGTTAAGGCAAATGTGTTTACTCAGTTACAGCACACTAATCTGAGGTTACATCATCAATAACAAGGCACCGAATGACTGACTACCAAGAAGGATCTATAGATTCAAATATTTAGTGCTGTTGGCTGTTAGGGGGAGAAATCCATCAAACTGAAGGCACTGACAGAAATGTGCAGAGGTCTTCCCTAAGTTCAACTCAGTAGGCTATTTATGGTGAGACTTGGGGCTGAAAAAGATGGGTAGAAGCACTGTCAGTGGTATCTCCTGTGTACAATTCAGCCTGCAAGTGTAAGATTGATTACTTGTATGCTTCTCTACATAAAACAGTCCACATACAAAACTAGCATGAGAGTGAAAAAAGCTAGCTTTGAACCTTCTTCCACATATGGTAGTTTTGTACCTTGGGTAAGGTGCCCTCTTGAGAGGAACGTCTACTAACCCTGATGACTATGTTCTACCTCCACTGTCAGAGGCAGTATGTTTCTGAATACCAGTTGCTGTAAACCACAGGAGAGGACAGGATTGTTGTGTTCAGGTCACGCTTGCGGGTTTTCACTGGGTTTGAATGGTTGACCACTGTGACAACAAGATTCTGAACTAGATGGGCCACTGCCTTGATCCATCAGGCTGTCCTTAAGAGAGAGGGCTGTACCACTTTGGCTGCTCTGCACACACACCTACCCCAGATTGCTCATACCCTAAGCAAGGCAGTCTAAAACCCCGCCTATTGACATCCTCTATTATACAAAGGAGGGACGCGGGTGGCGCTGTGGGTTAAACCACAGAGCCTAGGGCTTGCTGATCAGAAGGTTGGCGGTTTGAATCCCCATGACAGGGTGAGCTCCCGTTGCTCGGTCCCAGCTCCTGCCAACCTAGCAGTTCGAAAGCACGTCAAAGTGCAAGTAAATAAATAGGTACTGCTCTGGCAGGAAGGTAAATGGCGTTTCTGTGCGCTGCTCTAGTTTGCCAGAAGTGGCAAACATGACCTGGAAGCTGTACGCCGGCTCCCTCGGCCAATAAAGTGAGATGAGCGCTGCAACCCCAGAGTCGGTCACGACTGGACCTAATGGTCAGGGGTCCCTTTACCTTTACCTTTATTACACAAAGGAAGCCCCACCCCACAAAAACTCCATCACCTCAAGCCTTTCCTGTAACCAAGAGGTTAGGGATGGGCAGATTACACTATTTCTGGTTTTTGTGAATTTCATTAAGCAGTTCAACCCTGTTTACACAGTGGTTCGCCAGAAGCGGCTTACTCATGCTGGCCACATGACCCGGAAGCTGTACGCCAGCTCCCTCAGCCAATAAAGCGAGAGGAGCACCGCAACCCCAGAGTCAGCCACGACTGGACCTAATTGTCAGGGGTCCCTTTACCTTTTTATTAACACCAAAGTTAATCGATTCTAGATTACTTGAGCAGGTGATGTTGTGGAGTCCCCAGTTTTGAAGGCAGCCTGTGAAGTTGAAGGTCAGGACATTTAATTTTTTTAAAAGGTCATTTTAGGAAGACTTGGGGATGTGGATTCTCAAAGATCTGCACAAAGTTATCTTGAGGGTTTCCAGAACCATTTTTAATTTTCAGTTCATCGAAGGCGACACCTCGTCGAATGATGAGAGAAATTTGAATATGTCACATTTATATCCGAACACCGAACAGGCTATAGGAAAGATGTCGCTGGCTTTTAAATTAACTGTAGCAATTGTAGAAGGAGGCCTATCTGAACAAGATGAGGACATATCCCACATTGTGCTTCAGGGCATAAGTGAAGCAACCACTGCCTGGGGTTTGCTTGAAACCTTTCCCACAGATATTTTATTGCACAATTGCTCATTATAAAGATACTGCATATTACTTTGAAGTTTCTATTACAAGTCACAGTCAGAGGTAGGATCCTAGGCCACCTTCCTCGCAAATAACACTGGAAGGCTTCATCTTTTCCCCAGCAACTTTAATTCTCATCTCCTCCCAGATGTATTTCTCATATAAAGAATAGTAGTTTGCCATTCTAATTAAGGGTGAAATACAAATAGTGCTTTCCCTTACGAACATAACCTTTCAGTACCTCAACTTAGCCATACTGCTTCAGGCCTATTGCACCATCTACCCTGAAGAGGTATGCATGCACCACATGTAGAAAAGAAATATGAGGAAGAAATATGTTTCAGTTCACATTTAAAAGCAAATCTACCAAACTGGCATTTTTTTATGGCCAAATTTGGAAACATTTATTCAATTTAATAGCATGCAGGGCCATGCATGCCACTTTTGTAAAAGAGGCAATTCCCATAGGGGCTCCCAGTTTACCAGTGACTCCTTCACCTCCATTCTAGAGGAGATACAGTTTAAGAAAGAACTATATAATAAGTTGAGTCCGATGATTATATTTTGATAAGACTAGGGCTCAGCCTGCCGTACTGGTTAACACTTTGGTTAACACCAAAGATGAGGACCCTGGAGGTCCATACTAGCAAGGGATAATTCATCTAATTAAATATAAAGAAATGCTTTTTAAAACTTTTTCTATTAAAGATTTTTTGGTTTACAAAATGTATGCGTGGGATTTTGTGTCAGCGTCACTTGTGCGGTTCTCTTTACTATTCGCTTGTGTTCCTTTGGTGGTGAGAGGTTGGGGTTGGCCTAGGGTGTGGTTGTTTGTTTGTGATTGGCTGTAGTGAACTTTGTTTTCATGTGTGAGTGGCGTGGGTGGGTGTTTTTGAATCAGGATAGCCATATTGATTAGTATGCTGCTGGTAGATTCTTGTCATTCTCTTGTTGAGCTGTGTATGTGATAAAAGGGAGCCATACTGGGGTGAAGGCGTCTTCTTCCATTTGTCCCTGTGCCACTTTCAGTTTATTGGTTAGTTTTTCTAAGAATGCTGTTTAAATGCTTTTTAAGGACAAAGGAATAGACCAGAGGTGACGACCCCACCAGATATTGCTGAGCTACAACTCTCATCATCAACTCTCATCACTGAGAGCCAGTGTGGTGTAGTGGTTAAGAGGGGTGAACTTGTAATCTGGGGAACTGGGTTCGCATCTCCGCTCCTCCACATGCAGCTGCTGGGTGACTTTAGGCTAGTCACACTTCTTTGAAGTCTCTCAGCTCCACTCACCTCACACAGTGTTTGTTGCGTGTTGAGTCCCACAGTGCCACCCCAAAAAATTCACACTTCACACTTCAATTTTTTGTTTAAGGTTATTGGCATAATTTTGGCCACAACTTTATTCAATACAAAATTGTGAGTGGTTGCTTAGGCATTGGTTCGACTATCTGTCCTTGCCCCCAAAGGACAGAGCTGTCACTTCCGGACACCACCGGAAGCTAGCGTGGGAAACAAGTATTGGGTGAGAAATGAGGCTGGGAATCAATCCAACACTTCTCACCCTCATGTTCCGGTGGGGCTTGCACGGCCCAAGCCCGGCTCCACGGACAGGACGAAAGAATGGCAAGCCCCTGGATTCCTTTAACGGAATTCCCTTTCCGCATCATTTGGAGGGGTAGGCACTTACCCCTCCAAGAACCAATTAACCAATGCCTAACCGCCATGGAGCCCTCAGCTCACCGCCAAACCACTCACAGCCCCAACCAAGACCTTAGCTTGGCCACCACCGCACCTATCCATGCCTCATTACCCGAAGCAGAAAGGTGCACGCCATCAACTCGAAAAAAGGATGGCTCCTGAGAGGAAATCTCAGGATGAAAAATCACATCTCCGCCCATCTCCAGGATCCTTAGCGACACTGCGGAGTTAATACGCCTTCTGGCTCTTTCAGTGGCGGCTGGGCAATGACTGCCCCTCCAAGCACGCCGTTGCAGCCACCTTGACCAAAATACTTTTGCTGTAGGCACCAATGCCCGCAGCTCTTCCAAGTCCGCCAAAATTGCAGCACGCAGGGAAAAACAGTCCGAAAAAACCAGGTCGTTCTCACCCAACTGCACCACAATGGCCGATGGAGGACCTTCCAACTGCAACTGCCTCCGAATCGTAGGCAGCAGCTCCGACCATCGCATTCCCCTTCTGGACAGCCAGGATAATCGAACATGCCGAGGTAGGCCGAGACCTGGACCCAATCCCGACTGCCGTGCTGCAACACAAGCCCAGTGGATGATGCTATGTCCCACCAGCCATATGCGGACATCCGTAGAACCTGAGATAAATAGACAAGACAAATGTAAACAACCGCGCTAACGAACATAACTCTTGAACACATCCGCTTTCCAGCGGCCCAACTCCTTTATCCTGGCTGCTGACAATCCCCAGTGTGCTGCTGTCGTGGCAGCCCCGATCCTGAACGAGTGGGGAGCAAAGTCAGTTGCTACGCCACCACTCGCCAAAATCGCCTTTCGCATCACCTTTGCAAATTGTTGTCTAGAAAGGGGCAACCCATCCTCGTGCCTAAGCAAAGGCCCATCTCCTTGGGTGCGCAAAGCAAGGTACCTCCTAACGTCTTTTACGGGGCAGGGGCCCATTTCACCTGTGGCCGGGAGACGAATGAGGGCACCATGGCGTCTTTTGGCAAAGCTACCCTTCTCCTGATCCTCTGAAGGAGGCGCCAACTTAAACATATCCACATAACGACCGTTCAGTATTCTGGACCTTAGCTTTGATGGCAGATGCGAACCAGGGATGACATCCCTAGCAGAATTGGTAGAAACCTTAACGTCAGGTATCAAAACACCATCCCTACACTCCTGAACGGCACCATATCTGGCCCGATGTGAATTGGACCTACGCTCCCAAGCCCACCTAGGAAGCCCAGAAGCTGCCTCCCCAAAACCCCAATAAAGTTCCAGGGACTTACCGGTCTCATCATCGGAACTAGAAGATGACGTACCGGTATAAGAAGTAGAAGAGTCATCCTTCCTTCGCTTAGCACGCCTTCGGGAAGATCTCCTGCGGTGACGCTTTCCGCCCGAAGATTTCCTGGCCGGAACTGGTAAGCTGTCCTCGGCAGAAGACTCAGAATCACCATTCGGCCGTGAAGGACCTGGGGCTGGCGAGGAAGAAACAACACGTGAGCGGCCCGAGGCAGCCGTGGCCTCTACCGAAGGCGTCACGTTCCCCCCCCCCGGCGGGAGGAAGGCAGCGAAGGGGCCCTTCCTCTAGAAGCTCTCCGGGAGGAAAGGCGCGACCTCCGCCCCCGACCATGAACAGCAGGTAAGCAATGGGGCTGGGTTAACTGGGAATCGTTAACCCCTCCTCCAACCGATAATTCTTCTCTCCCATCCTCGCTATAAGAAGACACACTTGGTGACGACGCCCTCACTGGGCGAGGCGGCCCTGCAGACGTGGAAGGCTGACTGGAACATTGTTGAAGAAAACCGTCCATTTGAGCCGCAAAACGCGACAAGGCTGCAGGATCGCCGGCCATGCTAGCCACTAGGGACTGCACCCGACCCACTGGCTGACTCGAAGCAGGCGAGCGAAGCGCCTGAGATGGGCCTCTAATAGGCCGTTTTGCAGTAGAAGACGTGCCAGGGCGGGCTGAGGCCTTCTTTGGAGCCATACCTGCTAGAATGGAGACAAATTAAAGACAAAGTAAATTTCCTCGAAATAAATAAAACTAAGGCACTACTATAATACTGTGGCGGATAATTGGCAATAGCCGGCCAATCACCTAACCACCCAGCAGTACCGTCGTATTGGTCTCCTCAAGAACTTCCTTAAACCAAACAATAAATCACAATTAACAAAACAATAAAACTATCAAAATGTTCCTTGAGTGTAGGATTCAATTTAAATAGCCAATAAAAGAAGAAGGTGCACTACCCAGGTCAAGCAGCAGGTGGCGCTAGATAGGCCTAGCAACTCAAACTAGGAGGCTGCAATACCAGCTGGGCCACTGGGGGAGCTCGTGAGCCAAACAGCTGCAATTGCTCTCCCCAGCCACTAGAGGGCCGGACAGTCAAGTCAACAATACAGACGCTCGACGTGCGTCTGTGAATCTGCGTGAGCAGAACACTTCCTGCTGCAGGCCGAGCCGCGGCCTAGCAGGCCAGCAGGGAGACCTTCGCAGACCGGCAATACAGGTAAGCCGGTTGCGGTGTTCCAGGGGAGTGGGGGAGGCGGGAGGAGAGCCCGGCCGCGCTCCGCTGCTGCGGAGGCCGCGGCCCTAAGCCGTGGGGGGGGGAGACGGGAGGGGAAAGGAGCCTGGCCGCGCTCCGCCGCTGCGGAGGCCGCGGCCCTAAGCCGTGGGGGGGTGGGGGGAGACGGGAGGGTCCGGAGCCTGGCCGCGCTCCGTCGCTGCGGAGGCCGCGGCCCTAAGCCGTGGGGGGGTGGGGGGAGATGGGAGGGTCCGGAGCCTGGCCGCGCTCCGCCGCTTCGGAGGCCGCGGCCCTTAACCGTGAAGGGGGTGGGGGGGAGCCGGGAGGGGAAAGCAGCCTAGGCCGCGCTCCGCCGCTGCAGAGGCCGCGGCCCTAACGCAACGGGGGGGAGGCAGGGAAAGGAGCACGGCCGCGTTACGCTGCTGCGGCAGCCGCGGCGGACACCCGGTGCTGGGGGGGGGGTGTGGTTTGGAGCACTACCACGGTCCGGCGCTGCTAAGGCCGCGGACTTAGGCCAGGGGGGGTTAGCCGGGAAGGGAAAGACCCGTCGCACACCGCAGCCGCGGTGCGGCCCTAACGCAAGGGGGTGGTGAGGAAGACCGCCGCAAAAGCGGAGAGGTCAACCGGCTGAGCTCCGCAGCCGCGGAGGCCGCTACCCCCAGGAAGGCCTTGGAAGCGGGAAAGGCGAAGCCTCCCCCCGGTGTAGGGGGGGGGTCACCAACCACAGCCCTGTCTTCCCTCAGGAGATTAGGTAGCAGAAGTGAAATCAAAGGGGGTAATAAGGAAAGAAACCAGGAGAATCAGGCGAGAGAGAAATATAGAAATTGAGGAAAGAAACCAGAGATGGGGGGGGGCGATAACGCCCGATACAACCGTCTCAAGCGCAGCTGCTCCTTGATCCAGTGCAAAACGGCCAAGAGACCGTCCCAACGTCCAGCTCCTATATTTATATCCTCTGACCCCTCCTCCGAATTGCAACACTCAAAAATCCCCAGCAACCCAATTAACCCTATAAGAGTTTGGGTTCAAACAAATTTGCCTAGTCATGCGACGGTGGCCTGTACTCCCAACCGCAACACGTGCTCTCTTCTAGTGAGAACACGCTTTATGGGGGAAGGAAGGGAAGGAGCAGGTTAGCCACTTTGAGACTCCTTCGGGTAGTGATAAAGTGGGATATCAAATCCAAATTCTTCTTCCCCCCTAACCACTCAAATGCTGATGGGAGTTGACAACGTCTGGAGGGCCACAGGTTCCCCACCTTGGAAGGGATACTACTCAGATGACATTTTTTAGCATTATGCCTGATCAGGAAGGCAAACAAGAGTAGATAACACAGGGGACATACCAGACCCTGTATGCCCCATCCTCCAAATCCATACGTACAAAGCCTCACCCTCTTCAACCTGATACAGTATTCCTGTGGAAAAGTCTGACAGGGCTTCCAGACATGTTCAGAGGAACACTCTTGGAAGCCTTCATGTGACTGGGAAACTTGTTCCCTATAGAACACATAGGGATTGGCATCCGTGCCCCTGGTGTGTTCCCTGTTAAGGCATAATCCCTGAATGGGGTTTTCAAGTGCAACAGAATTTACGTGTGCATAGCTGAGCTGCACAATTAGAGCCATCTACCACTAGTCATCCCAGCAACCATTTCATTTCTCCTCCCACTGCAAAATTAAGAAGTATAGGGAAGTGCAGAGGTCCCCTTCAAGGCAGAACTATTCATGGGATGATTGAACTCGAGTTACATTCAGTGTGGCTTCCTCATGCATCATCCTTTTACATCCTTCCTTCCTGCTCTCCTTTCAATAGATGTGGGGAAACTTCCTTTTAGCTTTGGAGATATTTGCAGGATAAATCTTAATTTATGCTTCAGATTTAGACTTTGACTTTGGAAACCTGGAATCAGTTTATAATTGAGTTGTAGATGATGCAAAGTTATATGCGATGTGCAATCAGTCAGCTACACCCCAGTTTGTGAAAAATGTTTAGGCTAAAAGTAACATATTGTATGCAATTCATGTGGGAATAAATTGTCTTCTTGGTTAGCTCTTAATTTAACATTGACAATGTCACTTAGGCCTGAGGGTAGAGCATATATCTAGGTAAAAAATATATCACCCAGAGCTGTTTTTTCCTTATAGTATTATTTTAGTTTCACCCAAATCAGCAAACTGTTGTTAACCTAGGAAGCATCAAGACGTCTAGCAGATTGTTTGAAGTTAGCAATGCTGGAGGAACTGTAGTGTGGTGTGTTTTCCCCCTACTGTTCTGTCTTTTAAAGATAATTTTCTGAAGTATTTTCCCCCCTCCTCTCTTGGTTTCTGGATCATAAAGTTTTCAAAACTAGATCCAGTTGAAAGGCACAAATTTCCATAAATTATGGTTATTTGGAGAATGTAGTTTTGGGTTTCCTTCTTCTACCAGAAGGTATGAATAGGGAAAGTTATCAGAAAAAAATGAATTTATAAAATAAGGAACTGATCACACCCAACTTCGTCATGCAGCGCTCCCAAGATGTTGTGATGGCCACCAACCTGAATGGCTTAAAAGGGGGTTCAGACAAATTTACGGAGGATAGCAGTGTCCACTAACCACAATGACTACATGCCCCTCCACTGTCACAGGAAGTATGATTGTGAATACCAGTTGCTTGGAAGTAATCCTGCTTGTGGTCTTCTCAAATGCATCTGGTTGGTCACTGTGAGAACAAGATAGACTAAATGGGCCTTTGGCCTAATCCAGCAGGGCTCCCTTGTTTTTAAGTTCTTAAAAGAGAAATGCTCAATTGCCAATTCTACGAAGTCAAAACAAAAAAAGTTAGATTTGAATTTTTTACTTCTACTATACTTTGAGCTCCCGTTGCTCGATCCCAGCTCCTGCCAACCTAGCAGTTCGAAAGCATGCCAAAAAAAGGTTTGTTGTTGTTTAGTCGTTTAGTCGTGTCCGACTCTTCGTGACTCCAAGGACCAGAGCACGCCAGGCACTTCTGTCCTCCACTGCCTCCCGCAGTTTGATCAAACTCATGCTGGTAGCTTCAAGAACACCATCCAACCATCTCATCCTCTTTCATCCCCTTCTCCTTGTGCCCTCCATCTTTCCCAACATCAGGGTCTTTTCCAGGGATTCTTCTCTTCTCACGAGGTGGCCAAAGTATTGGAGCCTCAGCTTCACAATCTGTCCTTCCAGTGAGCACTCAGGGCTGATTTCCTTAAGAATGGATAGGTTTGATCTTCTTGCAGTCCATGGGACTCTCAAGAGTCTCCTCCAGCACCATAATTCAAAAGCATCAATTCTTCGGCAATCAGCCTTCTTTATGGTCCAGCTTTCACTTCCATACATCACTACTGGGAAAACCATAGCTTTTACTATATGGACCTTTGTTGGCAAGGTGATGTCTCTACTTTTTAAGATGCTGTCTAGGTTTGTCATTGCTTTTCTCCCAAGAAGCAGGAGTCTTTTAATTTCGTGGCTGCTGTCACCATCTGCAGTGATCATGGAGCCCAAGAAAGTTGATTTTAGCAGGATCTAAATGCAACTTTATCCAACCAGTAATTCAAATTACAAGAAAGGAGATTCTGGTTAAACATTAGGAAAAACTTTCTGATAGTAAGACTTGTTTGACAGTGAAATGGGCTATCTCAGAAGGTGGTAGACTCTCCTTCACTAGCAGCTTGGAAACAAAGGTTGGATGTCTGTCTGTCAGGAATTATTTAGCTGTGTTTCCTGAATTGCAGGAGGTTAAACAAGATTACTGCTGGTGTCCCAGCTCTACAATTCTACGATGCCATGTTTCCTCCCTCCTCCAATGTACTGAGTGTCATTTCTCCATCTTACATGATACATTAATGTCATAATACACAATGTCTCACATAATACATTAAGATCCTCAGATAAGCCCTGTTGGTTCACGACAAAAGGTCCATCTAGTTCTGTTTCTGGTAATCTATCTGGTTAAGAAGGTGACATTCTCCTTATCTCTTTATCCAGGAAAATCTTTTTAGTTTTTTTGTTTCATGCTTCAATGAATGGCACAGAACATGGCCAGTAAAACCAGCCAACCAACCAACCAACCAATCCCTTTTTACTCTTCCCCACCATATAATTTGCATACATCCCTATTCTGTTTGTTTATGAAGAGGTAAGTATTACAGAATTCACAATGGCTTATACTATGTGTCCATGGGCATGAAGGCAATGTGCTATTTCTGTTATGCAGGAACAAGCGCAAAGATCCTCTAAAATGAAATACCTTCTCCCTCCCACCATTTTGAGGGAACAAATTCAAAACAACCTTAAAACTAGATTGTGGCAATAATACTTGCTTAATAGGAACCTGGATAACTGTCAGGATCTGTCATGAGGTAATAAAGAGAGCTGTATTATAAACATAAAATTTTCTCATAGATTCTCAAAAGCATTCCCTCCTGAAACTCCCCTCATAACAATGAACATTCAAATACGGAGAAGGTACTTTCCGATTCATGTTCTGACATTTTCATCTAACCAGAATCTTAAAAGGGATAATCCCACATGGGCAGTTTGGAGCTATGAAGAAAATAAACCTTTTGTAAAATTAGAATTTCAAACTTGCATATGAGAAAATCGTGCTGCCTGACTATATTTCCTCGTAAAAGAGCAGTTGTTAAAAAAAGAAGAAGACATATTTGTGAAATGGAAACATGTGAGGGGCATTCAAATATTACATTCTACACCATCTATTTCTTTCTATCCTGCTTTCCTTCAAAGGGACAGGCAGTTGCTATCACTTGCTTTCAGTTGGCTTTGAAGGAAGTTTTGCACAATGTGCTATTTGCTAAGCTGAACAGAGCCTGCTAATCATGTATACCAACCCAGTAGGGCAACGATAGTCAATGTGGTCCATTCTTGGACTCCCATGACATCTAATGATGGGTCATGCTGGCTGATAAAGAGGAGGGAGATCAGACAAATCAGGGAGGAGGAGAGCTTGGATGAATCAGTTTTTCCTTTGACTCTCTTCTTCTGGAAGAGAGCAGACAAATCATGGATTAGAAATGTTCCAATGGGAATCGAAGGAAATTGTAGACACATTGTGTGAATGCTTGTCTAATGAACAATTTTCAGGGAATGCATTGTACTCAGTAAGCGGGATCTGTATCTGTGTAGACTTTTGAACATTCAAAGTTCTATAGAAATGTACAGTGTTTTTTTTATTATTTATCCATGTGATGCTATAGACTGTAACTTGCACCATGAGAAGTATGTGAGGCAGGCAGATCAACCTCACCTTCTTTACTGTTGCCACCAAAGAGATATGAACACCCTGCTGCGATGCTTCACTCCAGCCCCTGGAACTTATTTACATGCCCAGCCAGCTTTTTGTACTGGGCACAACCAACTCTCCTGCATAGGGCGAAAGCACAATTAGGCACGGGGTGTATAACAAGGCCTTAGACAAAGTGAAACCAAAGCAACTAATAGATTTTGTCAAAAAGAGAGAGAAAGGTAAGGCACTATTATTGTGAAAATATTAGGTGCAAAAATTCCTTTCTCTAATTCTTATCTCTAAATCTGTTTTCAGACATTATTTCCACTACTTCCATCCCATAATTTGGGATTCTCTTTTTTCCCTTAAGACATTAGGTTTTTTGGGACTGATCCATTGAACCACCTGCAACCTACTGACCTTTCAGTTAAGACTAGGTTCCAGCTAAAAGCAACCACTTTACAGCTATGAAAAATACACACAGCACAATCCTTGTTAGAAGCGCCACAGCAGGAACCGTTCATTTTGTAACTTAAGAGTTAACTCTGCTAGACAACTAGCCAAGAAAGGGGCAGGGATGGAGGTGTTGCTTAGCAACTAGTCAGAGTGGTATGATCCTTGCTGAGGTAGTGTGTCCTCTGATTGACTGTTTAGTTCTAAGTCAGTTTTTCTACATATGTTTAGTTCTAAGAGTCCCTACTATGATAAAAGCCTGAAGTAAGAAAAGGGGGGGGGGGGCTGTTCCTTTCTCCTTGGAGCTTATCCACACTTATATTTTGCTGCTCTATCCAGGCACAGGTTCACACTTTAAAGCACTGTGTCCAATGGCCATCCCACCCTCTTCCGGAGCTTTCCCTGTGAAAACGCACTCTTTAAATCTCAACAAGAGCAAGTGGCTTTTCAGATTTCCACAAATTGTCCTTTGCTCCGATTCAGCATTAAAGAGAGGGTTTTCAGAGTGAAAGCTGCAGAAAAAGAAGAGGGTGCTCAGACATGGAGCTTTAAAGTATGGACCATGCTTGGAATCATGCATAAAACGTATGGGTGGATAAGCCCTTATACAGTGGTACCTTGGTTCTCAGACTTAATCCGTTCCAGAAGTTCATTCCAAAACCAAAGCATTCCAAAACCAAGGCACGCTTTCCCATAGAAAGTAATGCAAAATGGATTAATCCATTCCAGACTTTTAAAAACAACCCCTAAAACAGCAATTTAACATGAATTTTACTATCTAACAAGTCCATTGATCTATAAAAAGAAAACAATAATCAACCTTCTGTACTATAAAATAAATAAGACAGTATTGTAGATGATAAACAAACAAACATTTCCCTTACCTGCACTGATGATTGTCATTGTTTGGATGGGGGGCTTTTATCCATTTCCACAGTCACATAATCAATCAATCAATCAATCAATCAATCAATCAATCAATAATAAAACGAAAAACAAGTCACAGTCACAAAAATGAAAAAGCCACACAAACAAAAACACAAAAAATAGCAAAAACAAAAGCACCAAATATCACCTCAGAACACTGCAATCAGAAATGGATGGCTTTAATTATGATGTTGTTGGGGGGACGGACTCAAATGAGTTGTGCAAGGGTAAAAACGGAAGGACCAAAGCCTTAATTACTTTGCGGGGGACTCAAATTAGCTGCACAATAGTGCAAACGGAAGCTCAGGAGCTCCTTCGTCTTCCAAAGCAAAGTTTGAAAACTGGAACGCCTACTTCTGGGTTTGCAGCATTCAAGTTATGATTTGTTCGGGAACTAAGCTGTTCAAAAACTGAGGTACCACTGTACACTGTTCAAACTTTTAACTGCATTTTATTTTCTCTCTGCATGCCATCTGTGTTACTCTAGTTACTCTGTTAACATGCTTAACCATGTCTATTCAGAAGTCTTTTATGCATTCAAACGGACCTGGACCAAGATAAGTGGGATTAGGACTGCAGGTTCAGTTGCTGAAAAGTCCCATGACTTTAAATCCAGATTATATTCTGGATTTTAAATGTGACACATTGCTGCATTTTAAGGTTGAAATATTGTTTAACCCTTTATTGTATTCCGTAAATAACAATGGAACCTTCCTCTCAGTATGGTAGGGTAGACATTATCTACAAAGTGTCTCAAAAGTAACCTAGTGGTTTTCATTGCACAGTTCTTTCCAATTCATAAACTGCTGGGAAATCCAATACTTGAAAGAGATACATACACTGAATAGTTTATAAAAACACATACAAAAGTGCTATGGAACTCCGCTGCTGACTTGCCTTTGGCACTGAACTCGGGAGATGCTACTTCACTGATAGCAGAATTGGAAGTGTTTGCATCAGGCGTATTTCACGCTGCCTTTGTGCTGGGCTGTTTAGCAAAAATTAAATGTCATGCTAAGCAGCCCAAGACAGATACTAAATTCAGATGTTGAATAGCAAAAAGGAAGAAAAAGGCACCAGCACTATGCCTCGTCTCATGGAAGTGCAGAGTAAAATATGCAGCATAAACCAAGTGAAAAAGTGGAATCTTATAACAAGATTGAAATATCAAAAACTGCTGTTCTTTGCTATGAATGGTTATGTTCCCCAATTGCCCAGTTTGGATAGCATCTCAGTCATTCCCTTAATTCCTGGGCTCCCTTTAGCTTTGTTCTACAGGTAACTGTGCAATGAGCACCGTCTCTTGCAAGAACCAAACATGGTCCTACACTTTGTTGTTGTTGTTTAGTCGTTTAGTCGTGTCCGACTCTTCGTGACCCCATGGACCAGAGCACGCCAGGCACCTCTGTCCTCCACTACTTCCCGCAGTTTGGTCAGACTCATGCTGGTAACCTCGAAAACACTATCCAACCATCTCGTCCTCTGTCGCCCCCTTCTCCTTGTGCCCTCCATCTTTCCCAACATCAGTGTCTTCTCCAGGGAGTCTTCTCTTCTCATGAGGTGGCCAAAGTACTGGAGCCTCAGCTTCACAATCTGTCCTTCCAGTGAGCACTCAGGGCTGATTTCCTTAAGAATGGATGCGTTTGATCTTCTTGCAGTCCATGGGACTCTCAAGAGTCTCCTCCAGCACCATAATTCAAAAGCATCAATTCTTCGGCGATCAGCCTTCTTTATGGTCCAGCTCTCACTTCCATACATCACTACTGGGAAAACCATAGCTTTAACTATACGGACCTTTGTTGGCAAGGTGACGTCTCTACTTCTCAAGATGCTGTCTAGGCCTGTCATTGCCCTTCTCCCAAGAAGCAGGCGTCTTTTAATTTCGTGGCTGCTGTCACCATCTGCAGTGATCATGGAGCCCAACACTAGCTATTCTCAATCCACTTTTGTATTGAATATATATTGACACTGAATACATGAAGAGATCCCATGAATGGCTAAGTCTGTCTGTAGGCACCAACATGTGTCACTTGGTTTTTGCATGATTGGCATCCATGCAAATAGGGCACATTTCATGGAGATATAGACCCTGATTGGCCAGAAGGGGTTCCTATGTGCATTCATCTGCACATGTCTAGGGTACCCTTCAGATTGATACTGGGGGCATAGCCGGTGTGGGGTGGGACTAGTGCATATATTCTCAGAAGACCTTCCATGCAGTTTCTTAACCATGAGTAGTGAATATCTGAGTAGGGCTCTGCTTATTGTTCTTTGACCTAAAAAAGAAGTGTTTGCTGAATTTTAAAAAGGTGTTGGGCCCCATACATCCCACTAATGACAGCCCTTCCTCCCTTCCAGTCTCCAAAATCTTTTTCATTGCCTAAGCATTTTCATTGAGCCTTGGGTGGTGGGTGGTGGTTTAGAGAACTAGATGCTTTGTTGACAGCAGCAAAGCTGTATGCAAGGTAGCAAATATTATTTGCTAAATAACAATGTCTGAGAGGCTTTGCTTCTGATCACCACTAAGTGTTGCATATTGATTTCCTCCCTACTTGAAAAACAGTGACAGGGATAGAATTGGCGTTTGAACTTGAAAACATAGAAGTATGTCCTGAATATTTACATAAATCTCATTCTGATTTCTCTGTGTTTAAAGGAGATGCAGTGTTATGAATGTACAAACAAATCAAATGCTGAACAGATGAGTTAAAACCAAAGGCCTCTCTTCTTTTGGCCAGCAGCTACTAATTGGCAGACTCCTCCTGGATTGTTTCAAAAAGCATTCTGGATCTGAAATGTGCTGCACATTCTTGGAATACATTCAGTTCTTTCCAAGCCTCTCTCCTCACCACCATCATGGAACAAGTGTGAGGAAAATTTCACACAGCCTTTTCATCCAAGCAAATTTACCATTGCAAATGAATTTCATTGCGAAGAGCAGAAAATGACGACTACTGGTAAGAAACCACACAAGAACAGGCAGGGCCCATCCTGTTTTGCCACCTGAGGCAAAATGGGGATTGCCACCTCCTTCCACCCACCCACCCTGCCTCACTTCCACCACTGCTGCACACCAGCTTTCACTAAACTTGGCAGGAAGTGGGGGCACTCCCAATTGTGTTGCTGATCATTTTACCTGCTCCTCGGTGGCCGGGGAACCAAACGGCAACATGGAACACAAGAAGGTCTCATCAGACTTGGTGGGAGCTGGAACATTCCTCTCACTTGGGTTGCCTCTCACTTGACTTCTTCACCAGGGAGCACAGAAGATCAGTGGTAATACCATGCATCAGAACGCCTTCCTCTTGGTGGTGGTGAAGTGGTGAAGTGAGTGGAGTGCCGCCTCTTGCATTTTTGTCACCTGAGGCAGGCACTTCTCCCTGCGTCATGGGCTCTGCACAAGGGTATCTGGCCTAGTGGAAAACAGCTTAGCACTGGGCATTAGTCCATTTTGAGGAGTGTGGTGCTGCTTCACTAACCACAGCCAACTCCCACTTGCCTGCCTTCTTATTTACTTCTGGTCCGTAAGGGTCACATTGATTCCTGTTGGCTTCTCTGCCTCCTGCACCACCGGCCCCAATGCATACCAGCCTCCATTGGAGAGGTCTGCAAAGTCTCTCCTGGCTCTGATATCCTCTCCTTCTCTGCTACAAGTTCTCCAACCTTTGTGAATATGAGAGTGAGCTTCCTTAGTGGGGGAGGAAGAACCCACATGGTGATGGGGCAATGGATCTCCATATTTCCAAAATGAAGAAATACTGGAGATGAACTCTGAATTTGTCCCCAACATTGCCACCAACAACTGAACACATCCAAATACACCATTTTATTCCATATCGTAGCATTTCATTCAGTCCTATTTATCCCCGCTGTAGTTTATTTCTGCTTCAAAAACAAACTGATCCCCACCTCATCCTGGGAGCTGCCTCCTAATATTTCTTTCCCCCTACAAAATCCACACTGCTCCTTCACACTTAATATTCTCCTTTTCCACCAAAGTGTCCTTGGCAAGAAAAAGCAGCTTCTACCTTGGCTGAGAATTTTCTGCTGGATTCTTCTGAAGACACTTTTAACTACATATTATTATCCCATCTGGCTGCGTTGCAAACGGATAGTGTAGGCAATAGGTTTATACGCTTTTGTACTGAAATGGCAAACTCTCCTCAAAAGCCATGGAACGGTCCTTTGAAAGGCTTTCTGTCATCCAATTAGCACAGCTGCAGAACAACAGTTCCATTCCTTTTTAAAAAAAATCTCTTTTTGACACCTCCTGCTTAATGCACTTACACGTTATGGCGTTCTTCCAGAACAGATTATTTCCTAATGCAATTAAGGCAAGTAATACGCTGACAACCACTTCCTTGAAAAATAAAAGGAAAATAGGCTTAATTAATTGGTTCCATTGGAATAAATAATGGGGGAGAAGTTCTTCAGCTTATTAAATTTATGAGTGAATTTTCTCTTTAAGAAAGACGTGAAGAAGATTAATTCCTTATAATGGTTCCCTGGGCTTTTTGTTGTCACAGTGCAGAGAATGGTAGTGACCCATTAGCAGGATCAATCAAAGCAATTTAGAGTGTTTTTCCCAAGTAATGCACAGTAAACCAACAGTGGCCTCTAAGCAATTTATTTATTTTTCCTTCAGAACCAGGGATGGCTTTTTGACCAACTGAATATTTTTTCCCTCTCTAGCATTATGTATGTTTTTGTTTGTTTGTTTAAAGGTAATTGTTTCTGCCATTGGGGAAAGACAGGCAGGATCGAACATCCTCCTTAGTATTAGAAGAAAATGAAGAGACAATCTGGATCACACGCCGAAAGAAATTGTGCAAGCTGTTTCACACAACATTCTCACTTTCCTTACTGGCTTGCCTTTTTCTGCTGTGAGGAGCCAAACCATGGGAAGAACATCTGACACTTGGATGTTGGCAACATGAGAGAAAGAAAAAGAATGGTGGGTGGTGATCACTTAAGCATCACTCCTCATTCCCCAAAAGTGGGCACGTATTTGCTTATGCGTATTTATATGTCTTTTCCCAGTAGTGATGTATGGAAGTGAGAGCTGGACCATAAAGAAGGCTGATCGCCAAAGAATTGATGCTTTTGAATTATGGTGCTGGAGGAGACTCTTGAGAGTCCCATGGACTGCAAGAAGATCAAACCTACCCATTCTGAAGGAAATCACCCCTGAGTGCTCACTGGAAGGACAGATCCTGAAGCTGAGGCTCCAGTACTTTGGCCACCTCATGAGAAGAGAAGACTCACTGGAAAAGACCCTGATGCTGGGAAAGATTGAGGGCACAAGGAGAAGGGAACAACAGAGGATGAGGTGGTTGGATGGTGTTCTCGAAGCTACCAGCATGAGTTTGACTAAACTGTGGGAGGCAGTGGAAGACAGAAGTGCCTGGCGTGCTCTGGTCCATGGGGTCACAAAGAGTCAGACACGACTAAACAACTAAACAACATCAACAATTTATATGTCTACATTTGGATTTAGAAATGATGGGTTTTATGGACCGATTTCTGCTCAGGCAACAGAACTTCCCCTCCCTGTCCTCTCCCCGCAACGCTCAAAACTGTTCTGGGATAGGACTGTGCAGTGGGAGAATAAGTTCTGTAAAGGTAAAAAAAGGTAAAAGGCCCCTGGATGGTTAAGTCCTGTCAAAGGCGGCTATAGGGTGTGGCGCTCATCTCGTTTTTCGGGCCAAAGGAGCCGGCGTTTGTCCACAGACAGATTTCTGGGTCATGTGGCCAGCATGACTAAACTGCTTCTGGCACAACAGGACACCGTGACAAGTGCCAGAGGGCACAGAGTGCTTTCGAACTCCTAGGTTGGCAGAAGGTGGGACAGAGCAACAGGAGCTCACCCCACTGTGCAGATTCGAACCACCAAGCTTCCAATCAGCAAGCCCAAGAGGCTCACTGGTTTAGACAACAGCACCACCCACATACCATGAGGGAGTGGACACCACAGTTTAACTCTATGCTCAGTGATGAAGTATTTTCTTTTGTTTGTCCATAATCTTTCAACACACATTGCATGTTCCTGAGTTCCACTTTTCTGCATCCACTTTTCTTATGTCATGCATAATTTTATATGCCTCTATCCTGTCCCCTTTTACTTGCCTTATAAACTAAAAAAACAGAACCACTCAAGCATTGTAATCTTTCCTCATAGAGGAGTTCCTCCCCTTGATCATTTCAATTGCACATTTTTCTTAACGTTTTCCAACTCTACAATATCTTTTTTGAGGTGAGGCAGCTGCACACAGTATTCAAAGGCTGGACATATCGTCAAGTTGTATGATACCGGCAGTTGCAAACAAGAAGGCTTAAAGGTAACCTAGCTCCCATCTAACTCAGTTCATGCAGTGGTGGAGAGGCTAGAGGGAGCGGGGAGGAGAGGAACCATGCTTGCTGTTCTAACATATTTGGGGGAAGAACAGGATTAAAATGAGAAAGATGCTAGTAAGTTTTCTATGAAGCATAACTAGAACTTGGTGGAATAAACATGTTTAAAGCAGTATTTAAACTGATAATGATGATGACCTTTCCCCCAGCCTGGAACTGAAAGGAGCCTACACAAATTAGAACAACACCCACACCCCACACCCCACATGATGAATTAAAATATATACAAAGCCAAAGCAAATATAGGTAAAGGGACCCCTGACCTTTAGGTCCAGTCGTGACTGACTCTGGGGTTGCGGCGCTTATCTCGCTTTATTGGCCGAGGAAGCCAGTGTACAGCTTCCAGGTCATGTGGCCAGCATGACTAAGCCACTTCTGGCGAACCAGAGCAGTGCACGGAAACGCTGTTTACCTTCCCACCGGAGCAGTACCTATTTATCTACTTGCACTTTGACGTGCAGGAGCTGGGACCGAGCAACGGGAGCTCACCCCATCGCTGGGAAAAGCAAATATATGAAAATACAAATAGCAAAACAACAAAAACACAGGATAATTAAACACCCTTTCCTCAAAAAACAAACAAAGCCAAACTCTTAACAGCCTATACTTCCAATGTGCCCCAAATACACATTGGATGTGCCCTAAAATACAACACATGATATGTGTTTTCTCCTGTGTGTGAAATCTCTGATGAGAAATAGGAGTTGTACTTGGATGAATGTTCTTTTTATGCACCAAGCATTTCTGTGGTTCCTCCTCTTCATTGGCAATTGCATCAAGAACTGTGGAGAGGAGGGTAGGGACAGAGGAGAAAAACGTTTGAACACCTAGGGAGCGATCAAGAACTTGGTGCAAAAAGCTGGTGTAAATTAAAGATGACATAAAGTTACACTCAAGATCAAAACCCTGTTCAGCAAAGAGCATTCTCCTTTCCCTAAGCTTGCCAGAGAGAAAACAAGTCTTTAAAAGAGGGTTCTAACCCAAATGACCAAGATAGAGCTAGCCTAAGTCCTCCTCTCTGCTCCCATCCCATCTGACCCCTAGGACACTTCAATTTTGGGTGTTAACCTAGCCTAAGATCAGCCAACTCATTCCTAAGTGTACTGGGATGAGCAAATTATGCTAAGCCAGGTTTGGGGAGCCCAGCAGAGGGTCAGATCTGCCTCCCAAACTGTTCATCCCAGAAGATCTTGCCCATAGGATTGTTCCATAGATATTATTTTCTATGATGCTATGATTCTATAACGGTTTGGAGATCTGGAGTGCTTTTATTCATCTATATGTTAAAGTTATGATGAGTATAGTGGTGGTGACTGTATCCTTAATGTAAGCTGATCGTTGTCCTTGTGCACATACTGGTTTGTTGTTGTTGTTGTTGTTGTTGTTGTTGTTGTTGTTGTTAATTTTAATAATATTTTCATATTATGTTCTCTTGCCTAAATTTGCAAATATAAAATTAATGGAAACGGTATTTCGAGTAGGAACAATCATAAAAAAAATGTGGAGAGGACTGAGGGTGGAGGGAGAAAAATAACACCCAGGATGATTTATTTATTTATTGAGTTTTTGTGCCTCCCTTCTTTCCAAAGGAGCCCAGGGCTGCAAACACATCAGTAGTGAAACAATACAATTAAAAATAAAATAAACACACATTTAAAGCATTTAAAAACAATTATTAAAACATATTTTTTTTAAATGAGAACCCATGGGCTCAGCAATCAGACGCAATTGCTACCATTTATTTTAAAGATTGCTACATTTGCAGACTGGGAAGAGGAAGAAAAATATCTCATGTGCTCCTATTTTTTGGAATTTTATTGTGTGGTGGTTTCTCCTCCAAGGTATGTTAGGCACCCTCAGTCACGTGCTTCTGCTGCCTATTGAAAAAACAAAACATTTCTATTTATTCAAGCATTTGTGGATTTCTATTTACTCTCTCTGTTTTGCTGGGATTGTGTGACTTTTTGTTGCAAGTATCAAGCAAACTGTAAAAGCAGGAAAAGGCGGGTACAAATTTCAGAAAGAAAGAAAGAAAACAATACAACTATAAATAAATAAGCACAAATCATTTTAAAACATTTTTTAAACCTGTCACAGCTAATAGTATCAAGGTTGCCAGGGACACTAACTTTTAGTCTGCAAATGCCTGGGCAAACATTGATTCAAAAGGAAATTTATTAACGTTAACAGCCAGAACCTGTTATAATCATTATCCCGTATGTTTCCCCCCCCCTTTACCCATATAGAAATAATGAATATCCTGTCTTGTGCACATGGTTATGTACATACATGTGCATGCACACACATTGTCTATATATTACGATTCCCACTGCGCACAAACTTCATGATTCAAAATCTCACCTCATTTCTATCATATTGAGCAATAAGATCACGGCTTTTTTTTTTTTTGCCTTGGATGTTTGTCACAGTACTATTTCACATTTCTGTGTCTTCAAATGAACTTCCTGTCATCATGCATCATTTATTTCCCTGCTTTGTTTTCTAGTTTGATTTGTTCCAACAACTGAACAAAAGCATTATTGAAAATTGGACAGCTCATTTGTTCAGCATCCCCTTTTGTTCTTTGGGAGTTGCGTGCGGAGTCTGGTGAAATAATTTGAATCAAGTGATGGGGAATTCTCTGATAATGCTAATGTATTTGATTTAATTGTTTCTTAGAAAAAAGAATTCTGTTTGGCAAGTTATGCACAATATAAAATGAAGTAGATTGTGCTCCTTGTTCAGTGTCTTCGGGTATCAGGCAAAATCAAACGGCAAGCATCAACTTATGGGAAGTGAGGTGGTGTGAATAACTCACTATGGTTTGCTTAATACTACACTGTGGTTTAAAATAATGCTATAGTGTGGTCGCCTGAGCTCCGCGAGTGCGGCTTTCTCCCGATTGAAGTGCAGAGTGTTTGAGGACTGGGACATTCACAGGGAAACCAAAATGCTCGTTTACAAAGCTATTGTACTACCAACCTTAATGTATACTTCTGAAACATGAACCACTTATAAACGCCATCTCCAACTCCTTGAAAGATTCCATCAACGGTGTCTCCGAAAAATTTTACACATCACTTGGGAAGACAGGAGAACTAATGGCAGTGCACTGGAAGAAGCAAAGATCCCCAGTGTCAAAGCAATGATTCTTCAACATCGACTTCGTTGGACTGGTCATGTTGTGCAGAAGCCTAATTATCGTCTTCCAAAGCAACTGCTCTATTCCAAAGTTAAAACTGGAAAGCGTAATGCTGATCTTTAAAAAGTAGTATAAACACCAACAATTGGGAAACACTGGCCTGCGAGCGCTCCAATTGGAGAACAGCCTTTACCAAAGGTGTCATGGGCTTTGAAGACACTCAAACTCAGGACACAAGGGAGAAATGTGTTAAGAGGAAGGCACCCTTGGAAAATCCACACCATGATCAACTCCCGACCGGAAACCAATGTCCCCACTGTGGAAGGATGTGTGGATTCAGAATTGGCCTCCACAGTCACTTACAGACTCATTATTAAAAATGTTTATGGAAGACAATCTTACTCGGCTTCAAGTGATCACCAAAGAAGAAGATAGTGTAGTTAATGTGCAAAACAAGCTATCCAGTTTTCTTTGCTTGGTCCCTGCAAACTGTCTTCAGTTATGCGGTTGTGGTTTAAAATGTGAGTGCAAATCAGACTGGAATGGATACAAGCCAACACAGCAGATTTCTACTGCAATTATGGGAATTGCTGGCAACCGTTGTTTAATGCAGGTTTTCAAACATGCAGCCTTCTAAATGTTGTTGGGCTATGACTCACATCAGCTCCAGTCAATAGTGGGAGTTCCCACTATTAGGGTGTTACAGTAATTGTAACAAGGGATGGGTGAATCTGTAAGTTTCAGTTTTTCTCAGTTTTCCTATTTTTTTAGTTTTAAATTCAGTTCTTCATATTTCTACATCAATTTATTGTGGGGGGTTTAAGTCTTAATGAAAATTCATCAATACATTACTGCAAATTTATTCTAAAGTATACATTTATATGCAACTTTCCCTGATACACATTTTTACCAAGAGATTTCCCTCACTGTAATGCTTTTTAATTTTGACTGAGATGTGCATTTTTAGCACACGGTATGCATTTTGGCACCCATTACATGGCAGGAGAACTGCATTGCAAAATTCAGAGAAGTGCGAATTTCAGAGTATGCTCATGTTTCAATTCATGCATTGTCTTGAGAAATGTGAAATGGCTAAATCCATCTTTAAATGAGAACTGAATTGAATTTCACCCCCATCTCTACCAGAGGCAATGTCTGGAATAGCCTAGAACTTGTCAAAAGTGTGTTAATAGCCTGGTGATATGTTTCCATGGGAACTAATTGTTTGACCATTTTCCCTATGTCATTTTATATACTTCAAAGGAGTTGGAGGCAGATCTCCTTCCCCCAACTAAGGAAGTTGTCATATAAGTATCTACATGTGGAATGACCCCTGGGTTGCAAATTTAAACCAGAGACAGGGAGCTGAGTTTGGATATGCCCGACTACATCATTTTGGGGTACTAGCCGCCATCTTATGGAGATATTATGTGGGAAGAGTGGACTTTGTCTGTCTTTCTGTCAGAAGTCCAGTTTCCCAGCTTGATAACACAGTAAGTGTAGATAATTAAAAAGGAGGATTTATTGCAAAAACAAACAGATAGCTCCAGATGACTCTAACAAAACATCTGGCATCATTACTCAAGATGACCCTTCTGAAGACTTCTTTTGGCATCGACAGAAGATATTAAACTTGCGACCCTTACATCTCTTTGCTTCCTATCTAGCAGCCCTTCTATTCGCTGACTCTTCAGACTTATTGCATCAGCTCCAACCTCTTCCTGGTCTGAGAGGCTGTCTCTGAATCTATTCTCTCCTATTTATGCTTCCTGCGAGCTTTGGCTGTGTTCTAGCCTGCTCTCAGCTACTGCCTTATTAGCCTGCCTGTCAAGGTCAGGAAAAGCTAAAGTCTGCAGCTGCCAGTTCTCCCTGCCTGACTAACATCAAAGCCTCTCTGTTCCTGGCTGCTTTCTGCAGTTTGCTGCAAACCTTCGCTTGGAGCTGGCTCATTCCTGATACTTTCACAGTATTTAAGCTATGTCTATACCTATATAAAATCCTTCTTATTTGTAAATAAGCCTAAATATTACAAAAAAGAGGCAATACTCCAGTGACCTCCTTCCAAAGGAAACAAAAACCCAATGAGTGTTTCACTTCTGGAACTTGTCATCCTTTAGAGAAGCAGAGGAAGTATAGCAATCTGTACAGTCCCATGTGTTTTCTTTCTATACATAAATTATATACCAACATAAACGTGATAATAAAAGCATAGTGTTTATTCACAGTGTAACAACATTATATATATGCACATTGCTAATATCTGGGTATGCAATATTAACATTCAAAATGGCACATTCTCCAATAATTAATTTTAGAAATGTTCTTAGCACTACTAGCATGAAGGAGGAGTGGAATGCAGCACAGCATTCTGAAACCAAATGATCTTGATGGGGGGGGGAAAGAAATATTTGAATTTTAGACCTGAAAAGGGAGAAACCGAAAGAAACAAGAAATCGACAGATGTGTCCACTTCTAACTACGGACCCTACCTATTGGTCCACCGCCACACAGAGGATACATCACCACACAGAGACTTCATTCATAAAGTTTGTATGCATTTGTAGGCTGAAAAGAACACAGGAAACAGGGCCAGTGAGCCTGATTCTACTTCCCTCCCGTATACAAATATCTGATTGATTCTTCGATTCTGCAGTGATTCAGTGTCTGTAAGTCTTTATACTTCAGATATCTCCTATAGAACTAGGTATGTTATGCACCATTGAAACTCTTATGTTGTTACCGCTTCCAACTAGCTTCATTTTATCTTCCACAAGTTTTACTGCCTTGCTTATCAAACGGCATCCTGCCTTCAGGCATTGCTCTGAAATTACTTCTCTCTATATTGTAGTCACGATTCTGAGCAGCTCTGATACACTAGCATTTGCTCTCTGGATCCATTTTAGCTAACCTATGTTTATTGCACCAGGCTCTATCACAGATATAACCCCCCCCCCCCCCCTTTTCTATGAACCATAAAAAGCCTTCATTAGATATCTTTAGACACTAGGCTAAAATGTTTCTCTGTAACCAGGCTTTTGGCTGATGAACATTCAATGGCCTTGTAGGAGGAGGGTTAGTAGCTTATTATTATGTATTTTGTGTTCTCATTTTTGTATTTTTATGCCGAGAATCACCCTGTAATAATAATAATGTAATAATAATAATAATAATAATAATAATAATAATAATAATAATAAAAAATGTTTGAATTTAATATGATAAGTCACTTGTTCCTGATGTGCAAAGATTAGAACTGCTACCTTCTACGTCATTGAAAAGTGTATTCATGAACTGTTGTTGCAATCTGAACATAATAGGACATGACACTATGTATGAATCGCCCCTTACTAATTTTTAAAGCACACTCTGTGTACGTGAACCCAAGCTGCTAACCTTTTATTTTATGCACCTTTTGTGTTTGGTGCCTTCTCATATCTCAGCATATCTGGAGTTGCTTTGAACATTGATTTTCCCCGTCTCCTGTAGAAAGGTGGCTGGTAAATCTTAATAACAATAATAATGAAAAATTCATGAGATTACCAACAATTCAATTACTAAACTTGAAGTAAATGTAAAATGGAGATAGTGCTGCCACCTCTTGGTTGCATACCAGATTAGCAAGGCTGCAAAATGCAACACACGCAGCCCGGACCTATGTAGAATTCAAGGGACTTACTTAGCAGCAAGTGTGACTGAATCACATCAGACTTCTAATCATGGGTAGTCAAACTAAGGCCCAGGGCCCAGATCCGGTCCAATCACCTTCTAAATCCAGCCCACAGATGGTCCGGGAATCAGCGTGTTCTTACATGAGTAGAATGTGCCCTTTTATTTAAAATGCATCTCTGTGTTATTTGTGGGGCATAGGAATTCGTTCATTCCCCCCTCCCACAAGGTCTGAGGGAAAGTGGACTGGCCCCCTGCTGGAAAAGTTTGCTGACCCTTATTCTAGATAGAGGATTGCTTGGAACGAAATCCATTTGACATCAAATGAAACATCGGTTTGGGCTCAAAAATTTCTATCTGCTGCTTCATACATTTTTTTTTATTAAAAAAACCCCTAACATCCCTCCAGAGTCTTCTGATGACTGTCCACACTAAAACAAACATTTTGTTATAATTCTGAGAGGAACTGCCTCTTTGCAATAACATTGCAGGCCACCTGTATGTGAAAATCAGATGAAGAGGTTAATTGCACACATATATTCCATTGCAATGTCCACTTTAGTTGGGTTTGGGATGCTGGCATGAGTTCTGGCCAACCTAATCTCTCACATATGCTTCAGACATATAAACGGCCAAGGGTTCTGCCAGAGGAAAGAAGCTCTGATCTTGCAAAGGTAACATCTAAAGCAGGATGAGCTGTGCTAGTGAAGCATAGACTGGTAAGTGAAACAGATATTGTTTTATTCCAACAAATATCCTTGGATTTTGAAGAAGCAAAATAATTCCCCCTGTATATCTATTTGATTTGATGTTGTTGCCTGTTTCTTTGGTGAGCTTATCTCATAACGTTCAAGGTAGCATAAACAAAGAGCAAGTAGCGTGATCTGACTACGTTTACAGCACTCTGCTGCACATGAAAGCCACTTCGTTCTCCACATTCTGTATTGCAACAGTCGTGATGTTGTGATGCCTCCAGGTTTAAGCACCTGATGCCTGGGGAATGGAGCCTTTTCAAAGGCGATCCTTATGAGCTGGAATTAGCTTCCATCGGTATTCTTCCCAGGGCTCAGCCCTAGCTCTTCACAGTTCACTGAGACCGACATTTTGCCCAGGGATAAATTGAATGATGTTTATTTTGTACAGATAAAGTTCTAGTAGAATTTTCTTAGGTGTCTGTTTCCTGTTTGGTTTTTGCGTTTTTAATTATTATTTGCAAATTTAACAAATAAAAGCAGTAGGGAAATGGTTGAAGAAAAAATGAAATAAAGAAAAAGACATAAAATGTGAATACTAATAGCAACAAAAGCACACAGTTTATATTATAGATAGAGTAACTACCAATACACGCATCTTAAGTTAAATATATGAGCTAAATATAAGCTCTCCAGATGTCCACACAAAATGGACACCTTTATGGTATATGTTCAAATGTAGTTAGGGCAGTGAGGACCTCAGGCTATTGTTTAATGGGAAATGTGTATTTACTCTTCCAGGCTGATAGCATAAATCTCTTAGCAACCATTTGTCTACAACTAAATTGACCCAAATTGTACAACAAAGCAGGTCTTTTCATGCAAAGAGTGTATAATTTGGGATTGTTCTCTCTTTTTTTTAGCAAGAAAAAAAATATTCCATCAAGAATCTGAGTCTTTGCCATTGCACTCTGCAGCACATTACTTTCACAGCCTAAATTAGCTCAGCTCCACTGCAAACCTTCAGATTTAAGCCACCATCTTCACATGCTAAATCAGTCATTCCAAGACTGAACAGGGCGCTGTTGTGTTGCTTGGGAGAATGACTAATGTGTTGTAAGAGATAAATAAATTAAATCATTAAAGGCTCCTGAGAGGGTTTGCTGCTTTCCACAGTCTCTGAGGGCAGGTAATTCTGCTGCGTCTGCAGAAGGAAGGTTTAAATAACTTCATCAGAAGTAGAAGTTATGAATGCTGTGGGGAGCCAGAGAGAGAGCCTTCCCATCATGCCTACCCAGGGCCATCAGATCAAATAGAGATATATCTGATCAGTTCCACTGATGGAAGGCTCTTTGATCCAGCAGAGATGTCTTTCAGTGGAACTCAGAAAGAGGCAGCATGTTAGTTTTTGTTTGCCACTGTGCAGCTGCTTAGAGTCACAAGACTCTGTTTACATTCCAGAGACAGTCCAGGCTGTTGGAAGTCTCACGAAAGACGGATGTGTCGTTATTGATTTCCTGTTCCTTTGTTGTTCAGTTGCTCTCTGCTTCCACAGAGAGAGGATGTATTTTTCTTTGCTGTCTGCGTAGTTAGAAATAAAACTCCTAGCACGTAGCTCATACTATCTCATCCTTCCGCATGCTGCTGGAAACTCTGCTGAATGGGGTGTGTGCCTGGAGCCTTATCAGAGGCTCAGGTTGTCAATCACGTTGGGGGACTCGGCCGGAGGAAGATGAGCTTTATCAGCTCGGTTGAACAGCGATCCCGACACAGCACTGGCCTATTATTCTCTCTCTCCTCTGAAAAATCCTCTACCATCACCATCCACACTGTTCTGTTGCAAAGAGCTTCACCCAAAGAGGACTTAGTGTACAGAATAGGATGGCAGGTGTAGGTTTTGCAGTATAAAGCCATTTTGGAGTTGTTGTTTTGTTTTGTTTTTTGGTATTCTTTATTCTTTGGTATCAGTTCCATAGATTCATATTGTGGGATAATCCAGCCTCATGTAGCCAACGTGCTTAAGTCTAATTAATGCATGAAAGGGTTAAGTTGTCCTGCTAGGCAGAGCTAAGTAGTCCCCCTCAGCATGGGAGGAAGAGGTATCAAACCCTTTGCCCTCCCACTTTCCACCATCGTCTACCATGGAAACCCTATCCGTACAGAGGTCCTAGCTGGATGCTCCAAGCTCAGATTGCATGGCTTAAACAAGCCATTTTTGTGTTTCTGTACAGATAATTTAGAATTTCCCATTTTGAAACCTCATTTGCACTGTCTGTCTTTTCTTACTGCAGTATGGAAAGGGTCAAAACAAATACAATACCTTGTTACGCAGATGCAATAGTTACAACATATAGAGTGCAACAGGCTGAATAGTAATGTTTGTAACAAATTTCTTTACTGGTTACTTCCTAACATACGAATCAAGTCCAGGATGTACACCATATACAATCCTTAAGAAGGTATATAACCTATTTAATGAATGCAGATATATTTCAATGGTGTGTCATAGGCAGAGCTCTTACACAGTATATATTTCACATAGCTTATATGGAATATGTCGTTATAAGAAGCAGGTATAGTCCAATTCAGTTTTTAAACCTAAAGGATGAAGAGTGTTGAGTAAGAAAATAAATCTCTTTCCTTCTGTGTAAGGATTCTTCTTGCATTTTCAAGAGGTCCTTGATAGGTCCAAAGTACAAAAAAAGGCAGATCATCCTCAGTGTGAGATTTTTGGATGAAATGGGATACCAGAGGAGCATCCAAAATTCTATTTCTGCCTGAGCCAGCCTGCCTGTGTTTGCTACCTATGCTAGCCAACCTCATCAGCAGTATTGTCCGTGACATTCTGGGGACCTTTCCTTAACCACATTCGAGGACTATGTAATATATGAACTCAAGCAAGAATGTATTAAGAAAAGAAGAAATTTATCTGCATTGGATTTAATTAAATAGGTTATATACCTTGCTTAAAGATTGTATATGGTGTACATCCTGGACTTAATTCGTATGTTAGGAAGTAACCAGTAAAGAAATTTGTTACAAACATTACCAACCAGCCTGTTGCTCTCTATATGTTGCAGTATGGAAAGGCATATGAATCTCACAGTGAAGGGTTTGTAAGTAAACCATTTTTAATTTACCAGACATGTAGTCTCTCTAAGTGAAATGGGGAACTTTGTAAGCAACTTAGAAGGGAATATTTTAAGGTCCAATGTCCTATATTTCTAAGATTTACTTTGCTGCTTGCTTTGCGATTTTGAATTTCGGCTAAGGCTCTCTCACCAAAGAGTACTTGCCCTAAAACTGGATCTAGTCATCCAGGGAATTATCCTTTTATCTTACCATATCTATTTTTCTTTTTTTACAAAAAATCCCCAACACATATAAAATAAGTTTGGGTGCTTTGTTTTGTTTTTAAGTCAGCCTCATATTTAGGAAAAATGATAGCACCAAGATCATTTTGCATGTATATTCAGTACATGGAACTAATTAATTTATAATAGATATTTAGTGTGAAGCACCTGTAAGTGGACCATTGATACAGCTATAATAATAATAATAATAATAATAATAATAATAATAATAATAATAATTTATTATTTGTACCCCGCCCATCTGGCTGGGTTTCCCCAGCCACTCTGGGCGGCTTCCATAGAAACCAAAAACCCCACTAAAATATCATACATTAAAAACTTCCCTGAACAGGGCTGCCTTAAGATGTCTTCTGAATGTCAGGTAGTTGTTTATCGTTTTGACATCTGATGGGAGGGCATTCCACAGGGCAGGCGCCACTACCGAAAAGGCCCTCTGCCTGGTTCCCTGCAGCTTTGCTTCTCGCAATGAGGGAACCGCCAGAAGGCCCTCGGCGCTGGACCTCAGCGTCCGGGCAGAACGATGGGGGTGGAGACGCTCCTTCAGGTATACTGGGCCGAGGCCATTTAGGGCTTTAAAGGTCAACACCAGCACTTTGAATTGTGCTCGGAAACGTACTGGGAGCCAATGTAGGTCTTTCAAGACCGGTGTTATGTGGTCTCGGCGGCCGCCCCCAGTCACCAGTCTAGCTGCCGCATTCTGGATTAGCTGTAGTTTCCGAGTCACCTTCAAAGGTAGCCCCACGTAGAGCGCATTGCAGTAGTCCAAGCGGGAGATAACTAGAGCATGCACCACTCTGGCGAGACAGTCCGCGGGCAGGTAGGGTCTCAGCCTGCGTACCAGGTGGAGTTGGTAGACAGCTGCCCTAGATACAGAATTGACCTGCGCCTCCATGGACAGCTGTGAGTCCAAAATGACTCCCTATACCTGTAAAATAATCACATGTCATCTGAAACACTGTCCCCTTGCTCTCTCACACTCTCTAGTGTGGACAGACTATCTAAAATATAGTCAAAAGCATAACAAACACCCCTAAGGCATG
Source organism: Podarcis muralis (assembly GCF_964188315.1). Classification (NCBI taxonomy): domain Eukaryota; kingdom Metazoa; phylum Chordata; class Lepidosauria; order Squamata; family Lacertidae; genus Podarcis; species Podarcis muralis. The sequence goes on from NC_135658.1 coordinate 87,832,878, forward strand.
GCAATCACTGCAAACAACTTATGCTGAGATAGCTGTATTGATCTGGAATTTGCAAATCCATTAATAATGTAGTGCACTAAGGTGAATGTTAAAGGATTTGTTTTGGCAGTCATGTGGAGTGCATTCACAGATGTCGTTTGCCCTTGACTGCCACTTGCAGCTGATTTAAAGCTGGTAATCACGTGCTATGAAAATGATGTCCTGCTTTTGCTGTCTGTTTCTTATACTCAACTGAAAGAATTCCCACTAATGATTTTTGCGGACGAGAAATGCACCTTCCATGGACTCCATCCACATATAGCTAAATATCATATTCCAGGCATATGACAGCAATTTATTTTTCTCCTAGTGAACCGCTGGGCATTGAGAATAATGTTGGTGCCATTCCTGTGTTTCTCAATAACTGCTGCCCCTTGAAGGAACAGGGAGATGATAGTGTGATGCTTGAATATTCTGTAATGTTTGGATATTCAGTAATATTTGGATGCTGTGCATGAAGAACCAATAGAAATCTACAGGAACATGGAGGTGAAGCATTCCAAATTTGATGAATGCATAAAGCAGGGGTGCAAAACTGTGGCCCTCCAGATGTTGTTGGGTTTCAATCAGGCCCACCCAGTATGGTCAGCCAGGTTAGGGATCATGGGGACTGTAATTCTAACATCTGGTAGGCCATAGCATCCCCATATCTGGCATGGAGGTTGGGGCAATCAATTGCTATGAGTCAGGATAGTTACAAAGACCATCCATGTTCAGAAGCAGTATTATACTAACGATAGCAAAGGAATAACAACTGGAGGGGAGCATAGCTTTCAAGCCTTGAACTTCCAGGAGGCATCTGGTTGGTCACAGTAAGAAGCAGGATGTTGGATTAGACCAAGCATGGCCAAACTTGGCCCTTCAGATGTTTTGGGACTACAACTCCCATCATCCCTAGCTAACAGGACCAGTCGTCAGGGATGATGGGAATTGTAGTCCCAAATGCCTGGATTAGATCTACTTTTGGTCTGATTCAGAAGGAAAGCTTCATATTCTTGCAAGGCTCTCACTGTTACAACCAAATCACCATTGTAAGAGTAACTGCTTTTTATTTATTTTTAAATGTTTTCATATCTTGCTCAGCCGGGGGGAGGGAAATCTGTGAAAACAAAATTTGTGCTTTCCTGTTGCATTTTGACTTGACTAGATGTTATTAAATGTCTGAGTGCATGTAAATCAGGGCTATATAAATTTCATTAAAAACATATTGAAACAAGTCTTTCAAATTATCAACTTTAACAGCTGTGATTACACATTAGTGCCCTTAGTATCACTTTAAATACTTAACTTCATGTTTCCCTGCATAATGTGGATCCCTAACCTTTCCATTAAAGTTTAGAGGGGAGGGAAGACACAAAAGGCAGAGATATTGTGAGGCATGTTAATGCATTTACAATAAAAAATACATTAGTCCGGTCATGATGTGTGTTTTTTTAATGCCCCCCCCCCCTTTTAAAGCATGGCATTTTGATAACAAGGAGCAATTACTGGACAAGGAGAAACTGTGTGAAAGGAACAGAATAATATATTGCCTTTTCACTTTGGGGATTCAATCTGCATGAGAACACCTGCAAAGTCAGATTTGCAGTCTGAAGCTAATCTGCACTAGGTATCTACCCCCTTCACAAAATTGTCTCACAATGTGCTATGATTACCAGTGCAGGTCAGAGATAAGGTCTCAGAATTCAACAGTGGGTCTTTGGCAAGCTGAGATAAACAGCCTCTAACAGAATGTGTTAAGACACCTTTGTGGAACCTTATTGTAATATTGCTTTGCCTTTTTCAAATCGCGCCATCTGACACTTTTAGGTGCGTGAACATTCACACTCGGCAACATTTTGCAATTGGGGCACACTTTCGTACTTCTAACATTATTCTTATGCTAACATTCACAAACTAAGGATCTCTCACCCCCATGAATGCTCTTTCCTATCTGTTCTACACTGTGTTGGACACAAGTCAATCTGGAGTTAAGCATGCTGAAGTCCATTGATCATCAACTACATGAGTAGTTTTATTTTATTTTATTTTATTTTATTGAATTTATATACCGCCCTATACCCAGGGTCTCAGGGTTTTATTCACAGAATAAAATCAAGATATAAAACCACAAAATACATAATAAAAATAAAAACCACAACCCAATAGTCCCCTCCCCCAAATGACACATTTTAAAAGGGCATTGATGTAAATCAGATCAACCAAAGGCCTGGTTAAAACGGAATGTTTCTGCCTGGTGCCTAAAGGTGTATAATGATAGCTCCAGGTGAACTTCCCTGGAGAGAGCATTCCACAGATGGGGAGCCACTGAAGTGAAGGCCTGTTCTTGTGTTCCCACCCTCTGGACCTCTTGAGGAGAGGAAGGAGGGCCTCAGAAGATGATCTCAGGGTCCAGGTAGGTTCATATGGAAAGAGGCAGTCTTTGAGGTATTGCGGTCCTGAGCCATTTAAGGCTTTATAGGTCAAAACCAGCACTTTGAATTGGGCCCAGAAACTAATTGGTAGCCAGTGCAGTTGGACCAGGGTCAGTGTAATATGCTTAAACCGTCTTGATGCAGTGAGCAAACTGGCAGTGGAATTGGGTTGTAAGCATTTATTCATCAAGAAGCCTTGGAATGTGATGGTGCTTCTAGCATTTATTAGCAGTATGCAATCAGATAGGCAAATCCCAGCATCCTCCATCAAGGATATGAACATATGTTGAATAGATACTAAAAAGCTGGTGGCATAGCAGCTAAAGGTAAAGGTAAAGGGACCCCTGACCATTAGGTCCAGTCACAGACGACTCTGGGGTTGCGGCGCTCATCTCGCTTTATTGGCCGAGGGAGCCGGCATACAGCTTCCGGGTCATGTGGCCAGCATGACTAAGCCGCTTCTGGCGAACCAGAGCAGCGCACGGAAACTACATCAATGCAATTGGAAGTTGTGGCTTGTACTATAGAGCTTATTAATAGTGATGAAGCAATTGACATCATTCAGCACATTGATGCTGCTATAGGTACTCCTAGATCTTGAAAACAATTTAGGAATCTCCCATTATACTGATTGGTCTGGTCATTTTAAGTGCTACAGTCACTGGTTTTTGTTTGTTTTTGTTTGCTTGTTTTTTAGTAGGGCTGTGAATAAAGTTTTGCAGTTTTTAGGAACCCCCAAATCTCTCCTCCGAAATCTTCACCCTAAGAGCATTCTTGTTTTCTCCTTTGCACCTCTTTCCATACATTGTTTCTGAAACTATTGCTTTAATTATTTCCCCCCACCTCCCAACCATGAATATGCTCCTTTACCAGTCAATCAATAATTCCATTACGAAAATGATGATACCTGGGCCAATCAGACTTGGCTATATGCTGGCGATATTAACAACAAACTGTGTGGATCTTGAATGAAGGCAAAGTTTCCTGGACTGATCACATGAGCAATTCTGACGAAATGGGAAGGAGGGGACAAATGATGCTCATTTTGGGCAATGCATCCTGAAGAGGGAAATATTTCTATTTCTTTCTTTTACAATGATCTACCAAACGCCACCAAAAGAGGGAGGTGACCTTTTTATGATGCCATCTTTTGGCATTTGAAAATTCTCCTTTTCAGTTGAGCACTAAATGTTAATGTGCAGGTCTCTCTCTCTCTCTCTCTCTCTCTCTCTCTCTCTCTCTCATGTGTTGTTAAAAGATAGAGCCTGGAAAGTTTTATTATTACTATTATTATTAAAGGAACTAGTTCAAATTCAAGATGTCCAAAAAGGAACTAATCCCACTTCATCTTTGCCCCTTTACAAAACAAAGGGCCTAGTTTGGTTCATAGTTAGTTTGCAGTTCAATTCAAGTTCATCCAAATATTTATTGGCAAAAAAGGTAAAATAAATGTCAGCATTAACCATGTTACAAGTTTCTGTGCTAAAATATAATATATTTTAAATGATGAATAAAATGTCAAACCACTCACATAGTAGAAGAATTGTTTGGTTTATTTTCCACAACTATTATGATGAACTAGAAATTGTTCCAAGTTTTACTCCCAAATGAACTTAATTCACATTTAATTCACTCAGAAAATATAGGAATGACTTTCAGGTGTCATTAGAGACCCTTGAACTAATTCAGAGATCTTTTGAAGACCTAACTATTTCATTTGAATCACTGTCAAAAAGCTAGTACCCATCCTATCAAGAGACACTGAGACACAGCACCTCAAAGAACACCTCTTGGCTAATTCTGCCTCTTGTCAGCAACGCTGGTAGAGTTTCCATTAGTCCAACTGCCAAAGCAGCTTTGGATGTGAGGAGAGGCAAGGAATTTCATTTGGAAGCAGTACAGGCATCATCAGGCAGGAAGGATGTTCTGTGCCAGTTGCTGTTGCTGTCCAAGTGGCCTTTTGTATGCCACAGAATTCACAAGTGGAGATTAACTTCTTGGAAGAGCAACCAAGAAGGGCATGAGATAACGGAGATGAACTCTTGTTCACACTCCAGGAAGACATCATGGGGAATTCTAAGGAACTTATTTTCTTTCCTCTTTGACTTCCGTTGTACAGTTTTAAAACTTGTTCTCCATTTCCAGATCAGAATTAAGACTTTGGAATAGGGATGGAGGAGATATTCTATTTATTTCACTTTTAAAGCTGAATTGATTAAATTCACACTTTTTGAAACACTATGAGAACCCAAATTCAGCCATACTTCAAAATCCTTATACAAATTTTGCAATGCAGTTCTGCAACCAACCAATGTTTACAGAAATGCATATATTAAATGTGCTTAAAATGACAATATTAATGAAAGCAACATGCAGAAATTGCTTGAAAAAATGTGTACATTAGTCAAACCTGCATACAAAATCTGCTCATTGGGAGAAATTCACACAACAATGCTGAAAAATTTCCATAGAAGAAGAAGACGAAGAAGAAGAAGAAGAAGAATAGCAGATTGCTGTGAGAATGTGAAGAACCAAATTTAGCATTGGGGACTGAGTCAAAATTCACATATCCTTCCATCCTTACTTTGGAATAGAGCAAGAGACAGAGATCCAGTTCACCATAGTTAGTGTTTTGCATGAAAGAGATACAGAGATTCAAATAACCGTTGCTGAGCTTGTGACCAAACAGTATGCAACTGTCTCTATGCAACAACTGTCTACAATCATTACTATTTGAGCAATAACAGTAGCTTGTAAAAACATTGTCATAATCAAGGAAATTATAATGGTCCCGTAGACCAATTTACAAGATGGCACCTCCACTGAATGGCTGTGAAACCCAAAGTGGCCCTGTGTCTACTCAAGGCACTCAAGAGGTTGCTGGCTAGAGTTAAGTGGCCAAGGAAGTTCCATATTTGTGTGTCTGTTTGTGTGCCCTCACACACCATCTGCTTTCCAAGTGGTTGAACAGATAGATGTTTAAAGCAGACTGGCACCAAGCCGAAAGATGCCAGCGAATATTGTAATTGTGACTTAATGCATGCTTGATATTATACCCACACATTCATTCTGTAGTTCCAGGCAGGTAAGAAAAAAACATGGTGCTTATCAAGCCTATGATAGGCATCCAGTCCATGATGGATGGTTTGTCTCTGGTTTCCTGGGTCTTGTTTTGGCAGCCTACTCTAAATGACCTGTGGGTTGGGTGGCACAAGTTGTACAGATAACAGGAAGATATGCACTCCTATTCCAGAGTATTCCACTCCTATCCCATGGACCTAGGTGTGACACAGGTGTAAGTCTGGCTGTTCGTCTCTTTCTTGAGCACACTTGATGAGAGGCAAAACCATAGAGGAGGAGTAGATCTGTACAGGCAACATAGAATGTGTTGGAGAAGAACTGTCTCATTTGAACTTGCAGCCCACATGCCGGAAAAGGCTGACAAAAAAACTAGCTAAACAGTTTGAACAATATCCAGTGCTCCTGTTATGCTTGAGCAACAGACTCTCACTTGCACAATGGAACCTTCCTCTCCTCTCACCTGCAGCTGCCCACACATCTTCAAAATCTTCAGCAGAAGGTTTGAGGATACTCCAAAGCAGATTCTGAGGGTGTGCAGAGATGGGAGGAGGAAGGGACGTACTATTCATTGCATGAGCGAAACTCTGTGCATACAGCGTCATCATTTAATTGTATAAATCTTTGTGCAGTAACTATAATATTTATGTTTAAAAGTAGCTGTCTACCAGGAAGCTCTAGGCAAAAGAGAAATTTCAAAATCCTTCAAGCAATGTTGATGTAACAAGTCTCAATGTTATGTTTCTTGTTCGTCTTTAAAGCCATGACTATATCTAAGAAAGGTGTGGGAAGACTCTGGGGCGAGGGGACAGAAAGCGGCGTAGGTTGAAATGAACTTTTGAGTTTCTAACCAAGCGATATGAAGTCACCTACGACAGTGGCAAATAATGCTGAAGCTTGCTATTTCCAATAATGCCTTGTGTTTTAGAAAGCTAAGAGCCTGAAATATAAATACATATAAAGTCAAGCAATGTGTGGGTGTCTGCAGCCCATTATAAGTGTGTGTGTGTGTGTGTGTGTGTGTGTGTGTGTGTGTGTGTATCACTTTAAAATTGTTCTCGGTTGACTAAAATAATGTTATGTGGAATATTCTAACACCACAGCATTTGTGATGGTGAGGAAATAATAAATTTTCACTACTTGCTAGAAATAGGGGAAAGAGAAGTAGAAAGGGTAAGGTTTTGCCATTTAACTGAGCTTGCATTCTGTAGTTAAAATTGAGTGTCATATAGGGAATGTTATTGCGCTGGTAAATATGACATGATGTGCTGGGAGGCAAGTATTTTAAAGTTAACTATCAAAAAACAATATGGCTTTAGAAGAATTTATGTATTTCTGCAGTTTGAAATAAACATGCAATTCCATGAAATCAGTGTTCCATGGTGGGGGGAGAATTATAGCAAAAAAGTATTGTCATTGTCAGATGGGGCTGGAGGGGAACACTGAGTGGAGCATGTGCGTAAAGGCACTGGGTTGTGAAATAGAATAGTTTGTCATACTTCATTTCGGCATTAAATAACCTCTTGAAATGGCTGCCAGAATCAAGCTGAACCAAAAGTGTGGCTGCAAGAATAAAGATGAGATTTCTGATGGGATGTAACAGAGAGAATTTCTATGGAGAGCACAAAATCTTCATGTTTCATTGCCTGTGTTCACATATATGTGGTTATGCTATTGTTTTATTGTATAAAAGTAATTATGAAGCATAGTACAAACTGTATAAACAAAGAAATAAAATTATCCTAATCCGGCCACAGTTGTGGGCAGCTGACCACACAACTATTGGGGACTCCTGATTCAGATATGCATCCATATTTTGTATCAAAAGAAACATGCAACAGGTATGTATCGTAGCATACACAGGGACGTGGATCCAGATGTGAATTTGCATGGAACTCAGCTGATTGGCATGAATATTTCCAAATGCAAAATCATTTGTAGCACTTGGTATCTTCCATTTTTACTTCATTGTAAACTCTCTTCTAAAATATAATAAAGGGCTGCTAGCTATTTTCCAACAAAAAAATCTATTTGGGTATTTCCCCCCATGATCATATAAAAACTTGGCAGTAATGCCAGGGTCATAGGTTTGATCCCTCAATGGGTACTTTTTCCCTGTATTGCAAGGGGTTGGACTAAATCATTCAAGGAGTCCCTTCCAAGTCTATGATTTCATGATCTGCAAAGAACAAGTGAATGAATTCAATCAAACTGTGCATTGTTTATGTACTTTCCTACCTTCTCGGACCACAGAGCCTAGGGCTTGCCAATCAGAAGGTCGGTGGTTCGAACCCCCATGACGGGGTGAGTTCCCGTTGCTCAGTCCCTGCTCCTGCCCACCTAGCAGTTCGAAAGCACGTCAAAGTGCAAGTAGATAAATAGGTACCGCTCCAGTGGGAAGATAAATGGTGTTTCGGTGCGCTGCTCTAGTTTGCCAGAAGTGGCTTAGTCATGCTTGCCACGTGAGCTGTACACCGACTCCATCGGCTTATAGAGTGAGATGAGCGCTGCAACCCCAGAGTCGTCCATGACTGGACCTAATGGTCAGGGGTCCCTTTACCTTTACCTTACCTTCTGGGAGTAGATTTTTCCTTTCTAATATCCCCCAATACCATTTATGAGGCTGTCAGTTGGATTTCAGCACATGCACTTTTTTCAAAGTCCCCAAGCTATTTTCTCCATGTGCAAAAGATGAAACAGAAGCTGCTTTAATTAAGGGCACTATATTGATGTTTCGTTAACATTTTGCTTCCTTTTAAGAGTTTCCCTTCTAGAAATGCTACCAAAGGCAGAGTATTGGTATCTGACACTAACTCTATGGATTAGCACTTAATGAGATTGGCTAATGCATTTCATAAACTAGCAGCGTGTCAGTCGTCATTATAGGTGATGCTGAGTTCCTTAATTATTACAGAACCTCCATAAACTGTGCAACACATCTTTTCCCCAGATTCATGCCATTTTGTATACTAGCTGCTCTCTATCCCCCCACCCCGTCCCATTCAGCTATAAATTAGTTGCATATTCTTAGGCATCATTGGTTTTTATGCTTCTGATTAATACGTGATAGGTTTAGGCTATAATGGTACAAGCATGTAATGGCATTTGAAGACCACTTCATGCATTATTAGCAGCTATGCTTGCTGCTGTCCTGTGGGTGCCTCCATGTCATCCCCAGTAGTGCATATAACACACTGAGGGATAGAAGAAAGAGATTGGTTTCTGGTCTGGTTTCTGAAATATTTTAGGTTCTGATACATGTAAGCTACTGTAAGAACCTTGTCATCGTATTCAGAAATCTGCAATGTAATGAATAGGCAATGTGGACAGGCAAGGCCAGGTTATCTATAGTGCAATTGGAGCAACTCCAGAATGTCTTCAAGGGTCTCCAGAGTCTTTTCAAGTAAGTCTCCAGCCCTTCCAGAAGGCAAGCTTTGGATACAAATGTACAACCTGCCTGGAGAATTTCTTGATGCTGACACAGGTTTCATATTGCTCTGCACAGCAGTTCCAGAAGTCTGAAGAGCCCCTCCCATTCCACTCGGATTGAATGTGATTCAGACCCTCCAAGTGTCCCTATTTTCCAGGGACAGCCCCGGATTTACATAAGCTGTCCCGATTTCTGATTTGATCTCAGAATGCCCCTCTTTTCCTTAGGATGTCCCTATTTTCCTCAGAGTAATGTTGGAGGGTATGGAGTTATGTGACCCCCCAAGCCGAGAAGATAGGCACCTATGCAACCTTTAGGGTATAGGGAAGTTTTAAAATGTTTAACGTTTTATTATGTTTTTATTTATGCTGGAAGCTGCTCAGAGTGGCTGGGGCCCAATCAGATTGGGGTGTGTGTAAATAATAATGATAATAATAATAATAATAATAATAATAATAATAATAGAATAGGGTGGTCCCTATTTTCATCAGAGAACTGTTGGAGTGTGTGATGATGTAATCCTTTCTCCTTCTCCTTGGATAGAACCCTGAGACTGTAACTGGAGCCAAAGTTAGGTTTCTCTACCTTTGTGGATTTTTGGAAGATGTTTGGCGGTAAAAGTTGGCAAGGGAGTAATTTAAGAAGAGCCTTCTGGTCAGGTCAATGGTCCATCTAGTCCAGGTACAGGCAAACTCCGGCTCTCCAGATGTTTTGAGACTACAATTCCCATCATCCCTGACCACTGGTCCTGTTAGCTAGGGATCATGGGAGTTGTAGTCCCAAAACATCTGGAGGGCCGGAGTTTGCCTATGCCTGATCTAGTCCAGCATCCTGTTTTCACAAAGGCCAACCAGATGCCTGCGGGAAACCAGCAAACAGGATTTGAGAACAAAAGCACTCTTCCCTCCTTTGGTTTCCAGCAGCTGGTATTCAGAAACATGGCTGCCTCCAATGAAGTGGTGACATGGGGGGAGTGGTGACAGAGGGGGAGAAGAAAACAATGATAGAGATGGCTTTCTTCCTGGCTTCAATTTGTCCCCATCCACCCACCTGTGTGTTGGTAAGGACTTGCATATTTGTCTTGGAAAGAGGGGGTAAAGAAAAGCAATGACATTGTGGCTTCCTTCCCACATCACCTCTCTATTTCTGACTGCCTATGTGTTGGTGGTGTTGGGGAGCAGTCTCTTGCGAAGAAGGCAAGGGGGGAGAAAAAGGTGTGGGTTAGTGATTTCCCTCCTTGCCTTCCTGTGTTGCTTTGCCCAGAGAGGGCTTCTGAAGAAGGTGGAAAAGAGAAAGACGGATTGTTGGTATTTAATCCCTAGTAAACTAGTTCCTCCTGGCACTTCCTGGCAAATAGAAGGGGAAGAAATGGAGGCAGTGAGAGATTTTACTTTCTTGGGCTCCATGATCACTGCAGATGGTGACAGCAGTCACAAAATTAAAAGACGCCTGCTCCTTGGGAGAAAGGCGATGGCAAACCTAGACAGCATCTTAAAAAGCAGAGACATCACCTTACCAACAAAGGTCCATATAGTAAAAGCTATGGTTTTCCCAGTAGTGATGTATGGAAGTGAGAGCTGGACCATAAAGGAGGCTGATCGCCAAAGAATTGATGCTTTTGAATTATGGTGCTGGAGGAGACTCTTGAGAGTCCCATGGATGGCAAGAAGATCAAACCTATCCATTCTGAAGGAAATCAGCCCTGAGTGCTCACTGGAAGGACAGATCGTGAAGCTGAGACTCCAATACTTTGGCCACCTCATGAGAAGAGAAGACTCCCTGGAAAAGACCCTGGTGTCGGGAAAGATGGAGGGCACAAGGAGAAGGGGACGACAGAGGACGAGATGGTTGGATAGTGTTCTCGAAGCTACCAGCATGAGTATGGCCAAACTGTGGGAGGCAGTGGAAGACAGAAGTGCCTGGCATGCTCTGGTCCATGGGGTCATGAATAGTCGGACATGACTAAACGACTAAACAACAACAAACTAGCTGAAATGTACAAGACCAAGTCAAATGCATGCTGGGAAGGTAAGGGGAAAGAAGGCATCTTTTAACATATGTGGTAGACATGTAAAGTTAGTAAAAGAATTATGGGAGATGATATATAATGAACTGGGGGAAAAAATGTTCAAAATAACTTTTTCTTAAAAACCTGAAGCTTTTCCTTTAGGAATTCTAGGTGCCGAAATTCCAACAGATCAGAAAAGACTATTTATGTATGTGACCACTGCTGATCGGATGTTACTAGCCCAGAGATGGAAAGAGGACGAGAGTCCCTACCAGAGAAGAATGACAGATTAAGTTGATGGACAATGCCAACTTGGCAAAAATGACTGGAAGAATCAGAAACCAGGAAGCCCAAAATTTCAATAAGGAATGGGGAAAATATATAATTTACCTTAAAAACCATTGTAAACAATTAACATTATTAGTAGGATTAGAATAACACTTGTAGTTTAATGTTAATTTTTGGGTATAATAGAGATTTAATAGATTTGGATTAATAGACAAGATCCAGGAGGCGAAGGTTAATATAAGGACCCACAAAGGGGAGAAAGGGAAGTTCAGGAGATTCTACGAAATTCTCTTTCTATGTTGGTTGTTGGATCATTGTTTGTAAAATTTTAAAATCTGAATATATTTTTTTAGAGAAAGACGGAAGGAGGTTGTTGCTCTATTACTTTGTCCTTCTAACTTAGAACTAACTTAGTTGGTCTTTAAGAACTAACTTAGTTGGTCTTTAAGGTGCTACTGGAAGGAATTTTTTTTGTTTTGACTATGGCAGACCAACACGGCTACCTATCTGTAACTTTGTCCTTCTGGAGAGGAAAGGATGCACGCTGCTACCCTCTGCTTCACTTGAGTCTGCTATGTGTGCAAGCTCCAGTTGTGCAATTTAGTCACGAATTTGCAGAGCTGGTTAACCCAGAAAAAACCTTCCCTAATCTTCGCCATCAATCTCCTCACAAACCACATTTTCAAAAATCCATTTTCACAGCCATTTGCAGTGCAATCCTAACCATCTCTACTCATTAATAAATCCCACTAAATACTGAAATGTCACTGAAGTGAAATTTACTTTCTGGGTCCCAGGTACAGTATGTGGGGTTAGGATTGCAGCCTAAATATTTGAGAATCTGAGCACTGTGCAAATTTCATGCACTCAATCTGTGTTCAGTTCTCAGACTTGCTATCATATTATGGATCATTTTTATTTCTCAGTCTAGTCCGGAAGCAAGCAAGTACAGTATGCAACTTTTGGTTATAGGAGACACCTGCCTGCCCACCCGACCTGTCTCTTGCTGTTGGGCAGTACACTGAACACATTTTCTTGTTTGCTGTGGAAAAGTGGGGGGATCAGTTCTATTTCTCAATAGTCTGTATGTGAGAGAGTGGGAGGGCAAAGGAGGACATAGGGTAATGGGCAGAAAATTGTTGAAAATAGCCTCCTTTGACATTCTACTGGTGGAAGCCTTTTCTGGATCAGAGAGATACAACCTAATGACTGATGTGCTCTCTTCTCCATGCTCTCTTCCCACATCAACATACATACCTTCCCATTAATGACATCTGTAAATACAGGAATCCCAGCTTCCATACACTGCCTGTCTTTGCAAATATCACTGAGTCATTTTGCACAAGCTATAAAGGCAGTCCTGTAATCAGAGCAATGGAGAGAAGGGGAAGATTAGCAGAACTTATCTTTCCTCTCCTAGAGGGATGAGCATTCTCTGCTGAAACCAGGAGGAATGAGGGATGCTGCAAAAATGAAAGCTGGTTTTCTGAAAGGATTTTTAAAAATATTCCTCTGCTCAAGTCTCACCATTTTGTATTCTAAAGAATGGTGTTTTTTTGCATTTTGAAGAATACTTTTAAAGGATGCCTATTATAGCCCAGGAATGGAGAACCTCAGGCACGGAGGATAAATGGAGCTTTCTAGCATCCCTATGTATCTGGACCTTAGCAGAAGGTGGGACATTTTAGACTAAAATATAATTTTGCAATCTTTCTTGAGTTGCTAATCTCTTGATGATTCACTGTTGTTTGTTAGCTGGATAAAAACTGCTGCTTGGACATATTTTAAGGAGTGTGTGTGCTGAATGAAAACTGCTACTCCAAGCTTTCCAGGCTGGGGGACTGAGTCAGAACTCAGTAGGAGAAAATTCGTAGACACTGAACCCAACCATGGTTGCTGACCTAAGGGTTACACATTAAAGTGTACAGTTTGAATGAGCCAAACATTTGTTTTGAATTGGATGTATCATAGAGTTGCATTGACTGAGGGTTGTGGTTCTCTCATAAGCACATCCACCCACCCGTGTATAAAAAAGTTTGTAGGACACATTATTAGATCACCCAAAGCAAAAAGCAGACCAGAGGTTCCCTCCAGTCATAATATGCATGGTGCTATCAACATGTACCGTACCACACTTTAATTTATGGCACATATTGGATTCCTCAATAATTTATTTCAGCGGGCGTAGTTCTTTGAGTAGGAAATGGATTTTATCCAAATTGTTAAATGGACTATTTTGTTTGAAACAAAAACAAAACAAACCCACTTGTCAGTTAAAGGGTGCCTGAGATTAAGTGTTTTGTTTCCCACCTTGAGTCATAGCAACAGCTTTTTCATTGTTCTGTTTTAATCTATTTATTTATGGGATTAAGCATATAATAGTTACCTTAATCTTGTTTCAACAGGGTGCAGTGAGTGGCAGCGTCTATTCTTAATAAAGAGGCTGTTAGGTGGGCTGGAAGAGGTTTATAAAGGCCAGGCAAGGAACTGCGCTTGTGTAATAGCTCACAACACAAAGGAATCATATCAACAAAATTGTTTTGCTGAGGTCAAAAGAGTCAAACCACAGTTCATGAAAACGGCAGAAGGTGGAGAATTATTCTGCTGTATGTGAAAACAGACAATGGTCCAAAGAATCTCCCCATACAGAATTTCACTTTGCAGCATATTTGACCTATTATAAATTATCTAAAATGGATTGCTGGTCTATTGTGGACACACACAAGGTTGATATCATACCTACTAAAACTTCTAATGCTCCTTCTGTACCTAAAACATTTGTCATGCTTGTCTTTGCTAAAAACCCATATTCTCCTGATCTTCCTGATCCTTCCACTCTTCCTGATCTCCACCACCAGTGCTGGATTTATGTATAGGCTAAGTAGGTTGAAGCCTAGGGCCTCTAAGTTGAGGGGGCATCACCAGCCTGCCCTCTCCCCAGTGCTGCAGTCTCCCCTCTCCCAAAATTGCAAACCCAATACTTAATGCAAGGGCAGGGCAACTCAGGCCCAGCAACTATTAGACTCAGGGCTAGCCAGTGGGGCCCAATTCAAAGCAGTGGGGCACAACATTTTTTTATTTTTTTTTTGGTAGGGCAATATAGCAATGAAGATTTATGTTACTGCTTTATGAATGAACGTTGTGTTTTATGAATGGAGACTGTATTTTGTGAATTACCTAAGAGCCACCAATAGGGAGCTCTGGAAACTGACAGCTAACCAATTGGGTACTAGCAAACAGCGACACCTATTGCTGAAAGCAGGTAACCAGCAGGGAATGCTTCAGCTCAGCTTTTGCACTGTTGACTGAACACCCCCTGCTGTGCAGGTAATGGAGAAAGCTTGTAAATTGTATCCCTTCTGGCATCCTGGCCAACTCTATTACGCTGGTGTAAACCCTAGTGCACCAGAAGCACAGAATAGCAGCAAATAAAATTTGCTCATACGTCAGGAACTGATAAGACTTGTCAACCAGTTCTTCCAAAGTCTTCCTAAATTATAAAGCTCCAAAATACAGGCCAAAAGAGAGCAGGTCTGGGAAGAGCGAGGCATACAATGAGCACCACCAGTGAAAAGGCCCTGCTCCATGTAACTCCTGCCCTGTCATTTCATAGAATCATAGAGTTGGAATAGACCACAAGGGCCATTGAGTCCAACCCCCTGCCAAGCAGGAAACACCATCAGAGCACTCCTGACATATGGTTGTCAAGCCTCTGCTTAAAGACCTCCAAAGAAGGAGACTCCACCATACTCCTTGGCAGCAAATTCCACTGTCGAACAGCTCTTACTGTCAGGAAGTTCTTCCTAATGTTTAGGTGGAATCTTCTTTCTTGTAGAGTGATAGAGTGCCCACTTGCCCTCCTTCTTGACATGGAATGCAGGTATATAAGAGGATGATCCGGCCTGCCCAGTGTATTTAACAATAATATCTCATGTCCTTTGGAATCAAACACAAGGCTCAGGATCCAAAGCTCAGGTGAACACAGACAGCTGCATACATTACAGACTGATTTCTATTTAATTTCTATCCTCTGCTCTGGTTGATAGTGATGTCATAGATTTTTAATGCCCTAGGATTTTTAAAATTATGTTATGGATTACAATGCCCATCATCTCTGATCTTGGCTTGCGCTAGATGGGTCTGAAAGGAGTTGTAGTCCAAAACATGTTGAGGGCACCAGGTTGGTGCAGGCTGCATTAAGGTTTTAAAGCTCCTCTATTTGGATCTTAGATTGTTTGACCTATTCGTTTCCATTCTGGGTCATTGATTTTTACAAAGCAGGTGTGTCTTTTATCTCAGTTGGATGAGCTATCGCCAGGCAGCAATGGCAGGAGACTGATGAAGCCCGAAAAGCTGGGCACAGGGACAGAGGAGGGGGTGCAGTGGGGGCAGTCTGCCCCGGGTGTCACCACTGAGTGGGGTGACAAAATGGTGGGTGGCACTCACCACAGGGCCTGCAGCGTGCCTGAGCCATGCGTTTCTCCAGGGAGTGACATGGTGGCTTGGGCACCTGCAGGCTCCTCACTGCCCCAAACGGTCCACCCGCAGCCTCCCCCTCAGCTGTAGGGCGGCTGAGTGTGAGGAGGCAGGCAGACTCCTCAGAGGCCCCACAGAGCATCCTGCCCTGGTTCGCCCCATCCCATGGGCAGCTGGCCTCACCTCTGGGCGCAGGGTGTGCGCGCCGCCCCAGGCACCCAATCGGCTTGCTCCGCTGCTGGCTGGGCATAGGGACACCTCCACACAATCCACACACACACACACACACACACACACACTGACATGCAAAGATTCTCTATCAAATTCACTACCCAGGATTTCTCAACCTGATGTTAGGAAAGAGTGACCAGGGGCTTAGCGTGGGCAACAGGGGGGCCAGAGCTCCGGGTGCACGATTTTTAGGGGTGTGAGCCAGACTCCTATACACAAGGATCCCTGCCCTGCCCTTCCTGTTGTTGGGGGTCTCTGAGCTCCAGAGCCCAGCCTGGCCTCGCTGCAGCATCCCAAGCCCCCTCACTAAATGGCTGCCTAGCCAATGCTGCAGGGGGGATTCGCCTGCCAAGGGCCTCATCAGCTAGCCAAGTTCCTCCCTGCATGGGTGGGCAGGAACACAGTATAGCCTCGCTTGGCTCCAGTGGGAAGAGCTGACTGGCACACGGCCTTTGTGAATCGTCTGTGCCCATGTCCAGCGGCATTGGTGGGTTCCATTGGCCCTGCATGACCTGCCCCCACCCAGTGCGTGTACAGAACAATGCTGAGAGTGACATACTATATATGGTACCATTTCAGGAATATCTATATGCACACACCAACCTCTCACAGGCAAAATAGCTGAACAACCCTTATGACTGACATAAGCTTTTCCAAGGAGCATTTCTGAGGACCAAGGGAAGAAATTGTGTTATTAATTGGGCCGTGTCTGGATGCAGCGTGTGATGGATGGTTTCAAAATATATTGATGGGTTTTCAGGTGGAGTGCTATGAGAAGTACTTCAACTTTAATTTGAAAAAAAAAAAAGAACCCACTAATTTTTTTTTTGCCATCTAGCCTTAACTATCTCTCCAATTTTGATACTCCATTTAACCTAACTTTGTGTCAAGAACACTTGGAATCTCTTATCTTCACTGAAGTAATTAAAGTAGAGTAGAAAATTGGCAAAAACTTGGTGGAATCATTGCAAACATTCTTGCAGGAACAGAATAGGTAAAGGCAATTAATAAACTGCCATGTGTCATTCACACACTTTTGTTCTTTTGGGTTGATTTTCCAGCTCTGATAGCCCAAGCAAAACACAGCACATATTTGCAAAGAATTTTCAAAAGTGATTGCCTTTTGGCAGAAGTGTTCCCCAAACTGATTATGTGTCAATAAGGCCTGGGTTTACCTCATCCTGTTTTAAAATGTTACAGCCTTTTTCAAAATCAATTGGAGGTGAGTGGACAAGCTAAATTGGGTTAACGTGTGTTTATTTTGTTCTTCATTGAAGCCTAAATTATTCTTAGGGATTGCAAACACTTGGGTAAACTGGGAGGGAATACAAGTTGGGACTACTTGCAACTAATCCAACTAGACTGGTGACTGGGAGTGGCCACTGAGACCATATAACACTGGTCCTAAACGACCTAGATTTGCTCCCAGTATATTTCTGATCACAATTCAAAGTGTTGAAGTGTTAAAGCCCTAAACAGCCTTGGTCTAGTATACCTGAAGGATCGTCTCCCCCCCATCGTTCAGCCTGGACACTGAGGTCCAGCTCTGAGGGCCTTCTGGTGGTTCCCTCACTGCAAGAAGTGAGGTTACAGGGAACCAGGCAAAGGGACATCTTGGTAGTGGCGCCCGCCCTGTGGAACACCCTCCCGCCAGATGTCAAGGAAATAAATAACTATCTGACTTTTAGAAGACATCTGAAGGCAGCCCTGTTTAGGGAAATTTTTAATGTTTGATGTTTTCTTCTGATTTAATATTCTGTTAGGAGCTGGGGAAACCCAGCCAGATGGGCAGGGTATAAATAAAGGTAAAGGTACCCCTGCCCGTATGGGCCAGTCTTGCCAGACTCTGGGGTTGTGCGCCCATCTCACTCAAGAGGCCGGGGGCCAGCGCTGTCCGAAGACACTTCCGGGTCACGTGGCCAGCGTGACAAAGCTGCATCTGGCGAGCCAGCGCAGCACACGGAACGCCGTTTACCTTCCCACCAGTAAGCGGTCCCTATTTATCTACTTGCACCCGGGGGTGCTTTCGAACTGCTAGGTTGGCAGGCGCTGGGACCGAGCAACGGGAGCGCACCCCGCCGCGGGGATTCGAACCGCCGACCTTTCGATCGGCAAGCCCTAGGCGCTGAGGCTTTTACCCACAGCGCCACCCGCTGTATATATACAGGGTATAAATACTGTATTATTATTATTATTATTATTATTATTATTATTATTATTATTAGGTTTTGTAAGGAAGTGGAATTAACTAGGAATTATGGGTTCCTCCAGACAAATTGTATATTCGGCCTTTATCCTAATTTGCTTGCAGAAAGCTTACACAGTGGTTATACTATGTTTGGTCTGTATTGGACATTCAATCTTGTTTTCAGAGAGTTTATATGATCATCCTAAATTTCTTGTGGAGTGCTTAGACTCCTTTTATTCATACCGTACTTTTTAGTGCATTTCCCCCACCCTTTAATTTTTAAGTGGATTAATTGTGCTAGGGCAACAAAGTACTTTAATCTGCTTTAACAGCATGAACCTAAAGTGCCAGGATGTATGTGAATTCTGCCCCCACCCCACCCTGCAAAACAGTGACAGCCCAGAGGCACCCTAGATGTGCACAGTGAACTAATGTTCTCACATCTTCTGTGGCTGATTTTAACACTGGGAAACATTTCCAAAGCTAAGCCAAGAAAGAACTGCATCACAACATCTGGAGAAGTAAGAAATCGGAAGATTGAAAAGATCAGAAGCTGATGTCCTCAATACTTGGCCCTAATCCATTTTAAAAGGTAAAGGTAAAGATACCCCTGACCATTAGCTCCAGTCTTGAACGACTCTGGGGTTGCGGTCATCTCGCTCTATAAGCCAAGGGAGCCGGCATTTGTCCGCAGACAGCTTCTGGGTCATGTGGTCAGCATGACTAAGCCGCTTCTGGCGAACCAGAGCAGCGCACGGAAACGCCGTTTACCTTCCTGCCGGATTGGTACCTATTTATCTACTTGCACTTTGACGTGCTTTCAAACTACTAGGTTGGCAGGAGCTGGGACCAAACAATGGGAGTTCACCCTGTCGCGGGGATTCGAACCGCCGACCTTCTGATCGGCAAGCCCTAGGCTCTGTGGTTTAGACCACAGCGCCACCCACATCCGTCTAATCCATTTTAAGTGAGCATATGTGTGAAAGGAGGCAATATCTGATAAATGATATAAACAACAGAGAACTTACATTTGCATCACCTGACTAATGGGATTAGCTTTTCAGCTTGTGTAAAGGACCACCTTAGATGGCTCCTGTACAACCCTCAGATTAGAATCATAAAACTATAGAGTTGGATAGGACCTTGAGGGTCACCTAGTCTTGGCAGTAGCTGGTGGTATGACAACAAGACTCCTCAGATCACCTCCCATGTATATGAAATCCAATGCCAGTGTGGAGGATGCTCAGGCCAACGTTTTCCCCATCAAAGGCACGTGACCTTAGACTGTTTGTCTGCTCTCAAGGCAGTTACTGACAGCGAAACTTTGTGCTCAATTACAGCACAGGTTTTGCAGTTGTTGCAAATGCAGATTCCACTTTTGGAGAAGTGTCTTAGAAGATCTTTGTACAAAATTACGCGTTATTCTGGTCCGTATAAACTGAAATTCCCTCTGTAGCACCTCAAAAAGCTCCTTTAAATCCCCAGAATTAAGAAATTGACTTATCTTTCTCACTGTATGTGTGAGTGTGTGTGTGGTGGGTGGGTGGGTGGGCAATACCAGATTATTAATGTAAATACTGAACTATAGCTTTTTCATGTGCGTGTTTTTTAAGCCCAATAATGCTAGCAACACATTCCTTTCTAATTTTCAATGTATACAGCTTTTGTTTAATTTGTGGGTGCCATTGTAACAGTTAATATAATGCCACAGTTGGCTAAATTACTGGCAAATTAACTTTAGATTCAATGATAAATGCTTAATTAGGTACCAATTCAAGGGTTTGACAACGTAAGCATTTCACAAATATTGCTCACATGCAGAAAATGATCAGTTTGCCCAACATTAACATAGGGTCTTACCTAAGTAATCAGCATCTGGAGAAACAGACTCCATACAGCGCATGTTTATTTAGTTACGTTTATTGAAAAATTGCAAACTTAGCCATTGGCCAATGCATACTGTGCACTACAGGGGGGGAAACATATTAATGTTTATGGATACACAAGGGGTGTTTACTGAAGGAGATATGGATAATGGGGTTTGAAGTGGATCAGATTTCTCTAGAGAATACGGAGAGTGTAAATATAATATTAATGCATGCAGCACAGAATAAACCCGAGTTTTGCCGTAAGTGAAATTTCAGGCATCCTCTATAGGTGAACCTCTATGGAATTTCAAGAAAAGGAAAAAAAGTTTGGGGGGGGGTCAGTAAGGCTAGCCCAATTTTGGAAGGAGGGAGAGCATAATACATCCATATTTATGGGATGATACAAATGCTGCACAGGTTCTTAATCTGAGAGGTTCTTTTAAATAGCGTGTTCACCAATAAATGAGAGCACCTGTTGCGGTGTGGGCCGCCGGGCCAGGCCTCTTGTTGCCAGGCAGGTTAATAGTTGTTGCCTGGCATTGTGATTGGATAACCGGGTTGCTGGGGCAAATTGTATGTTGCAAATTGGGTGGGTGGGACCATAGTTTTTAAATATTGGTGCACTCTGGTTTCTCTTTCTCTTTGCAGAGTGCATCGGATCACCCACCCGCCCACCCTTTTCCAGTTGACCTTGCTTTGCCTGTCATGGGATCGTCTGCCTTGGCGCAGGGGCTTAGTAGGAATTTTGCCATTTGGTGATTGGCTGTGCCATTTGGTTTTTGCCTACTACTCAGCAATTCATCACAACTTGTAAGGTTGCGGTTAGGCATTGGTTATAATATGCTGGTGGTGGAGGGGTCAGGATAGGCTGTGCCTGCCCCTCCTATTGCGCTGAAGGGAATTCCGTTAAAGGAATCCTGGGGCTTGCCACGATTTCGTCCAATCCCTGTCGTGGGACCAGGGCCGGCAAGCTTTGGGGGAGTTGCTGGGTGAGCGGCGTGGGTCCGACGCTTAGCTCAAATGACCCCCAAGTTTGACTTTCCCTTCTACTGGCTACCGATCGGACCTCGGGATGTCAGTTCTGTCCTAGGTGGGGGGGGGGGCAGATAGTCATAACCAATGTCTAAACAACCACTGACTGATTTTGTATTTTAATAAAGTTGTGGCCAAAATAGTGCCCAAAAACCAAAACTAAAATTACGTGTTACGTGTGAAGTTATTTGAGGGGTGGCCTGGGGACCTACACACGCAAACAGTGGTATCTCGGTTAAAGAACAGTCTGGTTTAAGAACAATTTGGTTTACAAACTCCGGAAAACCGGAAATAGTGTCTTGGTTTGAGAAGTTTACATTGGTCTAAGAACGGAAGCTGAATGGTGAAAGGGCGCCGGCGGAGGGAGGCCTCATTAGGAAAAGCACACCTCAGTTTAAGAACAGTTTCGGTTTAAGAACAGACTTCCGGAACGGATTAAGTTCGTAAACCGAGGTACATACATATTTCTGAACTTAGTGCAGAACACATTGTCTTGGAACATTCTGGTTACATTACAACTGCACTAGAGATATATTTGTATACTGCAGATGCACATTCACAGTGGTCCATGATTCCTGATCTGCTTCTATCAGCACCGATATCAGCAGGATCATTTTTGAATGGGGCTCATGAGCAAGCAGGGCTTTGTGATGTGTTCGCTTCTTGTTTGATCATGGGGACTCTTACTGTTCCCTCTGGTATGTTCATTCAAATGGCAATGCCTCACTGTTTAAATGTATCACATTAAGAATCGAAAGGTGTGCTATACAATATGCATGACTCAGTATGCATTCCTGAAGGCGATAGCTCTGATCCATGTGTGTGTGGCCTCTGTGCACATGGTAATGCAAAACAATTGGCAGTTGCACTGATCAGCTGCTTCTTGAAGTGAAGGGGAATAGGGGGGCGTCACTGGTTTGTTTTTGCTTTATTATGCATTTTGAATTCTCATTCTGTATTTTTCTGTTGTGAACCAACCTGGGATTTTCAGATACAAATGTCTCATCATCATCATCATCATCATCATTATTATTATTATTATTATTATTATTATTATTATTATTATTATTATTCGAGGCCTATTCTTTTTCCAACAACTTGCTGGGGGCTACAGACAAAAGTGGGTGGAGCAAGGAAAGTAAATTTCACCTTTCTATAACATAACAATTTCATTAACAATTTAATCTGACTGGGTTGCCCTAGCCACCCTGGGCAGCTAGTTTCTGCACATACTCAAAATCAGAGTTGACTCCAGGGGACATATTCTTCTTCTTTGGTGATCACTCGTAGCTGAGTAAGATTGTCTTCCATAAGCACGATTTTATGGGGTTTTGGAAGATGCCTGTGTGTGAATTTGTTTTATGTGTTTATATCAGTGCACGCTGATCAACACACAGTCCTCGCAGTAATGCTCTGTTCGAATGGCATGAGTAGTCACGACGACCGGTAGATTCTTACCTGCTGCAGCCTTCATCCGCCTTCACAGCCGTTGTAACATACCGCTTGTTATCATCCGCCTGTTCTGCCGCTGAGGACTTCTTGGATCATTCTTTGTCTAGCTCCACCCCTTTGACCTTACCGCCTTGGGTGACCTTGCTGGGAGTACAAGATTCGCTCACAAGGGTCATAGGAACATGCAAGCCCACTCACCATGACAAGGTGATGATCCAGCAAGTGAACCAGGGGATATATAGAGAAACCTGAAGGGTCATACCTGGCCCCTGGGCCTGCAGTACCCCATCCCTGCAGATATTTCAACATTTTTCTCTGCACTACCACTTCCCATTCCTGCCAACCTAGCAGTTTGAAAGCACGTCAAAGTGCAAGTAGATAAATAGGTACCACTCCAGTGGGAAGGTAAACGGCGTTTCCATGCACTGCTCTGGTTCGCCAGAAGCAGCTTAGTCATGCTGGCCACATGACCTGGAAGCTGTACGCCGACTCCCTTGACCAATAAAGTAAGATGAGCGCCGCAACCCCAGAGTCGGCCACGACTGGACCTAATGGTCAGGGATCCCTTTACCCTTACCATACGACTTCCCATGGCTCAATGCATTTCCAGTTCATGCTGAGGTGCAAATGTGGTTCCCCCTAACCTCACCCCAGAAACCCTCAAATTTCTTTTAAATGCACAATATTCACGTAATGGTAAATATAGATGGAAACTTGTTGCCTTTTGTGGTTTTCTATGCTTGTTTCAATTTAATTTGCTGTCTGTGCTGACTATCAGCTGCTCTCAGAGATTTCAGGCAGAGGTCTTTCCCAGCCCTGCCTGAGATTCTGGGGATTGAACGTGTGCATACAAAGCAAACACTCTACCATTGAGAGCACACCAGTTTGAGAACACACCACTGCCTGAACATCAGATCTGGTCAATTTCTTCCCCCAAATGCATTGTTCTCCCTGAGCACATTTCAGTCAAGATCCTGGATGGGAAGGCAGGGGGAGTTTGCCCAACATGGTATCAAGTTAAAAGTAAAGAGTTATTCACAGCGGTTCCCTTTCACATTCCTGTGCTTTGAACTGTGTTTATAGCAAATACGTGATCTGCATTATATATGTCTATTTGAAGACTTCTTCTAAACAGGAGACTCTAAACAATACACCTTTATATGCCAAGAAGTGCTTTTCAAGAGAGGAAAACAGTGCACCCCACCTACCCACTGGAGACTTTGATGTTAAATCTCTCTGATTCTCTTCTGAGGAGCTGAACGTCTCCTTAAACCTTCTAATGAACATAACACAAGAGAATATCAAAGTGTGAAAATGACAAAGATACAAATGTCTGGAAAGTATGTTAAAATACATCATTTCTGCTAGCTTGACAGAGCCTGACACGAATATGCCAGATAATAAGATCAGCGTGGTAGCTATTAATATTTACACAGAGAGTTGGATGGTGCACTGCACAAACCTGATGTCCTTCAAACCAATTAACCTGTTTTCTTCATTGTTTCTCGTCTACCACTCTCAGTCTTCATCGTCACTTTTCCTTATTGAGTCTTCATTTGCCATTGTGTTAGCTATATGGACCCTCGTTATATTTAAGAGAGTGAAGTAACAATAGCAAATTCCATTTAAGAGGCTTAGATAGAGCAACTCTTGACTGTTTGGGGGGGGGGGACAACAATATCTTAGCAATAAGGTCTCATTCTGCATGAATAAACTTCCCCACTCTGGAATAGCACAGTGCTGACAAGAACTGATGGAAATTGTAGTCCATAAGATGTGGAGGACCCCAGGCTGAAGAAGGCTGATTTTGAACCACACTTGTTAAGCTTTTGATCAAGTCATAATCACATCTGAGAAAGTGATTCCTTTGCAGACAGACAGCACATGGGGAGAGATGGGAACTCCTAGTAATGACATCTCCTTGTTTAGAGGTTCTGTTCTGCTTTGGTGAGATAGGTTGATTTCTCAGCAGTTCATCTTATGGTAGATTAGTACCTAAACCCCTCAAAAGCAAGGCTTTTTTTAAAGCCAGAACTCAGTTCTGGCACCTCTCAGGTGGGCGCCATTGCCATTATAAGAGAACAAGGGAGTTCGGGCACCTCTTTTTCAAGAAAAATAAGGTAAAAAAAAGGTAAAGGTACCCCTGCCCGTACGGGCCAGTCTTGCCAGACTCTAGGGTTGTGCGCTCATCTCACTCTATAGGCCGGGACCCAGCGCTGTCCGCAGACACTTCCGGGTCACATGGTCAGCGTGACAAGCTGCATCTGGCGAGCCAGCGCAGCACACGGAACGCCGTTTACCTTCCCGCTGGTAAGCGGTCCCTATTTATCTACTTGCACCCGAAGGTGCTTTCGAACTGCTAGGTTGGCAGGCGCTGGGACCGAATGACAGGAGCGCACCCCGCCGCAGGGATTCGAACCGCCGACCTTTCGATCAGCAAGTCCTAGGCACTGAGGCTTTAACCCACAGCGCCACCCGTGTCCCTTCAAGAAAAATAGCACTGCCCAAAAGTAAAGGTAAAGGTAAAGGTACCCCTGCCCTTACGGGCCAGTCTTGACAGACTCTGGGGTTGTGCGCCCATCTCACTTAAGAGGCCAGGGGCCAGCGCTGTCCGGAGACACTTCCGGGTCACGTGGCCAGCGTGACAAAGCTGCATCTGGCGAGCCAGTGCAGCACACGGAAACGCCATTTACCTTCCCGCCAGTAAGCGGTCCCTATTTATCTACTTGCACCCGAGGGTGCTTTCGAACTGCTAGGTTGGCAGGCACTGGGACCGAGCAACGGGAGCGCACCCCGCCGTGGGGATTCGAACCGCCGACCTTTCGATCGGCAAGCCCTAGGCGCTGATGCTTTTACCCACAGCGCCACCCGCGTCCCTTTTACTGCCCAAAAGTATTCCCCCACAAAAAAATAAGTGAGTATGGAGTAGCCCTATCTCACAGAGCTGAACAGATAGTAGAAATGTTATCAATAGCTTATGTGTATCTGTTCCCAAGGAAAGCAAAACCAACAAATCCAATCCTTTTTTTTAAAAAAAGTGTTTTGAATATTATGCTGTGGGCAAAACATTCATGAATCTTTTTGGCTTTGCATCACTTTACCTTGTTTGGGGAAGATCACAATGTGGATAGCTATTGCCAAAAATGTCATCAGTAATGAGTAAATGTAGCTTTCCGCATCCTATCTAGGATGTACCAGAGTGTAGACTTAGGAACATAGGAAATCGCCTTTAGACCATTGGCCCATCCAGCCCAGCGCTATCTACAATGATGGCAGCAGCTCTCCAAGGTTTCGGACATGAGACCTTAGCAGCCTTAACTGGATGCACCATGGATTAGATTTGGTACCCTTTGCATGCAAAACAGGTGCCACTCAGCTATGGCCTCACCTCTATTCCTTTTAAAGCAGAATGTGTTCCATTTACTTGTATCAGAAACAATTCTTCACATCTGCACAGGGACAGTGATGATTGCCTCTTGGATATATGTGCAAACACACACACACACACACACACACACACACACACACACACACACACACCACATCTCTAATGCATATATTTGTATCACATAAACATACACAAAGCTTCTTCTTTTTTTTACAATACCCGCAACCACCAGCACCTCTTTTTTCTTCTGCCCATAGCAGCCATTTTGTGCTGGTGTCCACAGCACTTTTATCAATATATGACTACCAGCACATCATTTTATTCATTTATTTTACCAAAAATCTCTCTCTATGCATATTTGTATCATCCTCCTGAAAGGGAAATATATAATTGATGGTAAAGAGATAGGTTATGCATATCCCTATTGGATGATAGTTAGTACACGGTAAGGTAAAGGGACCCCTAACCATTAGGTCCAGTCGTGGCCGACTCTGGGATTGCGCACTCATCTCGCTTTATTGGCCGAGGGAGCCGGTGTACAGCTTCTGGGTCATGTGGCCAGCATGACTAAGCCACTTCTGGAGAACCAGAGCAGCACACGGAAACACTGTTTACCTTCCCGTCGGAGTGGTACCTATTTATCTACTTGCACTTTGATGTGCTTTCAAACTGCTAGGTGGGCAGGAGCAGGGACCAAGCAACGGGAGCTCGCCCCGTCATGGGCATTCGAAAAGGCGACCTTCTGATCAGCAAGTCCTAGGCTCTGTGGTTTAACCCACAGCACCACCTACGTCCCTTTGTACACGGTACACAAGACTTTTTCTTTCCTTTAAGGCTTTTGTTTCTTTGCTCATATTCAGAAACCATTTTTATTATAATCCCCACCAACACCATTTCTCATTTTTCTTCTGGTTCCCCGCCTTGATCTTCCCAGACACCAAAATGAAAAAGATATTTACTGAGAAAGTGGGGGGGGGGGGAACAACACTGATCTACTTTTGTCCCTTAATCTATGATACCTGCTGATTTGTTTTACACCATCGAGAGCCTTTCTTTGGAATAAATGTAATGAAAACCACCCAAAACAGTGTAAGAAATCATTATTATATATCAACAGGGTACGAGCGTGCAAGCATACTTCCTGAAATGGCAGCCTTGGAATAAAACACACCTACGAAAGTGTCTCTCCCCCCCCCCCCCCCCGGTAGTTGATAAAGCCCTGGAGCCATGTAGCAAATGATCAGCAATACACATGATGGCTAACCTGTCTTGCATAACAGCCCTACCCGGCTCCTTTTGAAGATACTCTGTGCAAGCAAAAGAGCCCCTTTGGGATAACAGGTGAACTATGCATTCTGAAGCAATCATGTTCTTGGAGTATATTGAACCCTCTTGGTGGGTCAAAGAGGCTCCGGCTGACAGCCTTGAGTCAATGTCACAATGGCTGGTTTATGACACTTGCTTAGTGCTTACCATTCCCCGAGCCTACATGTGCAACAGAGATATGCAGGCAGTAAAAAGCCTTTGCAGCTAATGAGACAGCGGCTGCTTTGTGTAGAACACCTCATTCAGGATGTGCCAGGATGTGTTTGCCTTTCAATGCAGACTGATGTTACTTACTTTGTAATAGGAACACAAACACAGCACAAGTAGTACAATTGCCCCCCAAATCCCTATTCTCTCTTTAGCACCCCAGCAGTCTTTTCTTGTCGTTCAGTTCCACGGAGGGGAGACCGATATTGTCACAGCAACATTGCACTGGCATAAAGATGATATTGAAGAACTCCAGTCAAGCCTCCTCACCCCCACGCTCTGCAAATGCCTTTGCTTGCTGGTGGGCACGAGGAAATAAATTGAAGTTGGCATGCTGTATTTTTTATCCTGGGCAAGTTATTTGTATGGTGGAAATTAGATGAAAGCAAATTAGCATGTCTGGGGAAAGTGCAGGTAAATTGATGCGATCTGATGTAGAGCATGGAGTCAGGCAATTTGACAAGGTTTTTCAAGAACCTAGATGGTAAAATGATGATTTCATGTTGTCACTTTTCTCCGCTGCCCCCATTGGGGCTAAATACATTTTAAACCTCTGCTTCAGCTTCTTACATTTCTCTGCAGTCTTTCCTAATAGACACAAACTGGGTTGGGGTTACTCAATAGCACCCGGATCTCCAAGTTAGGTGCTCAATGGCTAGACATGTGGAATGTATATGGCATTTACTGTTTGTGCCATCTTTGCATGCAGTGGTTGATATTCAACTAAATAATTATTATATATGGAACTTACCTTTTCTGCTCCTGCATATGTCCCACAATGTCCCCAAATCTGCTCATTAGTGTTAGGGAAGGCATGTCCAACAGGTAGATCACAATCTACTGGTAGATCACTGGTAGATCACTGGCTCTCCCCAAAGAAGCTCAACCACTTTGGCACCCTAAAGAAACACTCTCCACCCTAAAAAAAGCTCAACTTTGACCTGAACCCCACAAAAGGTGGTAGATCACTGCCAGTTTTTAACTCCATGAGTAGTTCACAGTCTCTTGGGAGTTGGCCACCCCTGTGTTAGGGGAACCCCTAAAACACATTTAGGGTATGTGTGCAGAGAGGAGGGTGGGTAGACTGTTCCATTGCACAAAGAGAAATCCTTGTGCTGACAGAATAGTAACCTTAGCACTATGTTCAGTTCCACCCTCTGTTTCCATATCCCTTTCTGAAAGTTTGTCTGCATGTCACAACATTAAGACCCTAGCACAGGAATAGCCAGTGTCCCCCTGATAACCGTTACAGCACAATCCAAACCCTGTCCTATTGAGTTCAATGGGGCTTACTCCTAGGTGAGTAGGGTTAAAACTGTAGTTGCAGTCTGCCTTTTCCTCAATATCTGCTTAAGTGTAGGACCAATGTACATGCAAGCAGCTATCACCAGCCCACCACAAGTAATCTTGCGTTGACATTGAGAACAGCAGGGAAAACCAGTTTGGTTGGTTTTTCTTTTCTATTTCTTGCTTTTTTTATAGGTGAAGTGTTGAAGCAGGGAAATAAATTCAATTATATTTTTGACAGGCAGAGGAGCCATCATTATTTCCTCATTGCATTGTTCATATAACTACTGAATATCCTGGCTTGTGGCAAGCAGAATGAATCCTTGACCGGGAGATTATCAAATTAGACTCTATACTTTGTTTTTACCGGAAACTTAAACACCATGTTTGACTTTATAACTGGCAAAGCAGGACCCATGAGAGCATGTTTGCTTGAAGAAAGGGAAATGTTTACCCACCTGCGTTCCCTACTTGCATCAAGTTTTCAACTGAAATGATCTAAATCAATGATATAGTACACCTTTTCTGGATTAGGTTAGGTTTATATGGCAGTACTGGAGAGCATTAGCTACATCTGTATTATCAGAAGTAGCAATGCTGCTCTAATGCCTAGGGGCTAGAAGCACGGGTGAGGAATCCATTGTAATATTATGCTGTGAGACTGTAAAATAACTCAGACATTCTAAGGAAGCCAGCAATCTAATACTGGAGGCCTAAGAGAAATGCAACTGGAAAAGTATTGTTTTGAATTTGGGAGCTTAGGAAGTAGGCTGTATGTAAGACCCTTTTAACCGCTGTATCCAACAAGTGTCAAAATATAAGCCAAACTAGTTTCCTGTGTTGAGGTGATAGCCTGGGTGATGGGCCATTAAGAGAAACAAAGGAAAGGGTCTAACAGTTAAGTTCGCAGTTAGTTAGAAGGACAAAAGCTATAGTTGAGAGCTGAGAGTTTTTGGGGCAGTGATATGACCTAGATATCTGGAGAGAGAGTCAGAGCAATGTTTGAGGGCAATGTTTGATGTCTGCTTGAATCCAAGGTGGCAGCTTGTGGCATGTAATCCATTGGTACAGTCAAATGCAACATTCCTTATTTCCCTAGAGTGGGCACAGGCAGGGGGACATCCAGTCAGTGTAACTTCCTGTTTCACTGGTCTGGAGCTTCCTCCCCCCCCCCCCCGCATGTGACCTGGGAGATGGGCGTGGCTTTGTCTGACTCCATAAAAGAGCCGAGTCATGCAGCCATTTTCTCTTTTTTGTCTTGAGTCTTGCTTCACTTGTTTTCTCTCTTGTTCTATCTTTTGCTGCCATGCTGCTCTCCTGCAGCCCCTTCATTCTATTGATGTAATTTTGCTGTCTGCTGGATCTCAGCCAGCAGCACATGAGTTCCATCTCCATATGAGATGAACTCACTATATGTTGGTGTAACTACTAAGAAAAGCCTGCCTTTCAGGGATCATATCGTAAACTGAAATGTGAGTAAACTTTTTGTTACTTTACTCAGAAAGACTCTTGTGTCCCTTTTAAGAGGGATTAAAGGGACACCAGGAAATAAACTTAACTAAGAGATTTAAACGAATCTGCAAACTAGCTTTCAGCTATATTAAGGGGAATCTGCTCTTCGTGAGTGAAGGGTAATACTTATTCAATATATCCTTTCCTACTATCCTTAACATTCCCACACAGCTATGGGAGAAACAAGACCCTTTGGGGGAGTTAATGCTGTGAACCCCTCAATTGCTGGCTCAGGTAGTATCATGAAGACGCCACTGTCTCTGCTTTGCCTCATTCCCAAAGGAAACACAAACCCTGGGTAAACACAAAGCCTAGAACCCCTGGAATCTTTCACCACTTGGAGATGGAAGTGCCATGCAACAGTATTGGTCTAGGAAGTAGAAATTAGGTAGGTGTAAATCAACACCTAGAAATTAGGTAGGTGTAACGTGGGTGGCACTGTGGGTTAAACTACAGAGACTAGGACTTGCCGATCAGAAGGTCGGCGGTTCGAATCCCCGCGACAGGGTGAGCTCCCATTGCTCGGTCCCTGCTCCTGCCAACCTAGCAGTTCGAAGCACGTCAAAGTGCAAGTAGATAAATAGGTACCGCTCTGGCGGGAAGGTAAAAGGCGTTTCCGTGTGCTGCTCTGGTTTGCCAGAAGTTGCTTATGTTACGAAAAAGGAGCAATGCAGATGCGAGCTCCAGATGGCTGGAATGCCAGACAGGATGTTTCTGCTTGTGGCTGTACCGTGGGAACAAAGGGGCAGTCTATTCACTGTGCTGAGCACCGGATGTTAGCTCAGAGTGTCATCTGACCTGTACTGGAAGTACAGGGGAGGAGTTTCTCTCTCTCTGTTGTTGGTGTTAAGAGAGTACAGACACGTTTCTCTGTACTGCTGTGAAGACAGAAATAAAAGACATGTAAATAGATTTCTGTCTGTTTCTTTCCCCTCCCTGAGGGAAGCAGGGAGGAGGGGGAAAAGGTGTGTCCCCCTCACGCTGAGTGGGATCGCCGATAGAAGATCTCGCCTGATCTTGCCGGGAGTCGCAGACCGGGGAGGTCAACAAGGAATTAAGCCGGGTGCCTGGAGAGTGGCCAGTTCCTCTGATAAGGCTTAATTCTTACAGCTTAGTCATGCTGGCCACATGACCCGGAAGCTGTACGCCAGCTCCCTTGGCCAATAAAGCGAGATGAGCGCCGCAACCCCAGAGTCGGTCATGACTGGACTTAATGGTCAGGGGTCCCTTTACCTTTACCTTTAAATCAACAAATTGTTCGTCCCTACTGTGTGCCTGACAAACCCCTCCTGTGGCATTAGACCTTATCCAATCATCATAGCTGTTCTCAGGAAGAACTTTATTCCAGGTCACAGAAATCAGATGAGCACAGCTTGGCACAAACACCTCAATAATCTGAAGCTTTACATGGCAAACCTCTGGTACGTGTAACACGTTGTGATAATCAGAAATCTGTCCACTTTTTCCCTCTCTGAGGTAGACATGCTAGGTTGTATTGTAGTAGTATCTGTAATATATTACAATTAGGTGCATCTTACTTGATTCCTGGCTCTTGAGAATGGACTTTCTGAGGCCCAAACCTCATGAGTGCTTATGCCCCCTGAATTGACAATAAACATTGTAATATCGACATAGGATATTAGCACAATGCCTTCATTCGAGACTTGAATATCCAATAGTCTGGTGTTTGAACCGCATCAGAGAATTCAGTCCTAGGTACTCAAAATCAAGTTGCTGGTTTTGTCACCTACTGAGTCAGCTTTAGATGTAGAAGTTATCTGGAAGCTACTTCAAGGACTGGTATGAGAGAGCCCTGATTTGCATTATTTCTTGCTCAGCATTTTAAGTCATTGCTTATTCCATAGATGTTAATAAGACTGCTCAGAGCCTCCGTCTGCATGAGTAAGAGTGACAGATGCAAGCTCTTAGTTCAATCACTTCCCTTGGTTGTTAAATGGAAGTTTTTAAAATATTAATACTTAAAAGATGGGGGAGAAAGTCTTTGAAAAGGAAACTTGAGAAGCACTTCAACGAAAGCAAAACAAGAACGGAGAGGGGGAAATGGTGACATGTAAAGACTCCTTAATTGAATTTTTATCTGAAAATCCATTCAGCCATTTTTGGCAGCATGTATATTCTTGATAATATACCACTTTTACTCTTGGCTGGACTCATAATATCACACCTGGAGAAAGACAAAGGAAATGCCCCCCCCCTTTTTTTTAGTTTCTTATTAACAGAAGCAGCCCTCCCATCAGGCAAAGTGAAGTTGGTGCTTCTTCCTCAGCCGTTCCCCTACTTCCCATAAACTAGCCTGCTCCTTCAGCTGCATAGGAAGATGTTACACCATACCAGGTTTCTATGTATGGAATGAGGAAAGAACACCTATTGCCCTTCAGTTTGGTTGGGCAAATATCTTTGACTGGTCCTGTTTCTTAAGGTTGGCAAACTTGTGTGTGTAGACTTGCAAACTCATCCATGAGCCAAAACATTTGAAAACAATGTTACTCCTTTCAACACTCAGCTTACATTTGAGGAGGGTAGGGTCACAGGGAGGAAGGCTGATATTGGCCTGTTTTCATTTGGCGAGCCCTTGTCCACATGCTTTTAAATTTTCATCTGGGTGCAAATATATGTGACTTTCCATTTCCAGTCCCCAAACCAATAGGTCGTATGTTGAGGGATGACAGGAAGAGGACCTCTCTTTTCACAAACAGAGTCCCACCGAGAGGTCATGGGTGGACACAGAGTTGGCTGTTGTGTTGCTGGCATTCTGAAATATGATAACTGTATTTTGGTGCTCTGAGTCACTTGTCTCACATTCTCAATGCTGACTGCTATGCCTTGCTTAAGGACTTGGTAATAACTGTGATCACAAGCTCTTGCATAATTCAGCCGGTTGTGGACATTAATATGGATGTGATTCAGATATACATTAGATGGTTTAGAGAGTTTTGGTTTTTTAATGTATAACATGATGCACAATTAAGCAAATTGTGGATAATAATATGGATGCAGTGTGGAACTCTTATTTCAATCTGCATGCCAAATATTTCAGTTCTTCTTATGTGATGAGTCATGAGCATGCAATGTAATATCGGAAAGGGGGGTAAAGGAAAAAAAATATTATCCATCCTGAGATGTATAACTGGATTTTATGCTCTGCTACAAGATAAAATATTGGAGAGGTTTAAGTGCTAAGGGCCTCTCTTCAATGTCAACTTCGTTGGACTGGTCATATTGTTCAGATGCCTGATTATCATCTTCCAAAGCAACTACTCTATTCCCAACTTAAGAATGGAAAGCATAATGCTGGTGGAAAACAAAAGAGGTTTAAAGATGCCCTCAAGGCAAATCTTATAAATGTAGTACAACCAATAGGTAGGAAACACTGGTCTGTGAGCACTCCGATTGGAAAATAGCCTCTACCAAAGGTGTTATGGACTTTGAAGAAGCATGAACTCAGGACAAAAGGGAGAAACAAGCTAAGAAAAAGGCATGTTTGATAATCCTCACCGTGACCAAATTCCCTGCTTTGGCATTGTCAGTGGCGGAATCCAGATTGCCCACGTTCTCAAACAGATAAAATCAGAGATTTATACTTTTTTGTCATTTAATTATGTTAATGGAGTTGTGGCTCAGTATTAAAGTATGTGCTTCCTAATGAATTTATAGCTTAGATCAAAGAATCTCAGGATTGAGAAAGACTTCTGTTCAAAACTTTGGAGAGCTTCTGCAGATCAGGGGATACCATATTTGGTTAGATGGACCAATGCTTTGACTGTGTCGCTGTGGTCTAAACCACTGAGCCTCTTGGGCTTGCCGATTGGAAGGTTGGCAGTTCAAATCCCCACAGCAGGGTGAGCTCCCATTGCTCTGCCTCAGCTTCTGCCAACCTAGCAGTTCAAAAGCATACTGGTGCAAGTGGATAATAGGTAATAATAATAATAATAATAATAATAATAATAATAATAATAATAATAATAATTTATTATTTATACCCCGCCCATCTGGCTGGGCCTCCCCAGCCACTCTGGGCGGCTTCCATAAAAACCAAAAATACAATAAAATCACACGTTAAAAACTTCCCTGAACAGGGCTGCCTTAAGATGTCTTCTGAATGTCAGGTAGTTGTTTATCGCTTTGACATCTGCTGGAAGGGCGTTCCACAGGGTGGGCGCCACTACCGAAAAGGCCCTCTGCCTGGTTCCCTGTAGCTTTGCTTCTCGCAATGAGGGAACTGCCAGAAGGCCCTCGGCGCTGGACCTCAGCGTCCGGGCAGAATGATGGGGGTGGAGACGCTCCTTTAGGTATACTGGACCGACGCCGTTTAGGGCTTTAAAGGTCAGCACCAACACTTTGAATTGTGCTCGGAAACGTACTGGGAGCCAATGTAGGTCTTTCAAGACCGGTGTTATATGGTCTCGGCGGCCGCCCCCAGTCACCAGTCTAGCTGCCGCATTCTGGATTAGTTGGAATTTCCGAGTCACCTTCAAAGGTAGCCCCACATAGAGTGCATTGCAGTAGTCCAAGCGGGAGATAACCAGAGCATGCACCACTCTGGCGAGACAGTCCGCAGGCAGATAGGGTCTCAGCCTACGTACCAGATGGAGCTGGTAAACAGCTGCCCTGGACACAGATTTGACCTGTGCCTCCATGGACAGCTGTGAGTCCAAAATGACTCCCAGGCTGCGCACCTGGTCCTTCAGGGGCACAGTTACCCCATTCAGGACCAGGGAATCCTCCACACCTGCCTGCCTCCTGTCCCCCAAAAACAGTACTTCTGTCTTGTCAGGATTCAACCTCAATCTGTTAGCTGCCATCCATCCTCCAACCGCCTCCAGACACTCACGCAGGACCTTCACCGCCTTCACTGGTTCTGATTTAAAAGAGAGGTAGAGCTGGGTATCATCGGCATACTGATGAACACCCAGCCCAAACCTCCTGATGATCTCTCCCAGCGGCTGCATGTAAATGTTGAAAAGCATGGGGGAGAGGACAGAACCCTGGGGCACCCCACAAGTGAGAGCCCAGGGGTCTGAACACTCATCCCCCACCAGCACTTTCTGAACACGGCCCAGGAGGAAGGAGCGGAACCACTGTATGACAGTGCCCCCAGCTCCCAGCCCCCCAAGACGGTCCAGAAGGATGCTATGGTCGATGGTATCAAACGCCGCTGAGAGATCCAGCAGAACTAGGAAACAGCTCTCACCTTTGTCCCTAGCCCGCCGGAGATCATCAACCAGTGCGACCAAGGCAGTTTCAGTCCCATGATGAGGCCTGAATCCCGGTTGGAAGGGATCCAAATGGTCCGCTTCTTCCAGGCGTGCCTGGAGTTGTTCGGCAACCGCTCGCTCAATCACCTTGCCCAGGAATGGAAGATTTGAGACTGGGCGATAATTGGCCATCGTGGCCGCATCTAAAGATGGTTTTTTAAGAAGCGGTTTAATAACCGCCTCTTTCAGCGGGTCTGGGAAGGCTCCCTCACGGAGGGAAGCATTCACCACCCCACGAAGCCCATCGCCCAGTCCTTCCCGGCTAGCTTTTATAAGCCAGGATGGGCAAGGATCCAGGAGACAGGTGGTTGGTTTCACTCGTCCAAGCAGCCTGTCCACATCCTCGGCGGTAACAGATTGGAATTGATCCCACTCAACTTGACTAGACAGAACTCTAGCACTCTCCCGCCCCGGCCCTGCTCCCACGGTGGAGTCTACTTCTTCCCGAATCTGAGCGATTTTATCTGCAAAAAACTTTGCAAAATCATTGCAGGAGAACATGTGGCCCGTACTGGGCCCCGATGTTGCAGGTGGTTCCGCTAAATTTTGAACCACCTGAAAAAGTCTCCTGCTGCTGTTTTCTGCAGATGCAATAGAGGCGGTGAAGAAATTCTTCTTCGCCGTCGCTATCGCCACTTGGTAGGCTCGACGTTGAGCTCTAACCTGTGTCCGGTCAGATTCGGAATGAGTTATCCGCCACCGGCGCTCTAGCCGTCTCAACGATTGTTTCATTGCCCTCAGATCCGTGGAAAACCACGGGGCTGTCCGGGCTCCATGCAATCGGAGAGGGCGCTTCGGAGCCAAACAGTCAATAGCCCTGGTTAACTCCACATTCCAGGTACCACTGTGACAGGAAGGTAAATGACATTTTCTTGTGCTCTGGCACCCATCATGGTCCTCAGTGCACCAGAAGCAGTTTAGTCATGCCGGAAAACTGTCTGTGGATAAATGCTGGCTCCCTCGGCCTGAGAAGTGAGATGAGTGCCACACTCCATAGTGGCCTTTGACTGGACTTAACCAACCAACTAGTTTCTTTTATGTTTAGTACCTGCTTTTGTTTTTGGCTGGGTAACCACACGTGTGGCATCTGTTATTCCCCGTTCAGAGATGCATATGTATTCAAGAAGTCTGTTTCGAAACACAATAGGCCTCATGGCTAGTTTGGGGAGCTTATACATTTTAGCTGATAGCAGAAAAGAAATCAAATCAGCTTGCTTAGTTATAATTAATTATTTAACTAGGCTCATCAATGTTCTTGGTGCTCTGTAGATTAAATAAAACAAACACTTGGTAAGAGCTATTGAAGGAAAAAAATCAATTCCATTAAAAATGCATGCAATGCAGAAATGCTGTGTGTCTTAGCTTTTCCTCAATGATCGTCAGGTATGGTCTGAAAAAAAGTGGATTGCAACCTCCCCTCTTATATGTCTTTTTTAAAAGAAACAAAGAAACCTGCTATTCTGTTTTCAGGATTCTACCTCTCTGTAATGCAATCATCCTCTTTTAAGTAGTTTTGCATCAATTTTATGTAATTGTCTACTGTTTCTCCCTCTAATGTTTTTAGGGTTATGTTTTAAGGAGCCTTAAATAACAATAAAAAAGAAAAAAATCAAATCTCATGAATGAAACTGATGAATTCAAAGACCTATACAAAGACGTACCGTTGTGGGATGGTAGCGAGCAAAATAAGTCTGGATTTGAGAACATCAGTATCTGTTCATAAAATATGTCCACAAAAATTGAAATCATGATGTCTTACTTTTATGTTGCAACTAAACTAAAAAAAAAAAAAAAATCTTTGAAAAAATATTATTATTATTTGCATTTGTGATTTCTAATTTGCTTTGCTAAATTTGATTTCAGCAATTTCAAATGAAGCAAATCATTTACATCACTATTAGTTCAAAAAATGAATAGCACTATTACTTCCAAAAATGAATAGGTAAAATGGTTAAATTCAGCCAGTTTCCTGAAGCTCTGCACATTATTATATATTATTTTATTTTTATATACTATATAATAATAACTGAGATTGTTTCAGGATACTTAGTGGAGATTTTTAAAGTGAAATTTAAAACTTAATGACAGCAACTGAGTCTTTTATATATCTCATGTGTTTCTTTTATATATATATTTGTTTGTTTGGATGCCCATCCTTCACCCGTAGTCCTATAATGGATTACACATACAGTGGTACCTCAAGTTACAAATGCCTCAGGTTACAAACGCTTCAGGTTACAAACTCCGCTAACCTGGAAGAGGTACCTTGAGTTGAGAACTTTGCCCCAGGATGAGAACAGAAATCATGTGCTGGCAGTGCAGCGGCAGCAAGAGGCCCCATTAGCGAAAGCACGGCTCTAGTTAAGAACAGTTTCAGGTGAAGAACAGACCTCCGGAACAAATTAAGTTCGTAACTAGAGGTACCACTGTATATTATAAATAAAAATGAAATATTACACAATATTGGCATTGCATAAAACCATTTACAATCCTCCATTCATATTTGTCTATCTAGCTCAGTCATGACAACAGTAACTGACAGTGGTTCTTGTTAATCTGTGGGTGAACATATCAGACGACACAGCGATTCTTCAAACAGCTCTTGTTTATTCACAGGCCAGGACAGAACTGAACTGAAGGGTTCAGTCAGCCTGCTTATATAGAGCTCCAGTACAATGTAACTGTAACAATTTTCTAAAACTATCCAATCACTGAACGTCACTTTTGATCCCTTATTTGCATAACTATCTACAGTATCCCCCTGCTGGCTCAGGGTGAGAACTTCAGTATATAACAGTTCTCTACTGGAGGTTTTTTCCAGCCTTACCTTAAGGGGCCAGGGATTGAACCCAGGATCTTTTGCTTCAAAAGCAAATGCTCAACCACCGAGCTACAGCCCTTCCCCATCAAATAAGGCCCAGTTAAGAGCATATCAGAATTGTGGCACATTTGGATCTGGGCATGTGTGGGAAGGAAGCTGAGAATAGAAAACAGGAATTGAAATTCACCACACTCATTCTGTCAATGAAAAATAGAAGCATAAGGGCAGGAATCTGTTCACTTTGTTCTCTAATGTTTACAGCAATTTTCTAATTGTCACATCCTGCTGGATGTATGACTTGGCATTACTAGGAACCCAGAACTGAGATCCATAGCCAGGATTTTGCTCCAAGCTTAGAGGAAACATAAATGCAGGTCCTTTATTTGAAGGTCCTTCTCAGCCATTGTGAAACGAGCAAGCTTTCAAACAGGATCTCCACTACACTGTATAAATTTGGCTCAGTAATATTGTAGTCAGTAGCTACAATCCACTTTTCCCCCTTCCTCGTTAAATCAAAGAGAGTATTAAATTAATCCCTTTGATCTGAGAACTGCCTTTTCACTCGCTGCTAACATGTTAATTCTGGGAAAGGCTTATTTTTCAGTCCATGGAGCTTGAGATGACCTTTTCCAGCACTAACTGGAATTAAGCATATTAACACCAACAGAAATGTTGCAGTCCCAAGACTCTTGATGGAGTAATTTTCCCAGTTCACTGACAGTTGATCATCATCAAGCCTATTCCTAAGAGTACCCCAAAAGTTCTATCCCACTGAACAGGGGATTTTTAAATAATGTTTGAGATGTTTATACAGGGCCACAACTGCTAATAAAGCCTGTGCATTTTCAGCTCATGAAAAATAAGGGCGAGGTAAACAGAAAGCACAGCTTTTATTGATACAGCTTTCTGCATCTAAGCCGCTAGCCAGGAAGTAGTAGAACTACTTTGAGGAGAGATGTATTAACCCAAGCCCCATCTACTATACTTGTCATGAGACAAAGGTCTTTGAGAGCAGAAGCAGTAAAGTGTAGAAAGTGTTGAAAAATGCTGAAAAGTGCAGACTCATTCAGCTAGCTGACTCACCCTGACTCATCCTCTAGACTAGATCAGGCATAGGCAAACTCGGCCCTCCAGATGTTTTGGGACTACAAATCCCATCATCCCTAGCTAACAGGACCAGAGGTCAGGGATGATGGGAACTGTAGTCCCAAAAACATCTAGAGGGCCGAGTTTGCCTGTGCCTGCTCTAGATGACTCATTCCTTGTGCAAATATTGTATCTTTTACAGGAAGACACACGGAGCCAGAAAGAATAAATACAAATGGGCTCAGTGTGTGCTCTTTTTTTACCTTGCTCTCCTACATTATGTGTTTGCAAAGAAGTATGTTTTGCCTCTGTGAAGTTTTATTCATTTACTGTGAAGACGCTGCATTTTGACTTCGCTGCGTGGAAATACTTCAGAGATGACTGCTGGCAAATTCCACGAAGAGAGCCACCTCTTCCTTCCCACACTTCTATTTGCAACTTTGCTGTTGATCAGTTTTCTATTCCTCATAGAATCAAATTTAGCAATGTGGACATCAGCTCCAAGTCTTCACACTAAGCAATTTTGAGCCAGAAAATGATGAGGGTTTGAATAAATTAACATGCATATTTTCTCTCTCACACACATCTATCTATCTATCTATCATCTATCTATCTATCTATCTATCATCTATCTATCTATCTATCTATCTATCTATCATCTATCTATCTATCTATCTATCTATCTATCTATCTATCTATCTATCATCATCTATCTATCTAACTAACTATCTGGTAGGTAAGGTAAGATAAAGGACCCCTGGAGGGTTAAGTTCAGTGAAAGGGGACTATGGGTTTTGTCTTTCATCTCGCTTCAGGCCAAAGGAGCCGGTGTTTGTCCACAGACAGCTTTATACCTGTACTGAGTATATAAATAAGCTCTCTGAGAAGCAATCTAGGAATCACACAGAGATATGGGAGAGTGGTGCACAATCCTACCCCATGTCATTTTTCTGCTCAAAATACTCATCCCAATCCATCAAATCTGGTATGCACAGCCCTAATATAGCCATGTTTTGACTGCTGTTCTGAAACCATCTTTCTTCCCATCAGATGCAGTGCACTGAGCAACTGCCATGCAATCACTAATATCTATTTCGTCATTGCCCTCCTCCACTTTAAGTTGTCCCTGTACTGGAAATATTTCATTAGACGCATTAAGTTCAAGCAAAAAGGTCACCAAAAAACTTTTGCCAGGATCACTCACATTTTGGATACTTGTCAGGATTTGCCCCGATGCAGAGGTAACATTTCAAAATGTATGTCAGTGTATCCTGATCCCACACTTATCTTAGTTAAGCTTAGCTGTGCACTGAGCTGCGTGGGTTTCGGGGTGGTGGCAAGAAAAGAGATAAAGGTAAAACTAGTACAACGCTGTACTGTTTTAACACTGATTGGGAGCCGCCCAGAGTGGCTGGGGAAACTCAGCCAGATGGGCGGGGTATAAATAATAAATTATTATTATTATTATTATAGTACAAATATATGTACAAAACTAGTTCAAATATATGTTGAAAGTGTAAGGAAAAGGAGGGGACATTTTATCATATGTGGTGGGATTGTAAGGTAATTAAATTTTTTTGGGAAATGATATACAATGAATTGAAGAAAATGTTCCATTTAACATTTGTTAAAAAACCTGAGGCATTTTTGCTGGGGATTGTAGGGAAAGACCTGCCAAAAAAGTTGAAAAACATCTTCATGTATGCGACAACGGCCGCGAGAGTTCTGGTAGCACAAGGATGGAAGACTGAAGAAACCCCAGCTAAAGAATCATGGCAAGAAAAATTGATGGACTATGCAGAACTGGCAAAACTGACATACAAGCTACGGGATAAGGATAACTGTGACTTTAAGGATGAATGGGAACCATTTACAAAGTATCTGAAGATGCAACAAAGTGAACTGGACTCCTTGGCAGGTTTTGAATAAACATTCACAAACTTTTTATTGATAATAATCAGCTAAATAGTTTGAGGATCTATACAACTTTGTAACATGCAGAAAACAGCATTCTTAGAGAAACCAAAGACTGGAACTGAGGGAAGTTGGGGTGTGGGTGGGTGGGTTTTTTGTGGGGGGGGAGGGAGGAAAAATGGGGGGGAAACAAGGATGATATGTTTTTGGATAATATGTCTTGTTATAATTTTGAATAAAAGGGGGGGGAGAAAAGAGATAAAGGTAAAATGCCATATACAAGTCCCAATGCTTATTTATTTCTGGTTTAACCTTAATCTTGAAATCGTCTCTGTTTGCGAAAACCTTGTGTCACCCACTTAATTCTGATTATGTAATTTAACTCTTCTGAAATTTCATCTGCACTTCTTGGCTTATATTTAGAAATATGATTAACCCACACATTCTACTTCTATTTCAAAACAAAAACTATAGAAACAATAAGATCCTCATGCAGAATCCCCCCAAAAAGGCTTGATTTATTTCTGCAGTTCTTTTATATGAGAAATCAATACAAAACATTCTGTTTTGTAGTTGCTTTGCAAGCTAAAATTGCATTATATAGGTTTATACATCAGGGAAACAGGAAAGAGCAATAAAGAGAAACTTAGGACCCAAGTTATATCATTTTGTGTTGTGATATTACTGGAATGGAGAGACATGCGTTGAATTAATAAATGAGATGTATGTGCCTTAATAAATCTATTTCAGTATTCAGAAAGATGCTACAGTAGGTTCATATGCTATTATTAGAAGTGGGGGCGGGGACAGCTTTCTATATTATTGTTTTTTTGAAAACATCTGTACATAATGTAGCTTTAATAAATATACAGGTATTTTCAACCCCCTTCCCATTTTGTTTGCCAGGAACAGCAATTAATCTTCTCTATACTTATTGAAGTCAGTATATTCTGCTTCTCTTGCATAATAGGTTCTTTCACTTTTTGCAGCACATGCGGGAGATAGCAATATGTATGGAACAGAAGCAATAAGGGAGTGATTTTGGTCTCTGTTGTGCTTTATTCTCAAAAGGAAGCACACTCAGTGAATGCTTGGAACCCCTGGAATCTCGTGCTGCTCATGTGAAGACATCTGAAGGCAGCCCTCTTTAGGGAAGCTTTTAATGTTTGACGAACTATTGTATTTTAATATTTTGTTGGAAATCGCCCAGAGTGGCTGGGGAAACCCAGCCAGATGGATGGGGCATAAATAAATTATTATTATTATTATTATTATTATTATTATTATTATTAGGGTGGTATGTAGCACTGTCGTCATTTTCATTCCTACATCAGATCATTCGATGCTGCATGCAATTAAAATTAAGACAAATATTCCATGCAGATTTAGGGTCCAATCTTAATCCAGCCAACTGCCGAGAGGGATTTAAGGCACTGGTTTGGTCACCACTGCACCTGTGGCCCTGCCAGGCATGCTATCCGGAGCAGAAGGTAGGGGGGCAGACAGCTCATCATTACGGAGTGATTGAATGCAGATCATGCCTGATGTCATCACCATAGCTGTCAACTTTCAGATTTGAAAATAAGGGATCAGCAGCCTCGAAAATAAGGGAACAGCAGCTTCACCTGTCCCCAGTCTACAGGATATCTAACAATCTGGGATAGCAGCAGAAAGCAGCGGGAAACGGTGCTGGAATAAGGGAATTTCCTGCAAAAAAAGTGGAAGGTTGATAGCTATGGTCATCACATGATGGCATTGGGATGGCTCAGGATCCAATCCCCCTTTCTGCCCCCCATTTTGGGACTTTCCAGTGCCCCATATTGAGGCTTTCCGCTGGTTGTCACTAGTGTAGAACCTGCTGGATCAATTCTGCCTACTTGCAGGCTGACAGAAGGAAAAGATCCACACCTCTGAAGGTGCTAACATCACTGCACAGTCAGAGACCGGCAGAAATGGGTGGAGGGGCATCACTTCCCAATAATAATAGCCAGGTGCAAAAGAGGTTCAGGTTGCTCTGCCACTATCTGCCACTATCATAAGAAAGAAATATCAGCTACTAAATAAAATCAGAGAGGGAAGGGAATAAAGAGGGGAATGTTCCCTGCACAGTCAGGGGAAAAACAATGCTCTCCAGGGTAAAGACTGCGGAGAGAATAACTGGGTGCACTCTTCCCACCTTGGATGAAATCTATGCTTCCAGGTGCTATAAGAAAGCTGCAGAGATAGCGCAGTATTGTGCACACCCCGAAAATGATCTCTTTCAGCTTCTGCCTTCTGGGAGAAGGTACAGGGTTATAAAGACTAGGACTAGCCGCCTGAGAAACAGTTTCTATCCAAATGTGATTTTGGTTTCAAACGCAGTGTAAGGAATCTCTATGGGAGTATATTGTATTTAAAAAATGGGGTATCAGAGTTTTTAGGGGGATAACCAGGTTGGGATAGCTGGGATAGCAGGCTTGTTGGTTTTGAATGTCTTATGTATGGGACAATGACAATAAAGATTATTGTATCGTATCGTATCGTATCACATCATATATCGTATCGTATTCCCTAGAAGGATTAGTAAGTGTGGGCAATTTTTATAGCATGCCGCTGTTAGTCAGTACCACACAGAGCACCAGAGCTTCTACAATGTAAATCTCCATAAACGTCCTCCATATACTTGATGGTCATGGTTAGAGTAGATGAAGATCTCCATATGATGGCCGTAAGCAGTCATTTCTAGATATTGCTATGATGTAGGCATATTTTGTTTGAGGACTCTTCTGTCAGATTTGACTCCAAGTCCTAAAGTTCATGACAACATAAAGGTGATGAAATGTGTTGAAACTTTAATGGAAGTGGCACACTTTTAAAAAATTAATTTTCAGCTGAATGTTGCAGAGGTACGTATACTCTTCTTTTTGTGTTAGTTATAAATTGAGCCCACAAAGATAGACAAAAATAGAAATTAAAAAAATCCAGGGTGACTTTTATGACCCTGGCAAATTTTAAGTCACGTGTCTCATATTCACACAACAATGTGTTTCATCATAAGGAGAGCTTTAAAAAGTGTTCAAAACCAATTCCAGCATGCCACTGTATTCAACTCGGGGGCATTTACTACAATGACACTAATTTTTAACTTTGTGGTTTCCCTGCAAATGTCACAGGAAAAAAAAAACAAAAACAACAATAATAGGCAGAGTTTTTAATCATCTTAACATGCTAATCAAGCCACAAGAATTGTGGAAAGATCATTTGTGGCAACATTTGTTGTTCTGTTGAAATCTTTTGGGAAGAGATTTAATGTCTTTCTATATATCATTAAATCGATCCAGGACACAAAATGCCATATACATCTCATTTCAAAGCAAACATTCCCTTCAGCACTTACTGGACCAGTGGTTTATATGGTGTTCTTGTTTTTAATCCCATGAGAAAAGGCCAATACATAGTGGGATAATGATTTTGACCGTCAATACACAGATGATCCTGCCCAATAAATCCAAATTCAGAAACAATTACCTAAATTACATTGAGACCATTTCACAAGCATCTTCTTTTGTTTCCTATTAGCAGGTTCATCAAAATCCTTAATCCA
This sequence comes from Podarcis muralis, assembly GCF_964188315.1. Taxonomy (NCBI): domain Eukaryota; kingdom Metazoa; phylum Chordata; class Lepidosauria; order Squamata; family Lacertidae; genus Podarcis; species Podarcis muralis. Next base: position 87,877,782 of record NC_135658.1, read on the forward strand.
GTACTTCATTTGTTTATTGGACGTCATATGCAAAGGAAGGCAGATCATTATGTTCCTACCTGCTGTTCAATGAGAAACTCAAAACTAGGTTTTCATAATTATGTACTTTTAAACTCTCTTTAAGAACAGTGTTAAAATTATCTAAAATCCTTAAACATGTCATTTATGTCTTTTTAAATTTGCCCATAACTTATTACCCATTTCCCCTGAAGCTACAGTGGCATAAAAAACCCAACAACAACCTGGGTTAAGATTCTTCCCTCACATGCGCGCGCGCGCGCGCACACACACACACACACACACACTTTTTCAGAGAGTTGTTTTTCTGATTGCCATGGTGACTGTGAACTCTTGAATAAAATTCTTATTTCCTTCTGGAAGCATGTGCACATAGTTCACTTGATAAGCATGATGAGTTAAGGAAAGTAATAAAGGTAGGTCATTTGCCAAAACAATTGGACTGAACTCCAGGAAATTTCACTGAGATGCAAACATAGTCCTTCAGTCCTCAAAATAGTATTAAGAAGACAACTAGCTAGTTCTACTTGTTTTCCTAAATGTTGGTACTTCCATGTACCAACATGGAAAGTTGCTATGCAGGGTGATGATGAACTAAGATAAAAGTCTGTTTCATATTTTACATTTTGCCCAGGAAATTGCAGGTCTGGTATTTATACAGTGTTGCATCCATTGGTTCCACAGATGGAAGATTACTTCACCTTCATTTTGTCTGGAGTAAATGTTGAGGGAACACAGTGATCAGCAGGTGAGAGGAGTGCAGTGAGGAGTTCGATTACACAAGCAGAAATTTGTTACACAAGTGGAATGATGGTGCTGGGGGGGACCCTAGTTAATTCTTTAATTTGCTTGGAGGTGATGATGGGCTGGATGTAAATTGAAGATAAATTGTGAAAATATAGAGGTGTTATGTGAGCCCCCCTCTGAAGTCCAGAAGGTGAGGAGATGCCTATATTGTATTGAGTTCCACTCCCCTAGAAGAAACAGGTCCATTGCTTGAGATGCTCCTGGAATCAACACTGTCAGGTGGCCTCAGTGAATAAAAGTGCCAGTCTCTAGCTATGGCTGGTTCACCAGTAGGGATAGGCAATATGTGGTTTTCAACATTGTGATATATTGCCAGCTAAACATCACAAGATACCGATATATCACAATGTCTGAAATAAGGATGGAACTAGGTAGAGGCGAACAGGGTAATGCTGGCAACTGCTAATACTTAGGGGTCTAAAACTGATAAATTATTATTATTATTATTATTATTATTATTATTATTATCATCATCATCATCATCATCATCATCTATACCCCGTGCATCTGGCTGGGTTTCCCCAGTTACTCTGGGCAGCTCCCAACAGAATATGAATAAGAATAAGAATAAGAATAAGCGATAAAACATCAAACATTAAAAACTACCCTAAACAGGGCTGCCTTCAGATGTCTTATAAAAGTCAGTTGTTTATTTCCTTAACATCTGGTGAGAGGGCGTTCCACAGGGCGGGTGCCCCTACTGAGAGGGCCCTCCACCTGGTTCCCTGTAGCTTTACTTAGCTTTAACATACTGTTACAACTGCTTTTTTGGTACAGATTTTTAAATTAGCACATTTTCTCTCAAAGTAAAGCTGCAGAAGTAATTAGTAGCCTAGATATCAAATACAAGGTGAGAAAATGTTCCCTAAAAATTGAATTACAAAGAAATGAATTACATTGAAAATTGAATTACATTACATTAGACACACACAGAAACTCAAACACAAACACTTTGCCATCATTTTAATGGCAAAAGCCTCCTCAACAAGTGGCCTGTTTCACAATTCCATCTAAGTACCGGGTCCCCCCCCCTCCCTGGCCCCAGGCCCTGCATTGATTCAAACCACAGGGCCGATAAGATAGTAATTTATACTTTTAACCCAGCTCAAATGATAAACTCCACAACCTGAGGCTACTTGAATTTCTGTGTGATATCTGTGTCAACCATAATAACCATCTAACTGGATCAAAATGAAAGGCCCATCTCTTAGAATGTTTAAAACAGAAATCTAGCACAATTGATAAGAGCTTTGATCACAACTAGACGTTTGGGAATAATAATGGCCAAGATAAGGGTGGTTAGGATTGCCTCTTTTTGAAATCATGTTATCGTTATGTCAAATGTGTGAAACCAAAAGCAGAAGTATCATATCTGAATGAGAGATAAATGTGTTTGATACTATGGGTTTTCGTAGCATGAGTTTTAGTAAGGGAAAACAAAGGACGGTGCTCAGATGCATTTTTAATGTTATTTTTGCATATGTATGCATTTTTATGCATGTTTTTACCTTAGTATGTGCATTTTTTCTACACATTACTGGACTGGAGAACTCTATGGCATATTTGGAGAAATGTAAATTTTGAAGGAGGGCTGTGTTTCAGTTCTTGTATTGTTTTGGATAGTAAGTATTAGGTAAGCTCACCTTTAACTAAATCTATTTCCTCCCCCATCACTATTCAGATGCCAGAGAATTCCACGTTTCCATGTCACCTGTCCCCATAATTTGCCCCTCCCATTATTTCAGCTAGAGTATTGGCAGTTTCTCCTTCTCCACCTGCTGCTTGGGGTTTTAAAAGATTCACATCTCTACAATTTGTGCATTTTGCATTTACTGTCACATATAGCTTAACCCTGAATTAAGCCTCAGCTGCTTAGAAGAAACTGAATAGTTTTATACTATATGTGATTTTACACACACACACACACACACACACACACACACACACACACACACACTTTATTTCTGTGATCCAATTTGAATGGGCTTTTGTGAAAAGAAAAGGAGCATAAAAATATTGAACATAAAAAAATAAAATTCAAGAGGAAGTGATGTTTCTTTAACTACTCACTTCCTTCATCTTTCTATTTCTGACAGACAAGTTGCATAGTTAGAGGTGAAAAGCATAGGACAGGCTTATACTATGGATACTTTTCTTTTCATATAGGAACATTTCGCCCAATACTACTTTAATTACTTTTTGTTATGAAGCAAATGGCTAAGAAGAAAAGGAGCAAACCACCACATTATGCAGCAGATTTTCCTGCTCTTTGTCTATTTGCTTATCACACTTATATTTGAAAGACACCCATGAAATTCTACCTTTGCCTGAAGTGTGTAGCAAATATAGAACCCTCTTACGCTGTCAAGTAAACTCAGCTAAGGCATTGTATTGGAGCCGACACATGCTTGTACTGTGAAATCCCAATTTCCTGGTATTCATCCGTGTCTGCACAATATAGCATATGACAATTTCCTCATTTAGTATAATAAAACTATTTTATTCCTCATAGCATTTTATTTTTTAGGATACAAAAATGTTAGCACGCCATATTTTATTGAATAGTGCAAGCTAGAAATTCTGCACCCCCAAACAGTTCTTTTGGGTGAGCTATTGGAATACAGCATTCAATTTGTTAATGCTAGATACCTCCAGGCTTGCCCTATGACCTCAAAATCTACCAATTACCTGGATTCAAGAAACAAGATCAGGTTTCTGGATGGCTTGGCACAGCTGCTGGTCTAGATTAGAAGCAATGATATGTCATATCAATATATTTCTTTATACAAGGACTTATTACTGCTAATCCAGAACAGCAACTGTGCTGCCCAGAACCCTAATATTGTGTGCATAACCTTTTAAAAATGTTTTGTCAAGCATTTGCACATATTGCATAATTTAACATAATTTAAACTCCGGGGGGGGGGCATTTGGAAAGGGTTAAAATAGGTCTGGCAAGGCGAAGCCCCCCCTTTCTTTCGCATCTGTCAAAAGTTTGAACTTTATTCTTGGCTTTCTGCCCTGCCATATATATTTTGAAATCGTTCTCTGCCATTCTTTAAAAATCTTTGTGCCTTTAATTACTGGTATATTTTGGAATAAGAACAACAGTTTTGGGAGCACGCTCATCTTGATTGTGGCTATCCTACCCCAGAATGACACCTTCAACTTCCCCCACGTCTCTAGATCTTTCTTAATGCCTTTCCATACTGTTTCATAGTTATTTTTAAACAGGTCTATATTTTTCGGTGTTACCCATATTCCTAAATATTTCACCTTTTTAGTCACTTCTATGCCCGTTTGTTGTTGTAGCTCTTCAGTCACCGCTGTGTCTATATTTTTTACCATAATTTTTGTTTTCTTTTTGTTTAGTTTGAAGCCCGCCAATTTTCCAAATTGATCAAATTCATCCAGTACTTCTTTGACCGAACCCGCCGGGTCCTCCAGTGTAACAACCAAGTCATCTGCGAATGCCTTGACTTTGTGTTCATTCTTTCCTACTGTTATTCCTTTTATCTCCTTATTTTGCCTTATTGAATTTAAAAGGACTTCTAATACCATTATAAACAACAGCGGAGACAGTGGACAGCCCTGTCTCGTACCTTTTGCAATTCTTATTTCCTCTGTCTCTACGCTGTTTATTATCAATTTCGCCTTTTGTTCAGTATAGATTGCCTTTACTCCGTTAAAGAACTTTGTGCCAACCTCCATGTATTCTAATTGTTTTAACAGGAAATCCCAGACAATATTATCAAACGCTTTCTCTGCGTCTACGAACATCATCACAGCTTGCTTATCACACCTAGCAGATAAATATTCTATAATATTAACTATCTTTCTTATATTATCCCTTATTTGCCTGCCCGGCAGAAAGCCCGCTTGGTCTTTATGTATGATTTCTTTTAGTATATACTTTAGTCTTCTTGCCAGGATTCCCGCAAAGATTTTATAGTCTATATTTAGTAGGGAAATTGGCCTATAATTCTTAACCTGCAACATATCTGAGCCTTGTTTTGGTATTAATGTAATTAGAGCTTCACTCCACGACTCTGGTATTTCTCTTTCTTTAAGAATACCATTCATAACCTCTTGCAGTGGGGCCAGCAAAACCGGTTCCATTTCTTTATAATAGCAAGCGGTGAATCCATCTGGACCCGGGGCTTTCCCCTTTTTTAACTCTTTTATTGCTTCTTTTATTTCTTCTATCTCAATTTCGGTGTTCAATTTGTCCTTTTCCACTGTCGAAATCTTATATATATTTTTTCCTTTTAGAAACCGCTCTATCTTCCTCATATTATTCCTTTCACTGTTTTTATAAAGTCCCCTATAGAAGTCCAAGAATGCTTTCCTTATTTCCTTTGGGTTGTTTGTTTCTCTTCCTCCCTCCACCACAATTTTATTTATAGTATTTTGTTCCTTCCTCTTTTTTGTTTGCCATGCTAGTAATTTTCCAGGCTTGTTAGCGAATTCAAAACTATTTTGCCTTAATTTCTTAACCTTCCACTCTACTTCCCTGTTTACTAGCATTGCATATTGACATTGTAAGATCTTGATATTTTCTTTTACTTTCTTATTAGTGGGGTTTTTAATCAATTCCTGCTCATTATCCATTATCTGCTGTAAAATCTCATTTTTCCCTCTTTCTCTTCTTTTATTCTTAATTGCATTCTGTTGGATAAAAAAGCCCCTCATCACCGCCTTCCCTGCATCCCAGACCTGAAATTATATTATGAGGCATCGTGCCTCTGCTGGGTCAAAACATGGATAAAATTGAAAAATGGGGAAGTGCTGGACTTGGAGGGACATGACAACAGATTCGGGTGGCACGCCTATCTGTGGCGCGATAAGAGGAAAGTGCACAAGGGCTTTGAAAGCCATATCTTCAGAGGCCCCTTGATTGATGTATGGGAAAGAAATAGACATTGGTTAGAACCTAAAACCCCCCACTGGCTATCCCCACTGGAAGCGATGAGTGTTAAGAAAACGGATATGAGTAACAACTGGGTAACTTATGAACAACTGTTAATTAAGGAAGAGGGGAAATGGAAGATGCGTCCGTATGAACAGGTCAAAGAGGTAGTCTATGATTGGCTCCATTATCTCCAAATAAATGCAGTGTTTAGAAAAGATAAAAAAGATAAAGGATACGCTGACAAAGCCACAAGATTCCAAATTGAAATATTGAACAATGATGAAAAAAACCTGTCTGCAATGTATCGTCAGCTATTAGAATGGAACTTAGCAGATGAAGAGGTAAAGTCAGTGTCGATTCAGTGGGCTAGGGACATTGGCCACAATATATATTCGGAAGAATGGGAAAAACTCTGGAAAGAACATATTAAGTTTACAGCTTGTATAACGCTAAAGGAGAACCTGATGAAGATGTTTTACAGATGGTATATGACCCCTGCAAAGTTGGCCAAGATGTATGGAACCTGTAACAAATGCTGGAAGTGTAAGGAAAGGGAGGGATCTTTCTACCATATGTGGTGGGGATGCCAGAAAGTAAAAGGCTTCTGGGAGAAGGTGTATAATGAAATTAAAAAAAATTTGGGGTATACATTTGAAAAAAAACCCGAGGCCTTCCTAATAGGATTAGTAGGAAGGGAAGTAAAGAAGAAAGATCACAAACTGTTCCAATATGCAACAACGGCAGCAAGGGTTCTATTAGCTAAAAACTGGAAACAGGAGGATCTGCCGACAATAGAGGAATGGAGGCTCAAGCTGTTAGACTACGCGGACTTAGATAAGATGACAGGGAGAATAAGATATGCAAAAGACCAGAGGTTCATTAAGGATTGGGAAAGTTTCACGGAATATCTGGAAAAACAAAGTGAAGGTCAGACAACACTAGTGGGATTTAAAGGGGCTCTGTAAAAGAAAAGGGTACTGTCCAGGAAAACTAGAAGAACTGAAATGACTAACGGCAATACAATATAGGAGATGCGAAACTTTATAAAGATGTCTATGGAAGATTTGAGGAATGGCTGAAGGAAGTCAAATCAAAAAATCTGTAAGAATAAGATATTATATTTTTGTATTTTTGTTTGTTGCTTTGTCGAGAAAATCAATAAAAATTATGCATAAAAAAAAAAGGAAAGGGTTAAAATAGGGATTAGGAACCTTTCAAAGGGAAGTTTGGGATAGAAAATACAAGAGTGTTCTGCAATGTGAAAAAAGAAAACAAAACTCTAAACAAAACTTCGTTCAAACCAGGGGTACCTCAGTTCTCGAACATAACCCAATCCAGAAGACTGTTCGAGTTCCGAAATGTTCGAAAACCGAGGCACAAAGGGCTGTCTGAAAATTCATTTGAGAAAAACTGTAAAAACACACAGCACAAGCCATTTGACTTTGAAACGGCCCGTTTGAAAATGGAAGCATTTACTTCTTGGTTTTCAGCATTCTGGTTCCAAAATATTTGTCAATAGAGATGTTTGAGAACTGAGGTGCCACTGTATTAGAGGGAGAGAGTCGGTTTAATAGATTTATATGTAAATAATATGTGACCAAAGAAACAGGTTTTAATTGTTCCATTAAACAGGTGAAAAGTTCTTTCATAAGAATCGATACATGAAGTATTAGAGCATTCAGCCTCTACATTCGGATATTTTCTCTTGTTTTTCAGTTTCTCTCTGAAGTATTTTCATGTCTGAAAGTTTGTGATTGCCTAAACTGAAAAGTATGGTAAAAGTTGTTTAGGCTTTTTATTTTTATTTTTTCTGATTGCTGATATATGATTTCTGGAAGGGATAAAAAGATGTGTTGCCAAGCTACCACACAGAGGATGCAGAGAGAGCATTTTGTGTTATGGAATGCTTTTGTAAAACACTCTCTCAATTTTTGCCACTGATTCACAGGTGGTGTTAATGGAGGCAGAAGATTTTGGTGATTCTTAGGTGGATGAATTGGTGCAAAAGTATTAGGGACAGGACTTTAGTGATAGTGGAAATGGCAGTGATTCCCCGGGGGCTGACATTTCCTACCCTGAGGCTCCTGGTGCATGAAGCTATGTCATGATATGACATTTATGGAAAGGAGCCTTCTGGGACGAAAACAACAACATAAGGACTACCCTGAAATATAACTGCTGTTGTTGCCCTTCAGGAAAACACAGTTGTTGGTGGATAATGAAAATGAAGGAGGTGAACTCTGCTTGGTTAACTTTCAACCCAGCACTGGTTTGATGCAGTAAACTTTCTCATTGTTCAGTTTTTGAAGGTGACCCTACGATAAGTACACATGATAAAATTATTGGATTCAGGCTGATATAATCCAGGGCTCGTGATAGATGGTTTTAGCTCACTTCTCTCAAAGTTTAGCAAAAAGCAATGAAAGGTAGGTTGCAGCTCTCTTTGTAAAGAATTGATTACCAAGGAATAAAGGTAAAGTTAAAGGGACCCCTGACCATTAGGTCCAGTCATGGCCAACTCTGGGGTTGCGTGCTCATCTCGCTTTATTGGCTGAGGGAGCCGGCGTTTGTCTGCTAACAGCTTCCAGGTCATGTGGCCAGCATGACTAAGCCACTTCTGGCAAACCAGATCAGCACACGGAAACGCCGTTTACCTTCCCGCCGGAGCGGTACCCATTTATCTACTTGCACTTCGTGCTTTCAAACTGCTAGGTTGGCAGGAGCTGGGACCGAGCAACGGGAGCTCACCCTGTTGCAGGGATTTGAACCGCCGACCTTCTGATTGGCAAGTCCTAGGCTCTGTGGTTTAACCCACAGTGCCACCCGCGTCCCTTCCGCCATTCTGCGTACCAAGGAATAGTCCTCATTAATTACAAGAAGTTCCTTCATAGTTTACAGTGTTGAGATATGATGTGTCCAAGCCAATGGCATAGCATGGGGGCACAGGGGTAGTTGCTCTGGGTCCAAAATTATCAGAGATGCAAAATTCCAGCACCCAGTGCTGCCTCAATACAGCTAAGTGCTTATGTCGCTGGGCTCCATTGAAAAATGCTTCTCTGTGTGAACCAGGAAGTAACTTCTTCAGACAATGGAATGACTCTTCTTTGCTTATCTCTATGGCTGCGATCTCCTGGGTGATGCAGACACCGTCAGGCAGTTGAATGTACATGCATACACCTTCCATTTCCCTCCCTTGCCCTGGGTGCTGGCAAGCCACGCAACACCACTGATCCAAGCCGTGAAACAAATCTATGTATATGCTGTGCCCTTCAGGGTGGAGGAGGGTTTGTAATACTTATCCATTGTAAAGAGACAATACAAAGTGTAGGGATGGATGGATCAGTTGGCCCTCTTCCCAATCTTAAGTTTAATTATTCACATTTCCACATCAGTTTGTGTGTTTTTAAAAAATAAAAATAAAAACACTTCTTATGAACCTTCTGAAAGATTCTGTGAACCTTATGAAAATTCATCAGTGAATTTCTCCTAATATACACATCTGTATGGACACTGTCCCCTAAAACAATGCATTTTTTATGTTATTTTCATGAATATATGCATCTAATAAACAGTATTTGCATTGCACGACTGGTGAACTATATTGCAAAATTCAGAGAACTAAGAATTTTGAAGGATGGGTTTGTTTTGGTTCACGTATTGTTTCAGAAACTGTCTTAAAATGGTAACTGAAACAATTTTCTACCCATCTAGTCACCTCATACTAGCCACCTCAATATTCGGATCCACATGAATCTAGGTTCCTGTAGGGTCAAAGTAACAAAGCTCAAAGACCAGTGTTCCCAGAGATCTTTTGATGGTAGCAGTTGTGGGGAACCAGCACTTTGGCTGGTTTTGTGAGCTAAATTCTGTAACTGGAAGTATAGAATGATCATGCTTCCTACTCTGCCTGCAGGGAAGGCTAGATAGCTTACATTTCAGTCACTTCAAAGTCTTCAGTCATAGGAGTTCAGACTCAAAAATAAAAAGTCACTTCACAGAGCTGCGTCCTTGTTTTTCCCTTGCTTCCTGATAGGAGCACCTGGTGGGATTTATGCACATCAATCAAAGTATGATTAAATGATTGGCACATACATTTTTTATATTATTCAAATGCTATTCCCTGAATAAGTGGCAGGCACATCTGCCTAGGACCCATCTGTCCAATGAATTTAAAAATGAGAAAATATTGATCAATCCTATAACCTGAGGGACAGCTCAATCAGTAGAGCATGAAAATCTTAATCTCAGGATTGCGGATTTGAACCCAACGTTGGGTGTAAGATTCCTGCATCACAGGGAGTTGGACTAGATGACCCTTCCAACTCTCCAAGTCTGTGATTCTGTGAACCTAAACATGATCAGCAGCCTTTCTTGCGTGTCACTGTTCGTGCAGGGGCAACAGGGATGAATACTTTAGCTCCAGCCCCATTATCATAATGGTCATCCTCCCACTTGTGAAGGTTGCCTATATGCAGTTGGAACCCCCTCTGTACTCATGGAGGAAACCCGCATTTCCTGGAGTTCCAAAATACATGGAGAAGTACAAGAAGTTCCCCAAGGCAGATAATTGCTATCTGTCAGGCTTGAGGACTCCTCTTCCTCCCCCCAATGGCACCAAGAAGCAAGGAGGTAACAAGAAAGTTGTTGGTTGGTGTTGGTGTTGACCTTTAAAGCCCTAAATTGGCTTGGCCCAGTATACTCCACCATTCCTCCTCCTCTTCATTTCAGTCCCTGACACTATCCAAAATTTGGAAGGCAACCAAAATGCCTACATTTTGAGATAGAACTTGCATACCCCGTTGTTCACTCCTTTTGCTTAAGTGTTGAATTCACTACTAAGGGGGCAATCCTTTGGCAAGATTGACTAGCATGAGCAGTGTATGACACAGTGGATCTCTGCCTCAATTGGGCTTGGTCCCCAATTGTGGCTCAGCCTGAGATATGCTGGCAGAACTTGCTTACTACCTAGCTCAGCTGGGTAGCTCAACCAGGTGAGCTGGGTAGCTCAACCAGGCGAGCCAAAGCTGGCTGAACTGAGGCAATCGTAGCTCCTTTAAATGGGACATTTCAGAAGCATGTTAAAGACTGGACCAGACAGGCAGGAATTGGGTCACACCCTAAAGCCCATTCAGCTCAGTCACATGACCTGGCAACCACACAGATAACACTATCTTAGTTCTGTTTTCCCTCTACCAGCACGCTTCCCCTGCCCTGTATAAGGTTTGGATCTTTGATACCTTAATGCTGGCTTAATGTATACTGGCTTGCTTTACGCCAATTTCTTGCGATAGTATTGTGCTCCCTAATGGTGACACCTGAAGAGGGCAATAGAAATGTTTCTTTCTCACTATGAAGCTGACAAACTCTTAAATAGTTGCATGAATATTTCAGCAAGTATAAAAATAGTCATCTCTTGCAGATTGTCATCCAGAACTGTAGATAATGATAGGATATATCATTCAGACAAAAAAAGGATCCCACATATGATTGTTCCTAAAGGTTCTATACAAAGAGCTTATCAATACTCCTTTGCATTACAGTCTTTCATAACTTATGGCCCACCAAGCCAAACATAGGAATTATCTTAGCTTGGCAGATGCTTGACAATGTCCCTGTGGATTTTCTTTTTTGCAGTCTCAAGCAGGCTGCAAAACCAGGAGTTATGGAATTACAGGGTAGGTTCTCTCTTTCTTTTCTTTTTTCTTTCTTTTTTTTTTTTCAAAAGTGCAATCTATATTTTCATTGAAAATTTACTCATATTTTACAAATAGCAGCAACAAAAGAATCATAGTGATGCAGACTAAATGTGTGCATAAAACTCGGCAGGGACAATTCAAATTACACATCAGGACCACAGAAGGGTAAAGAAGCTTTACAAGGAAAGAGTGTGTCCAGAACAATTTAGGGATTTAAGTTAAAGGAACGGGTACCACCCTTCTATCAAGTTATTTAACATTCTGTCTGCATGAAACTATTGTTCACATATGCTTCTTTTGTTACTTTGCCCAACAACTCAATATTGCTGATACCTCTGGTAAACAGTGCAATCCAAACTCAACTAGGCTTAATGGAGCACCTAAATCTCTGGAGACTGTTATTCAAAAGATCCAGGGGAGAAGGTATGGGGAGGCAAGACTCTGTACCAATCTGGAGCTAGCACAACTTTCAGGTTTGATACTGTCAAGCGATCACATTGGGGCTGACGGGATCCAAGCTAATTTAGTCCTTTCTCACTACACCCCAGAACATCCAGTTTCAGAGCATTCAATGAACTGCCATCACCAGGAATTCCACCAGAAACACTTCTGCCTAGTGGGTGGAAAAGACTCCATACTGAGGAAACCCAGCCAGATGGGTGGGGTATAAATAATAATAAATTACTGGTGGAGTGACACTGGCGTTACTGAGTGGTTGGAGAGACACTTCTGACCAAACAAAATACCCCCCCCCCAAGCTGGGCACAAAAGGGGTTTAGATTGCAGCCTCGGTGTAGACAGCCAGTCTTTATATATTGTTTTCTTTGCGTCATTTCCAGAAATGTTCACTAAGGCTAATTTTGGAATCGGTTGCCACAAAAGCTCTACAAAATCTTACTGGTATCTCCATGTAGTGGAAAGTGGCTACCCTCTTAACATTAGGAGAAACATCTTTATATACAATGGTATCTCAGTTTACGAACTTAATCCGTTCCTGAAGTCTGTTCTTAAACCGAATCCGTTCTGAAACCAAGACACACTTTCCCTAATGAGGCCTCCCACTGCCAGTGCCCTTCCACGGTTCGGTTTCTGTTTGTCGACCGTGGTAAAGTTTGCAAACTTTACTACTTCCAGTTTTGTGGAGTTCGTAAACCGAATCGTTCGTAAACAGGACTGTTCGTAAACCGAGGTACCACAATACTTGTTGTAGCTTTAGAGGATAGTGTAGACATGGACTTTGAGAATGTACCAATCCAGACTGCAGGCAGAATGCATATAATGCATTTCTTGAAAGACAAAAACTAGAATAACTGGTTGAAGACTAACCTAACCCCTTTCCCCTATCAGTTTACTATAACGTGCAGTCATGAATTTGTTTGTTTTAGGGAACACTTCAAAATTGCACATATATCCAATTCTAATCAATTTGGAATCTTGTATGGAGTATCAATTGCTTGAACGGGGACTTCTACAGAAAGGATAGACAAATGACTGCTCAGATGTGTGCAGTTGAAGTATCTTGAAAAAGAACAGTTGATGTTGTAGGAATCATGGTGGCAACATGATTTCCCGTTTTCTTACTTTTCTAATCCTAAATTCAGTTCTTCACATTTTGCAGCAATCTGCTTTAAAAAAAAAATCCCTCACTAAAATTCCCCAGCATTTTAGTGTAAATTTCACATAGTTTGTCCTCCAGCCAAGAATTGAGAGAGGATTCCCTTTCCTTGCTACCTGAGCCTTGGGTTGTGAACCCAACATGAGTCCATCTTTCACCAAGGTATGAACATCAGGCCTTAAGTTGTGCCGAAGTACACAACCCCATGGGACTCGGGTAGCACTGTGGTCTAAACCACAGAGCCTAGGGCTTGCTGAGCAGGTCGGTGGTTTGAATCCCCGCGACGGGATGAGCTCCTGTTGTTCAGTCCCTGCTCCTGCCAACCTAGCAGTTCGAAAGCACGTCAAAGTGCAAGTAGATAAATAGGTACCGCTCCGGCAGGAAGGTTAACAGCATTTCTGTGTGCTGCACTGATTCGCCAGAAGCGGCTTAGTCATGCTGGCCACATGACCCGGAAGCTGTCTGCGGACAAACTCTGGCTCCCTCAGCCAATAAATTGAGATGAGCACTGCAACCCTAGAGTCGTCCACGACTGGACTTAATGGTCAGGGGTCCCTTTACCTTTACACAACCCCAAGCCCCCAGGCTGTATTTGGTACCGTATTTTTCGCCCTATAGGACGCACCGTCCCACAAGGCGCTCCTAGTTTTTTTGGGGGGGAAATAAAGGGGGAAAAATTTATTACCCCCCCCAGGCGCGGGGCTGGGGCGGGGGAAGCCCGAGCTTCCCCCAACCCCAGCCCCCAGAACAGGCAACTCTCCGCAAGCTGTGGGAGCCCAGCGCCGGGCTCCCGCGCCTTGCGGAGAGCCGTGCAAAGTCTGCGTGCACTGAGTTCAGCGCGTCCAGCCTTCGACATTCAAGCAACTCTCCACAAGCTGCAGGAGCCTTCGACATTCAAGCAACTCTCCGCAAGTCGCAGGAGCCTTCGACATTCAAGCAACTCTCCGCAAGCTGCGGGAGCCTTCGACATTCAAGCAACTCTCCACAAGCTGCGGGAGCCCAGCGCCGGGCTCCCGCGCCTTGCGGAGAGCCGTGCAAAGTCTGGGTGTGCTGAGCTCAGCGCACCCAGCCTTCGGCATGCAGGCAACTCTCCACAAGCCGCGGGAGCCCAGCGCGGGCTCCCACGGCTTGCGGAGATCTACGCGAAGCCTGGAGAGCAAGAGGGGTCAGTGCGCACTGACCCCTCTCGCTCTCCAGGCTTCAGCGAAAGCCTGCATTCGCCCCATAGGACGCACACACATTTCCCCTTCATTTTTGGAGGGGGAAAAGTGCGTCCTATGGGGCGAAAAATACGGTAAGCCTCATAATACTATAGTACAACAGGAGGGCAATGACATGAGATCTTCCCTTCCCTGCTTGGATTACTTTCCAAACAGATCAGTTGAACCAAATCAATAGAACAGACCCCTATAGTGTGCAGCGGGTCAAAGAAGGAAATTCCAAGTGTCTATCAGGACTCTCCAAAAATTCCTACTCAGCACCAAAGCCACATTGCAGGTGGATGGAAGAAGGACAGTGCAACTTTAGAAGGAAGAGGAGGCAGAGCAGACAAAAGTATTGTCTTGATTGCCCCTTCCCACTAGGGATTGGACCCATGTGCTGACCCCCTCCACCTGGAGAGACCAACTCAAGTCTCTTCCAAGGCCAATGGGGTTGAGACAAACTACCCCTGATAAAAGTAGGAGCATCATTATTATCATAAAGATACACTCTATCCTGTACTGTACAGTTTCTGAATTTTAGTATTGTAGAAGCCATATGAGATGGTTTGCTAATTATTGTGCAGTCTATTGGTCAAACACTACTGTAAAGTTCTTAAGTCATTTCGTATCTATGTTACAGTAATAGATGGCAATTTTAGTGCCTTGCCTTGATTTACTTCTTAAAATCCCAACTTCACAGAGCCATGTCTGAAAGAAACACTCTGTAGCCAGCAATATCTGCTCTAGCCATGCCTAATCATTATTTCAATTAAACGGCATGATTTTTAACTCTGTAAAATGGTATCCTTTGAATGGGCTGCTTAAAATAATTCATAAACAGGAAAACTGGAATGTTGTTTGGTAAATTACATAAAATAACATAAGGGCTTCCAACTGCATTGCTTTTAAGATAAAAGAGCAGCATTATTTGATATGCTTTCAAAGGAGGAAAAAACTGCATCTGAACAATTTTTCGTCTCCTTATGACTGTGTTGAGTATGCACCTGTGGTTTTCAAATCTGCTAAGGCATTCATCAGATCATCAACAGTCCTCAGCTCCAACAGAGATGTCAGCAGGAGATATGTAAGAACAATTTATGACTTTGGCAACTGGAGAAGTAATATATTAGGATTCATGGGTGGGTGATATAAATAGCCCTGATGATGATTCATGAATGAATGAATTAACTGAATGAATACAGTATACAATATGTATCTAAATGTAAGTGCAAACACCCTAGTGGCTATTAGGATGAAGGATTCCTCCACCAAAAAACAACAAAACTCATCCCTTCTCATCTTTTTCTTTTCAAAATCTCACTGCTCAACTCTTTCATTCATGATTTCTATACACCCACATGATGACCCACCTTTGGACTGACTTGTATTAAGAATCACTTACAGTAAAAAAACCTGATGCTGTGTTTCAGAATTCCTTGACACAGACTAGGCACCCTGGTGATCAGTGAAGCTCGCACTAAAAAACACAATGAACATTACAAGCTCCCACATTCTTTTCTGGTTCATAGTTTAGCCAAAGCTAGAAGAAAGTGCTTATTCTCTCCCAGGCTTTCACCCGTTCACTGCTGCAAATATATTGTATTTGTATATGTATTTGTTTATTCCTTGCTCCTTGGTGCCTAAAATGCTTGCAGCAATGACCCAGCCAGCAAGATATGCCATTTTCCCAGGGCACCTGATGAATGCCTGATATCCAAATTACAGATGCCTAAAATTGTTTAAATAACATGTTTATATACAGTTTTACCTCGGGTTAAGAGTTTAATTCGTTCTGGAGGTCCGTTCTTAACCTGAAACTGTTCTTAACCTGAGGTACCACTTTAGCTAATGGGGCCTCCTGCTGCCATCGCACTGCTGCTGCACGATTTCTGTTCTCATCCTGAAGCAAAGTTCTTAACCTGAGGTACTATTTCTGGGTTAGCGGAGTCTGTAACCTGAAGCATCTGTAACCTGAAGTGTCTGTAACCAGAGGTACCACTGTATTAGGGTGTCCTGGTTTTTGAGATGCTCTGTGTATGTTGCAATTCTGGCATAGCTACATAGTAGTGTTACTTTGCAGTAGTAATTTGATTTAAAGAAATGAAGCATGCATTGTCTTGGCTGTACTGCTTTGAGAATTACAGATGTTCAGCACTCAACAACTCTAAGGTATATCAAAGTGAGGCATTCATTACATAGGACAAGCATGAAAAAACTTCAGGAAGAACTGAAGGAAGAAAGTATGTCTCAAGACACACAAGGGAAGAGAATTTTTCAAGAGTACTTTGGCTTTGACAGTGTCTGGGAAGCCCAGAGACACATCGTTCCCAGGAACCTTTACAATGTACAATTTACATGCTGCATGATAGCTGCTTTTGCATAGCTGTTTTCAGCAATAAAAGCTTTCATTTTGCTTTTACTTACAGAAAAAAAAGACTTGATTCTCTTTTATTTAGTCCCAATTGTCAACTGGAACCTTCTGACAAACCCCTTGAGATTATGCAGCCTAGAGTTACCTATTTTAGCAAAGCAAGGTTACACTACTATTACGGATGATATAGTAATTGTAGTTTCCAGAGATAATTGAGCAAAAGCAATGAAAATATTTTTCAGCTCAGTAAAGCAAATGTGCAGATAATGGAGCCTTTTGAAGGAGGTACATTTTTTTTTATTCAGTGGGCCTTAAATGGTAAAAGAAGCAAACAGGGCCAACTCCTAGTTATATAGCAGGGGCACATTGCTGCAATCCCTAGTGAAATATTTATTCATTTATTTAAACAATTTACACACCATTTACCTATGATAGTCTCTAAATGGTTTGCAAAGGTACAACACAAAAATAAAAATCAGTTACAACTGTACAATCAAACTACAAGTGAAAAATGCCTGCTAGAATAAAATAAGTATTCAGTAGACGCTGAAAGTTCAGTTGGGTTTGTCTGACGTTAACTGGAAGGGAATGCCAGAAATTTGGGCCAAAGCAATCTAAGCATGACATCTAAAGCACCACTATGATACACCTGTATCTTTACGTATGTCTAATCACAGCCAAGCATCAGAAGCTCTTACCAATGTATTTTATTCAACATTCATAGAGAGAGGCTTAGAAATGCAGCCTCTTGGACCTATGGCATTGCTCTGAGTAATCTCCAACCCCCTTCTCTCCTCAATCGTCAACAGCACCACCCTGCTTACAATGGCTGCTTAGGGCCATTTGTTTCTGAGCCTTTTGCTCTCCTACTTTCAATGCTCACCGGGTTCTGGGAGAAGGGGGGACTGGAACTCTTTCTAGTGATAACGTGTCAGCCAGCTGCTCAGGCTCTGCTTACCCCTCCTCTGCCATTATTTCCCAACTTTGCCCCTCATCTACCTCTGAGCCACGACCTTCCTCATACCACTGTTGTAAATCTATACTGTCTTCCTCTTCTCTGGAAGGCTGAGGTGGGAGAGGCAGTCTCCACCATTCCCCCTCTGTCCAGTCTCTGACAATCACAAGCATTAAAATGTTGAACCACCATCCCTTGAGCATTGGCCATGATGGCTGGGGCGACGGGAATTTTAGGCCAAAATATCTAGAGGGCAGCAGGTAAGGGAAAGACTGGCTTATGAAAACACATCTTCTTGACCCATCAGTTCTACATTTGATGATTCTTATCTTTCTTTTTTTTAGGGACGCGGGTGGCGCTGTGGGTTAAAGCCTCAGCGCCTAGGGCTTGCTGATCGAAAGGTCAGCAGTTCGAATCCCCACGGCGGGGTGTGCTCCCGCTGCTCGGTCCCAGCGCCTGCCAACCTAGCAGTTTGAAAGCACCCCCGGGTGCAAGTAGATAAATAGGGACCGCTTACCAGCGGGAAGGTAAACGGCGTTTCCGTGTGCTGCGCTGGCTCGCCAGATGCAGCTTTGTCACACTGGCCACGTGACCCGGAAGTGTCTCCGGACAGCGCTGGCCCCCGGCCTCTTGAGTGAGATGGGCGCACAACCCCAGAGTCTGTCAAGACTGGCCCGTACGGGCAGGGGTAACTTTACCTTTACCTTTTTATCTTTCTTTTTTTTGTCCTATATCCGCACATTGCAGCTACGCCTTCAAGAGAAAGTAGTGTTGCTCCAACCTGGAGCAGGAGTGAGAGCGTTTCATGAATATTTCCCTACATACAATTTAATATGGCCCCTGTTTTTGCTGAATTGTCATATCCATTTGGCAAAAGCATGAAATACCATTCACAGTGTTAAAGTTCCAGAGGGAACTGGGCTAATGTTCCCTCATGCCTATCCATTTATTTATTTCCACAAATGAATATACTATTTAACTGGTGTTTCTAAGTGGTATAGAATCAGATTACCACCACCTCCATAATTAAAAAAATGCAGTGGATAAAATGAAATTAATCAATTTAATTTAAAATTCATTTCCTTCTCCTTTCTCCAGCCCAATGATTTATTGACTTTTAACTAAACTGTCCCTCCCTGATATCACCCTATCTTGTTTCCCTCACTCATACAACTTCATACCAAACTGAGAAATCAAGGTAGCAAAAGAGGCTGCAGTCCTAATTCCACTTAAGTGGTGTAAGCCCCACTGAATTCAATGGACTTATAAGAATGTGTGAAGAGCCTGCTGGAGCAGCCCGATAGCCAATCTAGTGCAACATCTTGTTCTTACAGTGGCCAACTAGATGCCTAAAAGAAGCCCCTCTCCAACAATGGAGATAGAACATTGGCATTGTGGTTTGGTATCTGTTCATAGCCCTACTGTCCATGAATTTGTCTACTCTTTGTTTTAAAGCTGTTCAAGCTGGTGGCCATCAATACATGGTGCCTTCTTTCAATCCAACCAAATTCAGACCAAATGAGCATCCTGTTCACACAGTGGCCAACCTGATGCCCATGGCAGGCCACAAGCATAACAGCATTCTCTTCACTTGTGATTCCAAGAAGCAGGGCCGGATTTAGGTTTGATGAAGCCCTAAGCTACTGAAGGTAATGGGGCCATTTATATGTCCAGCTGTCCTTTGACAACAACAAATTGTCGCTGTTTTTTGTGTTGAATATTTGCGACATGAGAATTGATGCTTTTGAATTATGGTGCTGGAGGAGACTCTTGAGAGTCCCATGGACTGCAAGAAGATCAAACCTCTCCATTCTTAAGGAAATCAGCCCTGAGTGCTCACTAGAAGGACAGATCGTGAAGCTGAGGCTCCAATGCTTTGGCCACCTCAAGAGAAGAGAAGACTCCCTGGAAAAGACCCTGATGTTGGGAAAGATGGAGGGCACAAGGAGAAGGGGACGACAGAGGACGAGATGGTTGGACAGTGTTCTCAAAGCTACCAGCATGAGTTTGACCAAACTGCGGGAGGCAGTGGAAGACAGGAGTGCCTGGCATGCCCCTGTCCACGGGGTCACAAAGAGTCGGACACGACTAAACGACTAAACAACAACAACAAAGGTAATGGGGCCCTTTATATGTACAACTGTCCTTTGTCAACAACAAATTGTCACTGTTTTTGGGTTGAATATATGCTTGTTGTTGTTTAGTCGTTTAGTCGTGTCCGACTCTTCGTGACCCCATGGACCAGAGCACGCCAGGCACCTCTGTCCTCCACTACCTCCCGCAGTTTGGTCAAACTCATGCTGGTAACCTCGAAAACACTATCCAACCATCTCGTCCTCTGTCGCCCTCTTCTCCTTGTGCCCTCCATCTTTCCCAGCATCAGGGTCTTCTCCAGGGAGTCTTCTCTTCTCATGAGGTGGCCAAAGTACTGGAGCCTCAGCTTCACGATCTGTCCTTCCAGTGAGCACTTAGGGCTGATTTCCTTAAGAATGGATGCGTTTGATCTTCTTGCACTCCATGGGACTCTCAAGAGTCTTCTCCAGCACCATAATTCAAAAGCATCAATTCTTCGGCGATCAGCCTTCTTTATGGTCCAGCTCTCACTTCCATACATCACTACTGGGAAAACCATGGCTTTAACTATACGGACCTTTGTTGGCAAGGTGATGTCTCTACTTCTCAAGATGCTGTCTAGGCCTGTCATTGCCCTTCTCCCAAGAAGCAGGCGTCTTTTAATTTCGTGGCTGCTGTCACCATCTGCAGTGATCATGGAGCCCAAGAAAGTAAAATCTCTCACTGCCTCCATTTATTCCCCTTCTATTTGCCAGGAGGTGATGGGACCAGTGGCCATGATCTTCGTTTTTTTGATGTTGAGCTTCAGACCATATTTTGCGCTCTCCTCTTTCACCCTCATTAAAAGGTTATTTAATTCCTCCTCACTTTCTGCCATCAAGGTTGTGTCATCTGCATATCTGAGGTTGTTGATATTTCTTCCGGCAATCTTAATTCGAGCTTGGGATTCATCCAGCCCAGCCTTTCGCATGATGTATTCTGCATACAAATTAAATAAGCAGGGAGACAAAATGCAGCCTTGTCGTACTCCTTTCCCAATTTTGAACCAATCAGTTGTTCCATATCCAGTTCTAACTGTAGCTTCTTGTCCCACATAGAGATTTCTCAGGAGACAGATGAGGTGATCAGGCACTCCCATTTCTTTAAGAACTTGCCATAGTTTGCTGTGGTCGACACAGTCAAAGGCTTTTGCATAGTCAATGAAGCAGAAGTAGATGTCTTTCTGGAACTCTCTAGCTTTCTCCATAATCCAGCGCATGTTTGCAATTTGGTCTCTGGTTCCTCTGCCTCTTCTAAATCCAGCTTGCACTTCTGGGAGTTCTCGATCCACATACTGCTTGAGCCTTCCTTGTAGAATTTTAAGCATAACCTTGCTAGCGTGTGAAATGAGTGCAATTGTGCGGTAGTTGGAGCATTCTTTGGCACTGC
Organism: Podarcis muralis; assembly: GCF_964188315.1. Taxonomy (NCBI): domain Eukaryota; kingdom Metazoa; phylum Chordata; class Lepidosauria; order Squamata; family Lacertidae; genus Podarcis; species Podarcis muralis. The sequence goes on from NC_135658.1 coordinate 87,898,859, forward strand.
CTTTCTTTGGGATTGGGATGTAGACTGATCTTCTCCAATCTTCTGGCCACTGCTGAGTTTTCCAAATTTGCTGCCATATTGAGTGTAGCACCTTAACAGCATCATCTTTTAAAATTTTAAATAGTTCAGCTGGAATACCATCACTTCCACTGGCCTTGTTATTTGCAGTGCTTTCTAAGGCCCATTTGACTTCACTTTCCAGGATGTCTGGCTCAAGGTCAGCAACCACACTACCTGGGGTGTACGAGACATCCATATCCTTCTGGTATAATTCCTCTGTGTATTCTTGCCACCTCTTCTTGATGTCTTCTGCTTCTGTTAGGTCCTTACCACTTTTGTCCTTTATTATGGTAATCTTTGTACGAAATGTTCCTTTCATATCTCCAATTTTCTTGAACAGATCTCTGGTTCTTCCCATTCTGTTGTTTTCCTCTATTTGTTTGCATTGCTCGTTTAAGAAGGCCTTCTTGTTTCTCCTTGCTATTCTTTGGAAATCTGCATTCAATTTCCTGTATCTTTCACTATCTCCCTCACATTTTGCTTGCCTTCTCTCCTCCGCTATTTGTAAGGCCTCGTTGGACAGCCACTTTGCTTTCTTGCATTTCCTTTTCATTGGGATGGTTTTCATTGCTGCCTTCTGTACAATGTTACGAGCCTCCATCCATAGTTCTTCAGGCACTCTGTCCACCAAATCTAAATCCTTAAACCTGTTCCTCACTTCCACTGTGTATTCATAAGGGATTTGACTTAGATTGTATCTTACTGGCCCAGTGGTTTTTCCTACTTTCTTCAGTTTAAGCTTGAATTTTGCTATAAGAAGCTGATGATCTGAGCCACAGTCAGCTCCAGGTCTTGTTTTTGCTGAGTGTATAGAGCTTCTCCATCTTTGGCTGCAGAGAATATAATCAATCTGATTTCGATGCTGCCCATCTGGTGATGTCCATGTGTAGAGTCGTCTCTTGTGTTGTTGGAAAAGAGTGTTTGGGATGACCAGCTTGTTCTCTTGGCAGAACTCTATTAGCCTTTGTCCTGCTTCGTTTTGAACTCCAAGGCCAAACTTGCCAGTTGTTCCTTTTATCTCTTGACTCCCTACTTTAGCATTCCAATCCCCTATAATGAGAAGAACATCCTTCTTTGGTGTCACTTCTATAAGGTCTTGTAAGTCTTCATAGAATTGGTCAATTTCAGTTTCTTCAGCGCCAGTAGTTGGTGCATAAACTTGGATTACTGTGATGTTAAAAGGTCTGCCTTGGATTCGTATCGAGATCATTCTATCATTTTTGAGATTGCATCCCAGTACAGCTTTCGCCACTCTTTTGTTGACTATGAGGGCCACTCCATTTCTTTTACGGGTTTCTTGCCCACAGTAGTAGATGTGATGGTCATCCGAACTGAATTCGCCCATTCCCGTCCATTTTAGTTCACTGATGCCCAGGATGTCAATATTTATTCTTGCCATCTCATTTTTGACCACCTCCAACTTTCCCAGGTTCATGGTTCTTACATTCCAGGTTCCTATGCAATATTTTTCTTTACAGCATTGGACTTTCCTTTTGCTTCCAGGCATATCCGCAACTGAGCGTCCTTTCGGCTTTGGCCCAGCCGCTTCATCAGCTCTGGATCTACTTGTACTTGCCCTCCGCTCTTCCCCAGTAGCATGTTGGACGCCTTCCGACCTGAGGGGCTCATCTTCCAGCGTCATAACTTTTATATGCCTGTTGTCTTTGTCCATGGAGTTTTCTTGGCAGGATACTGGAGTGGCTTGCCGGTTCCTCCTCCAGGTGGATCACGTTTGGTCAAAACTCTCCACTATGACTTGTTCATCTTGTGTGCCCTGCTCGGCGTAGTTCATAGCTTCTCTGAGTTCTTCAAGCCCCTTCGCCACGGCAAGGCAGTGATCCATGAAGGGGGAATATATGCTACATGGTGATTTATGGACCTAATAGGTATCTAAAATCATTTGCACATAACAAAACATGTATTTTATCAAAGTAATTGTTGAACTTATATTTTGGAAATATACATCCAGGTATTTTTTCCTTTAATTTTTTTTGGGGGCCCCCAAGAGAGTGGGGCCCTAAGCTATAGCTTGTTTAGATTATACATAAACTTGGCACTGCCAAGAAGCCAGTAATCAGAGGCATAGTCATACCAGAGGCCAGTCATACTGCCTTTGACAGTGGAGAATAAAGATGAAAAAGGTAATTCCAAAGATGACCCCAGAGAAAATATAAATTACTGTGGGGAAACCAAGTGGTATCTACTTATCTGGTAGTTTCTCTCCAAAGGTCTTGATGATGAGAGAAGGGATTCCTTTCTCTGCTCAATTAGGTCGGAGGCTTCCATAGCAATGAAGGATAAAAAAAAGTCCACTTCAATCCTTTCCCCCCACCTTTCTCTCTAGTACTGAATTTATTTGCTTTGCCTTTCACATTGATGATGATGATGATGATGATGATGATGATGATGATGATTACTACTACTACTACTACTATTATTAGACTGTCCTATACCTGCAGAGGGACATGAGTGGCGCTGTGGTTTAAACTACAGAGCCTAGGACTTGCCGATCAAAAGGTTGGCGGTTCGAATCCCTGCGACGGGGTGAGCTCCCATTGCTCGGTCCCTGCTCCTGCCAACCTAGCAGTTCGAAAGCACGTCAAAGTGCAAGTAGATAAATAGGTACCGCTCCGGCGGGAAGGTAAAGGGCATTTCCGTGCACTGCTCTGGTTCGCCAGAAGCGGCTTAGTCATGCTGGCCACATGACCTGGAAGCTGTCTGTGGACAAACACCAGCTCCCTCGGCCCATAAAGCGAGATGAGCGCCGCAACCCCAGAGTCTGTCACAACTGGACCTAATGATCAGGGGTCCCTTTACCTTTACCTTTATACCCACAGGTCTCAGGGCGGTTCACAGGATAAAATCAGAATATGAAACCACAAATTAAAACAACAACTCAATAACCCCTCCCCCAACACATTTTAAAAGGGCATATGATTTTAAAAGCTGTCATTTCAGCATAGATAAAACTTGCTGCTGCTTGACGAGGCAGAAAATTCCCTCAAGAGGAAGGCCCAAGGTCATAAGGGTTATCTGCAATAAAATGGTCTGGGAATGTCTGCCTCTGACTGGTCAAAGTGAAGTATCACCTTATTTGGAGCGGCACCTGAGACCACCTTCAGAACATTCCTACCAGAAGACATATGCTTATTATGGATTCTGTATCTCTGCTTTTTCTTAAAAAAATATCTCTCAATCTTTCTTGTTGTTACCAGCTAATTTTGCAAATCAATTAAAATGTATGAGAAAACCTACAATGAGGTCAAAGAGTACTTTGTAAAGGGTTTTTTAAAAACAAAAAACACATCACCAAAATTATAATTAATAATGGAAGCTTCATAAGGATAAAGAATTATTATTTCAATGTTACATTTAGTTTGCTTCCAATAAAGCTGAACACCTTATTTTTAGCTCAAATCCTTCAGAGTGATTTATTGTTTTGTTTTATGTGGTATATCATTTACTACACTCGAATGCTTGCAAAAGGCTTTTTTCTTATTTAATCACCAGTAACGTGAATTATTTAGTGAAGCACAAGAGACATAACAAGGATTTAGAAGGTAAAATAAAAGTGAAGAAGCGTATTCCTAAATATATTCATTATTAGTGACTATGGGATCATCTAAAAATAGAGCAGTCAGTTAAAGCTGTAGGTAGAGATGCATTACTCCAATATAAATGTTCCCAGAAATGAGTTCACAGCACAATCCTAACCATGTCTACTCAGAAGAAAGTCCCCATTGATTCCAGTGGGTCTTGCGCCTAGGGAAGTAAATATGGGCTTGCAGTCCCAGGCCCCCAATACTGTCACAGCAATCCAAACTGTATGAAGCCAGTGTAATTTTGTTTTCTTACTATATAGCAGCCATTTCCCCTAATCTGTGCATTTATTCTAGCAATTTTCTTTAAGATAACACCTTTTTGTTTTCACTGTAAATACCATTTTTGTGCGCTTCCCCCAAATTCATGTTTGTTTGTTTTTTATCCAAAACATTTTTGGTTGGAAGACTGTATTGCAATACCTGAACAATTATCATTTTTGAAAGATAACTGTGTTTTGCTGCAGATATTGGTTCGGAAAGTGCAAATTAGTAGGTTCACACCAAGATGCAAACCAAAAGGATTTTTACTCCATTCCTTGCTGCTGCAGAAGTATTAGACATCCTGGGTCACCATTGTGAGAACACAATCTGCAACAAAGCGTGCTTTCTGCCATCTTAGAAAAAAGAACATAGGAATCTGCCTTCTATCAGGTTAGACCATTTGTTCATCTTGGTCTCTACTGTCAGGGCTGACTGCCATTGCCAGTGTTTCCCTGAACTAGGAATGTTTGGCTTGCAAAGCATGTTTGAGACCTCTGGACAATGTCCCCTTCTCCTGCAGCTTCTTAGAAGGTAAACAACAGTAGGAAGTGCAGCTAGGTCAGGGAGTTTTTGACCAGTCATTTTATATTGCTAGGGTTCATCTTGTTAGGTAAAGGTAAAGGGACACCTAACCACTAGGTCCAGTCGTGCCCAACTCTGGGGTTGTGGCGCTCATCTCGCTTTATTGGCCGAGGGAGCCAGTGTACAGCTTCCGGGTCATGTGGCCAGCATGACTAAGCCACTTCTGGTGAGCCAGAGCAGTGCACGGAAACGCCGTTTACCTTCCCGCTGGAGTGGTACCTATTTAACTACTTGCACTTTGACATGCTTTCAAACTGCTAGGTTGGCAGGAGCAGGGATCGAGCAATGGGAGCTCACCCCGTCGTGGGGATTTGGTCAGCCAACCTTCTGATTGGCAAGTCCTAGTCTCTGTGGTTTAACCCACAGCGCCACCCGTGTCCCGTTCATCTTATTACAAGGGTTCTATCCTAAGGTATCTACCTTAGGATAAGGTACCTTAGGATAAGAGGAGCCCCACAGTTCATCTCATGTCATTGTTGAGAAATAGCATTGCATCCCAGCTCTTTGAGGTGTTCATCTTAAATTCATGTGCTCATTCCATATGGTCAGGATTCAAATTGTTATTTTAGTTTCGCACGTGATTTGGCATACACCCTTTGCAATTTTTCCTGCTTTATACACCTGGCTAGGGATGGGCAAATATGTCAGTTTCAGTTTCTCCTTTTTACAAACTTCAGTTCAGTTCTTATTTTATTCATTTATTTTTTAAAGAAGAAGGCCTCAACGAAATTCAATGGCATTTTAGTGCACATTTATAATGATATACATATATTTGTGTGCAATTTTGCTTAATATACACTTTTTTTGCATACTGCCCATTCTTGCATGTTATTTTCACCAATATACACACACTTTAGTATGTGCATTTCCCTGCACATTACTTTGCTGAAAACCTGTATTGCAAAATTCAGAGAAATATGACTTTCAAAAGATGGCTCAGCTTTGGTTCGTGCATTGTTTGTGAAAGTACAAAGTAGGTAGATTCCCCTTTAAATGTGAAGTGAATTGAATTTCTCCCCAATTCCATGTAGTATTGCAAACACTATTTGTAAGCATCCCATTGTTTCAGAAGCATTTTGTGTGTGTTTATGCAGTGTTTTTTTCTGGGGGGAGGGGGACGACACAGGGGTACGCATACCCCTCAACATTTTGTGAATCTAAGTTTGGTCTCATTGAGAGGCAGTATTTCAATAAGAGCAGGAAAATGAGAGTACCCCTAAACATTTTTTAAGAAAAAAAAGCACTGTGTTTATGACTAGGGTGCTGATGTTCAAGAATTAGAACTCCAGCTTCTCTGTGGACTTATGGAACAAGTTGCATAGTTCTTTGAATCTGTGGAAGCATATCCCTTTTTTATCTTCCTACTCAGAAAAAAATAGGGTTCTTTCTGGAAATTAGAGGTGTAGCTTCTATTCCTTGTTATTTTGGTTTCATCTCAAATAGGAAGCATGAATCATATCTTGAAAAGTGAAAATGCTTTTTTTTATTTTTTTGCCTAGGGAATTGCTCTGACAGAATTATAGAGGGGGTTTTTCCTGCCTGCTTGTGTAATTTTGAGCTGAAAAACAATATAGAAAAGAGGCAATATTACAGAAGAATGGAGTTCAGCTAGGCAGCCACTGGAGTGCCATTTTCAGAACACTATTTAAAGTAATCAAGTAATTTCACAGTGTTCTTGGGAAAAGTGGAAATGTCAGATGTTTTTTGATTTGCTATAGTCTTTCAGAAATAATCTATCTGTGGCAACTCAGTTCTATCCTAGGACATGCCTAATTCTGCGCTGGATCAATTGGATCATCTCCAGCTAACCTTAAGCCAAAGAGTCAAGGCACCATGTTTCAAAATGGCACATTCAAAGGATTAGTTATGGGAAAGAGCTGCAAATTCAAGTGATTTCCATATTGGGTCTTGGCAGGTTATTTTGAATGGTGTAACACTGTTCTTGGCTTAGTATTGCATTTGGTGGATTACTGGAAATCCGGCGTTGTGGGTGCCTTTCGATTTCCCTCTGCTGACCTCATATTTTATTGCAGACTTTATCTTGCAACATCTCTCAATTTCAGAAGCAGTTTTCTATATGGAGTGGGAGCTTCTTTCAAGAACTCAATGTCTAGCTATACGATAAGCATGCAAATCAAAAGTGGGAAACCTCAGGATTGGGGGCCAAATACAGCCCTCCAAGGCTCTGTATCTGTCCCTCAGGGCTCTCCCTAGGCTCAACTACTACTGGTCCTACTTCTCACTCTCCTTGGGTGTTTTTTGCATGGCAAGAATGTGTCCTTGAATTCTAATAATGCCTCTTGCTTGCCTAGATAAAGTGGGATGTATAAGTGTGTGAAGAAACAGAAAGTTTAAATTCATTGCTCTGTCCACTTTTGTCTCTGGTCCTGTCTACCACTGGCATGTGGCCTCTAGCAGCTTGACCCTAAGCAAATGTGGCCCCAGGATGGGGAAAAAATCCCCAGCCCTAATTTAAACACACAGAGCTGCAAAGATCAACAAAGCTGTACAGTGGTGCCTCGCAAGACGAAATTAATTCGTTCTGCGAGTTTTTTCATCTTGCGAATTTTTCGTCTTGCGAAGCACGGTTTCCCATAGGAATGCATTGAAAACAAACTTGCAAGACGTTTTCGTCTTGCGAAGCAAGCCCATAGGGAAATTCATCTTGCAAAGCAACTCAGAAAACCAAAAACCCTTTCGTCTTGCGAGTTTTTCGTCTTGCAAGGCATTCGTCTTGCGAGGTACCACTGTACACTCCTGCATTATAGCTGGTTGACTGACTGAACTCAAAGAGTACTCATTAATGGTTCTTTGTCATCCTGGAAAAATTGACAAGTGGGGTGCAGGGAAAGCAAAATGATTGTTTACAAAGCTATTGCACTACCAGCTTTACTGTACGCTTGTGAAATATGGACCACTTATAAACTCCATCACCAACTCCTCGAAAGATTCCATCAATGGTGTCTCCGAAAAAAATTACACATCACTTGGGAAGACGGGCAAATTAATGCCAGTGTACTGGAAGAAACAAAGATCACCAGTGTCGAAGCAATGATTTTTCATCATCAACTTTGTTGGACTGTTCATGTTGTGCAGATGCCTGATTATCGTCTTCCAAAGCAATGACTTTATTCTAAAATTAAAAATGGAAAGCGTAATACTGGTGGCCAACAAAAGAGTTTTAAAGACTCTGTCAAGTCAAATCTTTTTTTTTTTTTTTAAGTAGTATAAACACCAAAGGTGTCATGGACTTTGAAGACACTCGGACACAGGATGAAAGGGAGAAATGTGCTAAGAGGAAGGCATGTTTGGCAAACCCTCCCCATTATCAACTCCCAGTCGGAAACCTATGTCCCCAGTATAGAAGGACGTGTGGATCCAGAATTGACCTCTACAGTCACTTACAGACTCACTGTTAAGACCGTGTTCATGAAAGACAATCTTACTCGGCCAGGAGTGACCACCAAAGAAAGAAGCAGGGTTCTGCCCTTGGCCCATTGTTGTTCAATGTCTTTATAAATAAATTGAGGGTGTGCAAATGTGACATGAAGGCTGGAAACTTTAACCCTCCCATGTGGAAATCCCTTGCAGATGACTACAGTGCCTGGTGATAGACAGTCAGCTCATTGTATCCATAGCAGTGACCAGAGAGGAACGACCACTGGGAGGAATGCAAAGAAACACCATGATGCATCTGCAACACCACAACTGGACACCTTCATCCGCCCCAGCTGCAACAAAACATGTCTCTCCTGTGTCTGTCTCTTCAGCCACAGCAGGCACTGCAACCTTCCAACTGTTTGTCTTCATATCCAAAGGCGCAGTCTTCCTTTTTTTCCTGAGATGAATGGATGCCAACACACTAATGACCCCATTTCATGCTGTCCTGAAACCAATCAGGGATCTGTTGCTCTCTTTTGCCAAAGGAGGGCATACCTGTGTTGTAGATTGTCTCTTTGATGTGCTTTCATCGTGCTTCGAAACTATATCTGTGGCAGTTCAGTAGAGCTTGCTCAATGAACTCTCTCTCTCTCTATATATATATATATGTATGGGGAGTTGTACACACACACACACAAGGGACGTGGGTGGCGCTGTGGGTAAAAGCCTCAGCGCCTAGGGCTTGCCGATCGAAAGGTCGGCGGTTCGAATCCCCGCAGCAGGGTGTGCTCCCGTTGTTCGGTCCCAGCGCCTGCCAACCTAGCAGTTCAAAAGCACTCCCAGGTGCAAGTAGATAAATAGGGACCGCTTACTAGCGGGAAGGTAAACGGCGTTTCCGTGTGCGGCTCTGGCTCACCAGAGCAGCGATGTCACGCTGGCCACGTGACCCGGAAGTGTCTCCGGACAGCGCTGGCCCCCGGCCTCTTGAGTGAGATGGGCGCACAACCCTAGAGTCTGTCAAGACTGGCCCATACGGGCAGGGGTACCTTTACCTTTACACACACACACACACAAAATAGAAGCTAGGGAAGTTAATGTAAATGTCAAAATAAACTAAATATATTTTAGTGCAAGTATAGGAAAGGAAATGTTAAAATACCACAAGTGAATTGCAAATAAGCTGAGAGGTTAAATGGACAACCCTGTAACTTTCTGTATCAACAAATGAGTGTTCGTGATGGCTCACCACCACCACAACTACCAAGCTGTCTTGTGGCACAACAGTACAATTATTATTTATGAGGAAGGAAAGTCCCATACTCATCATCAGGACCCCACACTGGTTGTTTCATTCATCATTGTATATTCATATAAGAAGATCTGTCTTTTCTGTAGAGTCCTGCCAATTATTTTCAAAAGAGCCATGGAGCAATTAGAGAACTGAAAGGATGCAAATATTCCCAATTCCCTCAGCAAGATTCATTTTCCTTGAAATTCTCATAACTCCTGCTAGAATTTTAACATGTAAGGTGCTGATGAGATTTTGAGCTGAGTTGCAGCTTCATTAGCTACAAATCCCAAGATGTAATTCCAAGATTTGTTGCATCAACAAATGACATCGGATGAGGAACACCACCATCATGCTCTCTTGTGACATCACACCACCCTACCAGTGGTGGGTGAAGCCAGAGGCAAAGCACTACTTTTCTGGAAATAGCCACCATTTCCTAATGTCATCTTCATACCAAGAGACATGGAAATCCTTAATGTGGCAACAATACTGGTTTAATATATTAAAACAATATTTTTACAGCACACTTCCTCCTAGTGTATATGTCTATCTACCTATTACGTGGCTGGAGAACTGTGCTGCAAAGTGCTTTTTTTTTTACTGAATTTTCAAAAGTTTTAGATATATAGTACACTTCGATACACAATAAATTTATCTTTTCTCAGCTTCCCGCCCCATTTTCCATGGTGTTTTAATCCCCACCCCATGATGCACAATACCTTCTATTTCTTATATCCACATATCTATATTATATTGTCTAGTTCCTTCTGTTGCTCAAATGTCAAATCCTGCTTATGAGTTCGTCGAATTATAATAGTTCCCTAAATAGTCCGAAAATACAAGTGCATATTTTGAAGGATGAGAGTATTTTGGTTTATATGTTGTCTTGGAAAATTCCCCTCCATCCCTACCAAGAAGCCATCTATATTATCACAAGACCTACCTGAAAAGAGGTCAATTTATTCAAATTGAGTCCGCAAGCTCCTTCTCACAGCCACACAATGACCCTGTTAACTGAGGCGTCTTTCACATTTTGCTCAGCCAAAAGCCAAACATTTCTATTATCTGATCCCATATGGTTCAGCTGCTCCTGGTGATTGGTCCAATCATGTGGGCAGGGACAAATTAACAGCAGTATGTTGGCTGTAATTGTATTCAGAGCAGAGAAAGAAAATAAGAATAGAATGACAGGGATAATTTCATTTAAGTGGGGAATCATCCAGGAAAAGTGTCAGAGTTGGCTTTTTTTTAACAGTCCTTATGACTGATTTGGAAGGAGGAGCAAATAGGACATTTCTTAAACCTTCAGACAATATTGAATTGGGAATGTTTTCAAAATCCAGTGCAAACAAAGAACCAACAAAATTGCCCAAGGTGAGAATTATTGGCAGAAGACCAAATTGGATTTTGTTTAAGGCACCCACTACCAGCAGCTTCTCCTTGAAAATACGCAGTGATTTGACACATGGGAAAGACTGATCATAGCCAAAACATTGTATTTACAGTCCCTGATCCCATATGTTTGGCAGGGAGAAGAATTAACTAAGAGGCAGAATTGCAACAACAGCTCTTCTGAGAACCCAGCAATGTGGGATAGGATCTGCAGATGTGGCTCCTCACCCTGCTAGAATTATATACAAAGGGCTGGTGCACTAGTGGAACATATTACGGAATTAGTGCCCTTCCCTGAATTGTTGCGCAACAGCTTCCATGGTGCAACATTGTGAAATAAAAATTGTATAGTGCTTTGTATTAGCAGAAGTACATTTCTAGCTTTCGGTTCTTTTCTCCTGCACCAGATGTTTGTGCTGTATCAAGAAAATGTGGCGGCAGCTGGAACTGATGAGGCAGCAGGCAGGGTGGCTAATGAGAGCTGGGGGGGTGGGGTTGTCACTGGAAGCAGTCAATGTATTCTGGTTTCCTTCCCATCCTCCCCTCTCGCAAAAATACAGCGGGCATTTTAGCCATTCTTAGACGAAAGTGCCAGAGGAGAAAAACTGGAATCAACATCAAATACCTAGATATACCTGGGATTTTCCGGTGTTGCTTAGACCAAGAGAGATGGACAAAAAAAAGACTCCAGTGAGTCTCTGAATGGTGTATGAATACAACTCTGGGTGGGCACAAGACTGCTGGGCTGTGACTTCAGATCTGGAAGTGCAGAAGGGGGTAGGGAGGTGGAGCTCTGCAGCAACTCTTCTGTCCATATAAATCAACCCGGACTTTGTGTGTCCATATAAATCAGCCCCTTCTTTGTGTGCCTCATCCACATGAAGTCCAGAGGTTGGCAAAACAAGAACGGGCCTTCTCTGCTGTGGCTCCCCATTTGTGGAATGTTCTTCCCAGGGAGAACCTTCGTCTGGCACCTTCATTATATATATTTTAGGTGCCAGACAAAAATGTTCCTCTTCAACCAGGTCTTGGGCGGATTAATATTCTACATACAGCATTTTAAATGTGTTTGTGGGAAGCGGGTTACTTCTGTTGCTTCTGTTGTGTCTCTTTATTTCAGTTTTTATCTTGTGTTTTTATCTTGTGAACTACCCTGACATCTTTTTGGTAAAGACTGTTATATCTAATAAATGAATAAACAAATTTATGCACATTCTCCATGAGGTCTGGTGTATGTGCACAATGACCGGTTGTCATACACGTTAACCACTCAAAGTGCATGCTCCCTAACATCACACACACTTCTTCTTCTTCTTTGGCGATCACTCGTAGCTGAGTAAGATTGTCTTCCATAAACACAGCTTTAACTAAGAGTCCATAAATGACTGTGGAGAACAATTCTGGATCCACACGTCCTTCCACAGTGGGGACATTGGTTTCCGGGTGGGAGTTGATCACAGTGTGGATTTGCCAAGTGTGCCTTCCTCTTGGCACATTTCTCCCTTTTGTCCTGAGTTCGAGTGTCTTCAAAGTCCACAAAACCTTTGGTAAAGGCTGCTCTCCAACTGGAGCGCTCACAGGCCAGTGTTTCCCAGTTGTCAGTGTTTATACTACATTTTTTTAGATTTGCCTTGAGACAGTCTTTAAACCTCTTTTGTTGACCACCAGCAGTACGCTTTCCATGTTTAAGTTCAGATCCACACCTTCAAGGTGACGGTGCACATCAAAAAACCCCTCTACAAGCTGGGGCCCAAGCTGGCACACGGCATGAGCGAGCTGGCCAGCGCCGGATGGGCGGCACTGGTGGCTGTGGATGAAGAGGACGAGGAGGCTGCAGGCTCCTCTTCCTGCACCGTGGGGCTGCCACCTCAAGTGCACATCCACACCCAGATTGACTACATCCACTGCCTTGTTTCCGACTTGCTGCCCTGCTACTGGGGCGTGATGGACTGCTACAATTCGTTCTGGAGGTCTGTTCTTAACCTGAAACTGTTCTTAACCTGAGGTACCACTTTAGCTAATGGGGCCTCCTGCTGCCGCCGTGTGATTTCTGTTCTCATCCTGAAGCAAAGTTCTTAACCTGAGGTACTATTTCTGGGTTAGCGGAGTCTGTAACCTGAAGCGTATGTAACCTGAAGCGTATGTGACCCAAGGTACCACTGTATGTTTTTTAACATATCATTTTCAACAATTATAAAGCATACTTTTACGTCTTATACAATTTTTTTTTTTACTTTCATCAATCACACCTGAAAATTTTCCAATCTTTTCCACTTAATTTATATTTCTTACTTTCACTATTACATTTAAATACAATAACTAATGTCTTTCTTCTTTATCTTCTTTCCAATGTTTCATATATTCCTCCTCACAAAACTTCTTGTAGTCCTACTAGCGTAATTTGTTGATTACAGTTGCTCTTCAAATAGTTCATATATTTCTTCCAATCTTCTGCGAATCTCTGGTCCCGCAGGTTTCGAATACTTCCTGTCATCTTATCCAATTCTGCACGCGCACACACACACACACACACACACACACACTTAATGCCATCATGCTGAAGTTCACATGGCCACAGACAGATGCAGCTGTGAAATACAGAATGAAGAGAGGTAGTGGACAGGCAACCTTGGTAAGCCTTGGAAGGAACACACTGTGAAAGCCCTGCCAGCTCCAGGACCTCGGTCCTCAGGATCCAGGTTCCTAGTCTAGTCGGCACCAATACTACTCATTGCTGATAGGAGGCACCAGCAAAAGTGTGTGCTTAAAGTGATAAAGATGAAATAACTATAATCCCCAGATTGCACACCTGATACTTTAGTGCGGTCTTCCTGAATATGGTGCCTTCCAGACATTGGGGACTCTATCTTCCATCAGCCTCAGCCAACGGTGCCAATAGTCTGTTATAATGTAATTTGTAATCCCAAGTATCTGGGGTGGGGTGGGGGGACAGTTATGGGATTGCTACTTTTGAGAAAAGTGCAATCCCCTCTCTGTGTACAGACATAATAATAATAATAATGATTATGGTGATTTTGATTTCTTATCCACCTACCCTTCACCATTAAGTTCCAATGGATTCATGAAATAATTTAATAGGCAATGGGGGGGTGTTGCTGAAGAAATGTTTGCGTTTGCAAAGGTTTTCTTCATACTGGATCAGAAATGTCTATATTTTACCAAACACCAAATGAGTTATTAGTATGGCTATAAAATATATAGTTGCGTAAATAAACACCTCACTACTGAAGTGTGAAGACAACTGCAAGGGGACAGTTAATTAGATCATTTATAACTCATTAAGTAGCAAAACTGCTCTTCGCCTGTTGGTTTCTGCTAGAGGGAGGGGGCAGGAGATAAAGAAGAAGAAACATTGATTCTGACATTAAGCTGAGTTTACATGTTCTAAGCAGAGAGTGGAAGAATGCCTGTTTGTTCTGGAAACATCTCTTTCTATTGAGTTTAATTCACAGGAAATTGGAATATCTGTAAAAGTCAGTCCAGGCAAGGCACAGCATTGTTTTGTCAGATATTACAATGTACTTCATAGGTAATTGCATGACGATTTGAGAATTCTTACAGCTTTTAGCTATGAAAGTGTGTGTGCTTTACCAACAATTCAATCCTATACATGTCTAGGATTGAGGTCCATGGGTACTACTCCCAGGTAGGGACTGATGAATCTGTCCATTCTGGTTTTTCTTAGTTTCTCATTTTCCCTCCTCATGGTTTCTTATGGTGGTGGTATAGTTTTCAGGAACATTCGCCATAATTTTAGTGTGAATTTCCCCTTATATACATTTTTCTCCTAATATAATTTTTTGCAAAGCAGTTTCCCACCCTGCTGGTCAGTGAGTCTGAAACCACAAAAGCTGTGTGATCCAAATTGCAGATATATTTGACCAACTCTGATTTCTTTGGTCATTTTTTTCAGCATGGAAGCACTCTGAACACTTCTGAAGAGCATAAAGATGTGAGCCTAGTTCTCACTACGATGGTAACACCTAGGCCAACACTTCTGAATGCAGTGAAAGCACACACAGCAGTCAGTAGCTCAGGAGGGTGGGGATTGATGCCTTACAGGCAGTGGTTCTTGTTGGGATGGAGATGGGTTGGGACAGTGGCGAGGTTGGAGGAGCTCTGAGTTGATGACAACAGGCCATCAAGGTACATGTTCTTCTGACCTTGTTGGTGCCACTTCAGCTCACCCCACCCCACCCAATTACCATACCAGCTGGTAGAGCCCAGACCTCAGCAGCCACTCAGCCACTCAACCAATTACCATACCAGCTGATAGAGTCCAGACCTCAGCAGCCACTCAACTCATGTCCAAAATGAGGAACAATTCCACTATGGCCATTGTTGGGTATAAGATGAAATAATCAATTAGAGCTGAGTTGTAAATTCTGTTTGTACAAAACTGGTTCCAAACTTTCCTGCACAAGGTTTTCACAGAGTTTTCATCCTTCAAAGTGGCAGATTGGTGCTTTATTTCCAGTGAAAAATACAGTGACATTTCCACCCAAGGTGCACTGATAAAAACCACGCTCCCATGTCCAAGAATCAAATTTATTTTGCCCTGACATAGCAAGCAGAAGATAAGGAGATCCGGGGTAAGATTTAATCCACCATGATGAGAGGATGCTCACATCTAAAAGTCTTCCCTTGTTGAAAGTATGTGTTGCAAAGTCTTTCTAATGAGTATTCCACTAAATATTATTGTAAATAAGTTACAAAAGAGTTCCCTTGGGGTTCAGAGGGGGGTGTTGTGCATTGATGAGAGATGTGTAGTCTTTAGTACCAATGCATCTGAATTTCTACTCACTGCATAGTATCTTGCACAATTTTGCTTTCTTTCCTCCAAGAGAAGCTTCTCTCTAATTTTTTTTAAAGGAATGTTTAATATGCTGTGCTAACCTTTCTCCCAAGGCCGTGCTTCTTTTGTGAAAGTTTAGCTCTTTAGATGTTGTCTTTCTAAAGGAAAGTGCTTTAGAATCTTCAAATAGCATGAACTTTCCCTTCTTACTAGTGATCTGAGTTTCTCCCTTGTTCAAACTGAAGACTGCCAAAGGAACAGAATTGGGGGAAGAAAATGGCTTATACATGGCTGGCAGGGGGAAAGTTTCATTTTATTTTTAATGCAAATTACTAAAAAGAAAAATCATTGGGATGATTAAAGGAAATGCTTAAGAATGAGATTTTTCAATGAGACAGGTTTGATCTAAAAGTCTGTGAAGTACATTAGGTAGAGCAAGAGTTGGGTAGTTTTTTTATCATCCCATTTGAGAAATGGTAATATTTGTTACCAGGGTTGGTAAGTGGCTAGAATATTTTATAAGGGATGCTGTAGAGAGGCAGATTTATATAACCAAGAGTGGATCTTATTACAATGTCCATTGGCTTACTTGAAACAAGGCTACAGTGTATTGATGTGTTTCCAAATTAGCTGACCTAGCAAGGGGCAAGCAAAATGGCAGAGAGTAACAACCTGAAATAGATCAGGTTTGTCTTAGAAGCTCTAAAGTAATGTGCTGTAGAAGTATATATAAAGCATTTTAAATAAAGATGGATATCAGAAGGAAACAGAAGTTAATAAACTTAGCTAGAAGTCAGGAGATCAGGGACTCAGCTACACTGGCAAAGAAAAAGCACTATATATGTGTTGTATATGCATTCTAACACCGTGACACCAGATGGCGCTGTGGAGTTCAGTTTTTGCTAACCCGATTTCTCATACAAAGTTTGCAATGCTTTTAACAGAAGTGCTTCTTTGATGCGTCTAGATCCAGCCAGGGTTTCAAAACACGAAGGGAGCACCAATGGGTACAAGAGGTTTCCCACTACAGAAAGTCACTTACGGAAAGTAAGTGTTTCCACTGTCTTTCTTGGCAGTTTATACTAGAATAAATAGATATTGAATGCTTGCTGGGGGGGGGGGTTCTACCTAGTCCACACACAATCTAGACCTATTGCATATTCTTTGCCCCTGAAAAACACCTAACAAACTGGTCTCATTCCAAAAGTAAAATTCTCATTTAAATCTGATTCTGTACCCCCTTCACACACACAATGCGTCCATTTGAAACCAAATGCAGCTACGACTTGCCTTGTCAGCTGTATCCATATTGATCTAATGATGCACACTCTCCAATATTTCTCCAATGAAAATAGGGACATTGCATTCCATAATGATGTTTTTACTATTTATACCCCACACATCTTTCTGGGTTGCCCCAGCCACTCTGGGCAGTTTCTAACATATAGAAAATAATAATAAAACATTAAACTTTTAAAAAAAACAAAACAAAACAAAAAACACCTTCCCTATACAGGATTGTCTTCAGATGGCTCAGGGGTTGGGTAAATCCATACCTTCCAACATTTCTCCAATGAAAATAGGGACATCCTAAGGAAAAGTGGGACATTCCAGGACCAAACCAGAATCTGGGATGGCTTCTCTAAATCAGGGACATCCCTGGAAAATAGGGACACTTGGAGGGTCTGATGATGTGGAGCTTAAGGAGAGGGTTTTCAAATGTGTAATTTAATCAAGGAGTAGTTTTCAAACACACCTCAGGAGACCACATCAACCCTTCTGGGCAGCAGGACCTACAATAAATCTAAATAAAGCAGCATGTTGTGGATGGACATGAATCCTATAGTGATAAAAGCTACATTTTTGTGCTCCAAAGTGCGTACACAGCCAATGTTGTTGAGTACACCAAGGGGCAGGGATTGGACTCAAGGGGATGATGATGATGATGATGATGATGATGATGATGATGATAATAATAATAATAATAATAATAATAATAATAATAATAATAATAATAATTTATTATTTGTACCCCGCCCATCTGGCTGAGCTTCCCCAGCTACTCTGGGTGGCTTCCAATCAAGTGTTAAAAACTTGAAGAATGGTGGATCTCTCTCTCTCTCTCTCTCTCTCTCTCTCTCTCTCTCACACACACACACACACACACACACACCGTGATCTTGACACTATAGAAGAAGAGGAATGCAGCATTGATTTACAGCAGGGGTTTGAGGAAGGTCACAGCTCAGAGACAGATGAACAGAAGAGTTGGGAAGTGTTAGGAGAACAGGGAGAGGAGGCAGAGGCAGAGCAGCCAGCTGACACATTGCCACTGGAGAGTATTTCTGACCCCCCTTCTCCCAGAATTCGGCATTCGTTAAGAGTGCAGGAACAAAGGACTCTGAGACAATTAGCCACGAGCAGCCACCGTAAGGAGAAATGCTGTTGCTAGGAAGGAAGGAAGAGGAGCTCAGTTGGAACAATGCCATGATCAGGGCCTACTGCATTGTTTTATCTCTTGCTATTATGAATGAATAGGGACGTGGGTGGTGCTTTGGGTTAAACCACAGAGCCTAGGAGTTGCCGATCAGAAGGTTGGCGGTACGAATCCCCGCAACGAGGTGAGCTCCCATTCCTTGGTCCCTGCTCCTGCCAACCTAGCAGTTCAAAAGCATGCCAAAGCAAGTAGATAAATATGTACCTCTCCAGCAGGAAGGTAAACGGTGTTTCCGTGTGCTGCTCTGGTTCGCCAGAAGCGGCTTAGTCATGCTGGCCACATGACCCGGAAGCTGTACGCCAGCTCTCTTGGCCAATAAAGCGAGATGAGCGCCGCAACCCCAGAGTCGGCCACGACTGGACCTAATGGTCAGGGGTCCCTTTACCTTTATTATGAATGAATAAACTCATTACAAAGGACAGTACCTTGTTCTCTTTTTGCCACCGGGGGAGGAATAGAATTCCCGAAGCCTTGACACCAAGGATACCATAAGCAGAGGCTTCCTTTCCTCCTTTTTTGTAGGTGTCTTCTCTCAACCAAGACTGGTGATGCACATCAGGGAAGCAGAACACCTTCTAGTCCTCTTGCCAGTCTCCATATTTGATTGTCTCTTCTGTATCCAGGCTGTGTTCACCCCCCTTTCATGGAGTCCAGCTCTGTACAAAAGTGAATGTCCTGGTGTCAGGGCCAAGGCCACAGTTACAACCATCTCTTTCTTTCCACCTTTCATATGGCATTTGTCTGTTGGGTGTCAGTTTAGGGTGTCAGTTAATGCTGTTGAAAAGGCGTTTCTTATTTTATGACATAATTGCTCGCTAACTTGTGATCTGTGCAAAGGCTACGTTTTGGTCATAAGCAGATGCGTGGCACCATAAACAACTCAAATTATTCTTTTGTAAAGGGCCAGGTTGCTATAAAAAAGGAATGAGTTAACTGAATTGTCAAGAATCTATTGACTACAGGACCTGGTAATGTGTAATCTAATTAAATGCATATAAATCACTTTCTTCTGAGCCTAGGAAAGGTTTCATTGGAAGGAGTTAACTTAGTTTCCTCTTGCTTTATTGATTACTGTATTCCCCCCCCCCATAAACCACAATGGGAGACTTCTGATGAAGAAAGGAAAATTACTGTGTGAATCATTGTTGTTATAGCTCTGTTCACAGTGAGGATTCAAAGGGGAACAACTGCTTCTCTCCACAGTCTGGTCATGGGGCTCATTAGGACATTTCAAAGGAGTCTAGCCAGCTATATCCCTATTACAAAATTTATATATGCTGTTATCCTCGCAAGCCAGCGGAGCTTTAAAATCTCCTTTTTATATCCCTTCCACTCTATGCAGCCCATTTCTCTTTAGGCTCCTAGAAGAATCCAAAGACTCTTGCAACATATATGATAATAGTAATGCAGCTGGCATTAGTAGTGCTTTCGAGTTTGTGAATATTTACTCACCCTCCCCACCAGATAGGGAAGAGGGCGAATGGCACTGTCAACTGAGGAAAAAGCTTGATTTAGGCACAGCTGTGAAACTATGGTCTCATGCATAGCAGCCAACTCCCAGGGGCTGAGGGGTCTTCAGCCGCCCCACTAAAATGTTTGAGGGGGCCACCCACTCCCAAGTTGTTGGGCATTGCCCTTCAAAAGGTATGCATGCACCACATAATGTGATCGATTATTCAGGGCAGGGCTTACCTGCCACCCTATTTTCTTCAAGTTGGCACCCCTGGTCTCATGAGTGGCTGTGCATCTCAAATTTGTGCTCCTACCCCTTTCCTTCATGCCAGTGGAGATTGAAAGCTTTCACTTCCAACTTTAGAGCAAATGTAATGCCAACTGTCTTAAAAACTCTGTTTTGTTTTTTTAAAAAATAGTTTGTGAGAATAAATCAAGCGACGGTTTGCTAGCAAACTGGAATTTTAATAAACAGTAGTTTCCTGAGCTCAGGCGTGGTGCAGAACTCCGGCTCATTTAAACTTGGAAGCAAAATATTTTGATCTTCCCCTCTGTCATGAAAAGGAAGCAAGGAGAGGCAAGGTGCAATAGGCCAATGCAAGCCATGGTTTTTCACAACTCACCCTAGCAGCAATCATGTTTTTCTGTTATGTATGAACTAAATCAGAGTGGCAGGGTGTCTGTTTTTTAGGACACCCTCATTTTCTTTCTGTGAGTGGCTCCCCATTTCCCTTCCCTCTCCTCTCCTCACCCTGCACACACACACACACACACACACACACACACACACACACACTGTTGTTATGAATTTCATGTGAAAAGGATCTAGGAGTCTTGGTTGACCGCAAACTTGACATGAGCCAACAGTGTGACGCGGCAACTAAAAAAGCCAATGCAATTCTGGGCTGCATCAATAGGAGTATAGCATCTAGATCAAGGGAAGTAATAGTGCCACTGTATTCTGCTCTGGTCAGACCTCACCTGGAGTACTGTGTCCAGTTCTGTGCACCACAGTTCAAGAAGGACACTGACAAACTGGAACGTGTCCAGAGGAGGGCAACCAAAATGGTCAAAGGCCTGGAAACAATGCCTTATGAGGAACGGCTAAGGGAGCTGGGCATGTTTAGCCTGGAGAAGAGGAGGTTAAGGGGTGATATGATAGCCATGTTCAAATATATAAAAGGATGTCATATAGAGGAGGGAGAAAGGTTGTTTTCTGCTGCTCCAGAGAAGCGGACACGGAGCAATGGATCCAAACTACAAGAAAGAAGATTCCGCCTAAACATTAGGAAGAACTTCCTGACAGTAAGAGCTGTTCGACAGTGGAATTTGCTGCCAAGGAGTGTGGTGGAGTCTCCGTCTTTGGAGGTCTTTAAGCAGAGGCTTGACAACCATATGTCAGGAGTGCTCTGATGGTGTTTCCTGCTTGGCAGGGGGTTGGACTCGATGGCCCTTGTGGTCTATTCCAACTCTATGATTCGATGATTCTCCCCCAAACCCCTGGAGAAGATTTGGAGAGGGCCCAAGTGTGCATGGTGAAAGGAGCAGAAAGGAAGACGGCATTTTATTGCACTAGTGGAAATGCTTCTTTGGATGCCACCCAATACCTGCATTTGAGGATAGTGGACGTGAGTCATCAGACTGCTTTGGAAATATTGAAATAAGGCAGAGACTATGCTTTCTTTCTTAATTTGTATTATTGCGTATTGTGCACAAATTATGGTCAGCATGATTTTGCCAAGGCACTTAAAAGTCTTAATGTTCTTACGGCTTGATCATAAAAAGACTGCTCAACCTCAGTCGCTGAAACACCAAGCTGTTCTCTTGCCTTGAATATCCAACCTCAAACTTCATACACAGCTGCTGCGGTGACTACTTCTTAAAAAGCAGAACAGAAGTCTTAAATTAATAATCCCTGAGCTGTGATTTTATATGCTTTATAAAATATTGAATAATTAATTTAAAAATAAATGTTAATGACTGACTTTCACTTTATAATTAAAGGAGAGATTGTGCATGAGTTACTTTCCCTATCATATTTATGCCTATGGATATGCATTGTGTAGCGAGAAGAGCCTGCAGAGATGAGAGGTGGGGATTATTATTGTTAACAAAATGAATAAACCAATTGATTGTTTTTAAAAAAACCAAAGCAGTTTTTAAAAAACAACATTCAAATTATTGATAAAAATTTAAAAACAGGTATTTAGATTATTAAAATCAGTGGTAATTAAAAAGAAATAAAACACATGTAACTTTATAAAATATAAATTACATTTCACACAATAAGATTTGATGTCTTGGGGCATAAAGAAGTGAGACAGTTACTGCCGTATTTGTCTTGTCTAAATGAGTTCCCCGTTTGTCTTTCTGCACAGCTAGAAGACAGTTTCTGTTTCTTGCAATCAAAGCTGTGCTAATGACCTTCTGGATTTCAAAAGTGAATTAGACTTGCTTCTTAGCATTGAAACAATCTGGCCCACAAAATGATGGGAATGTTCCCAGAGCCAATAGCCCATTCTAATTGTGTTTGAGCCGTACCTAACTGAACTGTACCACAAAGGTAATCCTGTGTGTATGCTAATTAACTAGCTCCAGACAACAGATTCAATATAATTGCAAATTGAGCTTTTGTTCCCCGATGTCTGCCCCCACAAAATGTCTGTGTTCATTGCCTTTCTTAGAAGAGTACCATATTTTTGTTCTCTCAAAGGGATTTTATGAAAAGAGTGGTTCCACTGCATGCTACCTCCTGGCTAGCATAGTCGTAGCATGACAATGGTGGACACTTATAACACAAAGTAGTAACCTTGATTGAATTGTTAATCTCAGGAGGCTGCCTCCAAGAAAGCAAAAACGTGACTAACTTCTTTTGCGTGCTTAACAGTGCAATCGTGTAAATGTCTACTCAGAAAAAAGTAACTTTGAATTTAATGGGGCTTAAACCCAGTTAAGTGTGAGAGACCCATGGACTGCAAGAAGATCAAACCTATCTATTCTTAAGGAAATCAGCCCTGAGTCCTCACTGGAAGGACAGATCATGAAGCTGAGGCTCTAATACTTTGGCCACCTCATGAGAAGAGAAGACTCCCTGGAAAAGACCCTGATGTTGGGAAAGATGGAGGGCACAAGGAGAAGGGGACGACGGAGGACGAGATGGTTGGATAGTGTTCTCGAAGCTACCAGCATGAGTTTGACCAAACTGCGGGAGGCAGTGGAAGACAGAAGTGCCTGGCGGGCTCTGGTCCATGGGGTCACGAAGAGTCAGACACGACTAAACGACTAAACAACCACAAATCCAGTTAAGTGTGCAAATGATTGCCATCTAACATGTTGGACTAAGGGTTTTGTCAGGGACTGGCTGGATGCGGAGAAGTGATGGACGGCTCCATACCAGGAACCCTCCAGGAATGTCACAGAAACAGAAGACTTGGACCCAGTGGTGGTGGGATTCTGGCCACACCCCAGAGGAGAGTACAAGCTGGGAAATACTGGAAGCAGGAAGCAGGAGGGTTGATGAGGCTTCCAGTCTGGATGGAGGCTCAAACAGAGAAGACAGCAGGGAGCCAGACCAGACTTCTCCCCGTCCTGATAGATTTTCTGCCAGCAGCTTGCCAGGCCCACTCACGCCCAGACCGCGCACGGAGGCTACTGCATGTTGCCTGTCAGGCAGGCAAAGAGGGAAATGTCTGCAGCTCACCATAGCAAGTATCTACAGGGGTGACGTCCAAGTAGAAAAGACTAGAGGACAAAGAAGGGGCTGCTTGCTAGTCGAGTAACTTCTCTCTCCAAGAGTGGATTGACAGGTGTGTGGCCTTCTGTGGCTGAGATGTACTTGTTTTACTTATTTGTTTAAAGGGACTGGTGGGGAACCAAGGGTATTCATGTTGGTGGTGTTGTGTGGGGGAATTCCACAGTTCAATAATCCCTTTAATATGACCACCACCACCCATTAAAAAAAAAAAAATCACATAAACTTGAAACGGGGATGAACGGACAAGGAAAAAATCAAACACACTCAAAAAAAAATATGGCTGGATGTTATGGCTATGGGGTCTACTTATATACTGAATTGCACTGGCCAGGTGCTAAGTTATCAGGTTGCATGCCTTGGATCCTGGGACAAAGAAGCAATTTCTTCTTCTTCTTCTTCTTCTTCTTCTTCTTCTTCTTCTTCTTCTTCTTCTTCTTCTTCTTCTCCTCTCTCTCTCTCTCTCTCTCTCTCTCTCTCTCGTGTGTGTGTGTGTGTGTGTCTCTCTCTGTGTGTGTTTGTGTCTAGCTTGGAACCCAGTTAAATAAAGCATGCAGGATCCTGGGCGAAAGTAAAAGCAGTCTGTATCTTTGCAAATCTAGGGGTTATTTGGGGAATATTTTTGAATAGTGCTAGTTAAAGGGGTCAAAAGGTACAGCATTACCTAGAGGCTGAAGGGGATGTAATCCACAGACTGCAAAGTCTATCTTCAGGTGGTAAAAAAACCCTTTCCTTCTGGTTGCAGATCCCACCTTGAACAGCAAGATTCAGTATTCTGGAGTAGCTGTGTTGGTCCATATGAAGAAATCCAATGCTAACAGAGCCTAACACTTTTCATGGGACTAGCCAAAATATTCTTTCTTGGTATTGATTAGGTCCAATTTGTCAAAACCAATCCAAGGGATTGTTGTTAGGATTGGTCAGAAATCCTAATTCTTTTGTGTGGTGTCACAGTTGCGTACTGCTTGCATCATGTGCTTAAAAAAAAATCATGTTAAGAAATTGTTTATTGTCCTTTCTTCAAACAACTATCAATTAAGAATTTGTGACTATCTTGCAGCATTTACTTGGAATCAACAAGATACCTCCATTTCCAGAAAGACCAATGTTACCCACATGGATTGACCTAGAAGCAAGTTGGGAACATTAATGAGCAATATCACACATACCAATATATATCTTGTCCAAATTTTATATGATTTAACTTATGGCAATGTGTAGGAAGTAAATGTATCTTCACCATCTGTTTTGGTTTCCTTAGTTTTCTCTTAATAATTTGTATTAAACTTTTAATTTTGCCTGGGAATATAGGATGTGTGTGTGTTTGCCCCTGTTCTGAGGAGTATTGCCTAACCACAAAGTTAGCTGTGATGCTAAGGGTAGCAGAGATGGGTGGAAGGAGATGAGAGATTAAGGGATAAATTATACAAACAAGAAGCTGGTATCAAGCAAGCTTGTGCAAGTTACGCAGGTGTAAAGTTATACATGATCTAAACTCTGTTCAGTAGCAGGGCTACTGCGAGCTCAGCCACCCCAGAGCCTAGCAGAGGGAAAGCAAGCCTTTGAAATGGTGTTTGCTGTTGCCTTCAAATATAAACAATAATTAAATCCCATTAAAGAATATGTGCAGATAATTCAAGATTCTGCAAAAGGCAGCGGTGATCTGGCATTTTAAATTACAGATTCTGAATTCAGTGGAAGAGTGCATTCATTTAGTTCTCTTATAAATCATCTCACAAATTGCAAGATACATAAAGTCATCTGCAGTTGGTAACTATATTTCTGTGCACAGTCCCATGTAGGTTTACTATGTTTTCTCATCTCTTTATAAAGTAATGCTCCCCACTGCCAACCACACAGATTTAGAAAACCTCTAGGTGAAACATGGTATGTTCCCTTGGTTTTTCCTCCAATCCTTATTGATTCTCAATTTTATTCCTAAAATTATTGGCAATACTGTATTACATATCAGTACAGATTATTCCATCTAGCTAAGTAAGCCAATGGTTTAAGTGCTTTCAAACTACTAATCTGTTCTGATTTGGCACTGGGGGTCTGTTTAGGTTCTGGAGAAGAGCGCATACCCAGTGCTTTTCATGGTAAGTTTGGTAGCAACGATCTTCAAATGTATTGAATAAGGTAAGTAACAGAATGGGAGGAATCTCTCTCTTTCTCTCTTACTACTGATGATACAATCATACTTCAATGGGCCATGTGGTCCTGAGAAAACCACTTTGCAGAGACAACTTTTAAGATGGTTTTGTTCATTTTAAGGGTCCATTTTAAGCAGCTATATTTTTGTATCCCCTTTGTTGACAACACAGCTCCTGTGGGGAGGTCAGTTATAATGATTCTTCTTAGAGAATTGTCCTGGGTATCAACCTTGTCCAATGACTGACAGAATGTATAGTGACAGGAACTGTGTCTTTTGTGCCATGACAGGTAAGATCACTAACATTTTTAGTACAGTGCACAAATCCTCAGCGTACTGTGACATATAAGGCTAGTTGAGTTCATTAGGCTAGTTGAGTCCACTAAAATCCTGTTTGAAGGACTCTATTGTTTCACAGGTCTTGCATTTGCCTTTTACACACACACACAAAAAGAATTCTGTCTTCTCTTTTAATTTCGGGTACCACAGCCACCAACCTATTGCTTCTCGTGAAACATCCCAATTTAACAATAAAGTGATTTAATGATAAAGCAATTTAACAATGCAATGCAATAAAAGATATATAAATACAGTTTCTGGACCAATGCAGATAAAGGCTGTGATCAAAATCTACTTAAAAAGGCTTTTGGAAAGAGGAATAGACACTTCAGTAGAGCCAGTGTGGTGTACTGGTCAAGAGTGATAGACTAGTAATCTGGTGAACCGGGTTCGCATCTACGCTCCTCCACATGCAGCTACTGGGTGACCTTCGGCTAGTCACACTTCTTTGAAGTCTCTCAGCCCCACTCACCTCACAGAGTTTTTGTTGTGGGGGAGGAAGGGAAAGTAGAATGTTGGCCGCTTTGAGACTCCTTCGGGTAGTGATAAAGCGGGATATCAAATCCAAACTCTTCTTAAAAGACAGCAAAGGATAAATCTTGGATTCTGAACTGATTTGGGTAAATCCAGGCACAGGATCAGGATAATTTCTTCTGAGTGGATTGAAGTCCACCCAGAACAATCCAGGGCTATCAAAAGGAGGAGGTTGGGGGGAGGGAAGGAGAGAAAAAGGAATATGTAGGGGTAGAGACGCGGGTGGCACTGTGGTTTAAACCACAGAGCCTAGGGCTTGCCGATCGGAAGGTCGGTGGTTCGAATCCCTGTGATGGGGTGAGCTCCCGTTGCTCTGTCCCAGCTCCTGCCAACCTAGCAGTTCAAAAGCACATCAAAGTAGATAAATAGGTACCGCTCTGGCAGGAAGGTAAACGGCGTTTCCGTGCGCTGCTCTGGTTCACCAAAAATGGCTTAGTCATGCTGGCCACATGACCCGGAAGCTGTACGCTGGCTCCCTTGGCCAGTAAAACGAGATGAGTGCCGCAACCTCAGAGTTGTCCGCAACTGGACCTAATGGTCAGGGGTCCCTTTACCTTTACCTAGGGGTGGCAGTAGGTGCTTGCAACATTGCACCACAGTCTTGTTCACATTTCTGACAAGTTTCTGTCCAGTCCAGAACAACACAGAGCCCTCTGCTGAACAGTCAGGATTTTGTTTTTGTCTTCTTCTCCTTTGAGTATGTGATGTGATTCCCCCCCACACACACACACACACATTCTCTCATCAGAGCACTTCCCCATGTCTTCGGAGAAGCATTCTGAAGAGGTGAATGGAAATACTTCCATGCCTTCATCTCAGAGTGTCAGATATCTGTGTGAGATGCCGCCCCTCCCACTGCAAGACAAGTTAAGATTCAGACCCGGGAGGCATTACTTTCTCTGATGCATCTCTGTGTTCAGTTCTGCAAAGAAAGAACCCCAGGAGAGAAAGCCAAAACAAAACACTTGCTGTCTGAGTCACAGATCGTCAGATATGGGAAGGTTAGGAAACCCACCCCCTTTGGGGGAAAAAATCTAAGTCAGTTCCTTGATGGTGCTGAAACATCTAGCAAACTTAGATAAATTCCATGGTATCATTTGTGGAGTGAGTTGCAGAAGCCAGTCCTGATACTGCAATCCAATGCTAGAACTTTGGCAGAATGGGAAATCGTGGTGCATGCAGTCAAGTAATCTGTAGAGGTGTCCTTCCAAAAATAGTGTCACAGTCACTTACCAGGACATGAATGGGCTGGCATAAGGCTGCAGCAAGCTTCTGGCAACATGAATGAAATAGTGGGACATTCACCATCAACCCAACCTTCCTCCACTCCTGCTCCACCCTATCCAGGAAAGAACTTGCCCATGTGAAGACCACCTGGTGGAAACCCTTACACATATGGTTCTTAATTGTAAACTATATGCTGATCTCCATCAGCAATTCTGTATCCCCAAATGGAAACCAGAGTTGGAGGTCATACATTTTCTATTACTGCGGAATGATCAGGAGCTCATCAAGTTAGTGGCTAAATATCTCTATTTGGTTTTTTGTCGTTGAAATACACTGCAGACGTCTGATCTCCCTGGAGACCAAAAGATGTGACGATAGACTGCTCTGCCTCCTTTCTTTTAGCAAATGTTTGGTACCACTGGGGAAGTGGTAATTCTGTATTGATTTGTTTTGGATGTTTGTATGTGATGCCAATAAAAGGTTTGATGATGATGATATCCAGGAAAGCAGCAGCTGTTGCCTGTATTTAGAGGGCAACTCTGTGCTCCAAACTACCACCCACTTAAAAAAAGAACCTTATCGTTCTTTCTTCTTCTTTCTGAATGCTAATTTCTATATGTGCTGATTTCTTGATAAAATCATAGAGCTGGAGCAGGTCTCGCAGGTATTCTAATCTGACTACCTGCTTGATAAAATATATCCCTTGCTGCATGGATGCTAGGGGTATGCAGTGGTTACTCTGTATTTGGTGAGATCTTGAGGCACAGTTTGGGCAAGGTCTGTAGCTCAGTGATAGAACATCTGCTTATCATGAAGAAGGTCCCAGATTCAACATCCAGCATTTGCAAATAGGGCTGAGAATGTCTCCTGCCTGAAACCTTAGCAGCGGTGTCCAAACTTTTTTCAAAGAGGGCCATATTTGATGAAGTGAGAGCCGCCCAAAGGGCCAACCAAAATTATTGAGCTTTTTTTAGGATTCAACTTGTGAGCTTTTTTTTTAGGGTGGAAGTTGTTGAGGGTTTTTTTTAGGAAATAAACTCCCACAGGGAGTTAACAAACCAGATTAGGCCCCCAAAACAGACTTCAGACAGGCCTGCCTTAGAGAGTCTTTGCCAGTCAGCTTAGGCAACACTGAGCTAAATAGACCAGTGGTCTGACTCTCAGTGTAAAGCAACTTCCTATGTTCCTAATCTGACTCAGAAACACAAAAAAATCTACCCCAAACCACCACAACCCACCTCTTTATTTGGAATATACGCTGAAAAAACGCACATTTCTAGTATGTATATAAGCTTCTGAACTCAGCAATGGTTTAACCACACCACCTGCGTTTGTGCAGAGCAGGTCTTAAGTAATCTATTGGGGATCTCAGGAGTGCTTTCTACTTTGGTATTTGCATATGGTTGGACTAGATGACCTTCCTTCGTTTTTATATGTTCATTTGCCCTTTGGGAGCAATATGCATAATCCTACTTTGAATTAACATTTGAGGATTATAATACCCCAGGGCCCTATTCAATTTACATCAAGATTGCTTGTACAAGCAGTGTCATCCAGCAGCACTTCTAAGATGTCACACATAAAATGTTAACCTTTTTTTTCTCTTTAGTTTTTACTATGCTCCTTGTTGTTAACTGTGTATCCACTTTAAGGTAATGCTAATTGCAGAGAAATCTCGAGTGATGGCCATTAGGTTAGAAAGATTTTTATATTTTTTGTGCAAAAGTTGACTCAATGGTGCCTAATGAATCGTAAGTTTCTCCTACCCAATTAATTAGTTAAATGCCACTGTTTAATAGCTCGGGATAACATACCAGTTTGACATATTGTAATGTAAATGTGAGTTTCTCTCTCACATTATGTTAAAAGAGCTTAAAATTAGGCTTGGACTAAAAGGGAAGATAATTTTAGTGAATGTTTTAATGCCCCAGAAAACCTTCCCTTGGTTTTTTTTGGGGGTGAGGGGATGTCAAAAATATATGTAGGTGTTCACAAGAAGAAAGACCTACAAAATGCTGCTCCATTTTGGTGAGACAGGGACAACATGTTGAAAATGAGGATGGTTTCTTTGTTCTCTCACATTCATCATAAGTGTCCTGTTAAGTCTCTGCGTTCCCTCTGAGATGTTGCTATATGGCTAAATGTGATTCAGTATATGTAGCACTGAAGCATCCTTAGAATGACTACATCATACTAGAATAGCTGCAGTAAAAAGTCTGCCGAAGAGTATCAGCAGAATAGACTGTGAATACAGATTTTTATTTTGTACTTTATTTTTACGGGTCGGGGGGAGAGAGAAGAATTATTTGAAAGGCGCCTTTTGAGCCTCTCTAAAGCAAATATTTCACAATGGCATTTCTCCATCCTTGTATCTGTTTCTCAAAAATGCTTGAATCAGGTGGAGGCTGAGAGTTCAGCTATTCATATTTTATGTGTTATTGGATGGCTTGTCATTAGAAATGACATCAAGAAAATGTCCTCAATCAGGCCTTCATTGACACACTTTCAGAGAGACATTGTTTTTCCCCATCCTCTCCTATTTTATAACATTTTATCTGTGCTTCCAGACCTTTCTCTTAAACGTTCAATTTTTAAAAGCTATGGTGAGCTAATAGCATCTTGATATGCACATAATAGCATCTTGAAGTTTCACATAAGAATTAAATATATATATAGGAAATGTCCTTTAAGATAATGTTACTGAACTTAATCTCCTGAAACTGCATCCTGCGAGTCTGGGCTGCTTTAAGCAGTAATATATTAGAAGAAGAAGAAGAAGAGTTTGGATTTGATATCCCGCCTTTCACTCCCTTTAAGGAGTCTCAAAGCGGCTAACATTCTCCTTTCCCTTCCTCCCCCACAACAAACACTCTGTGGGGTGAGTGGGGCTGAGAGACTTCAAGGAAGTGTGACTGGCCCAAGGTCACCCAGCAGCTGCAAGTGGAGGAGCGGAGACACGAACCCGGTTCCCCAGATTAGGAGACTACCGCTCTTAACCACTACACCACACTATTAAGCAAATGCCTCTTAAAAAATAGTTGTTCGTGAATGATGTAGCATACCAATGCATCATTATAGCACTTCCATTGCTTCAAATAGTATAGATATATGTTCAAAGACCCTGTTTCTCTTCCCCAGTGTGTAAAAAAGAAGCTGGTGGGGTCATTTGAGGCCTACAAGCTGAGCTGGTGGAGGTGAATTTGGGAGTTCCAGGGCTTCTGCGTATCAGCCGTGTGGGATCAGGGTGTGTGAATCATGGTGGTTAATAAAAGGCCACTCCACCCTCTGGACCCGACTCCTGATGCTCTGTCACCGTTCCGGTGTTCTTGCCTTAGGATACTGGTTGCTGCAGGGCGAAGGATGAATGGTTTGCTCCTTTGCTCAATTGGCTCTGGCTGGTTACACACACACACACACACACACACACACACACAGCGGCGTAGCGTGGGTTGTCAGCAAGTAATTTGCGCCCCCTAACCCGTGGATTTGCGCCCCCTAACCTGTGGATTTGCGCCCCCTAACCCATGGATTTGCCCTAACCCCAGATGTTGCGCCCGGTGCGGCCGGCCCCCCCTGCACCCCCCACGCTACGCCACTGCACACACACACACACACACACACACACACACGTGATTTTGTTCTGGGTGTTCTGTTCTTCAGTCCTGGTTAAATACACCAAGGCTGAATCTACACACATAAAAAAAAATATTAAATATATATGAAATTTGCCATTGGCTCACCAGAGCCATCTAGTGTCACAGTTGTATAATGCACTTAAAACACACTCAGAATGTTATATTTGCAGCTTTATAGCTGAGTCCCATGTTTTACGGGGTTGTGCAGGAAATGGGGAAGCATCATGTGAATCCTTATCTTCAGCCTGACTTTGAAGTAGACACAGAATCACTGCCTCAGTGAACACTAGGCCTAATTCGATCCAATTTTTATTTGACAGTTAATTCTCTGAATAAAATTTCTGTTTTGTGTTTACCAGATATGCCAACTTTCATTTTCAAAAAGCCATCTCCAAAATGTATTTACCTTGGTTCAGGAATTGGGTTCACAAGGTGTTTGCATTAAAAATTATGAATCTAATTACAAGGAGATGTATGGGTAGATACAATCACAAAGCCATCTAGTAAATAAAAAGTGAAGGTTGCATGTTTTCTTCAAAACATTCTTTTCTTTTTAAATAATAAAGTTTGCACTGAAGCCTCCAGTGAGCACAGATGATGGCCCTATCCCAGAGATAACTACATGCATCATTGCTTTGTTGTTGTTTAGTCGTTTAGTCGTGCCCGATTCTTTGTGACCCCATGGACCAGAGCACTCCAGGCACTCCTGTCTTTCACTGCCTCCTGCAGTTTGGTCAAACTCATGTTAGTAGCTTTGAGAACACTGTCCAACAATCTCGCCTTTGTTGTCCCCTTCTCCTTATGCCCTCAATCTTTCCCAACATCAGGGTCTTTTCCAGGGAGTCTTCTCTTCTCATGAGGTGGCCTCAGCTTCACTATCTGTCCTTCCAGTGAGCACTCAGGGCTGATTTCCTTAAGAATGGAGAGGTTTGATCTTCTTGCAGTCCATGGGACTCTCAAGAGTTTCCTCCAGCACCATAATTCAAAAGTCTCCTTGTTGTGGTGCAGGGGCTTGAATAACTCAGAGAAGCTTTGAGCTATGCCGTGCAAGGCCACCCAAGATGGACAGGTCATAGTGGAGAGTTTTGACTAAACGTGATCCACCTGGAGCAGGAACTGGTAAGCCACTCCAGTATCCCTGGCAAGAAAACTCCATGGACAAAAACTGTTAGGAGCATCCTACTCTTGTGTAGGATCCTGGTAGAGACACATGCCTGACTGGCATGTTCTCTCCCTCCTGGTCGGTTGTTCAGGAGCTTCAAAAGCTTTCTTCAGCCTGAACATCACAGTGACTGATACCAAAAGACATTAGCATGCTTAGGGATCCTTCAGAGTATTTGCTGTTTGCGTAACAGAACTCAGTAGCACAGCATTTTGGCTAATCTACTTTTATTTACATATAATACACTTGGGGCATTCTGCTTTAGCTCCTTTCTCTTTCTCATCAGATAGCAAAGAGAAAGAACAAAGGACAATAGTCCCACTTCAAGAAACACAGTAGTACAAAACATCCTGTCACCATCACTTCCCACACTTTGGAATGAAAACATACACCGTCATGTGATAGACAACAATCTCATGACTGCAAACATGGGGAATGACTCTCCAACAAAAACAACAGGCATAATTACTACATGCATGTAATTGCACATGCTAACTCACTTATCTGGTGAGCTGCCATCACTTTAGCAGCAGGAATAATGGGATCAGGGCTGGATTCAACCCCCAATCTGCTTTACCAAAGGAGCAAATAGCATTTCAGTGCGCTCTGGTTTCTGTCAAGGTGCTTCTTAACACCAGAAGCAGTTTAGTCATGCTGGCCACATGACCCAGAAAGCTGTCTGTGGACAAATGCTGGCTCCCTCAGCCTGAAAGTGAGATAAGCACTACAACTCCACAGTCGCCTGTGACTGGACTTAACCATCCAGGGGTCCTTTACCTTTCTTTTTTAACCTTTAATTAAATTTGCACAATTGAAGTTTGGGTACGGCACATGAAACTGTGCTGGAAGAAAGGATCTGCAGCCAAGGAAACCATATTTGCAGCATTTGTGTGCACATGGCTGCTGCTGTATCAGAAACAAGGAAAACAGAAAGCTGCCTAGCAAGGGCAGATTATTTCACCCTCTAGTCCAATGTGGTTTGCTCCAACTGGTAGCAGATCTCCATGGTCTCAAGCCAGCACCTGTTACCCAAGGCATCTTGTTAATTTGGGATGGCAGAGCTTGAACCTGGGACTTCCTGGACTATAGTCTCCATGGGAGGTGCCCAGAGCTTTTTTCCCCCAACTGGAACTCAGTGGAACTCAGTTCCAGCAGCTCTCAGGTGGGCATCATTGCCATTATAAGAGAACAAGGGAGATGTTCGTGATGAGTTCCTGCACTTCTTTTTCTAGAAAAAATAGCTCTTTAAGGAGAAGGTGTTTGTGTGAGAGATCACAATTTTGTTTCTTTATTTACAGTTGATTTTGTACCTGTTTTTCAGTCTGAGAATCTCTAGAGCATACTGAATCATGAAATAAGAATGAACATTAACATCCGGGAAGATTATTAAAACCAAGAGATTGGTTAGAAACAGTAAAAGACTAAAAGTGCAATCCAATGAAGGTTTACTCAGAAGCAAGATGAGGCTGCAATCCTATACCCCTTTACAAGAGTCAATGAGATTTACCGCTGAATTACTTGTTTAGAGTAGCACTAGAGTAGATCTAAAAGACATATGCAGTTAGTAATGAAGGGCTTTGTGAGACAGGTCACCTTTTATGATAAGGAATTGTATAGAACTGTGTGCTCGTGGGATCTGAACTGATTGTGATTGTACAAGATCTAGGGGATGTAGTGGATAATTCGATGAAGATGTCAACATGGTGTGCAGCAGCTGTGAAAAGGGTAAATTCCATGTTAGGGTTCATTAGGAAAGGGATTGAAAATGAAACGACCAATATGATAATGCCGTTAGACAAATCAATGGTGAAACTGCACTTGGAATACTGTGTACAGTTCTGGTGACTTCAACTTTTGTAGAGCTGGTTCAGAAAAGAGTGTGGTAAGAATTCTGAGTTGAGTAAGCTCTTTCCTATTGCAATAGCCCTAATAAATTCTAGGTGCCTCCTTGGTTCTGTGGTTTATTCAAAAGGTAGTTGTTCTTCACCTGGGAAACAAACAAGGTGGTCTAGAGGTGAATTCTTACCACAAGAACATCCCAAAGGATCAATGGATTGGAGTAAGCTTCCTCTCAGTAATGGTTACAACATTTGGAGATTTCTAGTTCAGAAAAAAACAAAAAGGAAGGGGTGAAATGGCAGAGGTGCTTAAGATTCTGCATATTATAGAGAAAGTGGATAGGGAGAGGCAGTGGTGTAGCAGAGGTTGTCAGTGCCCAGAAACACGTGGAGGAGTTGGTGGGAGGCAGCAAAATGGATGTAGTATGCATGTGTATTCAACTGTCTAATGGCATCCACGTCACCCAGGAGATCACAGCCACAGAGATAGGAAGAGTTGTTCCGTTGTCTGGAGAGGTCACTTCCTGGTTTGCACGTAGAAGCTGTTTTCAACACAGCACAGTAAGAGAAGAGCACAGCTGTATCGAGGCCGCTCCGGGTGTTGACATTTTGTGCCCCTAACAATTTTGCACTCGAGGCAACCACCCCTGCCCCCCCCAGCATGCTACGCCACTGGGGAGAGGATTTTGTCCTCTTATAACACTAGAATTTAGGGTTGTCTAATGAATCTGAGAGAGGGATGTGGGTGGCGCTGTGGGTTAAACCACAGAGCCTAGGCCTCGCCAATCAGAAGATCGGTGGTTCGAATCCCCACGATGGGGTGAGCTCCCATTGCTCGGTCCCTACTCCTGCCAACCTAGCAGTTCGAAAGCACATCAAAGTGCAAGTAGATAAATAGGTACCGCTCCAGCAGGAAGGTAAACGGCGTTTCCGTGCGCTGCTCTGGTTCGCCAGAAGCGGCTTGGTCATGCTGGCCACATGACCCGGAAGCTGTACACCGGCTCCCTCGGCCAGTAAAGCGAGATGAGCGCCGTAACCCCAGAGTCGGTCACGACTGGACCTAATTGTCAGGGGTCCCTTTACCTTTATGAATCTGAATGTGGAAAGAAAAATTATTGACTTTGCTTCCACAATATGTTTCTATAAAAGGGGATTAAGCAAATTTATGGAGGTTAAGGCTATCAATGGCTACTAGCCACAATGGTTTGGAGGCAGTATGCCTCTGAATGCTAGTTACTGAGAATCACAAGTGGAGTGTGTGCTGTTGCACTCAGTTTTTGCATGTGGGCTTCCCATAGGCTGACTATTCTAAGAACAAAATGGTGGACTAGATGGGCCATTGGCCTGATCCACTGGCCTGTTCTTAAATAGTAATGAATGCTGGGAATTGTAGTTCAACAACATCTGACACGCAGAGCGTTCAGTTATGTAGCGCTCTTCCCCTGCAACTGAAGTGGATCACTCTAAAAAGGGCTGAATCATCTAATCAGTCAGAATATGTCATATTCCCTTTATTTCATTTGGGATTTCAGAGAAGATGGCGGAAATTAGATACGGCAATTGCTATTGACACTGTATCCCTTTAGGTCTTCTTTGCTCTTAAACAAAGAATTAATATTGATAGAAGCATAAAAAGGCAAGGAAAATATCAACAGTGTAAAGAGCCAAGATAATGCCTTGCTAGCATATGGTTGATTCCTCTCTAAGGAAACTGTGTTCGCTTTCCTCTAGGCCAGCTGGGAGCCAACAATGCCCTTTTTGTTCTCGCAAGGTCAGGCTGATTAACTTGAAGATGGAAGTTTTAATTTTTAAGATCTGCTTCCCATTTGATGCTGGAGCAGATTTGTGTGGGTGAAATAATAAGTTTTACTCTCCATTCCCCTCCTAGTCAGCAGAAGCTTGATTTAATTGGATCATATCCTGACTGAGTCATAGCACCAGACTTCAAGAAGATGCATAATTAATTATTTACAGAGCATATATCTTGTTACAGTCATTTCACAGCCTTAAACATTTTGACTTCAGATGGCAACTCTTAAATATTTCAGCTCTTGATTAGGAGGAAAAGGTGATGGCATGTTCCAGCTCCCCCCTCCCCTTTTTGGAAGTCAGCTTCAATGAGAAGTCATATTTTAGCATAACTGTGAAATCAATGAGTGATGGGACCAAAAGGGCAAGAAACTCATGCCACATCCACCCACAAGTCACAGACTGACCCGATCTTTGCTCCTAGTTTCAGGGCCAAATGTGAGTACCTTTGGCTCCATGGTTTCCATGCATACACTGCCCCCTGTGGCAAGTGATTCAATGTTCATTATGTGTCATTCACACCCATACAGAAACACAGTCTCTTACAATGTGCAGCAAAAGTTGTAAAAATATGCTCCCTGCTTGTAAAGCCATTGGAGCCCTAGATTGAGGCCACACTACGGGCAGCATGAAACTAAATAGTTACACTAGTGCAGGGGTAGTCCTTGTTAATATGGAACCCTGTGAGAGGCCAAAATCTGACACACACACACAGCCCAAAGTCACCTGCCCAAAGTGCTGGGCTTTGTGAAGAAAGCATGAAGCTTTGGCAGGGTCCTAGAGCTCTCCCACTTCCTTTCCAAAACTGGGCAGGCACTGACTAGGCTTTGGGAAGGAGGCAGGAGGACTCTCTGGCCTGGTCAGAGCTAACGACTACTACTACAACTACTACTAGGTAAAGGTAAAGGTACCCCTGCCCGTACGGGCCAGTCTTGACAGACTCTAGAGTTGTGCGCCCATCTCACTTAAGAGGCCGGGGGCCACGCTGTCCGGAGACACTTCCGGGTCACGTGGCCAGTGTGACAAAGCTGCTTCTGGCGAGCCAGCGCAGCACACGGAAACGCCGTTTACCTTCCCGCCAGTAAGCGGTCCCTATTTATCTACTTGCACCCGGGGGTGCTTTCGAACTACTAGGTTGGCAGGCGCTGGGACCGAGCAACGGGAGCGCACCCCGCCACGGGGATTCGAACCGCCGACCTTTTGATCGGCAAGCCCTAGGCGCTGAGGCTTTTACCCACAGCGCCACCCGCGTCCCCTCAACTACTACTACTAGTACTACTTATTACTTATACCCCACACATCTGGCTGGGCCTCCCCAGCCACTCTAGGTGGCTTCCAACAAAATACAGTGGTACCTCGGGTTACAGATGCTTCAGGTTACAGACTCCACTAACCCAGAAATAGTACCTCGGGCTAAGAACTTAGCTTCAGGAGGAGAACAGAAATCGTGCTCCGGCGGCACGGCGGCAGCGGGAGGCCCCATTAGCTAAAGTGGTGCTTCAGGTTAAGAGCAGTTCAGGTTAAGAACGGACCTCCGAAACGAATTAAGTACTTAACCCGAGGTATAAGAGAATGAGGGAGGTGTTCATAGTGAGTTCTGGCACCTCTTTTTCTAGAAAAATAGCACTGGTCCTTCCCTGGAAATGAGGAGGTTATCTGAACTTTGCCTTTTTGGAATGACTGCATGGCTTTCTTAAAATTCTAACCTTTTCCCTTTAGGAGAAAGCTTAGAGACACCATTTGTCAGATATTTGTGGCTTCCAATAGTTGAAAAACAACACAGAACACCAGTTTAATCTAATAGAAACCTAAACTTTCTGTGAGATTTTGTGTGTGTGTGTGTGTGTGTGTGTGTATTTAAACATCAAATTTATTCATGCTTCCAAACAGATTTTTCCTCTACTGGTCTCTGTTTTACATAATTAGTCAAATAGCATGGCATATTTTGAGTAGAAAAAAACTGTACCAACCATCTTGGTTTTCTTAGTGATCCAATTATGATGGTATTAGTTGTGGTTATGCACATGACTAGAGTCTAA
This sequence comes from Podarcis muralis, assembly GCF_964188315.1. Classification (NCBI taxonomy): domain Eukaryota; kingdom Metazoa; phylum Chordata; class Lepidosauria; order Squamata; family Lacertidae; genus Podarcis; species Podarcis muralis. The sequence continues at coordinate 87,936,679 of NC_135658.1, forward strand.
CAGTAAACTATTGATCACTAGAGGGCAAGAACTGTTTTATTACATATTAGTGTGGCTGATCAGGCACTACACCTTTTTATGCCTCTCTTAAATGAAAACTCAATATTTCTTGCTTTGTCAAGGCTATAATTTACATTTACTGGCCTTCCACTTGAAAGAAGGCCCATGAATTTCATATCTGCAGTATGCCAGCTCTGTGAGCTACCTGGGACATTCCTCTCACGGACCTTTAAAGGAAATGATTGCAGAGAGCTGATATATTACTTTTTAGGTTCTTGTCACTGAACATTGTTCTCATGATATAGTAACTTCGAGCATTCATAAATACGGATATTTGACTTATCTATCAGTGTATGGCATGCATTAGAATTCTTTCTAAAGGGGGAAATTGACAGGCATTTCCTGGTACGCCTGCAAAGACTGACTGCACACGGCACCATACAATTGCCCTGTCCCTTACTCTCTATAGCCATATCACATCAGAGTGTGCAAGCATTATAGTTCCCATCATTCTGTTTATTAAAATTCCATTCCATCCACAGAGCTTATCTCACATCACAGATTTTCCTTCTCACTTTTCATCAACAGCCCAAACAATAGGCTATGCTGCTGGCTTTACTGGTGAGGCAACTTGAGCAGCCACCAAGAGTGAATACAGATAATCATTGACCAAGTGAGACTTTATGTTCACAAATGACTAGGAGATGTATGTCCCTATGCTCAATCAAGTTCTGCCCTGAGCAGGTTCTCCTGGCCCACTCAGTTGGAATACTGGTTGGTGGACCAGGCAAGAATTCCTTGGCCAGGTTATGCTACACCTGGCTGCAGAATGCTCAGTAGGCCAAAGGGTTGCAAGGCATCCTCCACCTTGTCCACCGGAGAGTGTGCCACCAAGCTCTTCTTGCTAGCAGTATAACTGGGTTGTGTGACATTTGCCCAAGAGGCAGTTATGAACAAGAGTAGAAAAGTGCAGAGGTGGATTTGGAGCAGTGAGACTGGTTCCCAAACCAGGGTGCAGGGGCCAAGATGGTGCCTTCCCGCTCCCTTTCCAAAGCCTAGTAAGAGTTGGGATTTGGGAAGGAGGTATGAAGACCTACATTGGCTCCCAATACATTTCCAAGCACCATTCAAAGTCTTGGTGCTGACCTTTAAAGCCCTAAACAGCCTTGGCCCAGTATAACTGAAGGAGCTTCTCCACCACCATCATTCTGCCCAGACACTGAGATCCAGTGCCAAGGGCCTTCTGGCGGTTCCCTCACTGGCGAGAAGTGAGGTTACAGGGATCCAGCGCTGAGGGCCTTCTCGGTAGTGGTGCCCACCCTGTGGAATGCTCTCCCAACAGATGTCAAGGAAATAAACAACTATCTGACTTTCAGAAGACATCCAAAGGCAGCCCTCTTTAGGGAAGTTATTAATGTTTGGTTGTATTTTTAATACAGTGGTATCTCAGGTTAAGAACTTAATTTGTTCTGGAGGTCCGTTCTTAACCTGAAAGTAGCTAAAGTGGTGTCTCAGGTTAAGAACACTTTCAGGTTAAGAACGGACCTCCAGAACAAATTAAGTTCTTAACCTGAGATACCACTGTATTAAAAATACAACCAAACTTTAGTAACTTCCCTAAAGAGGGCTGCCTTCGGATGTCTCCTGCTGCCACATGATTTATATACCTGCTGGGATTAACAAGGCATCTGATCCTCACCTGACTCTCATAGCTCTCCCGTAGCTGCCTCTGATTAGTTATCATTTAACTCTTGGGGGAAATAATTAGCATCATACATCATGTGCATGGAAGTTGCCGAAAGAACTAACCTACTAGAAGGATTACTGTTAATAGCACCAGTTTTCCTATAACTTGATATTGGTGGATAGTTTTGATGAACTGCAAAAGCATTTTTAGTTTGCTTTCTGTAGCCACCTTGGAACTTTTCTTTAATAGTGCCACTTTGTTTTGTATGATTCCTTGCAAATGAAGGAAAAACACTTTTCTGCTTGTATATGTTGATAATATAATTTTGGTTACTGAGGACAAACAAGATTGTACAAAAACAAGATTGGGTGCAGGTCTGGCCAGGACATAGGTGTCCTGACTGTGACAAAGGTGACCTGTGCACTTGCTTGCTTGATTAACAGCTGTTGGGAACTTCAAGGTCCCTGCTCTCCCTTCTTATGGTCTTTGTACTGGACCTTGAGACTACAATAGAAAACATTCCATGTCAAGAAGGAGGGCAAGTGGGCACTCTATCAAATGACAGGGCAGGAGTTACATGGAGCAGGGCCTTTTCACTGGTGGTGCCCATTGTATGCCTCGTTCTTCCCAGACCTGCTCTCTTTTGGCCTGTATTTTGGAGCTTTATAATTTAGGAAGACTTTGGAAGAACTGGTAGACAAGTCTTATCAGTTGCTGACATATGAGCGGATTTTATTTGCTGCTATTCTGTGCTTCTGGTGCATCAGGGTTTACACCAGCGCAATAGAGTTGGCCAGGATGCCAGAAGGGATACAATTTACAAGCCATCTCCATTATCTGCACATCAAGGGGTGTTCAGTCAACAGTGCAAAGGCTGAGCTGAAACATTCCCCGTTGGTTACCTGCTTTCAGCAATAGGGGTCGCTGTTTGGTAGCACCCAGTTGGTTAGCTGTCAGATTCTAGAGCTCCTTATTGGTGGCTCTTAGGTAATTCACAAAATACAGAGTCCATTCATAAAACACAGTGTTCATTCATAAAGCAGTAACATAAATCTACACTGCTACATATTGGGTGTATATTTCAGTGGTTGAATGTACAAGTTTATAACCATGCTGTAGTGTAGTGCTTATGTGACTGTGAATAAAAGGTGGGTTCCATAACAAGTCCTTGAGTCTGTACTCTGAATGGTGACACCAGGGACCTAGAAGGTGCAGGGCTTGTCAGTCCAACCCCTGCACAGTCTTATCAGGGCTGACCTTAAGGCAATTGGAGTAATTGGGCCAACTTGGGCCCCATGGGCTGCTCCTAAGGGGGCCCCTGCACCAGGGCAATCTAGATGGATTTTATTTATATCTATAAGATCTTGCAGACTTTGGCTGTGAACTGGGGCCCTACCAAAAAATAAATATATTCAAGTTGCGCCCCAGTGCTTCAAATTGGGCTCCACTGGCTAGCCCTGAGTCTAATAGTTGCTGGGCCTGAGTTGCTCTGTCCTTGCATGAAGTCTTGGGTTTACAATTTTGGGAGAGGTGAGACTGCGGCACTGGGGAGCGGGTAGGCTGGTGGGGCCCCCTAGACTTAGAGGCCCGAGTTGCCCTGCCCTCGCATGAAGTCTTGGGTTTGCAATTTTGGGAGAGGAGAGACTGCCCGCTGGGGAGCGGGAGGGCTGGCAAGGCCCCCTAGATTTAGAGGCCCTAGGTTTCAGCCTACTTAGCCTATACATAATTCCAGCACTGGACATTCTGGGATCAAAGCAGAAGCTGGGATGACTTTCATAATTGACGAACTGTCCGTGGAAAACTGGGACACTTAGAGCGTATGATATATTTATTTTTTAGAATGTGAGACTTGAACCCCCATCTATGCAAGCATATTTTTGGAGAGCTTTCGTTGCATGATAGGGTGTTCTACAGAAATTGAGTGGGCTTCCTGATCACGTGCAGAGAGATAATACCCCTCCATGGATACAATTGTACACACCAGGGCTCTCTTTATACATTCTTATGGGCATGAGTAGACCAAGGGAGGAAACTTATGCTGCAACACCCCTTTTATCAAGCATGTGTCTCAGTATTTTCTAGGAGTGAGTGGGAGGCTTTTGTTTCAACCGTGTTTATGGAAGACAATCTTACTTGGCTATGAGTAATCGCCAAAGAAGAAGAAGAAGAAAAGTATTTATTTGTAAGTATTCAAAAAAGTTATCAGGATGGCTTACACAAACAGACCCTCCCCGCCCCACCCCCCGCAAAAAAAGGAAGTAATGTATGTACAATAAATGGAGCAAAACCCATGACTGTTGTTTTTTTAAGGTTACCCTTGTGCAAGTTTCCAGCTGACAGCCTGGCAACATTGCTGACCCTCAGCTAAAAGCAGGAGGACATGGCTTTGGGGTGAACCAGAGTTCATCTTAATCAGTGGAAGGCCAAAAGGCTAATTAAACTCTCTGACAATGAATTAGCATATAGCCCAAGCAGGGAAGTGTGTATAAGTTCATCACAATTCCATTTGGAGAAATACACTCCGCCATCCAGATTGGAGCTCAGAGGGGCAACAGATCAAACGTATAGGGCCTCTCAGTCAGAAATAAAGTGGAGCTAAATGGCATTTAAATAGTTTAATGGGGGGGGGGAATGCTGCTTCTGGGTTTGGGGGCCCTTCCTTCCTTCCTTCCTTCCTTCCTTCCTTCCTTCCTTCCTTCCTTCCTTCCTTCCTTCCTTCTTTTCCTCCTTATTTCCTTCCCACAATAAAGGAGGTGGCTGAAAAGATCAAACTATACAATCAAAGGCGTTTCATTACTCCGGGGCTTTGTTGAGAGTCATATGGCCATAATGTGTGACAACCTTTCAAGAGATAATATCGGCTCGTTAGCACAGCAACACCTCGGTTGTCATTTTATGTTGCTGTTATTTGCAGGAGAGATAACAAGCTAAATTCATCAGAGAGACTGCAGATGCTCACCATACAGCCTGCCATGTGTACAGATAATGGCCCGGCTTGATGTTTGTTAAGGGTTGCTTTCCTGCAAGCAAAGAATTGGATTTCCTTCTTTGTTATGCACATTTTAAAAGAAACAAGTCCCAGTTAGGTCAGTGGAATGAGCTTGAAGACATACCACGAGAATCTCTTATAAAGAAGAGGGAGAGGAATTTTACTCCAAATTGGACAGATTTATCCAGCATATTAAATGAATGTAAAAACTGCCATGCAGTAGCAGAAGGCTATCTCCAGCAGTGGCCAATCAGATACCTCTTGAAAGCTCACATGCAGAGTGACAGCAATCGCTCAGTGTTTGGCCCCAGCCTTTGGCAATCCAAAATAGAGTGTCTTGTAACATGAGTGTTACAATTGGCTTTCCATGGATAATATCCATGTTGTGGATGTTAGATACAGCATCAATGAATCCTACTTTAAAAAAAAAAAAATCACACATCATTTCCAGATGTTCCTTGTGTGTACAACAAACTCAAATTTGGGGTTGGCAGCTGAGAAGAGGTAGTGGCATTATAGCAGCAAGGTGGACTCCTGATTTATTTGTTTATTTGCCTCTGTTTCAATATCATTTCTCCTCTGGGGAGCTTATGGTGGTATAAGATGCTACTGCCCCTGTACATTCAAATGGGACCAGTTTCATATACCTAAAGGGGAAACAATTTAAGTAGGAGGTAGATTAAAATTCATAAAGACAAAGAAAGCACTATATATATATGTCTGGGGGGCATATATTTTAGAGTGCCACCCCAATTAACTTCAGCACAAACTCTACTAATCAGTCCTCTCCTACTCCAGCCATCCTAACTTTATATCAGGGTTCCTCCAGTTCTTTTTGGACTATAATCCCCATCAGCCCTGACCATTGGTCCTGCTAGCTATGGATAATGGGTGTTGTATTCCCAAAACAGCTGGAGACCAAGTTTGGGAAACCCTGCTGTATATTTAATCAGGAGTTAGACTCTGTGCCTCTCCCCTTGCCATTAGACCACCTCCACTATAGACACTCCAAAACTGGTTCAGGTACACCCAACCCAATGCAGAGTTATCTGGAGCTGTTTCAACCCAGTCAGGCTGAACTTTGGGTCAACCCAAACTGGATTGAGTCAGTTCAGGATCTGAGATTCAGGCAGATCTGGTGCGTGGCCCTAATTATAATAAACAAAAGCATTCTTGTAGCCCCATTATTTGCTTGTTTACTTAGAAGGAAGCCTAATGAATTCAGTGGGTTTTATTCCTTATTAAGTGTAGATATGATTGCATACCCTTCAACGCAATGCAGCCTAAATGTGGGACCCATCTTCTGGGTCCAAAATCCAGCACGAGTCATATGACCCATGCAAGATTGCAGACCCCAAAAAATTCTTTTCAGGGCCTGAAATCCCATGAGAGCAAACCACCCAAAATGGTCACCGGGCTCTTACAGGGAAAAAGGGATGTCCTGGTTTTTCCTGGTTTTTCTGGGGCCGCTGATGAGTATGCAATTGCAGCTTTAGCATTTTATGGTAATTTGCCCATCCACATGGTAGTTCCTAAAACGACAAGCTTTTTCTGCCACTTCATTTGGTGCATTAAAAATATATATTAAATATACACAAAGTCCCTTCCAATACACATTTAATTTTGAAGTAATTGCATATTTATGCTTTATATTGGTAACCATTTATATATGACACTATGCTTCTTTTTTTAAAAAAATGTCCTACATAGAGGCAGTAGTAATGGAGAAAGGATTCTAATTTCTACAGCAATAATAACTTCATTTGGGAAACAATAATTGCATTCCATTAAAATAACGATCTGAACTTTAACTTCTTTTGTTCTGGGTTTTTTTTTTTATTTTAAAAATGCAAAGTTTATATTGATTTGGAGTTGCGTATGATTGCTTTGGCAGAGAAGTGCAGTTGTTCAAATCCTAGCTGCATTATAATATTGATACACATTAAATGTAAGTAATGAGCATTTTCTGCCAAGTGACATTTCCACAGTGGCTTCCAAATAGTAACAACTATGTTACCATTTGTACTTTTTTGAGATGTGCAGGCAGCCATCGGATGAGCATTTAGATGGATAGATGCAATGTCCATCTATCCATACCATTTTACTTTCAATTGCATGCATATTTGGATGTGCATTTGAAGATGTAGCCCATCCACATTTCTGATGCAATGTATACTCACAAAAAGACCTAAAGTTTTCTAACTGGAGCTGGATGAAAATGGCAGGCTTTAGTGTTTCTTTCAGAAGGTCCAATTCCCTGATCCCGAGAGTACCCTAATGCTAATGTGATCAGCAGCCTGATTAACAGTAGCCTGATACTGAAAACAACCTATATAGTGGTACCTCGGGTTACATACGCTTCAGGTTACAGACTCCGCTAACCCAGAAATAGTACCTCAGGTTAAGAACTTTGCTTCAGGATGAGAACAGAAATCGTGCAGCGGCGGCAGCAGGAGGCCCCATAAGCTAAAGTGGTGCTTCAGGTTAAGAACAGTTTCAGGTTAAGAACGGACCTCCGGAACGAATTAAGTACTTAACCTGAGGTACCACTGTAGAAATCCCCATTGAAATATGGGTAAATAATATTTGCAATGTTCCAATATTGGAACGCCTTACTCGCCACAGAAGGGTAATTAAAGGCACTTCAAAGATAGACACTTTTGGCAAGACCTGGCTTCCATTATTTTCCTTTATAAATAAGACAGAAGATACTTTTATTCCACCCACAACACAAGAATCTCTGCGGAGAGGATACTTGAATTGACAATGCATAAATAAACATATTGCTTGTTTACTGTGTACTGCATATGAAACTTAATAAGAACGTCCCACTGGACATGTCGTTGTTGTATTTACATGAAAACCAATAAAAATTATTTGGATAAAAAAAGGATCTGACTGCTGTGGCCCTTTGTATTCCTAAATCATGCCTCTTTATTAACAATTATAAATTGGGGGAATGATTAGGGGTGCTGGAGAATTCTGAAGAAAACAGAAATGAGAGTGGGAACTGCTAGTGTTTACTTTTTCTTCCCATCTCTGGAATGGAAATCAATCCAGAAAATACCATTTGTTTTCACTGTTGTTGATACTTTCAGTCTGCAAATGACACACAATTGATTATTCCCCCACCCACATTTACATTGTTCTTTTGCAATGAAATGAATGGAGTGGAATAATGTAATGACAACGTAATTTACTTAATTAATTGCATAAGTTACTTAAGCTATGCCATTTCACCACAGCAGACAGCAAAAGAGTAGCGTAGTTTCCGGTGAAAGACGAAGAACTGCAGCATAATGGAAATAGTTTTGCTTGCAACAAATACAGGGTGGAATGGAAAATGATGCCTTCTTACATCCCTAGGCATGATATTTCTTAGATATATTATTTAGATCCATTATTGAGCCTATGAAAGCTGTTCCTTTGGGACCAATCCATTATGGTATCCTATTAATGAACTGAGAGCATCTGCTTCAGATGAGCTTAAACATCTGGCATTATATAAACCGAAGAAGCCTTTGTAACATTTATAAATTGCAATACAGATTGTTTTTCATGTTCATTAAAGAAATCCAAATGCAATAGCAGAGCAACCTTCTTTGTTTGAAATAGATAAGCCCCCGCCCTGCCACAATTTATCAGTCTTGTAGGTCAAGCAAATCAATGTTTATTTCAGAAGTAACTGCACTTAGGAATTCTTATTTAAGAGTGCTCTCTCTAGTACTCAGACATATTTTACATTTAAACACTGTCTAGTTGCATATATTAAGGTGCAACAGTGCATCTTTTAAGAAAACATATTCACAATGGAGAAATAACTCATCTGTTTGGTGTACAATGTGGGCAGAAGAAATTACTTGACAATAGCAAGATTTGCTCCATTAGCAACCAGAATTGTATAATGAAGCAATTGTACAGCTGGAAAAAATCAACACACAAGAGTTATTAGCCCACATAATTTTGACTAACCTCCTCTGCCCTGTGTGTATAGAAAATTATAAATATATTTTTCAGCATACAACAAATGCTATCTTCTCAGGTTCTGATAAACCCCAAGTTGCTGAAAGATAAAAACCCTGGCATTTTAGTAATATAGGTGTGTGTGTTTTTTCTTCATTCAAGTAACTTAAAAAGAAAAATTCTCTTTTAAAGTTAAAAAGCAGGAGAAAAAACATGTAAGAAAACCATGGCTATGTCGGAAACTTGTATTACCTACAGCCTTCCACATGATTAGTTTGTTATTTTTAATTTAATAAAAACTTGGGAGGGTTTTTTTTTTTTTTTTTTTTTTTTTTTACAGTCTGTAAAATGCTGTGCTTATCCCTTTTTTCTTTCTTTTGATTCTCTGGTTCCAACTCTCACCCACTCCTAGATATCTTCCTCCAAATTCAAATCCTCACAAACCCCATCTGTGGGGTGGGAAGCAGTTGTGTGGGGTAGTAGCTGTGTTACAGTTTAGGAAGGGAAAGGATTGAGCTGTCATTTCTACCACTGTTCCTTTGCCCATAATTTCCCGAAGTGGTTTATTCTGAATAGAGGGAAGTCCCCACAGTCCTTTCTTCCTTCTGTGTTGTCACAGTACATTTGTAGCTCATAATTACCTAGTAATTGAAAAATACCCTCGCAGTCCTTTTCTTCCTTGTTTACTTCAAATTGATGGTTTGGCAACAATCCTTGTTTTTATTTTTAAAGTACTATTGTGATTATCTAATTGCTTTTTGGGGGCTATTTGATCATCCAGTCTATCTCCCCTCTCTTCTTCATCCTCAACCATATATTCATGATAGTGTCATCAGCAAGTGTCCCCACCCACTCAAATACTCTTGTTTTCATTACCTATCTGACTTGAGGAAATGGATGAAATGAGACCCCAAGTCAATCTTCCTAGGAATTTCATTGGCTCCTTCCAGGTGTATCCAGTATAGAATGCCCCTTAAGGCATCTCCTGGGTCAATTTCCATCTGGCATTATTCCCCACTTGCAAGTCTGCCCTCCCTTTTCAGAGGGCTGCTTTTGGGAGGGAATCTGGGTCCTCTCAGTGATCCGGTAATGGGCAGAGGAATGCCGCCCACGTCAGTGGCATCCCTGGCTGCGTCATGCCCCCAGCCAGGCAATCAAGTTTGCCTGGGGGCATGGCGTGGCTGGGGAGGCAGTCTCCTTTGCCTCCATTTCAGGATCTCCCAGCCCATCCACCCTCTTTTCTTGCGTATTTTGACTATGGCCGTGCTATGACTTATGTCAGTCACCTGGTTGCCAGGGCTGGGTAGGAATTTTTCCACTTCACAAAATTGGCACTAGCCATTTGGTTTTCGCCTACCTAGCAGCAATCGTCACAACTTTGTAAGGTTAGGCATTGGGTATCATGGGAGGGGAGGCTGTTGCCTCTGCCTGCCCCTCCACGTTAAGGGTATCCCATTAAAGGGATTCTGGGGTGTGGTTCCTGTCCAAAGCCTGAGCGTGGGCTAGGGCCATGCCATGACCCCAACGGTGACCCGGGGGGGGGGTCAATTTATGTACATCATAGGGCTCTCCCCTTCCAGTGGTTGACCCGTAAAGAGACTTCCTGCAGTCAGACAGGAGTCAGGATATAGTCTTGCTTCACCCAATTGCCTAAGCCAAACCTCTCACATCTGTAACCAATAAAGTTGTGGCCTTATTTATCCCATTAACCTAATATACTTGTGCTGGTGTATTTATTTCGGAGGGAGCTGGGCGGTCCAGGGCCTCGCCAAGCCATCTGCTCTGGCAGTATCTCCAACATACTCCAACCAAGGAAGAGCTTACAAGAACTTTACCATAGCTAATTCCAGGCCATTGAGTGATTGAGGGAGGATTAGTGGTAGGCAAATGGAAATGCCATTGCCATGCCATGGGTTGCTTTAAATGTACTCACATATCATGGCTGTGGTATACAAAGCAGACGCTCTACGGCTGAGCTGGAGTCCGTCGTTGCCCTTGGAGGCTGAAAAGAGGCAGCAATGGCAGAATTTCATTTTCTACCTAGATACGATTTGCATTTGTGGAAGCCTCTACATTCCATTTGCAGTGCTTAAGGTCCTGCCTTCTGCTGTTCACACTGGATTTTGATAAAAAAATGTACAATGAACGCATGGTCTCAATGTGCTAGACTGACAATACAGTTTAGCAGTTTTGATCTTCATTGTGTCTGATGGGCACAAAGTGCATGCTTCATGCGAAAATTAATCTCTTCGTGTAAATGCATAGAGCATGCACTGTGTGGGTGTTCTCAGCTGAATCCAGTCAATTGGTCATGTGACTAACCTGAATGTCAGCAAACAATAATACTCTACTTAACGATTCTGTTGATTCGACCCGAAACCTTTCACTGGTGCTTTACGGTGGCTTTTTTTATTCACTCAAGAAATTCCACTCTAACTTTATGTTGCCATTGCCTTTGAGGTCATCCATTATACATTATATGTTTTAATTGCTTTGTAATTACTTTGCATTCTCCTGGGATGTGAGTGTTGCCTCCTTTCCTCTCCAAGAAAATTGGGTTGATCTCATTGCTACTAGAGAATGAAGTCCTTGAGGTGCTTGAAAACTCCCTCCTTCCTTCCCCCTCCCAATTTCTCTCCCCTTCACAGTATACTCCAGTGGCAAATAATTTACCATACCCAGAAAATGATCTCTAGCAGAGAAGCTACCTTCAAAGAATAAGAGAAGCACATTAGCCAATGATTTGAAGCACAAGTGTGAATGTAAAGTTGGAGCATTAGCAGCCATTTGCTGCTTTCTCCCTCCTTCCCCACATCTTGCTAAAGCAAAACAAGTTTGGTACTTTAAAAGAAGAGAATAATGTATCTGTTGTGGCGACACTTTAGCTCTGTAGCTAGCTATGCCATGTGTCACAAAGATACATAAGATTTTAAATGCACAGTGATGTAATAAGTTCCATGGTACTGCTAAACTACTAATGCAACATGTACTGCACTGATAATGTGTAGGTTGACAACAGGTAGAGTTGTTGTTGTTGTTGTTGTTGTTGTTGTTTAAACCCCACCCAACTGGACACTCTGGACAGCTCCCAACAGAATATTAAAAACACAATCAAACATCAAACATTAAAAACTTCCCTAAACAGGGTTGCCTGCAGATGTAGTGAAGATGCTCTATTTTCCAGGCCTGGGTGGTAGGAAAATGTTTTGATGAGTAACCATTATCATTGGCAAGTTAACACAGCTAGCCTTAAGCTATGTTCCTATACCTACTTACGAAGGAGTGAATCCAAAGGAGTTTCAAGCACTAGGCAGTGTTTCCCAAAGTGGGCGATATTGCCTGCTGTGGGATGCTGGGTCGATCCAGGGGGGTGGTAGGGTGAATTTGGGGAGGTGTTGCATAAAAATAAGAGGAAGGTGGAAGCATAAAGAAAGAAGAGAAGAGAAGAGAATTTTGAAAAACCATTCATGCATGTTTCATCATTTCAATTTCATTGTATGGGACAATGACAATAAAGATATTGTATCTGTTGTGTAATGATGCTTACCACCAAGTCAGATGCCGCTGTGGGACAGCAAGAATGCCTCCCCTGGATCTGGCGATCATGCTAGAGGCAAGGGGTTTTCCCAAACTTGGGTCAACACTTTTCAGCTACACCCAAGCCCAGGAAGTGGATCGCAGCTTGCCTGCCCATTTGGCCAATGGCAGGTCTGCTCCACCCCTGGAAGAAGAAGAAGAAGAAGAGTTTGGATTTGATATCCCGCCTTTCACTCCCTTTAAGGAGTCTCAAAGCAGCTAACAATCTCCTTTCCCTTCCTCCCCCACAACAAACACTCTGTGAGGTGAGTGGGGCTGAGAGACTTCAGAGAAGTGTGACTGGCCCAAGGTCACCCAGCAGCTGCTTGTGGAGGAGCGGAGACACGAACCCGGTTTCCCAGATTACGTGACTACTGCTCTTAACCACTACACCACACTGGCTCTTAGACGGCTTCCCTATACTGGACTTCTTCACATGTATTCTAGTTACCCATCTCCTTGACATCTGATGGTAAATGGTAACAAAGACCATTCCTCAAGCTACCACTTTTTGTTGCAAGGTTATTTCTACTGATATGCTTCTCGATAGACAGATAGATGATAGATAGATAGATGATAGATAGATAGATAGATAGATAGATAGATAGATAGATAGATGATAGATGATAGATAGATGATAGATAGATGATAGATAGATAGATGATAGATAGATAGATAGATAGATAGATAGATAGATAGATAGATGATAGATAGAGTACTTTTTCTGGGGGAACACAGGGGGATGCATACCCCTAAACATTTTGTGAATCTAAGTTTGGCCTCATTGAGAGGCAGTATTTCAATACAGTCATGTTGTTGTTGTTTAGTCGTTTGGTCGTGTCCGACTCTTCGTGACCTCATGGACCAGAGCACGCCAGGCACCTCTGTCCTCCACTACTTCCCGCAGTTTGGTCAGACTCATGCTGGTAACCTCGAAAACACTATCCAACCATCTCGTCCTCTGTCGCCCCCTTCTCCTTGTGCCCTCCATCTTTCCCAACATCAGTGTCTTCTCCAGGGAGTCTTCTCTTCTCATGAGGTGGCCAAAGTACTGGAGCCTCAACTTCACGATCTGTCCTTCCAGTGAGCACTCAGGGCTGATTTCCTTCAGAATGGATGCATTTGATCTTCTTGCAGTCCATGGGTTAAATATGCTTCAGGTTGAGCGCTTTCAGGTTGCGCTCTGTGGTGACCCGGAACTAATGGAACACATTACTTCCAGGTTTCACCGCTCGCGCATGCGCAGACAGTCAAAATGATGTCACATGCATGCATGGAAGCGGTGAATCATGACCCGCGCATGTGCAGACGAAGGTTACATTTGCTTCAGGATGCAAACGGGGATCCAGAATGGATCCCGTTCATATCCAGAGGTACCACTGTATGAGTAAGAAAATGAGAGTACCCCTAACCTTTTTTTTTTTTTTTGAAAAAAGCACTACACACACACACACACACACACAGATGGATATTCCATTTCTACTACTCCATTGTCAGTCTGTTAATAAGTAAAGAAATGACATAGTATTTAAATACTATCAAAGAGGAGAAAACATTTTAGTGATTTTTTTGTAGGGTGTGCGAAAGGGGTTTTCTTATTATTATTTTTCCTTTTGAGGTGGCAAAGGGGTCCTTGTGACTGTCTTTTGTACCAGTCTGCAAATCAGCACTCTGATGTTCTGCATTCTGCCGCCTTCTCAGGCGACTGCACTTCTGTTCAAACCCTAGGGAAGACATGATGGGGTGAATCCTCCCATGGGCTTTTTTCTCCCAGCTTGAAGGACGTGTGAGGAGCAGAGAAGGTTTCAGGGCACTCAGAAATGTTGAAAGGAAAGCACACACCACCTTCAGTCACTTCACAAAAATAAGCTCAGAATCCTGCATGCACCCAGTATAGTTCTAAAGAAATTCTAAAGAAATTCCTAAGTGTTCTGAGAATGAGTTAGGGAGAGAAAAAATAAGCTTTTTTAAAAAACAACAATAACAGAGAAAGAACGTTTTCAAGAAACTGGAGGACAAATTTTGTACAGCACTAGTTATTTCTCACTAATTATTTATACTAAGATATGTGTCCTCTCCTCTCCTCTCATTTATATATTTTCCCCTACAACAGGGCTGAAGGGAAATTTACTTGGCTGAAGACCCCAAAAATTCCCCAGACATCTAAATAGACTAGGGTGTGTCAACAGTTTCTTCATCTTTGGTGACAGTCAATGGTAATTATTTGTGGGGGTGGGGAAGGAAGGAAGGAAGGAAGGAAGGAAGGAAGGAAGGAAGGAAGGAAGGAAGGAAGGAAAATTCCCATCTGCATGCATGATATCTCAGTTCATTTTTTTGTGTGTCTGGAGTTTCTTCAACCTTTTTAAAGTAAGATTTTATTAAGACCTTTAATAATATATTACAATAAAAAGCAAGCTAATCATAACAAAAACAAAAGAGAGAGAAAAAGATCTCTCACAGGTAGATCTCAACAAAGAGAGAGAGATCTCTCACAGGTATATAGATCTTAACTCTTCTCTCACACAGGGCGAGGTGGACCCTCCCAGCTCTCACCAGGAAGTTCCCTTTCTTCTCCTATGCTCCCACCCTAGATTTTCCCTTCGCTGCTTCTCACACAGAGTCCTTCACCAACCACCTAATTGACACAGAGCAGAGGCTATAAAAACAAAACAAAACACCAGAATCAGAAGCAAAGCAAAAACGGGGAAGAAAAGATAACAGAAAGAAATAAGAAAATAACAAAGGAATAATTAAAAAGAAAAGATGATCAGGAAAAATAAATAAATAATAAATAAGCACTTCCAATTCTCCACCTGTCAGTTGTATATAGAAAAGTTATTCAAAATATTCTAAATGCTCACTCCAAGGTGGTACCCAGCTGTTTCTCCTTCTGCTAGGTATTGTTTTCCTGTCTTCTGGCTCTGGCATCAGAAATACATTTATTTTTCCTTCCACACACAAAAATAAGAGCTGTAACTGAAAATGTTCAAAGCTCCAGTTGCAGGCTCCTTTTTGAAGAAAGGGAGATTTAGCCTAAGGACTGACCCCTAGGGATGTTATGTAGTGTTTGGGCAAGATTGCAGATCTTCCATCTCAGTCACTCACCCTGTCCAGGTCCCTTGAAAGTTTCTTGGTCCCTCAGCAAGAAAACAGCCATTTTATCCCTGTCAATCCCTGTTATCTCTGTTCCCCCAGAGTTAATGTGGTGATAATAATAATAATAATAATAATAATAATAATAATAATAATAATAATTTATACCCCACCCATCTGGCTGAGTTTCCCCAGCCACTCTGGGCGGCTTCCAATCAAGTGTTAAAAACAATACAGCATTAAATATTAAAAACTTCCCTAAACAGGGCTGCCTTCAGATGTCTTTTAAAGAGAAGATAGTTGCTTATTTCCTTCACATCTGATGGGAGGGCGTTCCACAGGGCGGGCACCACTACCGAGAAGGCCACCTGTCTGGTTCCCTGTAACCTCACTTCTCGCAATGAGGGAACCTCCAGAAGGCCCTCGGCGCTGGATCTCAGTGTCCGGGCTGAACGATGGGGGTGGAGACGCTCCTTCAGGTATACAGGACTGAGGCCGTTGAGGACTTTAAAGGTCAGCACAAAAACTCTGAATTGTGCTCGGAAACGTACTGGGAGCCAATGCAGATCTCTCAGGACCGGTGTTATGTGGTCCCGGAGGCCACTCCCAGTCACCAGTCTAGCTGCCGCATTCTGGATTAATTGCAGTTTCCGGGTCACCTTCAAAGGTAGCCCCACGTAGAGCGCATTGCAGTAGTCCAAGCGGGAAATAACTAAAGCATGCACCACTCTGGCAAGACAGTCCGCAGGCAAGTAGGGTCTCAGCCTGCATACCAGATTGAGCTGGTAGACAGCCACCCTGGACACAGAATTAACCTGCACCTCCATGGACAGCTGTGAGTCCAAAATGACTCCCAGGCTGCACACCTGGTCCTTCAGGGGCACAGTTACCCCATTCAGAACCAGGGAGTCCCCCACACCCGCCTGCCCCCTGTCCCCCCAAAACAGTACTTTTGTCTTGACAGGATTCAACCTCAATCTGTTGATAACCAAGATTTGTGGCTTGGCTATTGTTAAATACCACATAATTATCTCTGTCAATGGAATACTGAGAGGAGACATCTAATCTGCCATGATTTCTCCCCGGAAGTCAATATCTGATTTCACATTAATGCTCATGGTGGGGAGAGCATACAAACATGGTGGTTTCTCCAGTTGATCTATCACATCTGTAAGTCAGGCCTCATGTAAAAACCGATCCTAAGATCTTTGGCATATAATTAGGGAAGACCCATAGCTCAGTGATGTAACACATATTTTGCCTTGAAAATGGTCTAAGATTCAACGCTGGTATCCATAAGTAGAGCTGGAAAAATATGGAGATTTGCTGCCAGTCAGTGTTGGCTAGAAGGACCAATGGGACAACTCAGTATGTGTTTCTTTGAAATTCTTCTCCAGTAACATGTTCTCAATCCAAAGCTCTGTTGCAGGTTTCCTATTTTAGTGTTAATGAGGAACCTTTGCTTTTCCAGAGTTCTATGTATGCATTACATATAGTCAGGAAGAACTAGAAAAAAGGGGCCCTAGACAACTTTGTACTGATTGCCTATATCATATGCATAACTACAGGTTTTAAGCACCTGCATTGTAATATCAATTCTGCATTCACCAACCAACTCGAAAGATATGCTTTGACCACTAAATTTCATTTTTCAGGTTTAGTGTGCCAATGCCAAAAAAAATGTTAAAGGTCTAGCAACTTGATTGCAAATACATTAATGTGTCTTAATAGATTTTTCATATTTCAAAGTTTCTTATTCCAAATTTATTCCAGCCCTGATCCATTTTCTGAACTGTTTGGTGGCAACACATTTGCCTAATGAAGCAATCCATGCTTTCAGTTAAATGGTTCCTCCCCCCTTCTCTCTCTCTCTCTCTCTCTCTCTCTCTCTCTTCCTCTTTCATCCTCTCTCTCCCTTACCTACTTTTCTTCCAAAGAGTGTATTAAGCAATTCAGTTCTTATTATGGGTCACTCAAATTGGAGATGGAGAGCAATTAACTTTCAGTAGCAAAATGTCAAGCACTTCCCTTTGCCACATCAGACGGAATTTGTCAGGAAAAGACGATGGTTTCATATAAATAACAATTGCTGAAATTAATTAGTCTCTGATACAATTAGTTCCTGATCTAATTACCCCATAGTGGACAGATAACAATGAGAAAGAAAAAACACAAGAAGAGATTATCTTGTCTTTTCGCACATCCAAATTGATACCTACTTGAAATATGTTATTGATCTTAATCAGTCAAGAACATAAAAAGTGCCTTGCTGGATCCATCTAGTTCAGAAGTAGGAAACTTCTGCACTTCCAGATGCTGTTACATTAACATTTCCATCATCCCTGACCAATTTGCTGGGAATTATGGGAGTTGTTGTCCAGAAACATTGAGAGGGGAGGCCATAGGTTCTCCTCACCTAATCTATTCCCAGATGGCTATTGCTCACAGTGACCACCTGACTGCCTCTGGAAAGGTCACAAGCAGGACCTGAAGACAATAGTTTGTCCCCATTAGATGTCTCCAGCTCAGAGGAGAACAGCCTCCAGAGTTGGAGGTGGTATGTTTCTGAATACTAGTTCATTCATTCAGCCTTTATTGGCATGGGTTCGACAATAAAATCATAAAAACATCCATAAAACATTGGTAATCTAGACATGTTAAACACATAAAACATATAAAAGACTCAGCATCCACCATGAAACAAATTAAGTAGTTTTAAATCTGACTTTAAAAATCTCAGCTATGTAAAAATCCTGAAACAATGTCAGTGGTTTCAGGAACATCATCCCTCAGCAGATATTGGATTACAGATTATTTGGAAGCAAATGCTTTGAGCTTCAAAGGAGTCACCAGTAGGTCTCTCCAAAGGGTGTTGAAGAGAGGACAGTCCAAAATTATTTGGTATACTGTATCTGATGTCTCAATACTAGTTGCTGAAACCATAGGAGTGAAGAGTGCTCTTGTGGTCAGATCCTGCATGTAAACTGCAGAACAGGATTAGTTGGGGCATTGGCCTGGTCCAGGAAGCTTTTCTTAAGTTCTGTTTTTTATTAGGGGCTCTACCCCTGCTCGCTCCACTCACTAACAGGATCAACAAGCCCTTGCAAACTCCCCACCTTTTTACTTTTCACCCAAACCCCACAGTTCCTCCCATCGCCAACTCAAGAATGGAAAGTGACACACCAGTGGACAACAAAAGAGGTTTAAAGATGCTCTCAAGGCAAATCTAAAAAAAAATGTAGTATAAACACTGACAACTGGGAAACACTGGCCCTCCAATTGGAGAACAGCCTTTACCAAAGGTGTCATGGGCTTTGAAGATGCTCGAACTCAGAAAGGGAGAAATGTGTTAAGAGGAAGGCACATATTGCAAACTCTCACCATGATCAACTCCTACCTGGAAACCTATGGCCCTACTGTGGAAGGATGTGTGGATCCAGAATTGGCCTCCACAGTCACTTACGGACTCACTGTTAAAACCATGTTTATGGAAGACAATTTTACTTGGCTACAAGTGATCACCAAAGAAGAAGAAAGAAGAACCTGGAGTCATAGTAACCTCAACTGATCCTCTTCTTTGAAGCCTCAGTTTTTGGAATCTCATTGTGAATCGCGAGGCTTTCAAAACTTGGTGGAGGGTTCCACAGTACTTGGGGGGAGGGCTTCACAGAGCAGCTTACTAAACTGCTCTGTGAAGTGCCTCTCCCTTCTCCCCACTCCCAGGCAAGTTTGACAGATGTGTGTGTTCTGCCCAGTGAGTTGTTCAACTGCTGGATGAAGCGGCTCCTCACCCTTCCATTAAACCATACTTCAGGAACACTTTGCTCCCACTCCACCCCCATTAAACAGCTTGCCGTGACTGGCTTGCTTTTGCTCATTCCACAGTTGACATGGCTTCCTAATGGCAGCCATGCTAACTGCAGAGTGTGACAACATTTCCCATTCTTATGTATATAGGAAGACTTGAAAGCTGTATAGAGCTATCATACAGCTAACCATCCTCTGTTGACGGTTCCTACAATTCTTTTTATACATTAAAGAAAACAGTGTCAGAAGACTGCCAAAGAACTCAAATGACAAGTTGTTGTTTTGTTCATCCCTGCTAAGTGTTTAACATTCAAGGAGTGAATCAAATAATGTACCCTGATTTTTTAATATGCTTTATGCTGCCAGAGTAATTTATTTATTCATATTATAAGTTTGCATAATAAATGCCCATTAAATAGTAAGCTAAGAAAATAAATGTTTTAAAAGTATGAAGGGTTTTCTTTTAAAAAAGAAAAAAACCGTCATATTCTCTTTCCTTAACTATTTTGCAACTATGTTTTAGTTGCTTTTTGATACTTTGTACATTGCCTTGTGAAATACAGTCATACCTCGGGATTAATACGCTTCAGGTTAGGCAAATTCGGTTTGCACTCCGCGGCGACCCGGAAGTAACGGAGCATGTTACTTCCGGGTTTCGCCATGCGCGCACGCGCAGACCATCAAAATGACGTCACGAGCATGCGCAGGAGCACCGAAACGCGATCCACGCATGTGCAGACACACCATCGTGTCTTGCATTCCATTTGGGATGCGAACGGGGCTCCAGAAAGGATCCCATTCGCATCCCGAGGTACCACTGTATGTGGAAGGCAGCTACTTAATTTAAGCATGCCTGATAAAACATCTCCTTTTGCAGGCAATGGTGTGACATTTTAAGAATATGGATAGGGCTGCTTTTAGGAGGTACTTTAAAGGGTATTATTCAGTACTAGCATGTTGTTGATGGCATGCATCTCTCTGACTCTGGGAATGACATATGGCTGGCAGAGATTGCAGATGGCTTGAAGGAATGGCTGCAGGTGTGATGGTATTGGCGGCGAGCGCAGGGCTCATGGGGCGGTTAGGCATTGGTTTAGGGGAATGCGGTGAGGTGAGGTGTGGCCATCACCTGCCCCTTCATTTTGATAGGGTATTCTATTAAAGGAATCCAGGGGTCTGGATCTTGTCTGGAGCCCAGGGAGGGGCTAGGACTCTGTTCTGAAACCATATGCCATCAGTGCTAATCTTCCTAACAATACTATACTAGCCACTATGGATGTGGAATCTCTGTGTACCAGTGTGGTGTAGTGGTTAAGAGCGGTAGTCTTGTAATCTGGGGAACCAGGTTCGCGTCTCCGCTCCTCCACATGCAGCTGCTGGGTGACCTTGGGCCAGTCACACTTCTTTGAAGTCTCTCAGCCCCACTCACCTCACAGAGTGTTTGTTGTGGGGAAGGAAGGGAAAGGAGAATGTTAGCCGCTTTGAGACTCCTGAAGGGGAGTGAAAGGCGGGATATCAAATCCAAACTCTTCTTCTTCTTCTTCTTCTTCTACCAACATCCCACACAACGATGGTTTACAAGCTATAAGGAACACCATTTCAGATAAAATCACAGCGGACTTTGCTACCAAACTCTGCCATTTTGTCCTTGCCCACAACAACTTCAAATTTGGTGATGACCTGCTCCTCCAGATCAGCGGCACAGCAATGGGCACCCGCATGGCCCCACAGTATGCCAACATTTTCATGGCAGATTTAGAACGTTTCCTAAACTCCTACCCACTCAAACCTCTCTTGTACCTGTGATACATTGACGATATTTTTATTATCTGGACACATGGTCAACAGACCCTGGACACCTTCCACCAAACATTCAATGACTTTCACCCCACCATCAACCTAACAATGAACCAATCTATGCAAGAAATACATTTCTTGGACACTACTATTGGTCTGGTCTCTAAGGTGCTATTGGAAGGATTTTTTATTATTATTTTGCTTCAACTACAGCAGACCAACACGGCTACCTACCTGTCACCAGTCAATAGACATTGATGGAGTTTATCCTTTGAAAGCTCCCTACAGGGTGGGCAGGAGCCAGTTATAATCATTGAATACCAATGCCTAAGCCAATACCAGTCACACTTGTGTATTCAATAAAGTTGTGGCCTAAATGTGCCCATTAACCTTTAAACTAAATTCTGTCTCCACTGTGTCTTTATTTCCATGGGGTGGGTTTGGGGGCTTGACGCGCAAACACACGACAAAGGCATTATGTGACAAAATAAGCTAGTGCAACAGCCAGCCATTTCAGCCCGTTAGAAGCTGGCAAAATAGTTTAAAGTCTGCTGCTGATAACAAGAATTCAGATACCTACAAAAATGAGTCGAGAGGAGGCCTTCTTAGCAACTCTGTGATCCAGAGAAATCAGGACAGAGATCAGCAGCAGCTATGAATGTTGTTGCTAAGGTAAGACTATGAAGGAAATGTGTACCTTTTTGAGCTAGGATTTTATTAAATTACCTGTGTGTGTGTTTTTATTGGGGGGGGGGGGATGACATGCAACAGTGAGCAAGGGCTTGATCCAGTCCGAGCTAAGTCACTTTCTGCTCCATTGACCAAATAGGAAGATAATTAAACATGTGCTTTTAAAATCAATTATAATTATAAATCACCTCATGTGGCAGAATTTAAGCCTATTGAGCTGAATGTTATTATGGCTGTGACTTCTTCAGGTATGAATGCTTCTCCTTTCGGATTTAAATTATGCACTGTAGGATTTGAGAAGTGGTTTCTATTTTGCAGCAAGCTAGCATGCATGCATTTTATGCATTTGCTTCTTTTTTTGCAAGGATTTTAATCCCAATCTTCCGTCGCATCTGCGCCACAATGGCTCTTGAGGGAGAATGTGAAACAAACCAAAAAGACCCCACCCAACTAATTCAGATATACAGCTGCTTTCAGGGGTGCTAACTTGAACAGAATACTGGGGATGCCCAGATAAGTCGCTTCCCGCATAATCGATCACATCATGTGGCATTCACATTGAATGGCAATGCCCATTATTTGGGGGGGGGGCAGCCTCCTCAAATATTTAATTGGGTGGGCCAAAGTGACCTTGGCCCCTGGGAGTTGGCTACTATGGCTGGTTTCTTAAGCCAGAATGTAATATTATTGTCATAGTAGGATTTCCACCACAACACCACAAAAGCATGTTTGGATGTCGTGCCAATCCCCCTGAAGGATGGTGTCATGAAGACTTCTCATATGATCTTCCTTAATGACTCCCGATGGGTTACAGGTGTTACCACTACAGCATCATGCTGAAATGACGGGTTTTTTCTTCCTTCCTTCCCAGTAGTGCCCACAGTGAAATGATAAATAATCTGACTTTGGTGTGGCTGACCTCTCTTATTAGCAGCCTGTGGAGAGCCACTGGAAAGGTGTCAGCAGAAGCTTAAACGAAGCTCTCTGTGGAATACAGAGACAGCTCTGTTTCGCCTTGAGAGCATGTTTTGAGGGGAAGATCCAAGAAGTAAGTCTTCCGACATGAAAATTGCACTGTCTCTCATAATTATGCACATATTTTTTGTGCAGAAGGAAATAGTGTTGGTGATTTATTTCTTAATACGGATGGCACGGACTTGACTTTTTTTAAAAAAAAAAGATAGAGGTTTAATTCTGAAGGTTCTGGATTTTTTTCCTGTCAGCAGTGTCTGGCGGTGGGCTTCAGTGTGTGTGTGAGAGAGAGATGAGAGACCATTTTTAGAAGCTATGAAGAAGCAGGGAAATATCATTTCTGAATAGGAATGCTTTGGCAGCGTTAACAAATCTGACATCGCTGGCTGATGTTTACTAAGTAGCAGGCTGGGCAGCAAACATCCAATTACTAAAATGCCAAAGTTTGATTAGAAAATGATTTGGTGGCCTTGCCATATTGGAGTTGCTAAAAGTGGGTAGAACTGGATTTAAAAACATAATAATAATAATAACAAGCTCTTTGCCAAACATCTCTGTTTCTGCTTGCATAATTTATCTCTCTATCTGCAGATTCAGGGAGGGGGGAGAATCTTCACAGAAAAAAAATGTTTCAGTAATGTGAGGCTTCCTCTATTCTCTAGGGACATGATGAGTGGTACCAGATTTCAGGAGGATTTCAAAATGTAATGTCTTATTTTAATATTTCGCCTTATTATTTATAGGTTGTTTTCCACTCCTTGTAGTTTGAGGGTTACCCTATTCCCCCCATAATGATTACAACAGGATATGGGATATCAGGTAAGCTTGGAGGTGGACTAGGAGCCCATAGGATACATTTTGCTGTTTTGCTCAGGGTCATGCTAAATTTTGAAGGTATTGTTAGAAAATTCTGTTCCTCAGTTCAGGTTAACTGGTGAAGCTAGAAAATGCTGACTATTTTCATTCCTGTGCCAGATTTCAGAGTAGGGTTTCTTGAAGTATCACATTCTTCTTCTTCTTCTTCTTCTTCTTCTTCTTCTTCTTCTTCTTCTGAGGAGGAGGGGGTTGGTTGGTTGTATCTCCATAGGAGAAGAAGTGGAGAGGCAGAAAGAATTGGAAGGCATCAAAGGATTTCTGAACATGTCTGTTCCAGCTTTCCCACTGATCCTACTGGGAAGGGGAGGGGAGGAGAGGGCCCAGTGTCTCAATGGACAATATGAATGGAATGTAATTTTTCTTCCACAAAAATTAGTGGAAGGAGTTTTGAACTTTTCCCTTTTCTTGAGAGGAATCCTATTCTGAATAAGGGAATTTCCCTTTAAAAAAGGGAAACGTTGACAGCTATGATCATGACTCCTCTGCCTCTATACCAAACCTTTTCAGGGGTCAAAGACTGGATTCACCATTTTGACAGTGTTTCTTCCACAGAATCACATGCTACAGAAATAGGCTTGGAGGGGACAGAACTATGGTATTCAACTCACCATCACATCCAATCCTGTAGCAGCAGTATGTTGCCCAAACTCTACTATTGATCCATTTTCTGTTTACAGTGGTACCTCAGGTTAAGAACTTAATTCGTTCTGGAGGTCCGTTCTTAACCTGAAACTGTTCTTAACCTGAGGTACCATTTTAGCTAATGGGACCTCCCGCTGCGCTGCCACCGTGCGATTTCTGTTCTCATCCTAAAGCAAAGTTCTTAACCCAAGGTACTATTTCTGGGTTAGCGGCGTCTGTAACCTGAAGCGTCTGTAACCTGAGGTACCACTGTAGTTCAGGAAGTTCTCAACTCCAGGCTGCAGCTGAAACAAAGTTCCTTCAAAACTTAGCCAGTTTTTGTCTACTTGAGATATTTCAAACTCTACTCCCTTCATGGCAGTCCCTAAACTTGAGAGCAGAGTTTGAGCTCCCCCCCCCCTTTTAAAAAAAGACACCGTACAGAGGGGAAAAAATGTCACGTTATTCTTGTCATTGTCCTGGCTTCTAAGCACCCAAGAAAGCTTTGGGTTTCTTTGTAGGATTGGGAGATCTAAAATAAGAGTTAAAATAGAACTGTGATGTTCTATTCTCTAGAGTAGTGCTCCATAGATCGGTGTTCTTCCACTGTAAGAGGGGAAGTTCACCCTCCTCCTGCTCTACATGAAGCCACAAAAAATAGGGGGCTAAGGCTGTGATGTTAAACAGATTCAGTTGGCCATTGTGTTGAAATCAGTGGGACTTTCTCTTCCATGTAATTGCTTTGATCCAGCTATTCTTTGCTGCCTTGGACTCTCAGGTGCATTCAGGGAATTCCCTTGTTCCATGGGCTCTCCCATTCACTTCAATGAGCCGAACTGACGTTCATAGAAAGGGATGCATTAAAGAGCCACCCCTGCCATTAGAGTTCCTAGAACAATACAGGAATGTTGAGGACAGTGCTAATTGTCATTGCTGATTAACAGTGGTGTAATATTAAACTCTGGAGTTCAAGAGTTCATGATAGCCATGTCCTCAAGGAAAGTCACACAGCTGTACTGATATACATATAAATACATACACTCTCCAAATAGCAGCATTGTTGTTGTTGTTGTTTAGTTGTTTAGTCATCTCCGACTCTTCATGACCCCATGGACCAGAGCACGCCAGGCACTCCTGTCTTCCACTGCCTCCCACAATTTGGTCAAACTCATACTGGTAGCTTCAAGAACACTATCCAACCATCTTGTCCTCTGTCGTCCCCTTCTCCTTGTGCCCATCTTTCCCAACATCAGGGTCTTTTCTAGGGAGAGTCTTCTATTCTCATGAGGTGGCCAAAGTATTGGAGCCTCAGCTTCAGGATCTGTCCTTCCAGTGAGCACTCAGGGCTAATTTCCTTAAGAATGGATAGCTTTGATCTTCTTGCAGTCCATGGGACTCTATAATAGCAGCATTATATGGTGCAAAACCTGATTTCTTAGAATCGACTGATAATAAAACAATAGATGTTTGTAACATTTGTTTTAAAACACATTGAGGTTTTTCAAAAAGTATTTGACAGGTTGAACTGAAAATGTAGCTTTTAATGAGAAATGAAAACAGCCCTGCAGAAAAGTGCTACCATCTAAAAACTGCTTGGACGAAGTAGGAACCCCATCAAAGGAAAGGAAGGAAGTATTTGGCTTCCTCTTGGTTATTTCCCTCATTCTCTGGCTTCTCTGTCACCAACAAACTTGAAGCCTCAATATCACCTCATTCACTTGCCAATTACTTGCTCTGGCAGACGGCATCATTTCTCCTGCTCGGGGCGGGCGGGCGGTGGGGAGTCCTGGAGCTGTGTTCTCCATGTGTACTGCTCTATTGGTCAATCAACCACCCATTCACATGCCCAATTGTATGTTAGGTTATTCTACTCTAGGTATGCTCACAGAAACTTCTTGCACTTCTCAGGTGAGGCAGCAGGAAGGTGCAAATGTGCTTGTGGATCTCATCTGCTGGTGCACCTGCATTGCGCCAACCACCTTCCCTCAGCGGAAAAAGTCACACACATTTCTGTGTGGATATTTACAAGCAATTTCTCCTTGTATACTTGTAGGTATACTTGAAGGAGCATCTCCACCTCCATCGTTCTGCCCTGACACTGAGGTCCAGCGCCGAGGGCCTTCTGGCAGTTCCCTCACTACGAGAAGCCAAGTTACAGGGAACCAGGCAGAGGGCCTTCTCGGTAGTGGCACCCACCCTGTGGAACACCCTCCCACCAGATGTCATAGAGAACAACAACTACCAGACTTTTAGAAGACATCTGAAGGCAGCCCTGTTTAGGGAAGCTTTTAATGTTTAATAGGTTATTGTATTTTAGTGTTCTGTTGGAAGCTGCCCAGAGTGGCTGGGGAAACCCAGCCAGATGGGCAGGGTATAAATAATAAATTATTATTAATAATTATTATAGTGCATTTTTGTACATTACTTTCAGCAATATACATTCTCTTCTTTTGCATGTTTCCCCAATATGCGCTTTTTGTAAGCATTTTTTTAAAAAAAATCATGATATTTGGAGATGTGCAATTTTCCATCTATTCTTGTCCCTCTGCCTGTCTCTCCCCCCCACACACACACACTCTCTCTCCATTTTGCTAAGTTAAGCTTTCGTCCAGGAAGTGTTGTGCCTAAATAACTTTTGCATTTCTGTCTGTATCCATTAATCACTTTCCAACTCCATAATAAAATCAATCCTTGATTTTGCATGCTCATTGGAGTCCGTCCTCTGTTATTACTTTTCCACCCACTTCCAGAATAGGTGAGCAAAACAACATCCCTGTGGTGAGCTGCAACCCTCTGCCCATGATCTTGGAAATGACATCAGTGACATGAACAGGTGCATGGCTGTTCAAGGACATGCGTTAACAATTTCCTAAAGTGAGTTGCCTAGGCAATAATTTGTAATTCCTCTTCGCTTTTTTTCCTTTTCTTTTTTATATATTTTGGAGACTCCGTAAAGTTTTGCTTTTGGTGCTCAGTGCAACTGCTTTATTATATGTGACCTTAGGACTGCGCATTGTATACAATTTATTTCTGTCACAAAACTGTCACTGAACAAAGCAGATTAATTCTGTTCAGCCAAAGACAGGGTTGCTTTCGGAATCCATCATGAGCATTCTTTCATTGTTACAGTTCATTGTTACAGTATTGAGTCATTATGGAAGGCTACTTAGCATTAGCAATATTTTACAAAAAGAAGCAGGCTACCAAGTTCCTCCCATTTGCACGCTGACTATAAACATTGTGCAGCAAATATTACATGGAATTCTGATCTTTTCTTCAGTTGGAATTCTGAGTTTATGGTCACCAATAAACACAGTAGAGAAGGACAACCTGACCTCTGTTAGTATTTGTACTGTATTTGTGAGAAAATGTGAGAGCCAGTGTGGTGTAGTGGTTAAGAGCGGTAGTCACGTAATCTGGGTAACCGGGTTCGCGTCTCCGCTCCTCCACATGCAGCTGCTGGGTGACCTTGGGCGAGTCACACTTCTTTGAAGTCTCTCAGCCCCACTCACCTCACAGAGTGTTTGTTGTGGGGGAGGAAGGGAAAGGAGATTGTTAGCCGCTTTGAGACTCCTGAAGGGGAGTGAAAGGCGGGATATCAAATCCAAACACTTCTTCTCTTCTTCTTCTAAATTGTACTGTGGAAAAGAAAACCTGTGTAGTGTAATGTAATGTAGCAGCTGCAAAATCTTGTGACTCCAGTTAAGGTCACAGAAACACTGAAGCATTGCTTTGTTAATTGGTTAACTCCCTTTAAAGTTAAGTGTATATGTGTGTGTGTGTGTGGTAATGATAGGAAGGGTGGGAGTTGAAAAGCCTGTTGATGGTCTTGTTGGAGGTTTCACTGACCTGGAACATGGGAGTGTGGAGGCATCCAAGAACACACTGCCTGGAGGAGTTGGTGAGGACAGACAAGCTATAATTTATGGAGATGCTTCGAAGGAGTTTTAGAAGCAAGAAGCTACTGGTCCAAAGTGTGCTAACCCTTGTCAAGACTAGCTGGTGGATTCAGAGGTCTGCTCCCCTCTGAGCCCTGTTAGGATTGTTCCACCACTAGCAATTTGCAGTAAATATATGGAGCCATATGTGAGACTTTGAAGAGAACTTGCAGTCACTGTGATATTACACCTCATTGTGTAAACCCTCTCCACGTTTCTCTCTCAGAAATAGGGCTGATGCATATTTATACAGTAAGAACCATGACGATCTCATAAAGGCAAGATAATTTAATTGTGGTCACTCGCTACAGAATCACAACTTAATTTCTTGGCTTTCGTGGATTTAATAAAATGCAACAGTTCCTCTACTATAACGGATAACTTTTACCTTCAATATATATATATATATATGCACACAAAATTGCACCCCTTGGGCTGCAGAGATCTGAAGATTTAAGAAAGCAAATTCTATTCCTTTCCAGTTCTTTGGGTGCTTAAGTTACCATAGTTCCGTTCTTTTTCAAAGACATTACAGTCCTTTATACCAGCTGAGGGTATGTATGCTTAGCTGCAGGGTAACTTCATTAGATGAAAAGTGCATGAATATTGGAGCAATTCTTGGTATCAATATAAAGAATAAAATCATTCTCGGTTATGATTTTTCAGTTCCATCAGCTGATCATTTCATACTTCCTTTAGAAATAAATAAATGATTGGCTCAACAAAGCTTAGCAAAAGCATATCTAAAAGTTGCACTTCGGGCAGCGCACTGAGAGACAATGTAAAATTGAAAGAGCAGCCTGTGGCATGTTATTGGAAGAGCTCCTTTCAGCCATGCCTTTGTATGCTTCCTGCTGAATATCACACATCCAAAAAGCCAATGGCTTCAGATATAGTATGCTCTCCAACGCTTGCTATCTGAATTATGATTTCCAATCATGGGAAACTCATAATCCCTGCAAGACAAGCCCTCTGTAAAAATATGTATTATGGGAAGTGTCAGCGGCTGCCTCAGGTCCCAGCTCACAAAGGACCAACGCCAGTTGCTCTTTATAAACGAAAGTCTTTATTGTGGTTCATTGTTGGTTTGACATCAGTGGCGCGCAGCACTACGTCTGAGTCCTTAGACCGGCAAAGTCCCGTCTGAATCCGCCCCTCCCTTACACCAGTTCAAGACCCGAGCTTTGCTCCACCTCTTCCTTTCTTCCCTCTGTTCCTTTCGCCTCCGGGCCCTCCTGCCCTCTGGTGTTCCAACCCTCCTGGACTGTTCGGAGGCGGATTCTTCTGACTCCTCCCCCTGTCTCCGGCGGGCTTTGGGACCTGGCTCCCAATCCGGATTTTCTGCTGTCCCGCGCGCCTCTACATTTGAACTTGGCGCGCGCGCCCAGCCGAACACTTTCCTCCTAACGGCTACACTGCTCCCTTCACTGCTTTCTCCTTCAGGGAGGCTGGCTGGCCCTGCTCTCTCCTCCGCCCCTCCACTCTCTGACGGAGGCGTGGTCAGTCCTGCTTCACTCTCTCCTCCTGCAGGAGGAGGCTTTTGTTCTAATCTGTGGGATTCTTCCCCCCGGCTGCGCTTTGGTGGGGAAGCTAGCCCTGACTTCCAGCTGCCGCTTGGCGACTCCCCACTGCCCCCCCTTGCCCTGACCCTGGGGGCCTCCTTCTGAGAATCTTCTGATTCGCTGGAGAGACTCAGGGAATGTCTCTCGTCACTGTCATACCCTCCTGCGCTCCCCTCCGATTGTTCCCCTTCACTCTCTGTCTCCTCCTTCTCCTGTGGCTCAGTCCCTGAGCCCCTGACAGGAAGGATTCAATAATGATCAAATTTAGTCAAATGTCAGATCTGTTTTTGTTTTTTTAAGAACCTCAAATATTGCAAAAACTAAATCCTCACGAAAGAAATAAAATATTTCATCTCTATATAATTTCTTAATCTTGTGTTTCCGGGTGCAAAATGTTGATTATGCTTTAAGAAGTGCTATGCAATTTAGGTGTCCCTGGTTGCTGTTATATTTTAGGCAGAATGCCACATTACAATAGTGAGAATAATATGCAAAGTCGAACATTGTCTTGGAATTTTGCATTCCAGTAATTAATAAACAAACTCATTTTTTCCATAAATTTGTTTGATGCACACTCTTCAATATGTGTGTTTTGTCAAACCTAGTTTAAGTGATGTTTCAACTTTCTTCGGTAGGCACCCCCCCACCCTGGCCAGCATATATCTCATGCAGTGGTCCATGCAGCTGCAGTGTTGGCAAAACAATGTCAGTATTTCTAGGGCCAGAGACTGTTGACATGCAAATTTTATGCATCTGCAGTTTGCTACATGTATAAGAATAAAGTTAGGTAGGTGTGAGAGAGTTCTCTGAGATTGTTGGTGAAGTGGAATATATTTGCTAATGTAAGTATGAAAAGGAATGCTTCTTTCTTGAAAGCTTTTAAGAGGAGATGATATGGATACCAATCAGGGATTATTTAAAACCAGGCCTGATGAGGAATGGTTGAAGAAGCTGAATATTTTTAGCCTGGAAAAGAGGAGACTGAGAGGAGACATGATAGAGATCTTCAAATATCTCAAAGGCTTCCACATGGAAGATGGAACAAACATGTTTTCTTCTGCTCTGGAGGGTAGGACTCAAACCAATGATTTCAAATTACAGTGGTACCTCAGATTACGAAGTTAATCCATTCTGGAAGTCCGTTCTTAAACGGAAACCATTATTGAACTGAGGCACGCTGTCCATAATGAGGCCTCCCGTTGTTGGTGTCCTTCCACTGTTCGGATTCTGTTTTTAGACTGAGGTAAAGTTCGCAAACCAGGACACTACTTCCAGTTTTGCGGAGTTCGTAAACCGAATATGTCGTAAACAGGGCTGTTCTTAAACTGAGGTACCACTGTACAAGAAATGAGATTCAAACTAAACATCAGGAAGAAATTTCTGACAGTAAGAGATGTTCAACAGTGGAACGGTCTCCCTCAGGAGGTTGTGGACTCTCCTTCCTTGGAGGTTTTTAGGCAGAGGTTGGGTGGTCACCTGTCATGGATCATTTAGTTGATTCCTGCATTGCAGAGGGTTGGACTAGATAACCCTTGGGGTGCCTTCCAACTATACAATTCCATGATTCTATGATTCTAAGTATCTTAAGGACCCTCAAGTGTGGTTTTCAGGCTTCACACTGACATCTGATTGAGAACAGGAAGCTGGACTAGATGGGCCATTGGCCTGATTCACCATGCTTATCTTATGTTCTTCCATTAAGCGGAAATTTTCTTTCAGGCACACCCCATCCAATGCCCTCTCCATCACTTGAGGGACATTCACCTCATGCTTGGTTGCTGAAATGGGGAATTTGGGGAAACACAGTAAACCATCTGGCAGAGCAGAAGGCATTAACTTTAATTAAGACCAACTTTCACATCTGTAAGTCCTGTTGATTAAAGCCAGTCTTAGGACAAATTAGAATGTATGTGGGAGATCTGTGAGTAATCACTTGACTGTTTGTTTACTGAAATAGAGTAGACTCTGAATTTGAAAACTGCAAAAGATGTGTGGGTGTGTTCAAGTGACATGGCAGTGTTGTTTAGCCCTTTGACAATATGTGCCATTTTTTAATCAGAAATTATTCCCAGGTATTTCCAGGTATTATAAAAATTGAAATTATTTCCAACTATTCCCAGATTATTTCCAACTATTCCCAGATTATTTCCAACTATTCCCAGATATTTGCCCTGGCAAGCACATTATGTGACTCATAAGGACTCGTAAGCAGACAGGACACCACCTACTGGGGTTAAAAAAACAACAACCAGGACATATCTTTATTGACTGCAGCAGGCAGGGTAAGAGTTGGCATGGCAATATCATTGATGTTTTGTAATGTGTTTCTAATGTTGTATACTGCCCTGAGATCTTTTGATAAGGGGTGGTATATAAATTGAATAAAAAATAAATAACTAAAGTTATTTATAAATAAATAACTAAAGTTTTATACTAAACTAAATAGGTCTTATGGGGACGTGGGTGGCACTGTGGTATAAAACAACTGAGCCTTGGGCTTGCCGATCGGAAGGTCAGCGGTTTGCATCCCCGCGATGGGGTGAGCTCCCATTGTTCGGTCCCAGCTCCTGCCAACCTAGCTGTTCAAAAGCACATCAAAGTGCAAGTAGATAAATAGGGACCGCTTACTAGTGGGGAGGTAAATGGCATTTACGTGTGCTGCGCTGGCTCACCAGATGCAGCTTGTCACACTGGCCACATGACCCTGAAAAACTGTCTGCGGACA
The DNA here is from genome assembly GCF_964188315.1 of Podarcis muralis. Lineage (NCBI taxonomy): Eukaryota > Metazoa > Chordata > Lepidosauria > Squamata > Lacertidae > Podarcis > Podarcis muralis. Next base: position 87,968,975 of record NC_135658.1, read on the forward strand.
AACGTGGGCTCCCTTGGCCAGTAAAGCGAGATGAGAGCCGCAACCACAGAGTCGTTCATGACTGGACTTAACTGTGAGGGGTCCTTTATCTTTAAATAGGTCTTATACCCCCCTCCCCATCCCGTGGTGACCCATGAAAGAGTTTCTCCCTTTGACTCCCTGTGGGAGGGTGACATGGGAAGAGCTTTGACCTCAGTTGCAGCTTTTCTAAGTCACACCTCTTGGGAAAGGGGTCCCAAACCAATTTTTGACTAGGAAGAAGGCTTATATGTGCATGAAATCACATGTATTTTGACTGGAAAAATACAAGATGACAGCATGAAAGGGTCCTTTCCCCACTATTGCTTTGTTCAAATTTATAGCTCCCAGCCATTGTGTTTAATTTTTAAGGAACGGAAGGAGAAATATCGTTATCACATTTTTTGTGTCTCGTCTAATTTATCCTCAGTATACTCTGGTCTGGAGGGAATATGGGGTGGTGACTAGAGTGGCAGACTAGGACATGAGGCACCAGGTTTCAAATCCTCATTCAGCCATGAAACTCACTGGTGACTCACTGGGCCAATCACCACCCTTGGCCTAACCTTCATCAGAGTCTTGTTGAGAGGATCTTTGGATGCATGTCATGCCTGGAGACGTTTCTAGATACATGTGTAACACATGGGATTTAGCACTCACTTATTTCAGATGTTTATCTAGTTTGTGCTTTCAGCAGGCAAGTCATTGATAAACTACAAAAAGGGTATTGCCCCTTAAAAGCAAGTCTGAACTTTCTTTGGGAGAGGGCAGTCATTGCTCCCTATTTCTTTTTTAAAAAGCAAACAACAGAAGGAGCAGGAACTGAACAGATTGAGGCAGCAGCATAAATGTGGCGTGATTGATGGCTTTGGCAGAACGTATGTCCCAGATGATTATGCTAAAATTGCTGAGTCCAGAACAATGAGCTCTGTTGTGTAATGCCCATATACAAATGTTTGTTCTTATTTCGTTTTCAATACCAAAAAATCCACAGCCATTTAAACAATATTTGATTTCCTTTATTCTTTCCCTTGCAATTAGTTTGTCTGTACGTCCTACCTCTGGGTGTCCATAATGTGTACTGCATATGATATCAGCTAGATACGGAAGGCGTTGTGCTGTTCTTGTTTTTAATGGAATCACAATGTAGGATACCAGAGCTTCGTTAAGGAACTAAACCTTCCAGGTGCCTATTTTTATTTTTAATTTCATATTTCAAATAAATTAAATATTTCTGGGGCCACATTTGAAATCCTACATTTCAATTGTGTTTCCTCTTCCAACCAATCTTTCTCGTTGACAAGAGCTACACGCCGGAAGTTTTATTCTAACTTTTTTTTTATAAATGAGGTGCTCAGAAACAATTGCAAGAATGCTATTAAAATGTCTTGTGCTGAACAAATGGGATTTATGTGGCTTTAGCTGTCACCAGTGAGACAACCAGAATCTCTATTAAATCCCAGGAGCAGCTGTCGAGAGATGAAAGAATCATTTTTCCACCACTGCAAACACCTTTGGTGTCTTCCTGCAGACTCAGCAATTATGCTAATGAACCCAGCTTTCTATAATAGGTTTATTTAATGGAAGAAACATATAGTTAATCTTTTTATTGTATGGCAATAACAACAATGCAGGCATTAGGCAGGGTTTCTGTACCAAGATCAACAAAATAAATGATTTAAAGGTGGTTTGTTCTAGGGATGGAGCAGAAATTAATTCTGCCTGCATTTTAAAGCAAACCAATCTAATTCCCTGGCTCTGAACATATATGCAGATCAGAATGCAGCTATCAATCTGGGGGGGGGGGGGGACTTGCACAACAATGAACATTTTGCAAAGGTGTGAAAAAGGTGCATTGAAAAACATGCAAAATGTGTATTTTAATGGAAGAATGCAGATAAGAGCATATAAAGTATGTATAAAATACATACAAATTAAATGCAATCTTTGTGCATTTTGAAAATAAGCAAAAAGGAAAAGAAAAGAAAAGAAGAGACATAACAATGAAAACATGCAAAACCACATTGCTCTCTGTTTCCTTCTCTTGAGAGTGCAGGGTGGATTAAAGGCTGACTAAATTTAATTTAAGGATGATTGGTGAGGGACAAGGGGCATGGCACTCTGAAGTGGGACAGTGATTTTCAGGACCCTCCTGTTTAGGCTCATGCTCAACTGCAAATTTACCTTTTTTATTTATGTAGCATGGGGTGGGGTGATGTAGAATAGTGAATCTATTTGCTCATCAGCAAGAGCTCTAGTTTGGGGTGAGTGGACAGCTGATGGTGAATTCCCTCCTATTCATTATGTGGCCCCTGATTGTATAGGATGGCCATTGTGTTTAATTCAGGAAAGAGAAAGAAGCATCTGCCAGAAAATTAAAATGGCACCAGTGCAGCAGCCACCTAGGGAAACAATGGTGTCCAATACAAAATTGGGGGAGGGATGCATCTAACGTGTTGATTGTGGTCCTTCTTTTCATCTGCACATTAATTCTGTTATGTAGACGCTTCTGGCTGCACAGCTCCAGGATCCTGGCATTGTGTTATTAGCAAAAACTAGAGCATGCCATAAGGTTTCTGCAGGAGTTCTGCTAAGATAGAAATCTCATTTCTGCAAGAGTTCTGTTCTTGTTGTTTAGTCGTTTAGTCATGTCCGACTCTTCGTGACCCCATGGACCAGAGCACGCAAGGCACTCCTGTCTTCCACTGCCTCCCGCAGTTTGGCCAAACTCATGCTGGTAGCTTCAAGAACACTATCCAACCATCTCGTCCTCTGTCATCCCTTCTCCTTGTGCCCTCCATATTTCCCAACATCAGGGTCTTTTCCAGGGAGTCTTCTCTTCTCATGAGGTGGCCAAAGTATTGGTGTCTCAGCTTCAGGATCTGTCCTTCCAGTGAGCACTCAGGGCTGATTTCCTTCAGAATGGAGAGGTTTGATCTCCTTGCAGTCCATGGGACTCTCAAGTGTCTCCTCCAGCACCATAATTCAAAAGCATCAATTCTTCGGTGATCAGCCTTCTTTATGGTCCAGCTTTCACTTCCATACATCACTACTGGGAAAACCATAGCTTTTACTATACGGAACTTTGTTGGCAAAAGAAGATATTCAAAAGAATGTTATGAATGTGCATATTAATCTTTGTCAGTTGATTGGTCATGTACAATGCTTTCTCACTCAGCCACAAAAGCAGAAAAGAAAAACAACCATAACGCTTTCCCTCTTCCTCGTTAGATTTCTCTTCCCCATTAGATTTTTGAACAATGGTAATGCCAGATACTGTGGTGAGCATCAGAGACAATGGCATTAAAATCAGGCAATTCACATCCAATTTGTCTGCATTCCTTTTTCATTACCTACCAGTAGGAAACATCTTGTTGCCATCATTGATTGCATATGGTGATACACTACATTGCTGGATTCAGTGCAACGGCATCTGCCCACTGTTATTGCCATTCAACACACTCACAATGAAATCTTGAACCACTTGAAGGCTTGGCTTGCAGGCAGCACTTTTTATTAGCTGAACATTTCAATCCAGAAAAAATCATGGTTCTGATTATGCACAGCTAACACTCTTTCTGTGTACTGGGTGAAAAGTGGAGTTCGGCAGGTGTGCATATTAGTATTATTCTTAATAATATTAAAATCCTAAAACAAGCCACAGTAACTATAACAAGAGTTGTCATATAAGTTCACTCACCTTCCTTGGTGGGTGGTGTTGCAGCCAGGCCCCAGACTATGAAAGTGATCTGGCTAATAGAAGGCCTAATCACCCAGCTCCAAGAGATTGACCAATGTTGGCAGTCCTTGGACGGGCGTTCCCCTGGCGGTGGGCCCAGCCAGCCAATGGGGATGCTTGGGCCCACACCCAGGGGTCTTTAAATTGTGGTCTGCCTGGCAGTCGGTCCCTTACCCTGTGCCTCTTTGAGAAAGGGTATCCTTTTAAAAGGATCTGGGAGGAGTGGCTTCTGTCTGATGTCCAGGCGGGGGCATACCACTTTTCCAACGGGGACCTCAATTTGGTGTCATTCCAACCCATGGTTCTAGTTTACCCTTAGATGTGCTCCCAGCAGATGGGCTGGAGTGGAACAGCCACAGCTTCACCCAATGCCTACACCAAACCATTCTCTGCAATAACCAATAAAGTTCTGGCCATATTCAAGCCCCAACCCAACATGTTGTTGTTCTGTGTGGTTATTCATTTCCCTTAGGGAATTTTAGGGTCACAGGGTCTTGGCACGCAATACAGGCTAATGAACATTTTTTTTAACATGGTCATTCTTGGGGTGATTCGACATTCTTGAAGCCCCCTTTTAAGTCAACCCACTTTGCTTCCCTGCCTGTGGATTTGAAGGATGGGAGCAAACAAACCATTCATCTGTCACGTCAGCATTGTGTATGCTGGTGAAAAGATTTTCATCCAGGGATTTCCCCCAGTTCTATCTAAGGTTGCTGGGGACTGATCCTGTTTTCCCCTGCACTGCATGTCCATCTCAACATATGGTCCCCCATCCAATTTGAAACCATACTGGAGCCTGCTGGCAGTTTTAACACTGCACCAGCCAAACTATGTTAATACCTTCCAAAGATGTTCCCAAAGTTGAAAAGGAGAGGTTCACTTTCCAGTAAAGTGATTGGATTTTTGTGTGTGTGGCATAGCAGCTAATTACTTAAATGGTTAAACATAGACTTCTTAGAACACTTTGAAAAATTAATTATCATAACAGTCTCCGTAGTGTTTACCCTGCACATTTTGCTATAAAAATGACCGAGCTTTGAAGCTCCATTAGACAAATGCAAACCACTTATTCAACATTTCCTCATACAGTAGTCTGAATACTTTAAACTGCATTAGCTTATATGGGTATGAATGCATCTGAACGAGAGCAAACATTTCTGAAAAGAAGTAGCTATTAAACAATTGAATCATTCAAGCTAACTTTCCAGTTATATAAATGAACCCATTTTCATTAAAATGTGGAGGACTAGGTCATCACTCACCATTTATTTTTTTTTAAAAAAATGTATATGCATTAAAATGTTAAATGCATGCATGTGCCTCACTGGTTGATAATGGACATAAGTTTGCACATTTGTGCACCAATATCTGCCTGAGTCCCATAGTCCTTAAAAATCTAAAAAAAAAACAACCCAGAAAAATGGTTGTAGGCACATATGCATATTCTCTGAATCACACATTATATTTTTCACACAATCAGTATAGCACAGGATGGTGCTGTGGTCTAAACCACAGAGCCTAGGACTTGCCGATCGGAAGGTCAGCGGTTTGAATCCTCGCGATGGGGTGAGCTCCCGTTGCTTGGTCCCAGCTCCTGCCAACCCAGCAGTTCAAAAGCACATCAAGTGCAAGTAGATAAATAGGTACCGCTCTGGCAGGAAGGTAAACGGCGTTTCTGTGTGCTGCTCTGGTTTTGCCAGAAGCGACTTAGTCAAACTGGCCACATAACCAAGAAGCTGTACGCTGGCTCCCTCGGCCAGTAAAGCGAGATGAGCACTGCAACCCCAGAGTCATCTGCGACTGGACCTAACGGCCAGGGGTCTCTTCACCTTTATCTTTCATAAACACATTAAACATTACTTTCTATAAAATGTGTAGCTATTGGACTCATTTTGTTCAATACACAGAACACAAATGATAGAAAATATGGAAACATGGTATCCTACTGCCTTTATGAGGACGAAATCCAAGTCACAAAGTACTGAACTAATTTTTGAATTTGACAGACATCTTCCTCAAGATCAGTATAACAGAAGGTAACGGAATTGTGTGTATATGTGGGGTCAAAAAGAAAACAAGATATTGCTGCCAGAAAGTATTATCAAAGTCCCATCAGCAATATGCTACAGTCCTAAAATGGGAAAGTGGGAAGGTCTTTCCAGACTAATTAGTTTAGTTTGTGCCTGGTGTGAAAGGAGCAATGGACATTCTCCCTAGCACTAATTGGAAATCATCGGCCTCTTGTAAGACAGAAAACAGAAATAAAGGAAATTGTGGTAGCTGAAAATCATATTCTGCTAAGTAGAGCTCTATCTATAAAATAGAATTTGACATAAGGCTTGGGACCAGGATAACCAACAGATCATCTCACCCCTTCTATGCACCCCTCATTGTACTTCACAGGTGAGGACAAACAATTTTCATATTGAATAACTATTCCCAATGGTCCTAGTCCATTGAAAACAGCAAAGTCCCTGTTTAGCTGTAGTCTCTTGAAATGTCTTTTCCATGTACCAGGAACAATAAACAAATATTACAACCACTAATAGTTTCATTCTCCCCCACCACACCCTGTCCAAATGCCACATTCCCTTGTGGACAGCTTTCTGGGGGACACAGCTATTGTACTAGCAACCTTACTGTATGCTTCTGAAACATGGACCACTTATAAATGCCATCTCCAACTACTTGAAAGATTCCATCAATGGTGCCGCTAAAAATTTTTACACATCACTTGGGAAGATAGGTGAACTAATGCCAGTGAACTGGAAGAAGCAAATATCACCAGTGTCAAAGCAATGATTCTTCAACATCAACTTTGTTGGACTGGTCATGTTGTCTGGATTATCGTCTTCCAAAGCAACTACTCTATTCCAAACTTAAAAATGAAAAGCATAATCCTGGTGGTCAACAAGAGGTTTAAAGACTCTGTCAAGGCAAATCTAACAAAACAAAAAAAGTAGTATAAACACCAACAACTGGGAAACACTGGCCTGCAAGCGCTCCAATTGGAGAACAGTCTCTACCAAAGGTGTCATGGGCTTTGAAGACACTCAAACTCAGGACAAAAGGGAGAATGTGCTAAGAGGAAAGCATGCTTGGCAAACGCTTTCTGTGATCAATTCCCACCCGGAAACCTATGTCCCCACTGTGGAAGGATGTGTGGATCCAGAATTGGCCTCCACTTACGGACTCACTGTTAAGACCGTGTTCATGGAAGACAATCTTACTGGGCTACGAGTCATTGCCAAAGACGAAGAAGGTGTGCGGGAACAGAGGCAAATATATAAACCACAGAGACTATAATAGGAATCTTGCTCTTGTTCAATAGGCTGCACTGCAAACATTCAAAATCAGGAGCCTCTACATTCATACTTCTCCATCCCCTTTCTAGGCAAACAAGAAAATATCACATTTCAATGACATATTCCAGCTTGGGGGGGGGGGCAATCAGAATGGCATGGACTAGGGGCAGTGCATGGTATAGTCTGGGAAGTATCCTAAGGGCCATATAGAGTGGTCTAGAGATCTACATTTGGCTCCTTGCTCTGAGATTCCCCATCTCTGTGCTACAAAATAAAGTAAGTTAACCTACAATTATGTGGAGGGTCATCCCTAATTTCACCCCCTAAATTAGGTACCCTTAAGAGTGGAACCTCATTTAACACACTTCTGTTTAAACAAAAAAAATTCCTTCCAGTAGCACCTTAAAGACCAACTAAGTTAGTTCTTGGTATGAGCTTTCGTGTGCATGCACACGAAAGCTCATACCAAGAACTAACTTAGTTGGTCTTTAAGGTGCTACTGGAAGGATTTTTTTTTGTTTTGACTATGGCAGACCAACACGGCTACCTATCTGTAACTGGAACACTTCTGTTTGTTGACATTGGATTGTATCCAACACTGCTTTTCCATACACTTAGCAGACTTCCCTTCCTGCAATGAAACTTCTCCATCCCCTCCTCTGCTGTCTCCTGCACACCCTCAAAATCTGCTCTAGGGGGTTGAGGGATGCTCCAAATCAGATTTTGGGCATGCACGAGTAGAGAAAAGGAAGCAGAAATCCCATTGCATGAATGGTACTCTGTCCCTACAGTATTGGGTACAATCTATAGGGTATGTCTGTTGCACTGAAATAGCTTATGACTAAGGTTGCAAAGGATCAAAATAGTAAAGTGGCTTATTGAAAATGTAGACAACTGTTTGGAAACAAAGGAGACACAGCTGAGATGGAAATAAAAAAAAAAGTGATAGGAGTGTTAACACCTACACTTAGATTGAATGCTGGTATCCTATCAGATGGCTGCAAGGACACATAGGTGATTGATGAGATGTGAGGCAGCAATCTGAGATACACAGACATTACAGTTCTTATCTCTGATGCAGACAGTGGCCTACTGAATCTAAAGTCAAGATCAATTATAAGTAGCATCTGTTTTGACATCTATATTTATACCCAAAGATGCAGAATGTCAACAATGTAGGACATTAGACCCTGAGAGAAAGCAGGCAGGTATTTGTTTTTTATTTGAGGGAGAAATCTCTAGGACAAAGCCATTGTTTTGACTGGCAATTTATGACTACTTAAGGGTAAAAATGAACAAACAGTAAATACCAGAGTTATATGGCTGTTGTGTTGTAAAGTGTAGGTAACACTGTGATATTGCTGTGATTTTCAAGAAAAGGCCAGGAACATCCAATAAATCACAGAGGCATTTGTCTCAATTAAACAATTCCACTCTGTGAAGCTGATGATTAATCTGCAGACTGACAAGTCAAATTATTATTTTTAATTAGTCAGCAATTGACTAAACTTTAACTCATATTAAAAGAAAAGAAGCTCAACATTCTAACATAATTGTGTACAGACAGGAGCCATTCAATATAATAATAAAAAAACACTTTCCTGTTATCTGTGTAGGGAGAGGAAAATATGGGGGTTTTTTATGATGCAAACACTTTGTATTCACACTGTTTTTTTCAGAAAATATATTGAATGCTTCTATGGTTCCTGTTTATCAGGGAAACTCTGTCCCTCTCAGTTCCTGTTCCTGTTTTGCCTTTTGTGAAGGGGAGGGTGTTGTTATATTCAGCCATCAATGACATGAGAAAGATATAGGTACCATTCCTTCCCCATTTTCCTTGGGGCTGCTTATGAAAGACCTTATGAAAGACCTTGTCATGTACCGTACTCATCCCCAACAGTCGATCAGCATTTCACAGCCACTCGGCATGCTCAGTTCAACTGGGATTGTATTTTTGTGGATGGGGGGGGGGGTCGTCCTCTGCCACCGGCAAATCTCAGGATTTCACTAAAACTGCTGAGGGGCGGGACAACTTTGGCTACATACGCAAGCAATGTCACCCATAGCTTTAGCTATGATACTAACGGAGGCTTAGATGCCCTTGCTGTCAGTCAAAAGCATAGCTCATACTGTAAAAGAAGTCGGTTTCCTTTTAGGCTGCTGATAATTATATTTGTTAAATACTACATATTTTTGTTTAATAAAGACTTTTGCATTGTGCCCATATTCTGATTGGGATTGCCAAATTGTTCATAAAAAAAACTTTTTTTTGGAAAATGCCTACTCCAAAGGTCTTATCTTACTACACTAGGGATTATACAGCTATATCTAAAATTTCATGCTTATTAGTTAATATCTTGACTCTCCTCCCCAAAAATAGCTGTTTACTTGACCGTTTCCCTATGTCATGAAGGCTGAAATTTCAATTCAGTGGAGCAGGGTCAAGATATTAACTGATATGCATGAAATTTCAGATATAGCTATATAATCCCTAGTGTAAGATAAAACCTTTGGAGCAGGCATTTTAAAAAAAAAGTTGTTTATGAACCGCCCTATTGCCCAACCCAAAGATGGCATTTCCAGGAGCACTTAGCAAAAGAGTATACAGTGGTATCTTGAGTTACAAACGCTTCAGGTTACAAATTCTGCTAACCCAGAAGTAGTACCTCAGATTATGAACTTTTTCCCAGGATAAGAACGGAAATCACGCACCGACAGCACAGCAGCAGCAGGAGGCCCCATTAGCAAAAACGCGCCTCAGGTTATGAACAGTTTCGGGTTAAGAACGGACCTCCGGAACAAATTAAGTTCATAACCCGAGGTACCACTGTATAGATCAATTTCCTCCTGGAGCAGGGCAAGCCAATGGTGGACCTTTCAGATGTTGTTGGATTTGAACTTCCATCATTCCTGACCATTGGTCATGCTGACTGGAGCAGATGGGAATTATAGTCAAACAAAGGCAATACCCACTGAGGCTGAAGTTCTGTTATATATTTTTGTTTGAAACAAATAGTTAGCTACTAACACAGCCAGGTGGTAAAGTGTATTCAGTTAGCAAAGTGTGTCACTGAATAATTATTCAAGTGCGATATATATCCAGATATTTAAGCTTCGGGGTTGAAGAACACTTCACTATTCTTGCTCCACTTCCCAGCAAATCCTCATTTCTTCCTTTGCAATTAGAGGTGGTTAGTTGCATGTTGGAATTGGCCTTCACAGGACCTATAGGCTACGAAGACCCAAATGAACAGCAAGTAACACTGCCTCAGTGAATTGTTATGCCTCTTATAGATTTCAGACAAGGTTTGTACTCTTCCTAGAACTTACAGCACAAGTCAATACCACAAATGCTGCTGACCCAAAGCTAATAATACAGCCTTTGAAGAATTCTGAGACCGTCTTTTAGATAGCTATTAGTTGGGTGACTTTTTCCCCTGCTTTGAAAGGTATAGAATATAACTTTTCACACACACACACACACACACACACACACACACGTAAAAATAGCCTATTAAATTTTCTTCTGGACTTAAAACTTAGCTACATGACCCAGTTCTATCAATGGATTAATTCTCATTCATCCAAGCATGACAAAACTAGCCTGCAAACTGTTTAGCAAGATAGTGTTTGGAGGAGAAATTCACTTATCGACCGTCCCGAGGCCTTAATTTTAGCATGTGGTTACTGATTTTGCAGACCATTAGGACCTTATCTGAACTAGTCCTGTGATGAATGGAAGTCTATTTAACATTGTAATCCAAAGTGTTCCGACATAATTACAGTGTGGCTTTTACATAACTCTACCAGCAAAGATGATAATGTTGGGAAATGAATGTTGCACTGACGTCAATACTTAGGACACATGAAGAAGTTGATTGAGATGTTTCAAAATGGAACTAGATAAGGGGGTGCCATTTTCGACAGAAGCCCAATGTTATTTGCTTTACATAGTCCTGCCCTCTGCCTCACATGTTGTTATCGTCATAGGGTAGAGTTACAGCAGGCCATCGTCCTAAAGAGTTGTATGAATCCACCTTGTTCCATGTGCTGGTCATGCCCTCCCCAGTGACTTTGTGTTCAGGAACAGTATGAAGGGGTGCTATTTGCATAATGATGTAGTGCTCCTCCAAATGAGGGAGAATCAAACCCCACACATTATGTCAGGAATTCAACCTACACTCGAGTAGGAGCCTGGCAGAGACACATGCCCGACTGGCATGTTCTCTCCCCCCTGGTCGATTGTTTGGGAGCTTCAAAAGCTTTCTTCAGCCCAAACATCACAGCGACCGATGCCAACCGACACTGACACACTTAGGGATCCACAGAGTTTGTGCAGTTGTGTAACAGATATCAGCAACTCAGCATTTTGGCTAATCTACTTTATTTACATATAAACACACACAGAGCACTGCAACATGCCCCCTCTCTCTAGCATCAGACAGCAAAGAGAAAAAGAACAAAGGACAATAGTCCCACTTCACGGAATAGTCCCACTTCACAGTAACACAAATATCCTGTCTCCATCACTTCCCACTCAATGGAGTCAAAACATATACCGTCATGTGATAGACAAAAATCCCATGACTGCAATCATGGAGCAGGAATTCCAACACATTACAGAGCTCTATTTGGACATTCAGTTTCTCATGCAATTAAATTTGCACAAAGGAGAAAGTACCCAGACCCTCCACCACATTCCCATTCTCTGACCTCACCACGTATGCTTTGGGTGAGAAGATCTGAATCACGAAGCCACCCATTATTTAGACCACACAAGGAAACCTAATGTGTACAGAGCACATTGCCTGCTTCGAACTTTATCCTCAAACACGTGGATGGATGTGAGTCTAGGTGGCAGGGATATCAAAGGAGAGACTGAAGAGAGCTCAAGTACCTGCTCCTTCTGCAATTTCAAATAATAATGCAGATAGATGTACGCAGGGGAACTCACAGGAACTCACATCTCAAGTGAGTTCTGGCACCTCTCAGATAGGCGCCATTGCCATTCTAAGAGAACAAGAGTGGTGTTCATGGAGAATTCCAGAACTTCTTTTTCTAGAAAAATAGCACTGGATATATGCAAAGATCAGAAACAACAAGTCCATAATATACTCCTGGAAACTTTGTTTGAAGGCTGTCCTGTTCTATGACAAAGCAGCATGGTGGATCTCGGATGTTGCTTCAGCACCATGCTGAGACTAAACCTACATAGCAGCAGGAGTTATGTTGTGGATCGAGGGCCCGACCCCCGCTATGTGAAATAAATACACAAGGACACGTGATATAAGGTTAATGGGCAAGGAAAGGCCACAACTTTATTGATTACAGCAGTGAAAAGGTATTGGCTTAGGCATTGGATGACTATAGGAGGTGGGTTTATTCAACAGTAGGTGGAGCCTGTTGATGCCAATCCAACTATAGGCTCACCCCCTGATGTCACCGAGGGTCGTGCCATGGCCTCCCGCCAAGCAGGCATCGGACGGAATACACGACTGCCAGATTCCTTTAACGGAATAACCCACGGTAGATAGCATAGGCGATGGCCACACCTAGCCCTTGACACAGCACAACACATGAATCCAATGCCTAACCTACCCACCAATACCACAAAAGTTGTGACGATTGCTACGAGGTAGGCGAAAAAACCAAAAAGCCTAATGCCAAATGGAAAAATTCCTACCAGGCCCCCCAGACAACCGGGGCGACCAACCTAAGGTCCATAGCAAGGCCAAAAAACCTAGACCCTGAGCTAAATGGGAGTGGAGGGTGGGTGACTCGCTGAGGGATGACGACGAATGAGGAGGAGGCGGAGCTGGCGCCACAGCATTAAGCTGCTACACACGCCCCCCGGAGGCACCTGGTTGGCTGCCTCCAGTGGGCGTGGGCGCCAGCCAGGTAAGGAGGGGAGGGGGCTAAGGCCCCCTACCAGGGGCGGAGCTCGGGCTCCCGCCCACAACCACTCCCCTCTCTTCCAGGGAGGAGAGTCTTTGTGGATCGAGGGCCCGACCCCCGCTAAGTGAAATAAATACACAAGGACACGTGATATAAGGTTAATGGGCAAGGAAAGGCCACAACTTTATTGATTACAGCAGTGAAAAGGTATTGGCTTAGGCATTGGATGACTATAGGAGGTGGGTTTATTCAACAGTAGGTGGAGCCTGTTGATGCCAATCCAACTATAGGCTCACCCCCTGATGTCACCGAGGGTCGTGCCATGGCCTCCCGCCAAGCAGGCATCGGACGGAATACACGACCGCCAGATTCCTTTAACGGAATAACCCACGGTAGATAGCATAGGCGATGGCCACACCTAGCCCTTGACACAGCACAACACATGAATCCAATGCCTAACCGCCACCCGAGCCGCAAAGGGGCTCGCCGCCAATACCCTCACAGCTGCAACCAATCCCTAATGCTACTAATGATGCTGTCCAACCCAATGTCTGTTAGATGAACTCCGTCATTCCGGTACAAGGCTTGGTCGCCAATCCGGATACGGTCATGAGAGATGACTCGGCCATACAAAAAGTGCACCCAACGGGCTATTGCACGATTCAAGAGTTTCCTGGATTTTTCAATGGCCATACAGTTCTGCACACCGTGCCACACAACTCTCTTCAGGAAGGAGGACCAGAACACCGTTGTTCCGGGACACAAGGCAGCAATCTCATCCAAATCTCTTTTTATGTGCCACGACAAGTCCACACTTCTTCTGCTAACAAGGTCATTTTTCCCTAATTGAAGGATAAGGATGTCAGGAGGGCCAAACGCGGCAACTCTCCCTCTCAGCAATGGCATAAGCAATGCCTCGTCTCGAAGACCGGGAAACTCATACTCAGCAATGGCATAAGCAATGCCTCGTCTCGAAGACCAGGAAACTCGCACTCAGCAATGGCATAAGCAATGCCTCGTCTCGAAGACCAGGAAACTCGCACTCAGCAATGGCATAAGCAATGCCTCATCTCGAAAACCAGGAAACTCGCAGTCAGCAATGGCATAAGCAATGCCTCGTCTCGAAAACCAGGAAACTCGCACTCCAGGTGGCAATCCAAGGTTAGGGGTGAGGCCACAGCTAACTGACCGTACGTGGGCCGAATGGACTATACCATGGCCACAAATCCAGACACTTCTGAGAACGGCTGAGAATAAAGGAAAGGAAAAAAAAAAGGAAAAAAAAGAAAAATTACGGATAAGTAGAGGTAAAGGAGCAGAGCGCATTCTAACGAGTGTAACCTTTATAAGCGTCGGATTTCCACCGGCCCATTTCCTTAATCTTATCCGCTGGCAGGCCCAAGCGTGCAGCTGTTGTGGCGGTGCCAATCCTGAATGAGTGTGCCGCATAATCCTGGGAAGATAAACCACAGGCATCAATAGCTTTGCGGAGTACCCTTGTGAATTGGTGTCTCAACAAAGGTGACCCATCCTCGTGAACCAGGAGCAGGCCAGAACCGGGCGGTCTGAGGTAAAGGTACCATCTAGTGTCCTTTACCGGGCATGGGCCCTGCTGCGCCGACGCTGTAAGCTTAACTAGAACACCCATACCGGCCTGATCAGTTTTGGACTGACGTATCCGCACCGTTAAGCTAGATTCGGACCACTGCACGTCCTCCCTAAGGAGGGCGCGCGTTGAACTTCCTGCGCTAACTTCAACCACAGCTTCACCAACTCCCAGAGCGCCAAAAAGGCGATAGCGTACGCCATGGAAAAGAGGCGGGCTTCAAACCTGGTCCAGCAAATTGACCTGTGCTTTATGCGTATCTGAGATAGCAACCCATAAGAAATTGGCTTATGGCCCTCGGCCCTGGGGGGTTGTAGCCTGCCCCAACCTTCAATAGCTCTACGGATCAGGAAGTCACTACACGGATCGGAGGAAAATGTGGCTTTAGCAAAGAAGCTGATGGCGGCTACGTGTATCATTAAGGTTTTGGGAGCACGTCCCAAATCGTCAAGATGGGAAAGGTACTGCAGAACATCATCAGTGGTGGGTGGCACGTTATGTGAAAGCCCAGATATCCCAGACCTGAAACCCAGGAAATCACACCAGGCCTTCTTGTAAGACCTGAGAGTGGAGGGTGTGACAGACGCTAATACTCCCTGTATCACTTTGCGCCTCCAACGTTCCACAGGTGCTCCGGAAAGGGTTCGGGCAACAGTTGTGCTCCAGGTGCTAGCGACCAGAAGTGAGATATCTGAAAGTGAGACAAGGCATCGGCTATATCATTATTGGTCCCTGGTATGAATTTGGCTGAAAAATTATGTTGTACTCAAGGCACCGGAGAACGAACGCCTGCAGAAGGGAGGAGACCCTCGCAGACCGAGATGACTGCCTGGCCGGTATGTTCACCACTGCCAGGTTGTCGGTCCTGAAGCACATACGGCGATTTCGAAACTCCTCCGTCCAGATGTGAACGGCTACTACTATTGGAAAAAACTCGAGAAAGGTGAGATCCCACGTGATGGCCTGGCCCTGCCACCCCGTTGGCCATCGTTGCGCACACCATCGTCCCCTGAAGTACAAGCCAAAGCCCAGGGACCCTGCCGCATCTGATTGGACCTGGAAATCTGAGGACAAATTTAGAACATCCTGCCATAGGGATACCCCATTGTAGTGTTCCAAAAATGTCATCCACACCTTCAGGTCTGCCCTAACCAACTTGGAAAGTCGGACCCTGTGGTGTGGGTGTCTGAGACCAACTGACAGCCTGCCCGATCGAAGAATTCGATCGAAGAATGCGGAGAGGAGGGAGCTGGATCAGGGAAAATGCTAGACCCGGAGGGTCCCTATTGTCTGTTCCCTGCTGCGGGGGCTTCTCTGGAACTGGAACCCTACCTCCCCGAAAGGGCTGCTGCCCTTTGTAACACGCTACGGATGGGAGTACCCCTGCACACCTCTCGCACTCGTGCAGATACTTACAAGACTGCCTTTGGCATGACCCCTTATTGAGTTCCCAACATACCTTGCGCTTTGGCTCCCTTCTCAGGTCCGGCTTACCCGTGCAATAAGAATCTAATGGCTTCTTCTCACATACGGGATGACCGCCACAGACCAGGTGCCATTTTCAAGTTGATCCCAGCCTGCTAGAGGGATCCTGGAAGCCTTCCTTCGGACTTTTATCATAGCTAATGGTGGCGGCCACCCCAGAAAGCGCACAGGCTGTTCTGACTCTTCATCATGTCGCCCGTTTTCGACTTGCTCTTCTTACACACGTGCTTCTTCTTGGTGCGTCTTTTGCCTGATGGTTTGTCCCCCCTCAACTGTCTGAAGCTCCCCCTCCAGCTGCTGGGCTGCTTATTCTGCAAAGAAGCTGAAGAACTGGACGCAACAGGGTTATTGACAGAGGCTGGCGGACTCCGCACAGGCGACCCAATGCAGTTCTGAGGGCCAGAGGCCTAGTTTGCACTGCCGCAGTTACTGCCCGAGAGCTTGGGCCTGCGCCTGAGAACTGAAATTCGTTGAAGAGGGCGACAGAGGTGCCTGGGAGGTCATCAACCTGGGTGAGAGGTGGGCTCTCCGGAACCACCTGGCAATCTAGTATCATATCAGGGGTAGCAGCTGAGGGCATGGGGTTAGGGATTGCTCGAAAAATGCTGCTCATAATCATCAATGAACGATCTAAAGGCACTAGGTAGTGTGAAATAGGTTTGGGGTTATTATCCCGTCCATGTGGCACCCATGCAGCCTGAGGTGTGAGCTGATTCCGCCGCAGAGCACTTCCTCTTAGGTGCCATGGATAACGCGCTAAAGCTACTGCCACAAACACGTGCTACTGTTTACAAGCGGTTGTACAGGCACATGTTATAGATTCTGAAATGAATGTACTAATTAACGATTGATTAACGATTGATTTACTTATAATAACTTATGATTTTTCCAAGTATTTGGTTAAATGTTCAATTGTTTATCCAATTAGTATGTGCGTGCGTGTGTTATTTATATATATATATATATATATATATATATATATATATATATATATAAAATGCTTCCTACTTCATATTATAATATCTCATTCAATATGCAGGGGTCCCATACAGGGATCAAACCAGCAACCTTGGCATTATCAGCACTATGCTCTAACCAGTTGAGCTATCCAGGCTCTCTAGAATTGTGTGGGACCCCATGGGTCATTCAGTCCAACCCCTTGCAATGCAGGAATATGCAGTTGTTCCATACAGGGATCAAACCTGCAACCTTGGCATTATCAGCCCCATGCTCTAACTAGTTGAGCTATCCAGGCTCTCTGACTCGCTGAGGGACGACGACGAATGAGGAGGAGGCGGAGCTGGCGCCACAGCATTAAGCTGCTACACACGCCCCCCGGAGGCACCTGGTTGGCTGCCTCCAGTGGGCGTGGGCGCCAGCCAGGTAAGGAGGGGAGGGGGCTAAGGCCCCCTACCAGGGGCGGAGCTCGGTCTCCCGCCCACAACCACTCCCCTCTCTTCCAGGGAGGAGAGTCTTTAGCTCCACTAACCAGGGGTCCAGTCTTCTTCTAATATGATGAAGTGGGGGAATCTCTGGTCTCACTGAGTCTTCTACAGTTGAACCCTCCATGCACCACATTGCCACATCCTCAGGCCAGAGGGGAACTGAGCCTGTAGGCTTATCTTCTGGCCCTTCACTTCTGGCTCAGAGTCCTCAAACTCTGTGTCCCTGACAAAGGCTATCTCTGTGCAAGGACCAGAATAATTCTACCTTTAGCAGATTAAAGAAAACAGCTCATCGTGTGCTGACAAGAGGGATGTTGAGAGCATTGAAGAGAGAACAGTTATGTTCTCTGAATCTTTACTCATTTGAGAGCAGGTCTTTTGTGTTTAGCCGAATGAGATTTATAATAAATGCTCCCTCCGTGATTCAAACAGCAGTTTCCCTTCAGCATATAAGTGATAGTTAATTTGTTAAGAGAATATCATTCTTGTTAAAGACATATATCTCAAGATCCAATCTAGGATGCAGAATAAATCATTACATGAAGGGTTCTTCTTGAAATGCAAAAGACAGTGTTTTGCATTGAAGTGATGTCTTTGTAAAAAGGCAAGTGGCAAATATAATGTGATCTTATGAAAAGAACAACTATGGCTGTCTCTGCAGCCTTTCATTAAAGGAAAAGTTACAGCATTGTTGATTACCACATTTGCAGGGGAGAAAACCCATCTCAGCTTATATTCTAGGGACAGAAGGTAAGGAACAACTGTGTGTGTTATGTGAGTTGCACACCATGTCAACCTGGCACCGTCAATACAGCAAGAACTAGCTTCAGTTTATATTATCAACAGAATCAACTTTTCATTATTTTAAAACATAGAGTTGCCATATCAAATTTTGGCTGAAGTGGATTGTGACTGTGATGCACAATGATTTGTTTTCCTTAGACATCTTTAGGCATTTCAGTGGACCCACACTAATTCCAATCATATGTGGGAAAGTATATTTATTGTAGAGCAAAGCGGATTTTGATTGATCTTGAAAATTATAAAATGAATGGTGAAATCTGAGGGAAGCTAAGAGGGGGGTGGCTGTATGTTTTATCCCTTTTTAAAAATACCCTTATATAAAGAAAAATAACATATTAGACAGAATGGTTTGGCCTAGCATGGAGGGACAGGACAAAAATAAAGAAAACACTGAGCATTTGCACCATAAATATATCAAACGCAACTCCTTGTGAGGAGAAATTTTGCTGATTTATCTTGGCTTAATAACCAGGTTCTATGTGTTTCTAGTTTTGCTTGTTTGTTTGTTATAGGAACAGCCCACCACCTCCTAGTCCTATGGTGTTAGCACATGGTGCAATTAAAAACTTCACAAATACTTTACAAAAAGTCATACAGAAATACAGCCCAAATAAGACTGTCCAAGCAAGTTGGATAGCAATACTAAATGGAAAGCCACACAAAAGTCAAGCAGGAAACAGAATTTAAAACAGCAGTGATAGTTGATGAAAAGCCTGTCTAAATACAAAAACTTGGATCATGAGATCCTCTGAATGGAACTCCATGCAAGGGATTTTCCTGCTGTCAGAAGGAGAAAGAGGCAATATTGAATTTTCTCTTTCACCCTGCCATGGTGGTGGTGATTTTTTTATGTATATATCAGGTATAAAAAAAAATCATCACAGAAAACAGGTATAAAATATTGAAGCAGAAACAACAAAGGGTGCAGAGACATCAGTAATGCATTCCAAATTTTTGGTCTATTAGAAATTATAACATGTCTATAAAAACAAAAACATGGATATCCCTTATTGTCCAGACAGATGAGCTACATTTCACACTAACCTTATCTTCTAAAGTTCTGCATGTATTGCTGTTTTATTGTATTCTTCACAACCATTTATAGGCTGGGGAGAAAGAGAGATTTGTTATGCTCTGCATTATTAATGTAACCAATAAGATCATAACAAGTAATGACCCCCCCTTTCTTCTTTGACCCCCTAAATGTTTATATGTCATTTTTTTCTAGTAAGGCTGATTCCCATACCTTCATTTACCAGTAATATATATCTGTTCTGGCTAGATCCCTCCGAAATTGGTTTATTGTGACTCAGTTAGCATATGGATAATCAACTCCTTATAGCGTAATAGTTGATCATTCTCATCAAAGATGTTTAGAAGAGTCCGTTTTGGTTCGGGTGTTATCCTACAATTTGTAATTGCATTAATCTCTTGAAAGACAGAAAGCCATAACGTTTGTGCTTTCCCACAATCCCACAAGCAATGTGTGTAAATACCCAATCAGCTGGCATCCCCTCCAACAATATGGTGATAGTCTAGAATTTATATAGGATAATCTGCATGGTGTTATGAACCATTTTAAGAACCATCTCTTCATGTTTTTCCCAGTATAAGTATTTTGGTATTCAGTTTTGCCCAATCCAGTATTTTTGGCAAGCCAATTGCCCTAATATAATGTAATGTTTTAAAGTGTTTTCTTTAGTGTAGGCATTTTATGCAGGCTTTCACATAATTTACATTTCTTTTCCACGTGTTTCAGTTCAGAGGCACAGAGTTGCGCCCAACATTGGGGTGGGAGGTTGATGTCACACACACAATGCGTGTCACATGTGTGTGACATCACATGTGTCTCGTGTCTTGTGCATGATGACTGTCACATCAAGAGAGGCTGACCAGGCCTCCTCCTGATTCTCCTGGTTCACACACCAGGCCACACTGGTCTGCATGGCGTCCCCCAACACTGTGTGGCCTGGCGCGGCACCCTAGGAGTCCATTGTTGTTTATTGCACAGCAATAGGTTACAGTCGAATCTTTTCTCAAAACTGCAACCCTGCCCAAGGGTCTGGGCAGTGGTATTTATAACATTTCAAACAAAGGATTTCAATTTTCACCAATCATGTACATCATTATCTCATTTCATGTTTAATACACATGCACAATAAGAGTTTGCAATTTCTGCAGAATCAGCTCTGATTCCCACCGCTTTGTTAAAGTTCTGATTTCTGTTACATTGTGTTAGTATGCCTGTTGGGAACCTGTGTTACATGTAGACATTTGCACCATGTATCAACTTACAAGCTGTATCTTTAGGAGCTGTATCTGTGTGATTCACATACTGTATTAGCTGTACAGTGGTACCTCGGGTTAAGTACTTAATTCGTTCCGGAGGTCCGTACTTAACCTGAAACTGTTCTTAACCTGAAGCACCACTTTAGCTAAGGGGGCCTCCTGCTGTCGCTCCGCCGCCGGAGCCTGATTTCTGTTCTTATCCTGAAGCAAAGTTCTTAACCTGAAGCACTATTTCTGGGTTAGCGGAGTGTGTAACCTGAAGCGTATGTAACCTGAAGCGTATGTAACCTCAGGTACCACTGTACTTATTCTTTTTAAGAAAACATTTTTATTGATTTTCCATTAAAAACAGCCAATCAAGATATCTGAATCATAATCCAATTAAAAATAATAAACTAAAATAATAAAAAAAACCAAATTATAGTCCAAATTGTAATTATTAATTTTTCCGGGCTCCCCATAGTCTGGACCTCTGAAGCATATCTCCAAATCATCATGCCTCTTCTTGTTGCTTTCATATTTTCCGCCTTCTGATCTTAACACTTAACACTCTGTGGCTATGCGATTGTCAACCATGTAAAAAGTCATATATACTTTCATCCATCAAGTACAGCTTTATTTGTATATATTTATTTTTTCAACTATCTATTGTATTAGCTGTACTTCTGCCCCAATGGCAACTTGTAAAAATCATCAGTTTTATAAAGCAAAAGGTTACCATAACTTCTCTATTAGAAGCACACTCAAGGATTTATAGGGGTTCACATTATCATATTTATTGTGGCCTTTTGGGCCACCACCACAACCCCACCAGACCTCCTCCTCCCTCAAGATTGGGAAGGCTGAGCCCAGTTCCAGAGAACATTGTGGAGGTGGGTGGTCTGAAGAGGCCTCAGTCCCACAGAGTTGGCATACCTGTTTCAGTTAAAGAACTACATTGCATATCTGGGAATGCTGCAAATTTCAAAGAGGAGCTGCATTTTGGTCTATGTGCCAGTTGCATGTTGTTCTTGTTGTTTAGTCATTTAGTCGTGTCCAACTCTTCGTGACCCCATGGATCAGAGCAAGCCAGACACTCCTGTCTTCCACTGCCTCCCACAGTTTGGTCAAACTCATGCTGGTAGCTTCAAGAACACTATCCAACCATCTTGTCCTCTGTCATCCCCTTCTCCTTGTGCCCTCCATCTTTCCCAACATCAGGGTCTTTTCCAGGGAGTCTTCTCATGAGGTGGCCAAAGTATTGGAGTCTTAGCTTCAGGATCTGTCCTTCCAGTGAGCACTCAGGGCTGATTTCCGTAAGTATGGATACGTTTGATCTTCTTGCAGTCCATGGGACTCTCAAGAGTCTCCTCCAGTGCCATAATTCAAAAGCATCAATTCTTCGGCGATCAGCCTTCTTGATGGTCCAGCTCTCACTTCCATACATCACTACTGGCATAGGGTCATATTAAAATGCAAACTGAGCCCTACTTCTCCTCAATCCCCACACCCCAAAATCTGCTCTAGAGAGCAGCACCAGAGGTGGCACAGAGGGGCAGGGAATGCAGGAATTTGAAAATATCGCCTCCTTTGCCCCATTCTCTGCCAGTGGGAACCTCCACAAGATTCAAGGCCCTCCTGTGAACAGAAGGAGCACTTAAACTTCTCATGATCCAAGGCAAGCGGCTTTGTGGTCCATTGGCTTTGTGGGCCAATTTAGGCAAGACATTCTTGAACCTTGTTGACAATGGCTTTTTCCCACCTATTAATTGCTTTCCCTGAGCATCCCAATGCAATTTACTACCGAGAAGATCCTCTATGTTATACCTCCCTCAGAAGGCTGGGCCACAATAAGCCTTTTAAAAACACCTTTCCAATTAAGATATCATTTTGATGGGTTATTGCAATTGTCTAAAAATTAAAAAATGCATGGACCCATAAAAGCAGCAGCAGGAGGAGGAGGTTGGGCCACTCAGATAAAGATCACTGCTGATGGTCTCAGATTCTGTAGAGGAAGCAGAACTTTCACAGCTCAATCATAGCCACATATTTGCTGCATAATCCCCACAGTACTCAGTGAGATTGGATCTGAGTAGACATGTCAGAGATTGCACATTTAACTTATTTAGGTACCTAGCAAAAACAATTGACACTTTCCACTACAATTCCCCTCCACAGACACACACACTTGTATTTGACTTTTGTATGCAGGAGTGAACAAGGCGGGAGAGGTGGGGAATAAATGCGAAAGGAGTCGGAGGCCTTGGAGGCAGCAGAAATTCCTCCCCGCTTCTCGGTGTATTAAGGTTACACTTAAATACATTTTCACCTCAAATCCTTTCCACCCTGGAGAGTGATTTCCTTTCCTGTCCATTGTCTCGTCTTATTTTTTAATGGAGGAGTAAATCAATACCCTTGTTGAGCTGTCTGAGACAGATTTCTGCATCACCTATTACAACAATAAAATTTTGTCTAAAAAGCAACAACATTGCTAACCAGCATTACTGGGAAGGCAAAAGAACATCCAGGAAAAAGCACTTTGGTGTTTTGATTTTTTTCCTCAGCTTCTCTAAAGTAAACATATGTTATCACAACTGAAGGAAGGGGAAATATGGGGGGAAAGGTTTTTAATGGAGGGAAGGAAATCAGTGCAACATTTTCTCCTTTTATGAAGACTAGCCTCATTTTCACATACCCTCCAAGTGTCCATATTTTCCAGGATCAGTCCTGGAATTACAGAAGACAGTCCGGTTTCTGATCCTCGAATGTCCCAGTATTCCTTTTCCCTCCCTTCCACTTCTTGGAGAACAATTAAAAGTGGGGTGTGTGTGTATAGGTACAAAAACAGTGTCCTGTTTATAATGAAAATAAAATTCCTGAACCAAATGAAGGAAATGTTGAAGCTGGCATATGAAACCCTTTCTATAATTTTGAAGGAAAATGTCTATACTCTCTCTAATTTCCCGTTATGCCATTCCTCCCACAGTAGCCATTTCATGGCACTCAATATCAGCACTTTTTTTATTATTTTTGAAGAGGAATGAAGTTTATTTTCCAGGTTTCCTCAGTATAGAAATTGCTCCCCTTGTTTTCCTCTGCAGCCTATTTGAATATGCTCAAGTAGACACTTGCTTAATACTCATTGGCAACACCTTGTGACAATGAGCAGAAAACAGGTCTGTTTACAAAGTGGTTCTTGGGATTCCATTTTGCTTGTACTAATGAGTGGCAGTTGCTCATATTGGTAATTTCAGTGACTCAAATGAGCATGATAACATATTATGACCCAAGCTATGAAATTTTATTTATATTAATTGATGCAATTATGTAAAGGAAGGCATATTAATCTCATTCAACTTACAACTGGTGATGGTTACCGGTGGAGCCATTCACCACCTGTTTAGGAAACTCCTTGCTGCCTGCTCCATGTAATCTTGTTATTCTGCTTTAATTTATTGACTTCCAAATGTCACCACTTGCCTTTTCATCACATGGGCACTCAAGGCAACATGCGATTGTCTGATAAATAAATAAATCACAAAATAGCAACATGAACAAATGAAAACCCCTCTCAAACTTCAAAATCATTAAACACTGGACCTATAAGAGCGTTTTTGTTTTTAAAAAGTAATGATCTCGAAATGAATATGGGGGAAGGAATACTCTTAAAATGGGGAGAAGGGTGTAATTTTAAAACAACAGCAGGCCCTTCAGAAAGCCAATCAATATGTTCCAACAGAAATAGTTAAAATAGCATGTTAGATACAGTGGTGGCCACCAACCTGGGTGAATTTAAAAGAGCCTTAGACAAATTCATGGAGGCAGAGCAAGTCACAGGCCTATGTTATAGAGCAGGGGTGGCCAACTCCCAAGAGACTGCGATCTACTTACAGAGCTAAAAACTGGCAGTGATCTACCCCCTTTTGGGGGGTTCAGGTCAAAGTTGTTGAGTTTTTTGGGGGAGTAGGAAGGCCCATTTTTTAGGCATTCAGATCAAAGTTGTTGTTGAGCTTTGAGCTTTTGGGGGGAGAAGGAAAGCCCCATTTTTGTGGGGTGCACAACAAAAAAAATGAGCTTTTTTAAGGGGAGCCAAAGTTGTTGAGCTTCTTTGGGGGGAACCAGTGATCTACCAGTGATCTACCACAGATGTCCAGATGTCCATTGATCTACCAGTAGATCACATCACAATCTACCTGTTGGACGTGCCTGTTATATAGTATTAGTATTAGTATTAGTAGTAGTAGTAGTAGTAGTAGTAGTAGTAGTAGTAGTAGTAATATATTACTTATACCTTACCCATCTGGCCGGGCCTCACCAGCTCCTCTGGGCAGCTCCCAACAGAATATTAAAAACACGATCAAACATCAAACATTTAAAACTTCCCTAAACAGGGCTGCCTTCAGATGTCATCTAAAAGTCAGATAGTTGTTCATTTCCTCAACATCTGATGGGAGGGCACCACTACCGAGAAGGCCCTCTGCCTGGTTCCATGTAACCTCACTTCTCACAGTGAGGGAACTGCCAGAAGGCCCTCAGTGCTGGACCTCAGGGTCCGGGCCGAACAATATACTGAAAGGGCGAACTCATCCTGCCCCATTGGTGGTCCATGCCCACTCATGATTTCTCTGATTAGGTGAGTGGGCAGGACCAGTTGCCCAGGCAGCAAGCTCAACCCAGAGGCTTCCTTTGCTGCCTGGGAAACTATCCCTGGGACTTCCCACATTGGCTCCCTGTCTAGCATAGTATTACAATTTCTGTCCAGCAGCAATTCTTCTTTCATCGATCTCTTTTGACTAGTGAGATCTTTTTCAACTCCCCCCCCCTCCTAGTCCTATGCAGCGCAACATGGCCCCAGCACTTCCTTTGCACTGCCAAACACCCACTCACCCACCCTCTCTTTGCTTTGGTGCTCTGGCCTTGCTTAGGACTTCAGTTGGTTGCCTCTCTTGTGTCCGGGGCCTGGTAGGAATTTTCCCCATTTGACAGATTGGCACTGGTCATTGGGGTTTTCGCCTACCTCCCAGCAATAGCCACAACTTTGTGAGGTTTGGCGGTTAGGCATTGGCTTATTTTGGATGATGGAGGGGAGGTGTGGCCATCACCTGCCTCTCAATGATAAGAGTATTCTGTTAAAGGAATCTGGGGGTCCTGGATCTTGTCTGAAGTCTGCTTCCAGGGCTAGGACCATGCCAGGACCACAGGAACCCCGGGGTGAGCTTCAATTGATTTTCATCGATGTTGCTCCCTCATTTGGTGTTTACCCTTCCAGACTTCCTGTTGAGAGGACAGGAGGCAGTTATAGTCTTGCCAATGCCTAAGCCAATACCACTCACATTGTGTAATCAATAAACTTGTGACCTAAATTTGCCCATCAACCTTAAACTAAAATATGTGTCTGTGTGAATTTATTTATGGGGGGGGGGGGAGGATGTCCTGGGGTCCTCGAGGCACAAGTGAAACAACATTCGTAATGGGCTGAAATGATTCTTTGGACGTTTCCTCGGAAGTCAATAATAGTAAAAGATAAGGGGGTCATAGTCCACCCCAGGTATCAAAAGGGGTAAGTGGATATGTAACCAGAAATGGTATATATCTATTTCTGAAGTGCAGCAGCTGAATTACTTCTAATATCTATATACTTTTGAAGGGGGGAAAGCAATTATAAGTACAATGTTCTTGGGGAAAACAGTGCCCGTCATTTCAGTTAGACCAAAAATGTTGTACCGGAAGGATGCAGAAGACCGTATTTCAGAAGCAGTACTGAAAGATGCCTCAGGGCAGTACTTCGCTCTGCAATATGACTTCCATGTTACAATGACCAAACACAATGCATTTGTGAGATCTATGTGATATTTGATTCACAATGCTGTTAACTTGCTACATAAAATTAGAAAGGAGAAATCTGAGTTTGAATAATAATGGCCTAAGTGAAGATGTCAAACAAATCCCCTGAATAAGCAAGCTGCAATGTACAGGTCTGGCCATTATGTTCTCAAGTAGACCAGATCTCAGATCTTTCAATAAAATGCCCATGTTGAGTTAAGATGCTCGGTCTTTTGTCTTTCTGAATGGAAAAAGGGAAACCTGCAATGCGCCACTACTAGAGAAAGGGATGAAGATCAAGCCGCAGCTCGACCCCCCCCCCCCCAAACTCTGACACACATAGTCACTCAAACCAGTGCATGCAACACAGATTTCTTTCTTTCTTTCCTTTGAGTTGAAGAAAACATGTATTCAAAATTAGGTCAATTCCTTAAAATAATAATTTAGGACATCTAGTTTATATATTTTCAAGTTAATGGCCTTATTTCATACATATATTTTGACCCAGCCCTGCAAAATAATGAAATATTTCCCCATGACAACAAGGTAAAAAGAAAAGAAAAAAAATCATTTTCTCCCCAACCTGTGGTCTGACACTGGTATGCCAGTAGAAAACAAACAAACAATTCCTTATTATTATACATTATTGATTAAAAATTCCCTTCAAAAAGTCACTGCCTGCTTTCACATGCAGAAGCTTTCCCCGCTGAAATATAATTATTGTTGAATGTTATCATGCTCCAAAATGCTATTTATCACCATTCCTCAGCATGTCTGACACCCTACAGTCAGGAGAGAACAGAGGAAAGTTCCAGAACAGACTTAAGAGACTCATTATGTAAACATAAATGTATGGCGCATCCCTGAGTTTGATAGTATTTTAACTTTCAGTCTTTATCTGATGGTTACAATTGGTGGTATCAATATTTCCTTATTTTGCATCGTATATGTATATGTATGTGTGTGTGTGTGAGAAAGAGGAAGAAAGAAGAATGGAATATGATGGAATGACAGACAGACAGGGAAATATATGTTAAAAACAGTTCAAAGGTTGAACATTTGGGTTTGAATCCAGATCAGAAACAAGTTGAAGATTGCTCCTATAATTCCTCTGCAAATTGCTTAGAGAACACAAAAGATATAGACAGTTGAATTTTTCTCACTTCAAGTTCAGGGTTGTTTATTATTATTATTATTATTATTATTATTATTATTATTATTATTTTACTTTTAGGGGTTTGGGGGTTGGAATAATATAACAAATCTTATGAATTGATGACCACTTGGAAAATGTTCATGTCATGGCTTCCCTCCTTTCCGGCATTATCCACATGTCCTGTGAGATTCCATTATTCACATTTCACCAGAAATGAATGGAATCTAGCCAGAGGTGTTCAGCCATGACATGATAATTTTCTAAGTGGCCATCAATCCACACGATTCTATTATTTAAATGTTACTGAAGGGACATGGGATCCACCTCTGGGGGAGGAGAATTGTTCTCCAGTGGTAACACTGGCAATCAGACTAATGTCACACTGTTGTGAACTTGGAAGAAAAGAGATTGCAGAGCAGTGACGCTTGACAAATTCAGTATTTGCCAATTCCTATACAAATATACCAGATCCACATCTCTCAGAGTAAAGCGTAGATCAGAAATCAGCTATTGACTGGATTTTGTAGTAGTCTGAACATTTCAGCAGTTAGGAACATGGCAAGTATATTGAGTGGAAATACTCTTTTAAATATTATGAACATGACAACTTAAATACATATTTTGCAAGATTTTATTTGTTATTTTTTAAAAAAAAAAATTGCAAACCCAACCAATGTGTGGGGGGGAATAGAATTTTATGGTTAAAACATGCTGAAGTAACATGGACCAGAAATATGACAGATTTGGCTATCCCTTTGTCAAATCTATTCCTATGTGCCTGACACATGGGCAGCAACCCAGAGTTATTTAGGGATGGCTAAGGATTTGTGTGCTTTCAGGGGGAATGTTGACATTTTCCCCTTGTATTACTAGTGCATGATACTGCAAATGCAAAGCCCTGATGGATGCATGGAATTACTGACATGGTTATCTGAATTTTAGACCCCCAAAGCTCCTGTGTGTGTGTGTGTGTGTGTGTGTGTGAGAGAGAGAGAGAGAGAGAGAGAGAGAGAGAGAGAGAGAGAGAGAGAAGGAAGGAAGGAAGGAAGGAAGGAAGGAAGGAAGGAAGGAAGGAAGGAAGGAAGGAAGGAAAGTTTTGTGCATAGGTTGCATGCAGACATGAGAAAACATAGTGCTGGAACAGTCATTATTAGTTGCCATCTGCATAAACTACTACAGTCTTATCCTTCTGAATCAGACCACTGGTCCATCAAGCCCAGTTTGATGTACAGTGGTACCTCGGGTTACATACACTTCAGGTTACATACACTTCAGGTTACAGACTCTGCTAACCCAGAAATATTACCTCGGGTTAAGAACTTTGCTTCAGGATGAGAACAGAAATAGTGCAGTGGCGGCGAGGCGGCAAAAGGAGGCCCCATTAGCCAAAGTGGTGCTTAGGTCAAGAACAGTTTCAGGTTAAGAACAGACCTCCAGAACAAATTAAGTTCTTAACCCAAGGTACCGCTGTATTCTGATTGGCAGTGGCTCCCCAGGTTCTCAGACAGAGTTTATTAACCGCCCTATTTTCCAAAATCATTTTAATCTGCAGGTGCCGAGACGGAACCATGAGACCTCCTGTATGCAAATCACTCCAAGAGTTCCAAATAAAGATCTGATTTTATAATGAAAGAGTGATGGTCTCTATGATTGCTGTGGCACCCTCCCCACAAAGTTTCTCCATCAGCTATTCCTTGCAGCTATTCTTGGATTCCAGTTCCCATCCATCCCAGACAGTATGACTGATGGTCAAGGATGCTATAGTCAAAGAACATCTGGAGGGTACCAGGTTGGAGATAAGTAAATAAATTGAAGGATTCCATTCCGGAATCAACCTTTCCCCCAAACCTCATGTACAAGGCATTGTCATTATAAGGGAGAATGTTTCAGAGGGACTTAAAGTACAGGAGACACGGAGAGCCTGTTCCACTAATACCCTTTATGGAAGCAGATTAAATCAATGATTTAGGCTTCCCCTACTTTTTGTTGCTACCTTTTTATTGCCAGAAAACTGAAGCATGCTATAGCCGTAAGGTTAGAAAATCTCTTTAATGTTTCCTCTTTAGCTCTCTAGAAAGCTGGTGAGCCCATAAATCTCTGCTGGATGATTTCACAGCTCAGCATGAGTGCATCATGTGGGAAGGCAAAGCCAATGGTCCTTTTTTAAGTGCTCTAGGCACAGCTCCAGGAAAGAAAGGCATATTTAAATGATGGAGCAGAGGGAGTGATCACTGTGCAATAATTAAAATACTAAATTCCATTAAAGAGAGAGGTGGAAAGAGATACTGTGTGCCACTGATATTACACCAGAAGAAAGTCTTCTTTTCCAAGTAAATGGGGATAACTGTAAATATATGCTGGTGCATTTTTTCTTTAATTGCATCCAGTAAACTACTACATTTGGAACAGAAACCCAGGCCCTAGGATACATTTGATGAGCTATGAAGGAGGGGTTAATTATATTCTGTTTGGCCTATCTGAATTTCTCAAGGCACTTTTATATGAAAAGTGATGTGGATGATATTAAATGTACAATTAGAACCTACAACAGTGGCTTTATTCACTATAGAGGCATTCATAAATGGAGTTTGTGGAGGGGGCATGAGGCTGCGCGGTCTCCTCTCTGACCTCCCTGGATTGAATGGGAAGGTCTGAAAGGGCACTGCAAGCACATGCAGCTGAATGCCCTTGTAGTCTTCCCTTTGACTGAGGTCCACCAACCACCCTTTTTCAGGATACTCCATTCTATTCCCCACTCCCTTGGTCTTTTCTTTCCCTTCTTCAAGAATCAACATACGTTCTGTAGCCACTGAATATGCTCAGTCCTCATTGAGCTCACATACAGCCATCTTAAAAAGTGGGGGGTTAATTTATTGGGACTCCTCAAAGCCTGATATTATCTCTCTCTCTTGTGCCTGGATAGTACCATTTTGGCTACCCAACGATCCACATTAAGAGACGTGAATTGACTTTCACTATGTACAACACGATCTAGTCTTGCATCTGGTCACCTTAAATGGGTGCAGCCTTTGATGGAGGGTGATTAGGAATTATTTCAAGGAGGATTGGAAAATGTTTGTAGATTATTAATTTTTAAAAAACAAAACCCAAAAACCCAAAATAATTGTATTGTAAACATGTTAAAACGCTAGCAGGTTTGGAGTAAGGACAGGTCAAACTCCAAGGGAATGTAAATTGGAAAATGCTGGACTAATTGTAATTTTGGGAAATGCATAAATAAAAATTTAGATTATTAAAAAAAGATTAGGAATTATTTCAAATAAACAAATAAAATAATTTTGAATCAGCTCACATGCTTTCCAGAAGTTGCATCCACTTCACTCCTGACTCATCCGTCCTGATGCTCCTGTTTAGTAATTTATATAAAAGAATCTATCTCAACACTGCAACGGAGCAGTACACATGATGAAGTGTTAGTTGCTGGAAACAGCATTTGTCAAATTCAGAATGCACTGACTGCACTGCTTCTGCTGCTTCTGTAAGTAGCATTGGTGATGTCTGAGCACTATCACTTGTTTCCTGGAATACCGATGCGGGTTCAGCAGTGTCCCTTTTTCTCCCTCTGACTGTCATGAACACACCAGCTCCAAGTGTAATCTCACAGCCGGCTGCAGAATGCAGTCAGGAACAGGGAGACTGGGCTTTCACACCGGCACAGGAGAGCCCGCAGCTGCCAGTGTCGCCTCCCCCTGACCTTGGATGACCAGCTGATAAGGGAGGAATGGAGAGCAGGCTCGAACACAGCCAAAGCTCCCCGGAAGCCCAAACAGGCGTGGAAAGCCACAGAGACAGCTTTTTGGAACAGGAAGGGGCTGCAGCTGACCAAATAAGTCTGAGGCGTAGGCGTATCAGTATAGGAAGGCTGCTAGACAGGAAGCAAAATAAGAAATGTGAAGGTCGAAGGTTCAGTCTCTTCTGTCAACCCAGGAAGAACTCCTCAGAAAGGTCAACTGAGTGATGGGGGCCGGAGGCTTGCTAGAGCCGTCCGGAGATAATTGCTTGGTTTTTTTGCAACAAATCCTCCTTTTTAATTATGTACGCTTACTGTGTCATCAAGCCAGGAACTGGACTCCTAACACTGACATACTACACTTTCTTTTGCCCCATCAGTTGTTCTTTAGGAAACCATCAAAACATGTGCTGCCAGTTAGATATGGAGATGGGAAGACTGTGATGGATCAGACCAAACAAAACTATCTGAGTGGAAGAGATTAGAGCAGGCAGGCCTTAGTTAAAGTCTTCAGTGACCCTATCTAGGCCACATTGCTATCTATCCACTGTGTGTCTCATTGATGATAGGCAGAAATGGATGTACTTTCGTCTCTACTTTCCCAAGCCAAAGCATCATCCCAGAGTTTGGCTGGTGAGCAGACATTAAATGCAGTTGATTATGGAATGAAATACAATCTCTTCCCTGCTTTTCTACAATATGGGCACAATAACCAAATGGGGGTGTTTAAGCAATGGTATTTACAAACCTCAGCATGGTGACTGATGGAGATTCAAGCCACTCTCAACTCCAGCCCCTCCCAGTCTATGACAATCACACTGTACAGGCTTCATGTAAGGAATACACAAAGGACTTGAGATAAGTAAAGTACTGACTGAGATCAGAGACCTCCTGCCTGAGTGTTACCCTTCCTTCTCTAGAATGCAAGAGGCCATCACTGTAAAAATTTCCCCTCCTTCAAGCTACCTCTATAACATAACCTTGCTTTGACAAATAAGAACAGGGCAGTTCTTCCTTATTTTCAGCCTTTTTTTCTTGGAGAAATATATACTTTTGTATATTAATAAAGCAGGATGGATCAGAAAGGTGAAAAATAAGGATGGATAAAAATTAATTCAATTTGTTTTCCTTCCCTATATAAGCTCCACCATTCTGATCTTAAAGAGGGCAAATCTACATCTCTTCAGTGCACGAGTCACATATTTCTAAACTCTTCTTGCTCTTCCCCTGCCAGCGAGAAGACCTTAGGCTTACTTGTCTGTAATGTCTCCTTCAGGAACTCAACCATGTCAACAAGATCAAGTGGGGTTAGTTGTGTATCACTCCAAGTTCTAATAAAACATATCCATGGAAACAGTGCTGTTTACTGTTGCCAAAACTAGCTTCATTGTTCACTGAGTTTTAAAAAATGGCTCTCTCTTGCCCTTTTTGGAGACTTTAGACCTCTTAAATAGCTAGATATGAGGTTTCATTGCATGCCATCTAAAATTATTGAACTCAATGAATTAAAGTTAACCATGTATAGTGAGCTCAGTGGGTCTACTCTGAGTAAGGCTTAATTGTATACAACTCCTTGAGCTCCTGGTGAAAGCATTCGACAAATTTTTAGTGTTATTTATTACACTGCTATCAAGAAGAGAGTATTTAAAAGGGAAATGTATAATGAGAAGGAAGCAAAGTAGCTGGAGAATTAATATAAAATATTGATACATATCGTGTGTGTTTGAACTTTGCAAATTAGTCTAGCATATATACAACTACAATGGTATAACATTCCTATCTTCGCTGTAGCCGTGAATTAAAATGTTTGTTCTTTAAACATCAATTAAGTTTATGCTGTATCACTGTAATTTGTTAATTGGTATATATCCCTTATGTGTTCTTCAGGGAACTCACACAAATGGCAATACGTGCAGCTGCAATTAAGTAAACAGGTACAAATTGATCCTTTGAGTACACAGTTTGTTTAGCTGGTGTAAATATAATTGCAACAATGAAGTTGCTTTATCACAAGTTGTTGTTAACTTGTGCAACAATTCAGTGAGGCTTTAAGGTCACAGTTCTGTCTATTTAACCTAAAGAGTACAACTGGGTAAATACATTCATGAAAACATTTTAATTCTAGTTTGTATTATGTTCAGCATTACTCTACTTACTATCCAAAGTAACTCTTTGTGATCATGCTTTCATTTCTTGTTTAGTTGCTGTTTAGGGGCAAGCACTGTAATGCAATATAAGCTCCGCAGTGAGGATTCTTAGATTTTCCATGTCTGAAGGGAGGCTCTTGAGCTTACAAGCTGCTCCAACCCTTCACCCTTTGCACACTCATATTGCTAACAAGGGGTCCGCTTCACATTTGAGTGCTCCTATGTAACTGCAAGATGTCTTGGGAGAAAAGTATACCTGAAGGAGCATCTCCAACACCCATCGTTCAGCCCGGACACTGAGGTCCTCCTCCGAAGGTCTTCTGCTGGTTTACTCACTGTGAGAAGCAAAGTTACAGGGAACCAGGCAGAGGGCCACCTCGGTGGTGGTGCCCTCCCTGTGGAACTCCCTCCCACCAGATGTCAAGGAGATAAAGAACTACATAACTTTTAGAAGACATCTGAAGGCAGCCCTGTATCGGGAAGCTTTCAGTGTTCGATGTTTTACTATGATTTTATATATGCTGTAAGCTGCCCAGAGTGGCTGGAGAAACCCAGCCAGATGGGTGGGGTATAACAATAACAACAACAACCATCAGGTGGAAACACATAGCTGACCTATTCATGTGGCAATGGTATATTCCCCCCCACACACTTACAGCAGCACAAAATCACACCACAAAGCACACGTGTGCATGCGTCTTTGAAGGGTAGCTGAAACTCTGAGGAATTTGGGAGTGGCCTCTGACACAGACAAACAAATTATTTTTGGTTGTATCCAATCCAGCATGTACGGCATTCCACACATGTAGGAAGCCCTCCCCTTCTTTCCCTTCAATAGATCAAAATCTGCTCTGAAGGCTCCACCAGCCCTCTGGAGCACGTTTTGTGATAAAGACTTAGACCAGTCCATGAGAATCCCATTCTCTCCATCCTCTCCCCATTCAAGTTCAGGGCATTTTTCTAGTCAGCTTGGTTTTGCTTTGGAAAAAAAACATATGCAGGGACTGCTTTTAAAATGCCGTTGGGGCAGGCACCTGAGTCCACAGAACAACTCAGGACTTCAAGGAGTCCCTGATCTGACTTGAGACACCTTGCTAGTAG
The DNA here is from genome assembly GCF_964188315.1 of Podarcis muralis. Taxonomy (NCBI): domain Eukaryota; kingdom Metazoa; phylum Chordata; class Lepidosauria; order Squamata; family Lacertidae; genus Podarcis; species Podarcis muralis. The sequence continues at coordinate 88,003,518 of NC_135658.1, forward strand.
TGCAGTCTACCTCTGGAATATGGGGGGGGGGAGGGACTTGCTTGAATCATTTCTATTTGGCTACTAATTCAGGAAGTATCCAGAGCTGATGCACACCGAGGTCATATAATAGTGCTCTTCAGATGTTCAGGTCTTGTGGGTACCAAGCATATGATGGGGATCTCTAGAATCCTGCCTCCTAAATGCCAGTCTGCCTATACACTATGTACCTAGCTGACAAATGATTGGCCTAAGTCTGAAAGGGGACTAGGTATGGAGAGATGTAGACACATACAGATTACTTGATCAGGCTCCCCATTCCCTACGTGTGTACATCCCCAAGTTCATAGGTTCCCTTCAGAGTTATAACAAGCTCATGTTAGTCAGAGTGTGTGGCCAACACACACTTTGGCGTCTAAGAAATGGGCTAGCCAGCACTTTCTTAAGGGCTCCTTCACCCTTTCAGCACTCATGGATATTTCAGTAACTCATGGGGTACTGAATGACAATATGTTCTCATGTCATTTTCACTCAGAAGGATCAGTAATATCAATTGGTGTGGAATTCTTCTCTATCCCTAAGAGAAAAATGGCATAGAATAAAAAACATGAATGTAACTATAACATGCAAAAACTATTCAGTCGTATTGGAGACACTCAAACACGGAACAAACTACTGCACACATTGAATGGTTGAATAAATAAATTATGCTTAGTTGACTATGTTTCAAACTAAATTATATCTAACCCAAGTTAAATATCTATAATTTAAGACTTGCTGAATTTTGGAAAGGAAGCATGCATTTGATTATTATTTTCTCCTCGTTGTCCAGTAAACTGGCCAATTTTCTCCATTTTGCAAGATCTAGTGCTATCTTCAGATTGGGAAATAAATAAATGTTTTTAAAAATGGGCAGAACAAAAGTTGTTGTTTTTTTTTTACTAACAATCATTTAACAAGGGAAAGGAACAATCCATGTAATTTCAAGTGCCAATAATATGTAAATAGGAAAGCATTGTTCCATCACAGAAAGTGCTTACATTTGAAGTACAGACAAAAGGCAATCAATGCAATGGAATCTCTTTAGGACTGATTTATAAGAAGCTGGATAATACAGCCATAACTGCGTGAGAAAGCAATGTGAAATACCAGTGCCATGAGATCAAGGTGGCTGGGGAAAATGCTGCTATAATTTCAGAAATTTCCATTTGCCATATTATGCATGTTTTTCAATGCAAACATAACATATGCACAGAAATTTGTTGGCTTCAGATGAACCATAGCTAAAGTGATTATGAAGTTGTCCCTACATTCAATGCCTTCAGCTACTGCCACCATGGAACTGATTTCAATTCTCCACAAATAAGCAATGCACACTTTCTCAGGATAATCACAACTTATACATTTTCTCACTTCCTATTATGTGCTTGACATCCAAGAGGATAAATGATGAATTCCAGATAGTGGCGCCAAAGGAAAGACATCACCGTTGTTAATCCTTAGCATGCATTTTAGAAAAGGGTTGGGTTTTTTTAGAGAGAATTATTTTCCCTTAAGGACTTGCACCTATCTGTATTTAACTATTAGTACCTAATAATTCCCTTTAAAGTTGTTGTTGTTGTTTAGTCATTTAGTCGTGTCCGACTCTTCGTGACCCCATGGACCAGAGGATACCAGGCATTCCTGTCTTCCACTGCCTCCCGCAGTTTGGTCAGACTCATGTTTGTAGCTTCGAGAACATTGTCCAACCATCTCGTCCTCTGTCGTCCCCTTCTCCTTGTGCCCTCCATCTTTCCCAACATCAGGGTCTTTTCCAGGGAGTCTTCTCTTCTCATGAGGTGGTCAAAGTATTGGAGCCTCAGCTTCACGATCTGTCCTTCCAGTGAGCACTCAGGGCTGATTTCCTTCAGAATGGATAGGTTTTATCTTCTTGCAGTCCATGGGACTCTCAAGAGTCTCTTCCAGCACCATAATTCAAAAGCATCAATATAAAATATAAATTTAAATATACTCTTTAAAGTATATGAGTTCAAAACTGGAGGTATTGAGCTGAAGGTAGCCCCTGTCTCACTTTGGAGAATTTCACTTTACTTCACTTTGGACAATTCCTGACTCTATGATAGGGCTGTCATATGTTCAATTCATCCGTCGGAAATTGTGTCCGGGCAGAATTTCCAAAAATTGCTGGAAATGTCCAGGAAAACCTGGACATATGGCAACCCATGTTGGAAGTGGTGTGTGGGATTGTTTGTTTTTGTAAATTTCCTAAGAAATAGCTCAAAAACTTCATTTGGGGGTAGATTTCACACATACAAAAAGCTCACTTTTTGAAATATGGCAAATCTACTTTATGAATTAACTCAGTTTGGTTCTTCTAAAGAAGAAGAGGAGGAGGAGGAGGAGGAGGAGGAGGAGGAGGAGGAGGAGGAGGAGGAGTTTGGACTTGATATCCCGCCTTGATATCTCAAAGCGGCTAACAATCTCCTTTCCCTTCCTCCCCCACAACAAACACTCTGTGAGGTGAGTGAGGCTGAGAGACTTCAGAGAAGTGTGACTAGCTCAAGGTCACCCAGCAACTGATCGCCCCATAGGCAAACTGATAAACAGACCAGTCATCTTTAGGGGAAAGCAAATGGATTTGTGTCATTGGTATGCATGCTTGCTACAATGGCCCATTCAATTGTTTAAAGCAATATCCACTTGCAGCATAATCTTATGCATGTCCACTCAGAATTAGACTCCACTGAGCTGACTTGGACTTCGTCTTAGGTAAGCATGTACAGGAGTGCAGCATTAGTGTCCAAATTAGTATGCTGGCCAGAGATGACTGTGTGCATCCTCTTCACAGGGGTGAGCGGTGCATAAAGCATGAGGGATGCAATCCTTGTGCCTTTGTGTACATTGAAACGATAATGGATGGGAGGAGAAATGGTGCTAATACTCTTCTGCCATTGACACAAGTTTTCTTTCCCTGAAGTATAGGAGTATCGTATCTGCCCACTTGCCATCTCATCAAGCAGGTTTAATGAATCATGTCCTAAAAAGGCAAACAACAGAAGTTAACTATGAATAAGATTACTACCAAAGCAGGCTTCATGGCAAAGGCTTGGAAACATAACAACTTTTGACATATGGAATTCTTTTCCTCAGGGCAGTGCTTTTTTTTTCCTCTTAAAAATGTTTAAGGGTACTCTCGTTTTCCTACTCATATTGAAATACTGCCTCTCAATGAGGCCAAACTTAGATTCACAAAATATTTAGGGCTATGTATACCCCTGTGTACCCCAGAAAAAAAGCACTGAGTAAAGGTATATTAGGATGGACAGTTCTTGACCCAAATGTGTAAGCTAGGATCACCATTACTGTTCATTACATTTGTCTGTTAATGTTGGTTGAAGCCATTAACTAAATGATGAGATCAGGACAGTAAGATCCTTTTAGATAACAACTTTGTGTCGCTACCAATCAGAAGTAGGCAAAAATTAATCAGTTCTACTTTAATTAGCCAATTATTTTACATGACACTCTAATTCTATTCTGAAATTTTTATTTTCCAGCTCTAATTAGGTTTTGTCTCATTTTAATTAAACATTTAATTAAAACATTTGCTCTTTTTTGTAGGGAAGTGATGCATGAAAGATAAATATGGAAACCAACCAAGCTGGGTCTTTCTTCTTACTCTTTTTCTTGGTGTTGACTCTTTTTCTTCTGTAAATGACATTAAGAGAAGACTTTGTTTCAATAAAAAATTAAAAAGCCTCCTTGACATTGTAATATTCATTATGCCAAATTTAAGAAATGGACGTTATGTTAGAAACTTACGGAAGTTAAGAGATGCATCACATATGTTCTGTTTTCAAGCCTTTTCCAAGATCAGTCAACCAATCTACCAACAAGGCCTCAGTCAAAAGTTGACGACAAACATAGATGAAGGAGGCTAATTTAGTATTGATTATTCATACACCATGAATAATCTATCTTCAGTATATTTTATTTTATTGCTATGGTTAGTGGCTGATGCAAATAAAGATTCTTCTGATCTGATCTCCAGACACTATGGAATTCAGAAGTTGGGCAGATCCCTCTAAGGCAACGGTTATGAGAAAAACTTATTTCTTCTGAATAAAAATGGGAGACTCTTACCAAAAAGTTCAAAAGCTTTTCTTTTAGAGTGCAACATTAAAAAGTGGCTGCAAGAATCACAAATGTAATGATTGAACCCGTGTTTCGTGCATTGATGTAGCTCAGGTGAAACTTAGTTCTTTAAGACTCTTAATGATTTGATGCATATTACCAATGTTCCCATGGGAATTACGGTCTGAAGCTAGGGGTATACACTGATAACAAGATTCAGTTTGGACTCCAAATTAGTGCTTCAGTATACAGCCTGCCTCATCCAAAGCTGAGGGTCTAAGTCTGCTTCAGGGGAAAAAAAATGGTTTCACACACATGCACCCACTGTTGGGAAATTAAATCGGTTTATTTTCACAAAGCACCAAATGAAAAGTTTGGGGGATAAATAGTTTCCTTCTGATAATAAGCCTGAGTTGTCAATCAAAATGGAGTCTCTTCTCCTCCTCTCCCTAGACTGGAATTTGCTTTCCCTTACTCATACATACTCCCCTTTCTGGTAATTTCATTATATGGTAAGGTTAAATACATTAGTTTTGCTTTTAGCAAACACTTGCTTGTACCATTTTGTCTTTGTCTGAACCACTGAGGTTTTCACGAACATTTTTACTGATTTTTGGAAATTCTGCCTGGACGCTATTTCCAAAGGATGAATTCCAGATATGTCTGCAAAATTCCAGATATATGGCAGCCCTACATGATGTGCTTTCAGGGGTCCCTACTGCAATTTAGGGTGCCTCATGGAGATCCTGCTTTACCTCAGAAAGCCCAGGGTCACTCTGGGTAGTGTACATTTTCCCATCCACAACCAAAGATGGATCTGTCTACTCATCCCAATCTATATCATACAGTGCCACACTAGAGTTGCTAGAATACGGTGAATGTATCTCTTCACTTCCTGTAGTTGATAGGCTCAGCTCTGCTTGCTGGCATTTTCATGCAAAGGTTACATTCTCATGCATACCTGCCAACCTAGCAATTTGAAAGCATACCAACACGAGTAGATAAATAGGTACCACTGCAACGGGTAGGTAAGTGGCGTTTCTGTGTGCTCTGGCACTTGTCACAGTGTCCTCTTGCGC